>NC_045769.1:65804557-66418724 GCF_008692025.1 Phocoena sinus
CCATTGTCCTAAACCAAAGAATGTGCTGCCTAGAGTTCCAAATCTCTCACAAGGGTTGATTGTGTGGAAGCTGAAAAAGATAATTCAACACAGTTTTCTGGGTAACAGGACATTTTTATAAGATTCATTGGAAGGTCCAGTCCTGAAAAAATAATGCAAAACCCCTTACATGCTAAGCTCTGACATCATACAGCCTCCTCTGGTAAACCACTTGGTCTATCATGAGCCCATTTTGATTCCTTTGAAAGAGAGTTATTTTCCTGGAAATACTAATTTTTATAGCATAAATCTATATATGACATAGTTCTGTGATATAAATCCCAAGTGAAAAATTATTGGGGAAGTTGTTGCATAATATTAATAGATGTATTTTAAAAAGACTCAAGGTGAAAGGGGATTACTGCTGTTATGGACTGAACTGTGTCCCTCTAAAATTAATATGTTGAAGTCCTTAACCCCCAGTATCTGGAAAAGTGACTACATTTGGAGGTTGGGTCTTTGAAGTGATAATTAATGTAAAATGAGGTCATTAAGGTAGGCCCTAATCCAATATAACCGGTGTCATTATAAGAGGAAGAAATCTGGACACAGATCCATACAAAAGAAAGACCATGACAGAAAGAAGATGACCATTTGTAAACCAAGTAGGGAGGCATCGGAAGAAACCAACTTGCCAACTTGATCTTGGACTTCAGCCTCCAGAATTGTGTGAAAATAAATTTCTGGCTGTTTAAGCTCTTCAGTCTGTAGTACTTAGCTATGGCAGCCCCGGCAAACTGATACCCTGTCTGCAACAATAAGAAAACTTGCTGTATTTTGGATTTGTGTGTTTATCTGTACTTTAGTTCCTAAAGCTTGCTATTTATTTAGCTGAAAGATTTTGTCATAGAGTGAAACAATACTCATTACTAAATAAAACAATATTTGGACTTCTATGTATATCTGAATTTTTAAAAAGTCTTACATGTCATCTAAGGAAGATGATGAAGTCAATAATTAAGATATTTCTGATAAAGAAGATTTTAAAACAATATGTTGTTGATTGAATGAAGGGTAAACAGAAGAACAATTCATATTTTTCTATTGTTTTCCCTGATATGTACCTTAGCTTATTTTAATCCCAAGTTTTAACATAACTGAACAGTGGACTGGGTTACAAAGATTAAGTGGGCAAAGTCCCAAGGTAGAATTTTATAAAGAAAGGCACTTTTGTAAAAGCACAGCTGACATTAAGAAACTATATCTTAAGATACTATGTCATGATCATTCATAAATTATTTTTTCTCTATGGAAACATTTGTGTAATTTCAGCATATATGATTGTAGGTATAATGCTGTGTCTTTAAGAATATAGGAAGAGCAGTGCAAAAGTGCACTAATTCAATTTAAACAATAATTTTGCTACTGTAGCCCCACAGCTTACTATTTTCTTGGCAGACTCTCACAGTATTCAATTAAATTGAGTAAAAATGTCCCCACAAAATGTATATGTTGAAGCCCTATCCCCCAATGTGACTATATTTAGAGGTAGGGCTGTTATAGAGGTAATTAAGGTTAAATGAGGTCCTCAGAGAGGGGCCCCAACCCAATAGGACTAGTGTCTTTACAGGAAGAGGAAGAGACATCAGCAGTGCACCTGCACAGAGGAGAGGCCATATGAAGACAGAGTGAGAGGGCAGCCGTCTGTAAGTCAAGGAGAGACGCCTTAGGAGAAACCAATCCTGCTGACACCTTGGTCTTGAACATCCAACCTCTAGAACTCTGAGAGTAAATTTCTCTTGTTTAAGCCATCCACTATGTGGTACTTTGTATGGCAGCCCTAGCAAACTAATAATGTCTCAGGTATCTGTTGAGAACATACTAACAAGAGAGAATCGTTATAATTTCTAAAAAGAGCGAGTTTTCAACACTGCATTTTGGTTTGGACAGGCAATGGTCTGTGCTTATGTAGGAAAATATGGGATAGGGCCTGTTTCATATACGTACATTCAATATCACCAGGAAGCAGCTCATTTATATTCATGTTAGTTTTCTTCTTAGAATCATCAAATGTATTTGAGGAAAGGCAAATTCAGCAGAAAATTCAGAAGCCAAATCTTCTGTTTTCCTAACAGAAAAAATTAATATCCATTAATTAGGATAAGAAAAAAATCTGACAAGATGTAGTGATATCGCTTGTATGTTTATCAATTGCATATAGTAAGCAATTAAAAATGCAATTGGCATAATTCATTTAAGTAACTTCTAAAACCTTTCCAGTTCATTTGATTTCTGAGTATGGACTCCACATTAATTTGAAGAAAACTGATATTTTTCATTACATGTTTATAGACATGTTCCATGATAGTTTAATGTAGGTAATTAATTAAAGAACCACAGTACCGTTTGTATCTTTACAGAAAGAGCAAAAAGGAGAAAGAATATTTTATATTTTCTAACAATACTGCGGCTTTGGTTTAGTATTTAATTTTTCCAGGAGCGTGTGTGTGTGTGTGTGTGTGTGTGTGCGTGTGTGCGTGTGTGTGTGTGTGTATTAAATATTTGGCCCAAGACAAATACTTCCTAAATCATGGAAAACATACATACTTAGAATGACAATATGTATGGAAAAAAGAAACACAAGTGTTTTGGTTTGCACCCCAGGTGGTTTAATTTTATTTCAGCAGAAATTATAGAGGAAGTTTAAGAACAGTGATAAATATCAGCAGTATAGAATGTCACCAGTGATGTTATCTGGCATGTTGAAAAACAGAGCAATATACTTAAGTGCCGTTTGACAGGAAAACAGAGCCATGTTGTTTCATCTCTTCGTTCCATTCAGATTCAAACCAATTATGAAAAACAACGTATAGCGTAATGCAAGGAATATTCCATTGTGATAGACATGAGATTTCTGAACGTTTACAAGTTCAACAAAAGGTTATCAGAATCCCCAAAGTCCTATTTCAGGGCATTGATATTTCTCGATGCCTGAGTGCAGACTGCAAGTGGCCAGAGATGTTTCACTCAGTGTCACTGTAGCACCTGTTCCTTTTAATTTGCTCTTCCACCGTGAGTTGTTCAAACTGGACCTCCACCGTGGGAAATGGAGGCTCAGCTGTAAATTCACTGCTTGAAACATCAAAACTTGTGTTTCCATTAATACGTGCTGCTCCTATTGTTTCACCATGCCAATGTCTGATGTCCTTCTCCAATTCTCTTAGATATAAACATGGCATATTTTTAATTTGATCTACAGAATCTATTAAATTACTCTTAAAAATGTTCTCATTCTTCGTGGAAAAAGCAGCAATTTTCACGGTGTTAGAAAAGAAGAACTGTAGGTTTTTGTTATTTGAGTGGTTTCCTTTGATATTCAAGATATTTGTATCAGAAGAGGGCATTGACCTTTTCCCCTTTACTATGATCCTGTCATTGAGGCCTGACTTGGGGACAGACTGCATAGGACTGCCAGCAGTAGCTCTGTCAGTCTGTTTATCAAGAGCCATAGCCAGTACATTCCCCGAGTAAGTCTTTTCAGATTCAAATACACCAAGTAACTCTGAGATTCTAGAAGCATTTTCTAAGTTTTCAGTTTGATATTCATTTGCAGTGTAGTGCGCTTCACTTGACAGTGGCAATAGATTAGGAAATTCTAAAATAGATGTCTTCTGCCTGCGATTATTCAGATATGACGCTGATACATAATTGTTATTATTATTCTTATTCAAATTCTCTTTACGATTTTCTGGCACCACCTCATCATCAGTGTTAGTAACCTGTAAAACTTCTGTACCATCAGGTTCATTAGGTTTTTCATTTTTCTCCTTCTCAGCACTCTGCACAACCACATTACTGTTGTCATGAAGATCCATTTCACTTTTCCTCTTATTCTTTGTATCTTTGGGCTCATTCAGCTTATCTTGCACATTCTTATTTCCTTCCTTCTTCTCATCTTTTCTTGCTTCATACATTTCCATTTCTTTGATTCCTGTATAATCCACTTTCTGACACATGTGGATGGGCTGCAGACATGGTTGCAGGAAAGAAATGTTATCTTGTTCTTTATTTTCCACAGTTTTCATGTGTTCTATCTGCGACTCACTTTTAAATTCAGCAGATGTAGAGGTTGTCATTTCCGGTGGCCATTTAGGTTTACTCATTTTGAGCTCCTCCTCAAGGGGGAAGGTTTTCTTAGGCATCTCCCTGGAAGGGGGCCAAATGATTTTTAATTTTCCCCTCTCCCCACATTTTCTCAAGTCATCCCTTTGCCCTTCACTGTTACCAGCATCTAAATGTTTATTAAGCTCTCCAAGCATGGGGGTATTTTCCGCATTGTTTTTACACATATTTGGTTCTTCGTTGGGAGTAAAGTCAACTGAGCTGCTTTGATTTTTGCAATTCCATCGATCTTTATGCTGTTTGCGTCCAAAACCTTCATCATAATTTCCTTTAGATTTGAAAAGTTGTTTAAAGTGAGGTTTACAATATATTTGTCCATGAAGCGATGCATAATTTCCCAAACTGCCAAAAAGAAAAAAAAATTTTAACATTCTAAATACACACTGCAAATTCATAAGGAATTAGGGAATTGATTATTTCAAGAATGAGTCAGAGATTCAGCACAATTAACTTACTGGCAATAGGAATATGCTTATTAATTGAACATTCCTGTTAGATAATAGTCATCACTAACGCCCTACATGATACTTGTCTTGGAGTATTTAGAATTTCATGCTGTATGTCAGGTATTGGTATAATAGGTATTATAGTGTAATGCATACGTAGTTATAGATGATGTAGAATGATAGGACTAAGTCTTTGCTAACTCAGTGAATTGCGTGAGGGGTTTCAGTTTTCAATAAATCCTGAATAGCATACATGCAAAAATCAACTATTTGAGCTTCCTTGTTAACTGGATTTTGAATGAATTGGAAAGCTTGCCTATGCAATTTTTTATCTTGTCTCTTTGGAGAGATTAACAAATAGAATGCCTGTTAAAATTAAAATCAAATTTAGTCAAAGGCAGCAGCATTTTTTGAATATTTCTGAACCTCCACATAAAAACAGAAAGCAAAACTTAAAACCCATGGATAAAACTACAACAAAATTAAGTGACAAGGTATCCTCACCAACCCCAAAATACAAGGAGGCAAGGACAAACCAACAACAGCTACAAGACTAGAATAATAGTTACATCTGTATGGGTGACAGTAGAGGGAGAAATGAAGGTGTCTAATGGACCTGACAATATGAGACCACAAAATAGGCAATCAATATTTCCTGGAAAGTGTCACATGCCAATCAGAGAGCAGCAGCTGAAATTGGGAGGGGTTTTGCCCATTTCAAAAGCCAGTGAGTGCAAAGGCCCTGTGGTGGGAAAGACTGAAGAGGCTAGCAAAATCAAACTCAAAACTGACCCACTGAGATCCCCTCTTAGAACAAGACTCTACCCTGAGAAAAACAATTATGGGAGTGGAATCAAAATTGAGTTGGGTAATGATGACAGAAATAAAAAGAAGGTCCCAATCAACATGGGGGAGAGGATCCAAGGCAGGAAATCCAAGACATCAAGCCACCATACTTTTTTGAACAGTATATGAAAACCAGGAGAGGCAGTTCTGTGAAGGTGGGAAAACCATCCTGAATTTTGCTTCCTTCCAAGATTTGTATAAACTAATTCCATATAAAAATGAGCAACAGGAAAGTATCAAGGCCAAATAGTATATGAAGTTATTATAAGAAATGAAAGAATAAAGAGCGTTATAATATCATTGCAGACAATGAAAACATGCTAGAAAAATGTGTTCTCAAAACATCAAAAATTTAACCTAATGTTTCAAAATGAGCTAAAAGACATTAAGAAAATGATAAAAGACCTGAAAGAACAGCATGAATTGTAATTAGAAAAAGTCAGAAACAAGGTATCAGATATCAGGAAGAAAATAGAAGTAAAAGGAAAAAAATCAAGTATGTCAGCAATTAAAACTAAATTAAAAGACACACAAGAGCAAATCCATAGAAAGCATCTTAAGAAAAACAGGAAAATCAAAAGCTGAAAATTTATAATCATAAATGAAAAAAGAGATAAGGATTTGAGAGATAATAGGAGCTCCTGAAGAAGAAAATAATGAAACAAGTTAAATATTAAAAAGCTATAATTTAAGGAAACTTTCCCAATATAAAAAAGTATGAAACTACATATTGAAAGAGCACACTAAATAACTGACACTATTGATCCAGAATGACCAGTACCACGAAGTATTCTAATAAAATGACTAGGTTTAAGAAAAAATCCTTTGTGTATCTAAAAAGAAGAAAAGACCGTATTACTTATAAGGGCAAGAAAATTAGGTTATTATCAGACCTTTCCAACACTTCATGTCAGATAAAAAAGAAATAATGCCTATAAGATACTCAATGAAAGAAAATGTAAGCCAAAAACTTTACTTTCGGCAAAACTTACCTTCCATTGTAATGATCACAAATTGTTATCAATATGTAAGAACTCAAGGAATAAAGTTTCTATGAGCCTTTTCAGAGGACTCTACTTGAAAATAAGCTTGAACAACCAGAATGACTATGGAAATGTCAACATAAGGACAGTTGACAAGCATTAAATAAATTGTTATCTATAAACTGAGGTGAAAAGAGGGCAAAGAGGGAGATAATATGACATGCATTGGCTACATGCTATGACACCAAAGACATAGTACGACAATTTAAAAAAATGGGGTGTGGGTGATCAGAGGGGCAAATGCAATTTTTTAATGCTTTGATAATCAAATCAGTGGTGCTGATAATTTTGTGATTCCAAAACTTGTTGTCCAAATGAATATGGGAGAGTCTAATTCTGTTATCTCCTTTTCCTTTGAGAACCGGAAGCCCTGAAGTGGAAGAAAGGAGGTCCAGATGTAATAGAGAAGAGGCTAAGCAAAAGGAATGCAATTTTGAATTCAATTTGGAAATATCACTATGAATTCATGATATATTTTTTCTTTATATATAAATATTTACTAGCTCTTAACACTAAAAAAGCTTAGAAATAGTGATCAACCCAGTAGAAAGAGCATCAAGATTGTAGTCTTGAAATATCATTTCTCACTAAAGGAAATCAAGGCTTGGAGAAATTACTGGTTCCAGTAAATGGAACAGTAAATGCACAAGAGGAACATGGGACATCTAGTCCTATCAGATAATGAGGACGCTATCACAGATTACTAAGGTCCTGTCAAAAGGACTCAGGAGACAACTTGAAGTGGCTTCCACTGGCCAGGGATAGAATAACTGGAGTTTCAGTAATGATGATAATTGCATCTGATTGAAACCAGTCGAATATGTGTAACTCTGTGAGTCTATAAAGACATTAAAATATTTTAAAAGTGGTTATCTCTAGGTGGTAAGAAACCATTACATTAAATTGTTAAATAAATAACTGATACATTGACAAAACTGGTAAATAAAGGGAAAGAATTATGTACTTATTCTGCCTTTCCTTTATCAGTTGTACCCCTGTGTAACCCAATAGCAAATGAGGGGAAGCATCTTCCATAAAAGTATTCTCATCATGAAAAAGGAAGAACAAAATTAGAGTATCAGCATTTTGCAAACATCAATTAATGGATCTAGGTATTAAGCTTCAATACCTGCTATGATCACAAAATGAGAAAAGCAGACTCCCTATGTTCTTTCAAAAGGAATCTAATCTTAGTTTAAACTAGAACCTAGATTCAGCTGACAGTCTGTTGAAAATACAAAGGATAAAGGAGCATGTGAACTGCACTGTGAGTGTGCAATCAGCAATTCCAGACTGTGGAAAACTCTACCCGTCAAATATCCTGGATCCTTCACAAATAGATAGTAAGAAATGAAAGGAATGGATGGAAAATCTATAGATTAAAAAGACGTGAAAGACATATCAGAGTTTTAAAAACAGACAAAACTAGAGTATAGAATCTCGGAAAGCACATTTGGATAAATAAAACTATAAAAATGCAAGGAAACAATTACTACAAAGGATACCATTTACTCACACGCAAGAGATAGGTTGTGTTTGGGTGGGGCCCAGGGAGGAAGGAGCTTCTGGAATGACTAGCAATGTCGTATTTCTTGACCTTGACGGTGGTTACAATATGTTCACTTTATAATAATTTAGTGAGCCACATACTTGCTTTGTTTGTTTTTTTTTTGTATATGTGGGGTTTTATATAATGATTTTTAAAAATAGCAGTCATTGAATAAATATTTTTGAGTCCTTATTGTATATCTGTGTTTACCAGGTGTTGGCAAGACAAACATTAATACATTTCCTACAGCCAGTGACAACTACATTAGATTGTGTTAAGAACGGGGCAAGCAAAGGGGATGCTGTGGTCCACATAGGGGAGTTAAAGCAGGTTTCGTCAAAGACATAAAGTCTCAGTTGAGATCTGAAGAATGAGTGGTTATTAGCTGGGTGGAGAGCTGGGAGAGAGGCATGGGAAGACTCCTCCAAGGAGCAGCAATAACATTTAGAACCAACTAGATGTGAGACAGAAAAATAATGATTTTAAGGAACTGAAAGAAATTCATGAAAAGTAACATGCAACAGGAGGAAGGGGTGTTGGGAGATGAGAAGGGACAAGATCTTGACGTGCCTTTTAATTCATATTTAGATGTTAACTTTGGGGAGAGAGGAAGCCATTATATGTTTTAAACTGAGAAGGGCTCTCAGATTTGCATTTTAGAAAGATCATTCCCCCTGCACTATGGAGCATGCCACTGGGGCAGGTTGTTGGTGGTGAGAGTAACACTTGATTTTTCTTATTTATGTGATCTCCATGCTGGGATAAAAGGGACCCTTCTGGATTTGATTAAGAAAGCAAAATGTCAAAAGGAAAAAGGTCACAGCCATCCTGAGCAACACATAACAGAACACGACCACATTCCTGTTTGGTGCTGTTTTAACTGATGGCAACAGGATCTGGAAAAGTTGACATCTTTCTAGAGACATGATGTTATAAGTATACTGCAGACTCTTCAAATATTTGTGCCCCAGACCACAAAACATTTTACCTCAGTTTACTGTTGCAGTGGTGGCAGCGGAAACAGGATTTATGAAAACTCTGCCTGTCTGCTACTAGGCACTCCATTGGATAAACCGTCTTCTGACAAAGTATACATATTTCCTTGTCTTGGAGTTGCAGTTTCTAAAAATTAAAATTTATAAAAGCTTATGTAATATTGTCTTCAGTCACATTGTTAAAACAAAACAAACAGCAACAGCATATGAACTGGCCATGCAGTTAGAGTAGAAAGCGCTAACATTACTGCCCTGGCTCCTCTGGATGCAGGGCAACCCACCATCAGGTTTAAGGTCCTGGCACAATCAACCTTATTCTGGTGTCTCTATTATTTATACATCGTAAAAGTGGATTTTATTATTTAAGGAAATAATACATGAGTATAACGTGTTCATTACCTTTAATACATTAAAAAGAAAATATATAGGGAACTCAGCCATGAGGAGCCCTGAGAGCACCTATCATTCTAAATAACTCGGCATTCCATATATATAAAGGTTTACACCTAACTTGGTCCAAAGTGTTTGTTTTTAAAGCATTCTGAAGAGATTTTCCCAAAATATATACATATCTTTTTCAGCTGATCCTGTGTTTGTTTAGATATTTTCTTGATGGCTTAGTGTTGACTCTCTAACACCGGTTCTTAACTTTAAGATGAGCCTCCTAAATACACTGAAATGTTCAGGGCCATTTGTCCTCAATCTAAACGGCTTAAGGTTTTATGCCTCTGGGGATTCTTATATCTGCCTCTTATGATTTTCCTCCCTGTACCTACAGTCCCATGCTGCTGCTTGCATGTGAATGCCAGCTCCTATGAATAACAGTAGTTATATTACTAACCAGTGTTTGTATAATGGTTCAAAACTGACACAGAACTTTCACCGGAGTATTGTTTTGATCTTCACAACAATCCCGTGAGAATAAGTAAGCTTTCATAGTAGTTATATACAAGAGCATATATGCTCAATGTTCTTTATATAAAAAAAATACACACGCTTTAATGCTTTGATGCTCAATTTTGGCTACTGAGAAATCCCCTTTGTTGATTTTGTTCTACTAGGAGACACACTTCTATATTTAATACCATTTTCCTTGTGTTTTTTGTTTGTAGTTAGCTTAGAAACTGAGCATTTGAAATTAATTAGACAACTTTGCTTAATTATGCCAGAAGCAAGTACATTAAGAAATCATATTAACCTGATAAACTAGACACATATGTTGCAGATATGATAGAGGCAGAATTATTAGTTTCAGCAGTTTTTACTTTTAAACTTGCTATTTCAATCTGTCCAAAAGAATGCACTACATTAATTACGTCAAGTCTTTTTATTGTGAAGCTTCATTAATTGTAAAAAGCAGGAAAATATAAAGAAATGAGCTGTTCTCTGACGTTAAAAAATTTGTACTAACTTCATATGTTTTAAATCTCCCTCCTTCCAAATATAATCATATTTTAAAATTATGGTCCATGTTCATCTGTGAATGAGGCCAATTGAGCTATAATTTGGGGTTTAAAAAAGGTGAAAAAATCATTTATAGAAAAAAAAACAGTGGCAGTAGAGAAAGCTAATTCCATCCAACTCAGTAACAATAATTTATATACAAAAGGTCTAATTCCATACCTACACTTTTGTCAGAGATCCCAATCAATAAAAATCCTTAAAACACATATGAAGAGTGTAAACTGTTTCTTGGATTATTAACAGGCTGTGTTGAATTCAAGCTCAAACACCACTTACGTCTGACAGTTAAAAATCTGTCAATAGTAGGTCAAGGAATATTATTTAATATTGTCTGTAACAAGTGGTTGAAATAATAACTTTTCATAAGACGTATTCATAATGTGCTAATGGTATACAATGATTAATAAATATATAGTTCCATATAATAGTTAATACTATCACAATAACAATTATTATTATACCTGCTGCTTTATCCAAAGCCTTATTTACGTTGACAAACACAGGTCTCAATAATCTATATAGTAGTATTTGTTAACTCTCACACAGTGCTGGTGAATCATATTAAATTCCTTTGTAAAGAGTAAGTAGTAAAGGCAAGCACTGTAAAGGGAAGGATATCAACAACCAGGGAAAGCTGTTAGTTTTAGGTTATGTTGTTTAGTACTTTCCAGGTACTCTTTTATCTGCAAATCGTCTTAGTTATGGAACAGGTGCCTTTAAATGGGTTAATCTTACTTCACTCTTTGCAAGCTCATTTACCACTCATAAATGCAGATTCCTCTTGGAAGGTGGTTTTCATCTCAGTTGCAGAAGCATCTGAGGTTGCATAGCCCAGGTTTTTAAAAACTCTTTCACTCTCCTGCCACGTCTGTTGAAAATTCCTCCTGAGTTCTGTAGGTGAATCAGAAACATCTAAAATATGGCCAGCGATGACATCCTCATAGGTTGGTGGGGCGTGCTTGAAGTCAAAGCCAGATCTGCCAGCTTCTGAGCCTTGTGATGAAGAGACCATCGTCTTCGACCCAACAGCTTGACTCTCAAATGCATCCACACCTGAGAAAAGTTCACTTAGAGATCTTGTTTCAGAGCAGATGCTGGGCGGCTTAACAGGCATCGTTTCTTGCAGCTCTCTAGGATGACTGTGAGAAAAGCCGGTAAAGCTAGCGCTTTCTAAAGATGATAATCCAAATTCCTCCTTACAAAATGTATGACTTTCTTGTTTTATATTATGGTTTGCTTCTCCATTTGCATAATAAACTCTTCTATTTGACTTTGTGTCAAAACCTAGGCCATCCTCAAATCCCCTGAACCATCCGTTTATTTCATTTTCATGGTCATTCATGACATTTTCAGCCATTTGAGCAGTCCGGTTGGCAGCTTCATACCTCTGCACGTGCTCTGATAGGTGAGGTTTTTCGACTTGGCGGATGATTTCGACTGTGTCAAAACTCACAGTATCTGGCACTCTGCGCTTAGTGGAATTTACTCCATCTTTGTGAACGTAAGTCGCCCTTTTCCCTACTTTCCTTTCTTCCTCTTGAGCTTCCATGGATTCTCTGAAGGAACCACTATCAGCGTGATTTACACTTATAGGTATTGTGATTGTAGGTGGAGAGTCCCTACCACGAGCCTCTATCTTAATTTGACGACGAAGTGTTGCAGGAGATGTGATGATCTCAGTCCTCTTCTCTACAATGGGAACCGGGGTTATGGATGAAGCTGGGATGGTCCCCCTGGATAACTTCGCAGTGGTGTCTTTGAGTTTGACAAGCTGTTCCGAGTGACTCTTGGGTGGAGACGGGGAGGTATTTGCTCTGAGAATTCTAGGTGGTTGTGACACAGGTCTTGGTGATGGTTCAGCAAAACTGTCCTTTTCAGGGGACTGGGAAAGCTTATCCTTAGCAGAGGTTTCTGTTTGCCGTGCAGTAGACTCGATTGTTATGAAAGTTGGTGATGGCGGGCGTGTTTTTAAAGAGGGAGGAGAAGCCTTGGCATCAACTAGTTTAATTTCCTGATGGGTTTTCACATGATGCTGAGCAGTTGCTTCTTGATGAGTTGCTACTTGGTGGTGCTCTGTTTTTTCTACAATTGTATTTTCTTTCTGCTCAGTGTTTTTATTATAGCTGACATCAGCATTAGACACTTTAGATAATGTTTCATTAACACTAGTAGCTTTATTTCTCTGCTTTCCTGCTTTAGAGGATATCATGGCTGTTTGAATTATATTTTCACAGGACACAAGCATATCCTCTGCCTGAGTTTTAACGTGCATTATTTCTTCTTTGATTTTTTCTATGTTATTCTCCATAGCAATGCGAACTCCATATTCTCTTTTTTCTTCACTTAATAGCCATACTGGAATAATATTTAAGAGCATCTGAAATGTTTTAATGCCATTTTTATCTGGCTCTGCTTCAAACTCTTTTACCCTAGACAGAATCTGTTGTAGTTCTTCACGTTTTCTCAAGAATTCCAATATATTTACAGCACATTTTCCATCATCCTGCTGGGATTCTCTCACAGAGGAAAATAAAGATTTGTCCCGTGTAATCTCTTGCTTTGAATCTTTAGTGTTAGAAAAGACTTGTTTCTGTTGTATGCCCTTGATGCCAAGACATTTTTCTTCCCGCAGATTATTACATGGCTGGGGCGACTTTTTATGTTCACCTTGACTTTCAGAAGTCTGTATACATGTTTGCTGAAAATTCTGAGTCTGTGAATCAAGATGTGCATCAGTAACCTTTTGTTTGACTACCTTCTGGGCTGATTTATTCAAACGTTCTTGTTTTCTTTCAACTACTAGTTTTTCTTTCTTCGGACCAATCATCAGTGGTCCCTGAATTGTTTCTTCACTTCCTGGAAGGTTCCCACTCTCAGATTCTCTAAATTCTTTTCGCTCCTCGTGAAATATATTGAGCTTACTTTCGTGGCTTTTCTCTGTGGATTCTGTAGGCAGTTTTACTGTTACTGTCTTCTCCTTCGTCGGTAACTGATAATATTTTTCAGCCACCAATTGCTGATTGCTACATTCAGTCCTTGCTTCTGTTTTCTCGGTTTCCTGGTACTGTTGTTTGGTAACGGTTTGAACATCAACTTCAGCTTGCCTTTCATGGCTTTCAGAGCTGTGGTTTGTTTCATTTAACTTACGGTCTAGAGTTGGAAGCTTGATGGCTTTAACTTTGAAACTGGGGGAAACTGGTTTGCTTTGGGGCAAGTGCAGCTGCTCCAGATACTTCTTCTGTTGTGTTTGCTGTGTCCTACATTCTTGGTGACTCTGTTTAATTTCACGAGCTGATTTAGATTGGATCATGTCCCTTGAGCTCTGCAAAACTTCCTTTTTCACGGTATCTTTGTCTTCTGAGGCTGTTGGAACATGTTGGAGCCTCTTGGCAGTGAATGTCACTGCTGGTGTTGTGGAAAGCTGGTTATCGGTACACACTCCTAGTACTTGAGAAAGACTTCGAGAGACTGGGTTGGTTTGGGCCACAGTGACCCCTGAATCCATTCCGGCTAGGGGGACCTCCTCCTTTGTTTTTAGTAACAGCACTTCCTTTTTCAACTCTGATACGTTTTGATTTTGGCTTTCTGTTTTGACTAGGTTGTAGCAAGAACTCTCCTGTTTTTTCTGTTTTTCAAGTTCTTCTCTTTGTTGTCTGTATTTTTCTTCAGCTATCATTAAAGGCGTCTTAAATTTTCTCATATAAGGTTTAGGACTTTGCTGTCCTGAACCTGCTGGAAATGAATGAGATTTTACGAGAGGTGCTATCAGTTTTTCCTTGGGTGGTGAAGTTTCTGGAACTGTCTGTGAGAGAGACCTTGTAGAGTCCATAGATAATTGTTTTCTTTTATCAAGACTTTTTCTAGATACGTTCTGCTTTGTCTCTATGTGTTCACTGCTACTTGCCATTATTACTCTTTTCTGATCCTTTGAGGGAGTAATTTTACATTCCATATCTGGTGGTGAATTTTCCAATTCAACTTTTGGGGAACTATGATTCTTCTTATCTGCTATCTGCTTGGGAAATTTGGGTTTGGGGAGTGTGGGAGGTGGCAAACGTCCTCCAGATTTTCCTGTTATGATTTTAGCCTGAGAGCTTGAGGCTTCTTCTTGGGAATATTGTATGAATGCTCCACTGTGCTTTTCTTGAACAGAAGAGGAAAGGAGATGTGCTGGTTTTAGAGATGGAGCTGGCGGAGGGGGAGGTGGTGGAAACATTGCTAGACATTCTCTTTCAAACTTCTCATCTTCTGGTGGTGGAGGAAGAGGGAGGCCTGGGAAATTCTCAAATTCAGCCTTTATCTTCTCTGTGGACAGTGAGGGAAGAAACACATTTTTTTCAGGCAACATCATGAAAGGAGGTGGAGGAGGAAGAGGAAATTCAATTTCAGCTGATGAACTGGAAGGTAGGGGAGGAGGTGGAGATGGAGGTGGAAGAGGGAACTCACTTTCTTTTGCATTATTTTCAGGGTTACAGTTGATTGAATTAAAGGACATTTCCATCGCCATTTTTAAGTCTTTGGAAGTATTTGTCTTCATTAGAAAGTCCTGGCTTTTCAGATGAATATCAGCCTGCTTTTTGTCAGTTGCCTTAAATTTATTGTGGCTTTTTTGGGCGACTTTCACTTCTGTTACATTTGACATGTCTTGATCCACAGGCAAAGTCTGCCACACTGGTTGAGGGGTCACGTTCTTTTTCTTTATATCTTTATTAGAATATTGCATTTCTTGCTTTAACAGAGTCTGCTTCTGAAAGTCCTCTGAAACTTCACATGTTTCTCTAGCCATGTTGTTGACTGGACCCTGGGTTAAACTGGGCTTAGAGCTTTGTGTATCTGTTGATGTTTTAGTGTTTTTGGTATTTTTAGGACTCTTGTCAGGTAAAGCCTCAGTCTTCTGGTGGTCATTCCTCACTTCACAAGTTCCAGTCTGCTGCTTTCCAATTGTTTTATCAATAGATTGGGTAAAGACAGCATCCTTCTTCTGTTCTCTCACTGTCTCTGATTCCTTGGTTTTTAGATGTTCCCTAACTGACACAGTTGAAGTCAGTTGTCCACTCACACGTTCATCTCTAAGATGTTGCTCTGTTGTGTTATCAGTCCAGATACCCATTCCGTCTCCTGATTCCAACACATTTTTAATAGCTTTGTGCTGTGAATTAGATAGCCTTCTAAGGTTTTTCTCAAGAGCGTCATTGTTTTGTTCACGATCTATGACAATCTTTACGGTGCCCTTGGGGGCTTTTGGAAGATTAACCTCAGTTCTTTCTTCTCTTAAATCCCCATGACAAGATTTGCCTATAGTTTGATTAAGAATGTCTGTTCCCCCCTGCCACCTGGCTGCCGGCTCAAATGGTCCTGGTCTTGGCTGAAGAACGCTTTTTTTGTCCCTCTGGACAGCCACCTGATGATTCTCGGTTTTCTGCTCTTCCTCAGATCCTACCATCACAGATTGCACATGTTCTTTGATTACACTTTTATTATTTACCTCTTTGAAAGCTCTTTGTGCTTCTTTTAGGTTCCTTAATGATGCCTCAAGGTCATCTCGGATAAGCTCCTTTTTCAGGATTTCCATCCTTGTGTTTGCAGTCTTTTCAAGGCATTCAGTAACTTTCTCTATATCCCCAGGGATGACATCAGGCTGTTTAGATTCTTTCCATTTTTGGCTTGATTCCTTAAGTGACTTGAGTGTGGCCAGCATGTCACCTTTTATAATTTCTTCTGTTTTAGCCACTGTTTTCTGACTTATGGCCTGGCTCAGGGAATTTAGGGTTGACTTCAAATCACCTTTTATGATTTCTTCTTTGGGTAACTTACAAGATGTACTCTGAGGCTCTGTCAGAAAAACCTTAACTGTATTATGCACATCTCCTGGGATGATGTCAGTTTCATCAACAGTACGTTCAACCTGAGATTGCCTTTTCTTTAATAACAGTTTTGTACCTTCTACATCGCCACCAATTACGTCTTCCTCTTTTTCTTGTTTCCTAGCTGTTAGTGTTTCATTTGACCATGTCTGGAGCTGTCTGAGATAATCCAAAGCTCCAGTTTCTATGCATGTTGTAAAAAACTGAACATTTCCCCTCTCAGAGGCATCGATTTTAGCCCTTTCAGATATTTTATTGTTTGATACGGAAGATAGCAAATTATGAACGGTACGTTTTACATCACCCCCTATTACTTCTTCACGCTTAATTGTGTCACCAGCATTTTCATGAAGAAGACAATAGATAGTCATGTGAACATCTCCTCTTTCATCTTCCTGAATCAAAATGCCTTTCTTTACAGATCCTTCCTCGGAGAACAGGTTTTTTATCGCTTGTTGGACATCACCACTCACTATCTCTTCTTTTTCAGCATGAAATTCTGTTGATCTGTTTAATAATTGAGTTTTGGTCAAATTAACGTTTCCCTTCTCTTCTTCACTAACCAAAATCTCTCTTTTCTTACAGTCTCTTTTGGAAAGTAGCTTCACCATTATACTTCTGAGGTCAACCCTGACGATTTCTTCTTTCTGTATCTCAGGAGAGGCTTGATTCAGGAGCTTGTATTTTGCCATTCGAACATCCCCAACTTCGTCAGCTTCAATGATGATTCCAGGAGCCTCAATAACTTTTTGAGAGTAGAGTTCTTCTAAGGTTTCTTTAATGCTCTTGCCAATAACTTCCACCTTTTCTACCCTATTTTCAGTAAATTCATGAAGGGGTGTAGTTTCAAAGAGCCATGTAGTTGTCTTGACATCAGAAGGAGGGATTTCTTCCTTGGTGATTTTTGTGATGCTTTCATCTGCTTCCTTAATAGAATCTAAAGTTTGGTTTTCAAAAAGCCATACTGCCTGCTTCACATCACCTTTCTGCATATCTTCCTGGGTGACTGTTTTGATATTTTCATATCCTGACCCTTCTCCTCTCAGCTCATCTAGAGTGTGGGTCTCAAATAGCCAAGTAGATGTTTTAACATTGCCCTTTTGTATTTCATTGACACTTACTGTTCTTATATAAGTCTTCTTATCCAAATTTTCAGACTCAAAGAATTGTTTACTTGTCTTTACATCCCCACCTTGAATATAGTCTACAGTGGGCACAATATCATGCGCCTCTTTTGCAATCTGATCCAGTGGCTGGGTTTCAAATCTGTATCTGACAGAACTAACATCTCCCTTCTGAACGTCTTCTTGTGTGACAGATTTAATAACATACACAGTCTCTGATTCATTAATGGAGTCTAATGGTTTCGTTTCAAAAAGCCACCTTGTCCCTCGTACATCTCCATGAACTACCTCTTCTTTTTTAACTGTTGTCACTTCATGGTAACACCCTTCTCCATCTTGAATTGCATAGAGTGGCTGGGTTTCAAAGAGCATTCTGTAGCTTTCTACGTCACCCTTTATTGCTTCTTCAGTCATTGTTTTCTTGGTGCTAATATAGTCAGATTCTTCTTTAATCTCATCTAAAGAAAAAGTCTCAAAAATAAAGCACCCCTTTCTTACATCTCCACCTTGTATGTCTGTCACTGTCTTAACTAATTTATCACCTTCTTGGCTTTCTTTTATCATATCAATTGGTTGGTTTTCAAAAAGCCACCTGCAGTTTAAAACATTGCCTTTCTGAATATCTTCAGTCTTTAGGGTTTTGATCTTTTTCAAAACGTCCTCTGAACTGGAACTTATAGAATCTAAGGACTGGCTTTCAAATTTATGCCGCAGGCTGGAGACATCCCCAGCTTGGATATCCATTTCCACGGCCTTGATTTCCTTTCCTTCTTCTCCTTTTATGCTGTCCAAATTTTCTGTCTCAAAAAGAAAGCATGCTGTACGAACATCCCCACCATGGATTTCCTCCTGTTTTACAGTTTGCAATTTGACTGTTGCTTCGGAGTCATCTTTTATGGAATCAAGTGACTGAGTTTCAAAGAGCCAAGTACAGGCTTTGACATCTCCTTTATGAATTTCTTCACTGCCAGTCATTAATGAAACTTTTTCATAAAGAGACTCCATTGGCAGGGTTTCAAAAAGCCATCTACAGGTTTTGACATCCCCTTTAATAATATCTGTAGCTTGTTCAGTTTTACTTTCTACTTCTTCCATATTACTAAAATATTTAATCGCATCAAGAGGTTGGGTTTCAAACAGCCATTTAGCAGATTTCACGTTCCCAGTCTGTATTTCTTGAGCAGATATTCCTCTAATTATCTGAAATTTATGAATGCTTTCATCAAACTGGTCAATGGGCCTTGTTTCAAAAAGCCACCTACAGCTTCTTACATCCCCTCTTAGGATTTCTTCTTGCTGGACTGTCTTTACTTGATGATATTTTCCAAGGTGATCTTGAATGGCATACAATGGTGTTGTTTCAAAGAGTGATTTATTTAACTCCACAGCACCTCTTGTGACTCCTTCCACCTCTATTTTATCCGATGCATCAAATTTAATTAAGTTGTTTGATTCAAAGATACGTGTGTAATTCCTTACATCTCCTCTGTCAACCTCTTCAAGTTTCACTGTTCGTATGCACTCTTTTTTATCTTCTCTAATCTCTTCCAGAGGTTGGGTTTCAAAAATCCATTTCTGGTGCCTAACATCCCCCTTTTCTTCTTCAGAAGTAGTAATTTTTTGAAGTTTTCCAACATCAGGGCTATCTTTTAAAGCCTTTATTGGAAGTGTTTCAAATAAATGCTTAGTAGTTTGTACATCACCCCCTATTATCTCTTCAGACCTTAGAGGGTCTGCATCAGGAACTTCTTTTAGAATATCTAATGGCTGTGTTTCAAACATCCAACACTTTCTAGAGACATCTGTACCTATTACTGTTTCCTTTTCAATGATGACCTCTTCTGACTCTTCTTTGATTTTCTCCAAAGGTTGGGTTTCAAATAACCACTTTGCCCTACTCACCCCACCTTTGACATTTTCTTCCATGGATATTCCTCTGATGACTTTAATTTCTGTTATATCCTTGTTAATTGTGTCTAAGGGCTGTGTTTCAAACATCCAACGTGCTCTTCTCACATCCCCCTTTTCAACATCTTCTCTGTGAACGGTTTTAATTTCTAGCATTTGACCTGAACCATCTCTAATAACATATAATGGTTGAGTTTCAAAACATTTTATACTTCTCTTAACATTTCCCCTAATTTCTTTGAGCTCAGACCTGAGCTGCAGTAGGTGCACCTCATCTACTGAGTGAAGGTGTCTAAGTTGATCCAGATGTTGAGTTTCAAACATGTATCTCACAGTCTTGACATCCCCCCCGGTTATGTTCTTTATGGCAGTTACTACTGATTCTTCTTGACTTTGATGCATTTTATGCATTGAGTCTAATGGCTTTGTTTCAAACATCCACCGCGCTGTGCAGACATCTCCTCTGGCTAGCTCAGGGATTTTCTCAGCATTTTCTTCAGTGACAGAAGAATGATCCCCCAGAGTATCTATGGGCTGGGTTTCAAACATCCATGTTGTATATCTCACATCACCACCAGCAATGATTTCTCGATCAGCAATGCCCTTGGAGATGTTATCTTCATCTGGAGAGCCATTGTTAATGGAATCTAATGGCTGATTCTCAAAGATCCATCTCATGGACTGCACGTCCCCCTTCAGAATTTCATCCCACTCCAAGTGTTCTCTTTCCGAGTTCAGACCTTTCTGAGAACTGTCATTCGTATTTTCAAAAACATACCGGGCTTGTTGCACATCTGCTGAAACTGAGCTCCCCAGGTTCACTTGACGAGAAACAATCTCAGAAACCTCACTGATATAATCTTTTTCTAAGTTTTTTCTTAACTCAGGATGGATGTGTTTATATAAACGGTTTAATTCATACAAATTTCTTTGCTTGGAATATAATTCTTTGGGGACTGGTGGTATTCTAGGAGGGCTGGGGAGTTCAGGGGACTGGGAGAATGCTGTCACATCTATTGGAGTTTGAAGTATGTCGGGTGGGGGAGGAGGAAATTCTTCTGCCTTTTCCGAAGAAGTGGCGTTAACTTGTGCCAGAGTCGAGGAAGTGGCACTGTGGTCACTGTATCTTGTGGTTGATGTTTCCTTCCTCTGGCTGGTTGAAGTGGAAGAAGTGGAAGAGGTACCCACAATTGATGATGGCTTTAAAGTCTCTTCGTATTCATTTTCAATCTTTAAGGGAGAGAAAATCAAATCTTATAAAGATGAGTGTAGTGGTAGAGACTTTTTAGGCACTGCCATTCACCTGTCCACCTGCTATGACATCTGCACTGGGAACAGCGGGTGGTATACTCCATTTAGAGACCTACTTAGGAGCAACAGTCAGTATTTGTTACTATCTGCCCTAGAATCTATTTGCACTTTTTAGAGTTATAGTCCCTATTCAATACATCAACGACTCAGTATTTTAACATTTACACGTAATCTTGATTATTTTTCCTCCTTTACGTAATGTGCTATGCAGAGTAATCTAGAGGGAAACAATAAAAGTCTTAAAGGACTTTTGAGGGTTGTTTTGTTTTCCTTGGAATTTTAAACAGAACAGAGTAAGTAGCTGACATTTTTTAATTGGCTTTATTACTTTAATGTTAGTTATTAAACTTTAGTGCATACCTAATTTTTTCTTCCCTAATTTCTTCTAGTGAGAAAAGTTTTCTTTCTACTGCTTTTCTCGTATAGAATAATATTCTTCTTACGGAACAGAATAAGCACTGGCTCTGAATATTTTTTGTTGTTGTTGAAAAACCACCTCAAAAATTCAAGAATTTGAAAATGTTATGTATTTCCATCTGGTTTTACACTTAATATGTCTCTGTGCAGAGAAATTATCTTACCTTAATCTGCTTGGTTGGAGTCGTCTCTTTGTCAGAATAAAGGACCTTTTCCTGGG
Organism: Phocoena sinus; assembly: GCF_008692025.1. Taxonomy (NCBI): domain Eukaryota; kingdom Metazoa; phylum Chordata; class Mammalia; order Artiodactyla; family Phocoenidae; genus Phocoena; species Phocoena sinus. The sequence continues at coordinate 65,825,906 of NC_045769.1, forward strand.
CAGACTTTTCAAATTGTTCTTTTAAAAACTTAGTTGAAACCTTTGGAATCTCTTCATCCTCAGGTGTATCTATGACTACAAACAGAAAACAACACCAGGGATATTATGTAACTAATAAACATGATGTTTGAGAAGACATTATAATGTTATGGAAAACTTCTCATAATGTAAGTTAAGTAAAAATATTCAGGATATAAATGTATACATATGGCAATATTTCATTATGTAAGTTAGTATATGTCAAGAAATATAGGAGGAAAAATGGTGGTGATTATCTCTGGATGGAAAGTCATAAGTAATGAAAGTGCTGTTTATTTTAATTGTATGTAGTTTCCAAATTTTCTACAAGCATGTTTTGCTGTTATGCTCAAAAAGAATAATAAAAGTTATAAAACAAGAAAAGAACAGTAGAAGAACAGAAAAGGAAGATCTACTTCTTTAAGCAAAACTAAAATAAAACCAAACTCAGATCTAGTCAAATAACATTTGGGTCACAGTTGGCTTAAATCTACCCTTTTAGCACTTTGGGACAGCAAAACTTCTCATTCCACTTTTATAGGCAAGACACCCTGTACCCATCTTATGCAAACTTGCACAGGTTTGTCTGTAGTCTAATCTCATATCTGTGGGTTGGAGGATTAGACTTAAACGTGCTTAAATTTGTTATTAAAAGTAATACAATCTAGATAACTTTTCTGTTCCCAGGGAGCTTGATAACATCAAGTTTTATCCTGGATCCCTGAGCAAAATGCAATTCAGAGGTGGCTGGCTTATCACCTTCTAGGCGTTTTGGATGAATACATCATAGGGTTGAAGGGCAATGAACTATTTTAGAAGCTTATTGCATCTCGTACCACAGGCAGAACCTAATTATATATAGAAATACTACTCTGTCCCCTTTGGGATCATAAGTCATAGTTACTAACTTTATTTAGTGGGAAGGTTTGTGCTTTGGAAGTCCTCCATTCAAACACAGAAACATCAATAGGAAAAAGATATATTGGGGTGAAATAATACCAGATTCTTACCTGTTTCTTGAACATATTGATGGAGTGGAGAAGCTTGATTTATTTCCACAGTGTGTTTTTCAAGATGAGAGACCTGTGTTTAAAGATAATTTTAAATAAATAATTGTTTTTAAGAAGTCAATTATTTCAGTATTGCACACATATTCTTCATTGCACCGTGATTTTCTTCCAAGACTTCAGCGCACATTGATTACACTTTGGTCATTTATTTTAATGCATGGGTTCATGCTATAACAGAACAAATATGAATTGACACCTAAAGTGCACTTATATTTTTAGGGTGCTCATTTTATTTTTCAAAGAATATCAACCCCAAAGTACGGAAAGAGACACTGATGTGTATTGATATTAAATATGTAAAAGGACAATAAAAGCAACTGTTTATAACAAGGTCAGAATTTCCACACAGTTCTGCAAACTGTGTGGAAAGTATTGTCTTTCTAAATAGTTACCATTTCTGTTCCAAGAACATCAATTTTGTGTGCTTTGGAAGTTTCTTGTTCATTTCTTTCCATTTCCTGGCTGTGTCCTGCAATGTCGACCTGGCTGCTACGGATTACCTCCTGAAAATGAATGGATGAACGAATGAATGAACGAATGGACAATGCTTTAAGAAAATTCTGAAAATTTTAACTTTTGTTTTATTAATGCAATTTCAGTGACAGATGCTTCTGAAAAAAAACCTGTTTCCTCAGTATATGAGTTTACTTGGCTGTTGTAACAATTACCACAAAGTTAATATCTTATACGTCTGTAGGTCAGAAGCCCTGAATGGGTCTTACTGGGTGTTGGCAGGTGTAAGAAGGCATGCATTCCTTTCTGCAGGCTCTAGGAGAGAATCCATTCTCTTGCCTCTTGCAGTTCTAGGGACTGCCCACTTTCATTGGCTTATGGCCCCCCTCCTCTATCAAGTTGAACTTTTTCTCACTCTGCGACCTCTCTGATTTTCTCTTGGGATCCCCTCTTTCACTTTTAAGGACCACTGTGATTACACTGGACTAATCCAGAGTATTCAGGATTATCTCCCTGTCAAAAGGTCAGCTACTTAGCAGCCCTAATTTCATCTGCAACCTTAATTCTTCTTTGCCATGTAACTTAACATATTCACAAATCCTGAGGATTAAGACATAGATATCTTCAGGAGCCATTATTCTGCCTACTACCCTTAGAAAGCAACAAATGTTAATGAGGCAACTCATACCCAATATGACAAAGATGAATCTCAAAAAGAAAATGAAAACCCTTGATGAAAAAGAAATATATTTTGTTGTTTATAAGGCAGAGTTTGATTCTACAGAAAGACATTCCTATCTTCAAGGTGGCCTTCTGGTTTGATGACACATCCAGAGTTCAATCGAAGACTATAACCATTAAATATAACCAATATAAATAGGCCATATTATGCTAGTGTGTCTCTATCTTCACACATGGCACTACTTTTGATTTTGGTTAAGTTAGCACAGTGATCCTGGCTGAATTGGAGGGTTGAAACTCCTATTAATTTTGGTGATCCGGCCCTGCTATTACTACAGAATGTGATCTGACACAAGTATATGATTGATTGATTGACTGATATGGTGAAGCAGCTGGCATACTGCTAAAAATCTTAACATCAAAAAATAAGGCCATAGACAGATGACTCTCCAAGAACACACCTATTTGATTGCCTTTGAGGTTGGGATTTCACTTTACCCTTGATATCTACATGACTAACAAATACTGTTTTTGAGATGAGATTTAAAAATTTTTGTCTTAGTAGAGAATAGTCAAGTGATCAAAGGGGGATTTTTACTATTAATCAAATAGGAGCACTAACTTTTTTTAAAAAAAACAAACATGGAGTTAAATAGTTCTAAGGGATCAAATTCTAAACTTTAAACCAAGAATAAATTTAAAGTTAACTCATGAGATCTTGACTTGTGATTTTTTTTTCTTGCTAGTGGACTTCTAGTGTCTGGCTTACCCCCAGGGGTATCTGGTATACAGGGTTAAAGTTCCGATTAACCAGATGGCAGTCAGACAGTTGCTTAGAGATATACAGTATTATCTGATCTTATTACACTATATAGGAAGGAGAGTTATGACAAAAAATTGATACCCTCCCAAAAGTCCTTCAGAGAATTGAAGCCAGAATGTAGGTTTGCACTTTAAAATGTAGATTACATTTCATTGGGTGTGTTAATTAACTAGATGGGAGGAATCCTTTCACAGTGTGTATGTCTATCAAATTATCACTATGTACACTTTAAATATCTTATAATTTTTTCAATTATACCTCAATAAAGCTGAAAAAATATAAATTATATCTCATTAAATTAAAGGCCAGTGTAATCTTTTCCTAAGCAGAATGGGTTTCTAGCCCTAGAATCAATAGATATTTATTAACATGCTTGACACATAGTTTATGCTAAGGAAAAGTTTACTTAACGAATGAATGAATAAAATAGCAAATTTCCATTAATAAATGAATTTCATTCAACCTTCTATTCGCCTGAGAATGTCCTAGAACCTGGGGTTAGAACAATGAACAAAATGTGTACTTTACTTTTTCAAGAGGGAGTATAGGAAATAAACAATTCATATTCTTTCCTTTAAGTTCAAAAAATCATAATTCTATATAATAAAAAGTTTTGCATAATCAAGTTTTATTTAAGCGTATTAATAACATTAGGCTGGAGGGAACAATAACTGTCAATGAAGACCACAGATAGAAAAAAATGCATGGGCACAAATAACAACTCTTTGCATAATAACTGTTTACAACTATGGCAAGTCTTTCCATCTATAGGAATATAATGGGAATATTCTATGGCTTTCTTATGACAGACACACTGAGAAATAGGAAGTACTGATTAAACAGAAAGTGAAAGAGCAAAGGACATGGGAACTGACCAGTACCAAGATCCTTATTGAAAGGCACAATGATCATTACTATAGAATCACATCTCTGCCTAGAGGCCCAGATGACAAGCTGTGGCCCAGAGACAAGCTTATTTGACCCACTCAATGTTTTTTAAAGTTCTGAACTAATTAAAACCTACAAAAAAAATCAAGATTTCTGCTTATGTTTGAAAATTTTGAAGATCTGGCAATATGCCATATTCCAACATGGCAGTGGCTTGCTGGAACAAAGTAGTGGCCACCTGTCTTAGTTGGGGCATATACTTTTCAGTTGGTCACTGTTCCCATCACTCACTAATAGAGTATTTAACACTAAGTTGACATTTAAAAAAAAAAACCTGCCTATCATCTTTAAATATATTTTCTTGTAGGAGATGACACAACATAAACAGTGGAAGGATACATAAATTTAGTTTAAAGGTATAAGTTTCTACTTCGGCACTATGTGCTATTACTAAATACTACTGTAATTGCTACACTAGTTTGGTATGTCAGTGTCAATGCATCAATTTTACTGCCCCCTGTTTTCTGCACTTTACATAACGTCCGTCTTAAGATATTCCAAGATTTTGTTTCCATCATTTACTGTGTTTCATATTATGCAACTAGTAGAGTTGGATTTTAAATCTGACTTTCATTCTTCCCAATTGCTGGTGTCTATAGAGTGAAGGGTTAGATAAAAGGATGGATCATCATAATGCTCAGGAAGAAATCAAGTTACACAAATAAAATGTAATAAAGAATTCCGGCCAGAATACCACATGCAAACTCACATAAAATAGTTCATGAAATTGGTACTTAAAAATTAAATTCAAATATAGATCGGGCTGCAAGAAGAAAAATGCAGTTTTGTTCACAGGTGGATTAACCAAAGTCAGGAATGGGGATAGTACTCACTCCCTCCTTTATATTAGATATGCTATAATCTTAGGTAAGTTACTAAATGACACTTAAACTCTTTTTTTAAATATCATTCTGTGAAAAGAAAGATGATATATACGTGGTCTAATTTTGGAATCTAAAGGAGAAAATGTGGCATGATCACAAAATGTTATAATATTTGCATAGCTCATGCCAATCTGATATCAGCTCATAGATTAGTCAAGTATATTACAAAAGTCTCTCATGGATGTACTTCTAAGGAGATTTCTCCAGCACAGGAAAGAGTTCACACTCTGCCTACCCAACTTGCCACTGTTATTATCATTACAGGAAAAGACATTGTACATTTCCACTGATAAAAATGCAAACTCATGCTAGCATAATGAGTAAGGAAGGAAAAGGACAGACTTTTTATGGTGACTCACTATTATTGTGGCTCTTAGAAGTATACCCAGTAGAAAAAAGTGTGATGAAAGACTGGCAGAAGAGTAGATGATTACCGCCTCACTAGAGTGGAAAAAACAGCTCATGCTCAATACCAGTAATTCAGCAATTTTACCCATCACTAACCTCATTCTTAATAAAACTAGGAAGGGTTATGATGTATTAATGTTACATGCATCATTGTCAAACTGACAGAAACAATACCAAAAATGTGCTATTTATGTTAGCAAAGATGTCAGTTGATTCAAGGTTTGAAAGAATAATCAGTTCTTTCTTTTAAGTGATGAGCATAAAAATTTGTGGTTGATATATTGTGTTTGTCTAGATTTTGATATGTTTGACTTCAAACATGTTTTCTTTTTGCCCTGAATTTTCTCTTTACGTTTTAAAAATTTACTTTACAGTATAAAATTTGACGTCCCTAGCATTGGAGCTTCAGGTTAGGGCTTTTCCTCATTCACTATACACTTCTGAGTCTTGGCTCAAAATTATTTTCTATTTGAAACCTTTCCTGACTTTTCTATACAGAGTTCCCTATTACTGCTTCTTTTATTGTATTCCTGTATGGTCAGTACACAACTCTATTATCTACCTATCCATTTCACATTCATTATTTGATAATATGACCCTTTCCTTGAATTCATGCATCCTCAAATCCCAATGTTTAGCTTCCTGGTAGAGAGTAGATGCCCCCCAAAATATCAAGGAGTGAATAGTAATATTATGAGCAAATAGTCAATAGTAATATCATGAGCAAATAGTCACTTTTTTCTCAGGAGTGTGAAAATTTTATGATTTTATAAAAATCTAATTTAAAAATTAAAATTCTATTTTTTCCCCACATAATTCTATGATTTTATTTTTTTGTATTTTGGCTGACAATCTTTGACACTGAACATTTTATGATTGGTAGGTGGAGTTACTGAAGCTGATGCATATAACGATAATGTGTCAATCATTGACAAAGTATATGAAGAAGAGTTCTCTTGATAACATTGCAAGTGATCAGAACATTTATGGAAGAATATGGGCAGTGCTGTGATGCTGTGAAGAGCAGCTGACATCATTAGAGGGAGGAGAAGCCTGTACCAAGAAACCAAAAGATACACAAAGGTCACAAACACATACAAAAAGGTAAAGAACATTGAAAAATAGGAAAATTTATTTTTAGGTGGTCTTTTTATAAAAAGATCTTCATGGTGCTAAAAAGAACCAAACTAGTCTGTATGTTCTTTTTTTAGTGAATTGTTATTATTCACTGAGTTTGTGAATCTGATGTATTGCCAAGAAATAGCAGTAGAAATGTGTTGAACAGAATTACTGTGACATCAAAAAATTAAGTTGAGGTACTTATGATGACAGGAAAAGACAATACTTTATCCTTATTTTTAATATCAAGGGAAAAGAAGAATCAAGGCAAATGTAAGTCGTGATTCTTCATAGAACTCAATATATTTGCAAGTGAAGACTACAGTTTTACTTGGCTCAGTAGTAATGCTCCCTGAAGCTATGAGTGTGTCCTAGTTGGACTGTTGGATCCTAAGAGACTGATGATGCAAAACATTCAGAAAAAAAATTAAGATAGTAACTTTTTCCTTTGAAATCACTGCATCCCTAAATGTCAGTGATCGTATATAGCTTCACTGATACATTTATTTATTCAGCCAATAGCTACTGAGCACCAACTATCTCTACAGCATTTTGCTAGGCGTTGTCAGTACTGTTTTAGTAAAAGTTTTATCTACCAACCTATCTACATATCAATCATCTGTCTATTCATCTATCTCTGTATCTGTGCAATATATAAAAATATGTACAGGATTTCCCTGGTGGTCCAGCGGTTAAGACTCTGCGCTCCCAATGCCTGGGTTAGATCCCTGGAACTAGATCCCGCATGCTGCAACTAAGAGCCTGCATTCCACAGCTAAAAAGATCCTACACGCCACGACAAAGACCCGGTGCAGCTAAATTAATTAATTAATTAATTTTTAAAAATGTACATACGTATCTAACGGAATAAAAATGGCTCACTTAGCTTGAAATTCTCTTGAGACAAGATTTGTAATATATACACATGCATGAATTATGCAGGTTTGTTGTATAAATCTCTGAGAGAAGCATTATCGTTCAATTATTTTCAGCTCTTTCTAGGCTCAAAACAATTATGCTTTGGTCATATTTAGCTATAAAGAGCAAAACATAATTTTTTAATAAAAATACTTAATTTGAAAGTAGGAATATTTGACTTCAAAGAGGGAGGTTTATGAATAAGTAATGCCAGCTTTCACTACTAAAACTTTGTCCTCTACTTTCCCCAAAGTGTTATTTATAGAGCCATATCCCAGCGTCCAAAAATGTTGAAGATTCATTAAAAGAACATGTAAAAGATGTACTCTCAACTGGGCCATCAAACATATTAGTAATATAAACAACAATAATTATGTGACAAACTAAAAAGAACAGGATACATAAAAACATTCAATTTTCAGTAAAGGACACCTTCTAGAAGTTTTATGGAGATGTATGTTTTTTATACACACACATACACACACACACACACATGTATACATGATTTCAATCTAACATAGACGTAAGGCATCTTAAAACAAAAAAGGCACTTGGATATAAATAAACATAAAAGTACAATAAAAGAGGCTAAAACTTAGTCTCAAGGAGCAGTGAAATTACAAAAAAAAGCTTGCAAAAAGAATGAAAACATTTTAAAGAAAAAGAAAACCAGGGATAACATATATCTTACATTAATTAATGCAAACCAAAAGAGAGAAAGAGAAGAATTCTACCTTTTTATTATTAACCCTGTTCACCAATATCCAATTGATTTATAAGCTCCTCCAATTCTATCTTTAATTATCTTTTGAGTCAATGCCCTCTTTACCCTAGAACTTCTGACCCGTTTAAGTCCTCATGTATTTAATCTGCTATTTCAGTAGTCTCCTAACTTATCTTCTTCAGTCTAACCTCGACGCCATTTATATCAATCCTATACAACTAGAAAAAATGTTTCTTAAATGCATATCTATTCATCTTACTCCCCTGTTTGTTTCTTCAATGGTTTTTGATTGCCTTAGAATAAAGTAAAATATCTTTATTATAGCATATAAGTTTTTCTCTTACGCAGCCTTTGGCTACATCTCCAGCTTCATGACTCAATTGTGCCTCATTATATTCACAAATATACTATTTTACCTTTTGCATAAGTTGTTCCTTTCACTTAGAATGTAATTCTGTATTCATAAAAAATTATTTTAAGTCTCAGCTGAAGCATCCTCCACCCTCAGATTCCCCTCCTTGACCATCCTTCATCCAGAGTAAAGTTTATCACAACCTCCTTGTGTCCCAACAAACCTCATTTATATTTTCCATGATAGAATCTACCATATTGCACTTGTAATTATTTGTTATATGTGTTTCTCTCTGATAGAGTGAGCATCTTGAGGGCAAAATAATATCATACTCATCATTGACTCTTTTGTGCTTGACATATGGTGAGTGGTTAATGACTATTAGCTGAATAAAAAAAAAAATAAGGCACAGACTCTGGAGTCAGCCTTCCTGAGTTAGGATCACATTTGCTCACTTTCTTGGGCAAGTTACTTAGGTCTTTCATGAGTTCATTTCTTGTCAAAAAAAAGTAGGGGGCGGGCAGCTAAAAATAATGCCTATCTCAGAAGGTTATTGTGAGGAGAAAGTCAGTTAACATATGTGAAAACCTGGCTCATAAGTGCTACATTAGTATTTGCTATCTTTGCTTAACATATTCATTGCACACTTACTCTGCATCAGCTATTTTCCTAGTAACTTGGGATACATAGTAAACAAGGCAAAAAAAAAAAAGATTGAAGGAAAGTAGATTGTCTGGTTATGTCAATACATTTTGCCATGAATTTTTTCATTGTAGAATTAAGCCCAGAAACGAAAGAAAAAACAAATTTCAATATGTACATTTTTTTCAACCAGAGAAGTAGTGGATTTGGGAGATTTTTCAAAGAGAAGCAAAAAGGTGCCTATGCATATTATAACTCTTCTAAGTCATTCTGGCCCCTAGGACATGGACATTTCTATAGAGGCATGGCCAGAGCGTGGCTTTCTGATCACCTATCCAGTTTTTCTTTGGTTCATTGTTCATGAACTGGTACCCAGTGGAGAGTCAGTTCACAGTGATTTAATCTACTATTATACAATTCTTCTCACACTTAACTCTTTCCTAAAAAGGTCCTGTTGTGTGCCTCTCATCTAGACGATAAAATAAGAATGTTAAGATTTGTAATTTATATATAGTTTTATCAGTCACAGCTCCCAGGGTCAAGCGTCAGAGTCTAACTGATTTAAATAGGACAGGTACTTTGTTAAAGAGACATTTCATAGCAGAAGTGTATTCCACAGAATCTCCAGGAATAAGACTCCAGAAATATACTTATTCTCACAGAATAAGACTTGGAGGTTTTGTAGCCAGGAACACTGCCGAAAAATGCTGCAGAACCTTCTGGAGAAGGCACCCTTGCTGCTGACATTGGACACACTCATTGCCAAAGCCACTGATACCATATAACAGATATTGCTTCTAGAATGGTTCTTTCTTGAAAATTGATGTAGCTAATCTCCGCCACCAGCCATCACCAAAACTGATTCTTCATAGTCCCAGCTTCTCATGCCATTTCATTACTTCTTAATGCAAAGACTGAGTTGGAGGTGTCTGATTGGTGCAGTCTAGTTCACAAGCTTGGGTCCTAGATACCAGCAGGGCCAGGAGAGTGAGTGTATGATATTTGCAGCTTCTTCTAGTGGAGGCTGGTTTTGCCTAATGGGGTGGTGGAGTCCCCAAGTACAGGAGGTTCAGATGTCCAAAAGAATGAAAAGAAAGTATTATTTGCCAACACGGAGGTCTTATTAACCAAACAGAAACCAGTTAAAAACACAAGAAAAGGAATGCCACTCATTTTTGACAACAGATCACATAGTAGAAAACGCTACTCATGTCCTATGATGAAATTGATTTGGGCTTATTTCTTGGCAATATATGTTCCATGTGACATTACAACTTTCTTCAGGAAGACTGAGACAGTACAATTTGCCTGCTAATAGGGTCATGAAGAGTTCCTGTTATACAAACCTGCCTCCTTCATTCACTGTCCCTCTGAGCCTTTATGGTCATCAGTCTTGGTCACTGGGAGGAATACATTTTAAATCCTTATATAAAATCCAAGAGGAAGGAAAAAGCACCATAAAACAGATTTGGCTCTGATGTAAGCATTCCAAGATAATCCATGCAAACAAAGCATTTCAGGATAATTATTAATTATGACTGCAAATTAATTACTCTGATCATTTGGGTTTTCTTCATAATGAGGAAAAATCAGGAAAAATAAAAGGGTAATTAGTTGCAATTTCACTGGTGAATGTATCTACTAGTAAAACGGGGAATGGAAAGAGATTGAAGTAGAGACAGGAATGTTGGGTTATGGGCTGGAGTTTGTCATCAATTCAAGTGAGAAATCAGGTACGTAAATCACAGCTAATTTCAGTCTCACTTAGAATCCTCATTTGTAATCTGCTGGGGTAGAGAGTAGGGAAGGATTGAAGGAGATAGATAGGAGGAGCTACCATTGATTGAGTGCTGTTATGTATCAGGAAATATACAATGCCCTTCACACTTTATAACATCTAATTTCTTAAGAACTTTACCACTTTTAAATTCTACATGTTGATTACCTATGGACTTAACCAGTAAAAGGAGGTGAAGGGAAAATGCCGTGCAAGATTTGAAAATTCCAAACATATACCATGAATATAGAGATGAACAAGAATTCAGTCAACCAGTTGTTTTGAGTCAATGCTTTTAACACCTTAAAGCAATAAGCGATGTGCTCAGCATGCACCTGTGATGTACCTAAAGTGCATTTAAAGTAGGGACAAGAAAGGAGAGTTATTCTCAACTAGCTAAGTATGCTGAAGAACTGCACTAAAATGCCTTCAGAGAATCTAAAAATTAATAATCATGTGCTGTAATTTTTATTGTATATTAATTTTTTTGAAAAAAATCACTGAGTCTTTTACCCTAATATGCTTTTCACCAGTATATCAGGTAACCACACAATTTGCTTTATTTCTTTTAGGGTTGTTGATTCAGTGAACCATCTTTTCTATCAGTATAATATCGGTCATCAAGTGCAAAGGTTTCAAGAAATATAAAAATCAATGTCAGAGGTTAGAAGGGTCTCAAAATGGAAACAAGGTTCTTACAAAAAAGGATAAAGAATGATTTGCTTTAAGTAGATGCTTAAATAGTTTCATTTTGCCTAAAAATATACATCTCCAGCTTATAAAAATTGAGCCATTTAACTCCTATAGATTTGTAGAAACAAATCAGATGAAATGAAATTTAAGGACATACCCTTTGATCTGTACTGGATTTTCTCCCAGTTACACTTATCAGTTCCAGGGCACCCACCCACTTGCTGAAGACTCATGACTGAAGATCAAGTTGGTTCTATAAGGATGCATCAGAGCGGATGAGATTCACACAGGCTTTGCTAAGGAGTGATAGTCTTTAAAGCTTATTTCAAGTATAGTGGTCTATGAAACAGTAAAAGATAAATACTTGATCATGTATCTCAAAATTACAAGAAGAGAAATAATACTGAGCATAGGTGCCAAACACAGAGCCTATGATCATTATATTTAAGTAATTTAACCTGTATTTTGTGTGACATGATATTGTCTGTCTCACCACTATTTTTACAGGAGGAAATCAACATATTTGCATCTGATTCTGATATAGAAAAAGTAGGTCTGTATGTAAGTATCTATAATTCTCTCATCAGTATTTTTTTTCACACTCCCTCCTCCCCACAAATTATTGCTTTTCTTTCTCTCTTTTCGGTACCCAGACTTGATGGTACACTTTCTCATTATCATAATCCCCTCTCTAGTAACGAAAGGCCTGGAAAAAATAAAGACAGGGAAGAAAAGGAACTGAGGAAAAAAAGGAAAACTTTTTTTGATCCTCTAAAAGAAAAACAAAACACAGAAAATATGATTGGGGGGAATTTGTTGATATTTTTAGAATAATGATACAAAATGCTTCTGATAAAAGGCTCACAAACTGAACCCCAGCCTAAAGTACTGACTTCACCGAAGCACCCTAAACCTCCCCACACAGTTCTATACACTGTGCAATATGATGAATTGCAGGATCCAAGGGAGGAATTTCAAATGCCATAGCAGGATGATGTCTCTAGAAGACCCTGGTATTTACCCAAGGATAAGGCAGATGAATTGAGCACTTGGCTCCCCCTATTGGGGTCCATGTAGTGGCTGGTATAGGATGTGCCCTGTCCTCCTGATGGGGTTAGAAATGAAGTAGTCTCCTTAAAAGCTGTTTCTTGGACCATGCTGGGTAGATCACTCAGGATAGATAGGGATAAAGAACAAGGACAAGAGAAGGCTATTAGAAGGAGATGTAATCTTACTCTGGGTTCTGTGATGTTGAGATTTGCAAAGAAGCTGGAAAAAATGAAGAATTTCTTAAACATATCTCTGTAAGGGCATGGTGCTAAGGACAGAATCTCTTAATGCCTCTTCCTTTTCTCAGGCCTTGTGTTCTTCCAGTTTTTTTTAGCATGATAATTCACCCGTAATTATGCAAACTAATAAATAAACGAACATCCAAAAGAATAGACAAGCTTGACTCAATCCAGGCATTTTCAGAGATCCATGAAGACAGGTTTATTCTGAGAAATATGAGACCCAGAAGCAGCAGAAAGAGCTAATAATATCCTCTTATGTCAAGTGCTTACAGAAAACACCCGTTTTATAAAAGTAATCATGTGGAAAAAACATTTTGCAGATTTTACTAAGTTCTGCCAACAAAATGATTGAGTAATGTTAAGGGTTTCTTTTGTTGTTATAATTTTCCTTGCTCCTCACAAACTAGCAAAATCTCAGAACTTAAAATTCTATGTCTTGCCATTCTATTATAAAATTTAAAAAGAAAGTAAATTTAATTCGTATATTATAAGATATTGTCTATATACTTGAGAATTCTATTAAGCGTAATTATACAAACAGCACAGTTACAATTCTAAACTAATAGGAGACCAGATTGAAGAAGGGGCTATACAAATGTATTTTTTTTCTATTCCAACTTTCCCTAAATATCCACTCCCTCCCATAAAAGAAGACATAAAATTTGATTATGTCAAAACATCTGTGCTTTACATCTTTATCAACATCAAAAACTTTTTCAGATCACCTGCTGAACCTCTAAGAACATGAAACTCTGTGCTCTCACTTTGTGTCTTTGAGGAAAGGGTCTAGGTGACACTCTCTCAATAACCGTAGGCCCTGTGATAAGAACAATACCACTCCTTTTCTCCTAAAGCAATCCCAATTCCTTTCACTTTAAAGGAGTGAAGGGTATATCTGTAAGTATACTTGTCTTCTGTAAATGAAACTGAAAATGGATTCTATAAGAACAAAAAGGTTTCAGAAACAGAAAACTCACCATTAAAAGTACCATTAAGAGAAAGAGAAACTTTGATAGTAATACTCCAATAATTGGGTAAATGTTACTACTACAACTTTTATTTTGGAGAATAAGATGAATCATAGAAAAGCAACCAATTCAAGGTTTTTTGAAAGCATTGAATCTTGCAACTCAGTTTTACTTATGAGTATTTGTACCATTCACTGAGGCCCTGACTGCCCGAGAAACTGTGCCGGGGGCCCCCCTTCCTCTGGTAATGTTTCTAAACCCCTCCAAGCCACCAGGCAGATTAGTTTGTTTGCTCATTTTCAGCACAGTAAAGGAACCCAGGCAGAATGCACACATTGGATGGACTACACTGTTTCATCAAGAAGATAGAGTTTCCACACAAGACCCAGGCAAATGCTTTGCGGGTGTCTTCACAGTGTGGGGTTGGAATGTGTTTCCCTTTATGATGATGCACTGGAATGGCCTGCAGTGCTGTCCCAGGGGAGGGAGGTGTGAATCCCTCTGTGCACTAGCATCTACCAACAGATTCTGCAAAAGAAGCTGAAATTGGAAGTTGCAAAGGAACCATGACTGAGACTTTATGGTCACACCTCAGTAGACAGCAATTACCATCAACTTCACTTGGGGACAGCCGAAGTTGAGAGTTATAGTGTGTGGCTCTAAAGTAATGTGATTAATGCCAGTAGATCACATAAGATAGTCTTATAGTGCTTTATGGGCACACCTTGTATCCCAGGGGGAGTCCACATATTAGTTTAGCTGTGTTAAGGAGCCAAATGTCTATGACCATGTTACTATATGATTTAATAAGGTTTATCACTTTATAATCGTCTTATGTCTTTCAGAAATTATTTTTATAGAAATATCAAAGGTAGAAACTCAAGAGACATTAGGTATCCAGATTGTATAATCCTATGAAATTAAAGTTTTTTAATGAAAGATGGCAATATTAATGAGTTAAATCTCAGTTTTAATTAATTATTGGCATATCAGTGTAGCTTAAGCTAATAAATTCATTATTTTTAGCTTATTTTTATTCTAATTGGTTTATTTTAAATGCTTTCATATGTATTTCTTTAGTTCACTTATATCACTCTATTATCTAGTTTTTAAAAAATATTTGAATATATCTTTGTATATATGCAAAAAAAATCCTCACTATTTTAATACAGTCTGCCATTAACATGGGAGTTAACTGGGCTTGGAGGTACCAGTAAATCGGTCGTTTGGCTGATTGGCATTTATTATATTCACCATGATTTTTTTAAGCCCTTGATTTCTCTACTCTCAGCAGCCCCTGTTCTATTCTTTGCAGTAGGCATCTCAAGAGAAATCTCAATAGAAATAGAAGGGCCTTGGTATCAGAGTGAAGGATGAGGTGGGCAGTGGAGAAGCCTCAGATGAGAAACTAAGAGGGGAGCGGTCATCTCTGGGATAACAAATCCTGGCTCAAGCTTGAACTGCCATGCTCATTGCTGCACATCAGAATCCCCTGGAGGGCTATAAAATTCCCTGATCCCTGACCACATGCCAGGACAATTAAACCAGAATTACCTGGGCTGCCCGAGGAGTTCCAGTGCATGACCAGAGTTGAGGACCTCCTTACTGACAGCCTAGGAGACTTAGATGACAAGAGCTCCCACTGAGATTTCATGTCAATTCTGAATCCTTATCCAGTCAGAGAAAAGGTAGGAGGAGACATGTCAGGAGCTCTGAAGAGGTCTTGCTTCAGGTCCAGAGTGATGTAGAAACCAGCAGACAGAGGACTTATTGAAACCCACTCCTACTACATTCCTGTACCCCAACCCAGGGAGGCCTGGGGTAGAAGCACGTAATAGGCACTCCATAAGTACTGAAAGCCCCATTTCTAGACAAACCAGGCACATACAGGCTTTTTGGAAGCAGGAGAAGAATTAGTGGTTTGTTGGGGCTGGTAGAAAAAGGCTTTCATCCTGAGAAATACACATTTTCACAGAGTTTAGTTTGTGGTTTTGCTTTTGTTTTCCTCATAGTTGGGAAAAGCAGTACTAAATGCAGTTAATTGGCTTCGCACCTTGAGCAAGGACATTTTTTTACCAAATATAATTCTTTTCCATTCACCTTCTGTAGGAAAAAATGTGGGATTCCACCAAGACCTACAGAGCTATAGGAAGGTGGACACGGGTAGGAAGAGAGGAGACAGATGGAGACTGGGTAGCAGGAGGTCACCAGTTGCAAAGCATGTACAGGGATGTTAATTTTAAACTAATCTTTAATTACCTAATGAGCTTCTAGGAAACGATTCTGTCTCCCCAGGCTAAAAAGCTGAAAAAACAGTTACGGTGTGAGGCACAGAACAATGCCATCCTTCTTTGTCATCTTACCTATACATAGAATGTTTATGAATGGCATTCCACTTTGAGAATAATTACCACTGGATTATGCTTTAGTGGCAACACTACTAATGATAATAGCTGGTGTTTACTGAACATTTAATATCTGCTAGGCATTCTAGTAAGAATTTTACATGAACTGTCTCATTTTATTCTTAACACACCTGTTACTTCATCCTCATTTCACAGAATAGGTTACGTGGTTAACTCAGGGAATTCTAACCTGGGCTGTATGACTCTGGAGCCAATAGGCCTAACCATGAGTGTAAACTGCCTCATTTTGAGTGGGGTTACTTTAGTTATAATAGTCATTTTAAAACCGTGCGCACAATTAAAAAACTTTTCAAGACACACTTTTGGTCACAACCTTGTGTGCTGATAGAGATCTAGGTTAGATTGGGGTTGTTAATAGCAATCTAGGCCCTTGAAAAATCGTGCATGTGGCAGAAAGCTAAAGGTAGGTTTAAAACATTTACGTGAGAAATGCTTTGCGATGTGGACATTTAGCTGATAAAAATATGTTTAGTTTGCTGGAAAATAATTACGGGTCACCTTTAAAGAGTCTAAAACACACAGATGTCAGATTATATCTGTCACAACCTGTCAAAAATATTTTCTATCAGCCTAAAATTGTCCAGAGGTTGTTCCAAATCTACATAATCCTACGGAGTGCTAATGTTTACATGAGGATTTTTGCAACAGCAGATGCATGTGGAAAGATACATACTGTCTTGCAGCTCCCTACTGGTCCCCATCGGACTTGGCGGCAGGGAGTGAAGGTCAGGAATACTTTAGACTCTTGACATAGATTCAGTGCAGCCATTTTCACATGAAAGCAATTACCTAAGCACTGTATCGCACTGATTACCTACCAGACTTTTGGAGCCCCATCTGCTCTTCCCTACTTAAGCCACTTAAAACGAAAACAAAACAAAACAAACAAAAAAAACAACTCCAGAAAAGAAGATGCTTGTAGGACTTCACAATTAATATGCAAGGAGCTACTCAGTACTGTGTAAATAAAAGAGAAAGAAAACGAAGAGGAAATAAGCATGAGAGAATGAAAATCAAACCCTGAATGTGAGACTATGGCACAAAGAAGGAACGTCTTAAGACTGCTAATGGGTCCAAGGTTTGTTTTTTGGAGGAATGGAAATGTTCTAATATTAGATTGTGGTGACACTGTACAACTTTGTGAATATATTAAACAGACATTGACTTGTACACTTAAAATGGGTGAGTCCTATGGTATGCAAATTATCTCAATAAAGCTGTTAAAAAAGAAGAAAGAGAGGAAGAAAATCTTTACAAAAAACAACAACCCAGAAACCATGGAAAGGGTGAGTGTAAATCAACTCTGAAAAGAGACAATGGCCATTTCATACCAACAACATCTGCTCCAGAATACTTCAAGACACACTTTTAAGGATGAGGGGATGGGTTATTTTTTTTTTTTTCCCCCAAATGGAGCCTGCTGTACTGAGTGGATTAAAAATATCTCTCTTAAATGGTCCTTTCCATTCTAGCATTAAGAACCTACTGGTTTTCACTGGCATAGAATTCTGAGAAATCAATCCTAAGACAAAGTCAGAAACAATGCTAATGTGATATTTCTAACCTAAATATCAACAGGACACATGCCGAATGGCTCATAATCCCTTAAGGAGGGTTGGATTTCATTCATATCTACAGGAATCAGTAATGGCTGTTTTGAAAAACAGAATCTAAATGGGTGATATTAAAAATGGGTAGTACTAACTACCAGAGCCACCTAATAAAGTTTTCTCCAACACATTCTTCTAAGAAGCTGAACCCTCACCCCAAACATCCTTCACCCAGGGGCCCTGACTGTTGAGAGTAGCTCCTTTTTCTAATTTACATAAGGATACTCCACAGGCTAGCAGTGATGCTGGTAACTGTTAAACAGGCAGAACCATAAAGCATAAGTCTAGAACACATAAATAGGACATCATTCCAAGTTTAAAATGTCTGGCATAAACGAATGTTCCTATATCTTGTACCTCCTTTTCCCCCCCCTATTTCAGAACCTCTTTTTCAATAGGTATGAAATAATCACTAAAAAAACAGAGGGACCTTTAACCTCAGAGATAGCTTAATTTTGAAAACTTGTTTAGTCCCATTGCTGATCTCCCAGACAAACTGTTTCCAAATAGCTAATTACCCTGAAATAGCTCACTTCAATACATTAGGAAGGAAAGAGGCAGACTGGACTGAATTATTACACCTTATGAAATTATTACTAATTGTGATATTAAATATTGTCAGAAATCCAAAACAAATGTTCTTTCTTTTAACTCTAATTAAACTTGATTTCCAAGTTAATATTAATTTTTATATGTCAGCAAAATAAATATTTTTCTGACCAGTGGCAGACTTAGCAGAGAGCTAAATCTCAAGTACTTTCAATAAAGACTGAAAACACCCTCAGAGCCGACAATAACTTGGGTAAGACAGAATTAACTGTCTGTCTACCAGTAAATGTTTTGTTCTCAATCCCTGTTGATAAAAGAAGTGATTTTTAGAATGCATTCAGATAGCTTTAAAAGTTTAAGTGAATATCTAAGACATGATTTTTCTATGTTTTCCTCTCTATAACCAAATCTGATATGTATCTCAAATTTCCATTAAGGATTATAAGTTAGTCATTTGATTTTCTAAGATACAGATGACTTTTTTCTTTCATTTTCCTACAGACTTCTGCATACAGTTCAATAAATGGTATTTACTAGTTTATCCTTCCATATATTCCCATTATATTTTATTTATATTGCATTGCACTGTGACTTAGATTTAGTTATTCCTCATGGAATTATGGGGTATTATTAGTGTATCTAAATGTAGATAATGAAACTGAAGTTCAGAGAGGTCCCTACAGGCCCAGAGTCATGCAGATATTCAGATTTTTAGCACATGTTTCTTTATTACTCTCACACACTTTAGTATGTCATGGTCACAGAGAAGGAACTACAGCTTATAATAATAAACTATATTTGCAAGGAGCTTATAGTGGAGATTTTATATATATATATATATATATATATATATATATATATATATATATATATATTTGCTGGTTTGGTTGTTTTTGTTTTTACCCAGCATTCATTTATTCTTTGTTCATAAGGGTATGCTGAGATCTTCCACGTAGCTAAACAGGTACAGAGGCCTCAGCCAATCAGCATCCTCTAGCTATTTAGTTCTAGGGGGAGCATATGTATTCCACTTAGAACCAATTAGATCCTGTAAGGTTTCTTTCCCTGGGGCTTCTGGGAAAAGGATTCTCACTCTTTCTCTGCATCGTTTTTACTCCTTTCTGGGGAAAAGCTGGGAGAGAATGGGGCCAGCTCAGAGGAAGTGAGGCTGAGAGGTAAAAAAGAAGAAATATGATCAAGGAGATACTCAGTTTTTTACACAAACACTTGTGAAGTGCTTATAAAGGGCCAGGCACAGTCTTAAGCACTTTACAAAAACAGCTTAATTAATCCTCTTAACAAACCTATGAGGTGGGTACTATTATAATCTTGACTTTATAATTGAGGAAATTGAGACACAGAGAAGTTAAGAAACTTGCCTAATGTCATTCAGCTAATAAATGAAGGAGGGCTTCCCTGGTGGCACAGTGGTTAAGAATCTGCCTACCAATGCAGGGGACATGGGTTCGAGCCCTGGTCTGGGAAGATCCCTCATGCTGGGGAGCAGCTAAGCCCATGCGCCACAACTGCTGAGCCTGTGCTCTAGAGCCCGCGAGCCACAACTACTGAACTCTTGTGCTACAACTACTGAAGCCCGCGTGCCTAGAGCCCGTGCTCCGCAACAAGAGAATGAGAAGCCCGCACACTGCAACGAAGAGTAGCCCCTGCTTGCTGCAACTAGAGAAAGCCCGCCGCAGCAACGAAGACCCAATGCAACCAAAAATAAATACATAAAATAAATAAAATAAATAAATGAAGGAGCAGGGATTTGGACCCAGGTGATCATGCTCCATCCCAGTGCTCTTAGCTACTATGCTAGAGACATACTGTGAGTCCTTAATTACATCAATGGTAAGGTAATATATGCTTCACAATGGGTTCTCAAAGAAAAGAAGGAAAGAGGGAAGGAAGAAAGAAGGGAAGGAAAGGGAAGGGACGTCCCTGATTTTTTGCATTTGACAATTCCCTTGGTATAAATATTCTCAACATGGCTGATTTCAAGCTATTAACACAATATTATCTGGTTTGCAAAATTCCTGAAAATTTAATAATCAAAGAGTTGGTACAAGCCAGTTGCTCTAGTACACCCCTGGAACTTATATCAAGCCTTCCTTCCACAAGACTGCACTTTTATGAATCTGTAATGTTCCTTTTGGTTTAAGACTCTTGTGGTTGAGTTTTTGGTCTTGTGCAATATAAAGCATCCTAACTGATACCAAGTTTCACAGATGATGAAATGCTTTCATGGAAACTGCTCTTTGTCATCTTTGACTGCCACAATCACCTCATGAGATAGACAAAACACTCATCAGTTTCTCCATCATAACTCAACAGAAACTGAGACTTTGAGGGGCTTATGAATTTGGACTATGTAGTACTGGCTACATAATTTGCCACACCCAGTGCAAAATGAAAATGTACGGTCCATTATTCAAAAATCTTAAGAATTTCAAGATGACAGCAGAGCATGAAACTAAGTGCAAGGCCCCTCTAAGTATGGAGCCCTGTTTAACTGCCCACAATGAAGATGGCCCTGGGTCTATGGGACTCAGCTGATAAATGTCAGAGGTGGTGTGTGAACTCAGATCTACAAGTCCCATAGCCCTTACACTCTATCACACCGCTTCCCTGCAAAATAAAGGATATGGAAATACTTTACCTATCTTCTACGTAGGATTTATTTAAATTATTAATGATGACTATATAGCACGTGGTTGATCAGTTTCAAGTAAACACATATACTTGATTCACTTAGACTCCTATGTTGCAAGAGCTGTACATTAGGTCACAAGTATATCCAATCTTAATTTATTTACATTACATTTCCTTTAGGCAAAATTAAAAGAAATCTTACTGTAAACTTATTGTGAGCAATTTACATTGCACATTTTTTTTCTTGTTTACTTTTCAAACAAAGCCAGAAAAAGAAAACAAATAATATTCCACATACCAGACTTTTAATCAATCTATCTGATATACTGCCCCTGACGCAACCTTAAAAAACCCAACTGCCTTAATAGCCACAACTTAGGCAACTCTAACTACCCTAGGGAGTTTTCTGAAAAAACAAGCAAACAAACAAACAAAACCAAAACACAAAAACAACCCCCACGTTTATCTCTGACTACAATATTTCAGAAATACCCCAGTTACTTTCTTCCTCCTGGAAAACCTGGGCCTAAGTCCAGCTGTTTTCAGTGCAATTACTATTTTCCAAAGTGCCAGGCTCACGCCAATGAGTTTTATTACTTAGATTTTCACATTCAAAAATCATCACCCATGACAATATTCGGTAATATATGACAATGGAGTAATGAAATGGGAAAGAATCTTTTATATAAGATAGCATTTAGAAGTTGTATTATGCAGTTTTATATAACATCTGGTTTCCACTACTCAATTTTTGGTCATTTTTAAAGAAAGCAGAAAACTCAATAAGCAGCTGAATAATGCTTCAAATTTAATCTATGCAAACAAATAACAGATAGTTGATCATGAATTATAACCTAAAGGCAGAGGCTCAATGTAAATATTGTGCTCAACATTTCTATTTACCTGTTGACTAACCTAGGCTATTTAATTTTCATTTTTGTTTGAGACATTAGAAGCCAAGAGAAAAAATATTCCAGTATGATTCCCTAGAAACATGGCAAAATGCTCCAAGTAAATAAATCAACACAGTGATATGAATTAACCGTGATTTTTCTAAAACATTTTAAAATTACAATTCTTGTTAATGAGTAATGAAAATAAATATACCACCAAAGAGGGCAGGGATGTGTGTTTTATATTAGCACTGAAATGAAAGCATTTCAACCAGACATGATTTATCCTTTACCAATAGTAGTACTACCTGCTCAGATCTGTCCTGGTGCTGGTATTGGTACTGAGTAAAGGTATTACTGGAAGAAGCAATTTTGTCCTTCTCAAATTGTTTCTTCACTCTGGCTAAACCGCCAGGCACTGTGCACATTTCTGATTCTTCCTGCACCTAAGACAAGAAAAAGGAAAGAAAAAGGAAATTTCAGCTTGACATCTTCTCAGGATGGGATTCTCAAGCTATTTTTTTAAAAAAAGGTTGATAATTATTGAGTGGTATATTAAAAAGATATTAACATACACAATTATTTCAGGAGGATCTTATTACAGAAAACCTTAATAAAAATAATTTCTCCATGTTGTTTTTTCCTGTATCAGTCTTTTGATATAAAGTCAGAAGGATCTTTAAAATATTGAATTAATTTTCCTTATCTCAGATAGATTTTTATGTCTGGAGATTAGGTCTGTTAGAATGGATTTCTCTCATAATACACAGACTAGCAGAAATTAGAATAATTGATTCAGTTTTAATCCACAATAAAGTTGTCATTAAAATCCCAAATGTCTATATAGGTAACACATTATTAAGGATATTAAAAAACATTTGACTTATTCCAAAATGTACTGAAATCATTAAGGATGAACAAAATAGCTTTGAAGCTATTTTGGGGAGCATACTTTTATTAATATACATTAATATTAGTAAAAATAACAACTACTTAATACGTAGTGCTGAGTGATTTTCTATGTATTTACATATATTTTGTCACTTGATACTTCTCCATGTTCTGTGAGATACGGTCATTTATGGTGGGGATGTCTAAGTTTAGAAGGATTCAGGTCTATCATTGGCATTTTACAGATGAGAAAGCCTATTCCAGTAGGTGTCATTTAGAACAACCTGAATAACTGAGGAGTCTTGTCAGATATTATGCCCCTGTGGGAAGTGCAGTAATTCGAAGGCTTTGGTTTTGAGGATTCAGCACATTCCCCAGCCTAGTGGGCACTCAAGCCCGGATGGGATGACAACTGTCAAGCAAACAGGCCCCAGGCCAGCCCACTTTCCTCTAAGATACATCCGGGTCCACCTGAAACCGGGAGGAGGCTCAGTGACACTTCTTGCACAGGAGATCTCCTGAGGTCTGGCCTAGTCCTGACATAACCCTGGAAGCCTTGAGACCTGAGAGTAACTGAATGCCTGTGAGCTGAGGTTCCCATACCTTGGACTGTGGACTCTTGGGATCCTGAAATCTTTACCCAAATATGTAGTTCCTCAAACAAATACTAAAAATACAGCTACTAAATTGGGGTTTTCCATACTCCAAAATACTGGAGGTGAAATTAATATTCAGGATTATCTGAATTACTAGCAAATACTCAAGTGATTGCTTTATCAAGTTCATAACCTTTCCCTAGTTACAGGGACTGCCAAATATTTAAGAATATGCACATTGACTCTATGGAAAGAAGGGATACATTCTATCAAATTCTGCAACAAACTTCACATGTAAATCCTGGTCAATTACTGTCACTTGATGCATGTCAAAGTCATTAGAAATTATGGCATCTCTTTTGAAATTTAAGATAAAGAAAGGGAAGGGTGAATTAAGGCTACAATATTTCTTTCACCCCCTCTGCCATTTAATTTACATAAAGGGCCTTCTTCAATTGATCATATGCAGATAATATATAAATATTAAATTACAGAAATTAAGGCAAATTTTGTTAAGAAGAAACTTACTTTTTCCAACTATAAACAGTGTCCAAATGATGTGCAAATTAATCTGGTAAGCCTCATTAATTATGCTAACGAGTGGATACTTTACTAGTGTGTGCGTTTACACAAAAATATCAGTTCCTATACTGATCAGGTTGCCTCTTATCTACTAAATGAATTAAAAAACAGATATATCCATTCATTCACTTTAGCACTGTGCTTTGGAATCAGATCATGTTACACAGGCAAAAATGCATACAGTTGATTATTTTTACTAGTAGTACAACCATGACCCCAGCCTTCCTGATGCTTCTCTCCAGCCTAAGGGAGAAAGTCCTTTGAGCTATAGTTTATTTAGTAGTGGTGATGGGTCTTCTTGTTCAGCTCAGCTTGGAAAGTTTACATATGTAAGATGGCAGGACTTACTCAAGGAGAAGCCTATGGCCATGAGCTGGAGTGATGTTTCTTTGCTCAGACTGAGATCACTTTGCCTTGTTTACCACCATGTGCTAACATCCCAACTAATCTATGTAATTGTAAATGACCACATAACTTAGATTGCTTTGTGTCGAACCTTTTAAAAAATGTTTATCCTTATTCTATGTTTCTTATTCTTGGACACAGAAACAAGATTTGGAATTTAATGGATATGCCGATAATTATTCTATTAACGAGTTAATTTAAATACTTAATACAGAACCTACCTAATGTTATTTTAATAATAAGTTAACTTAAATACATAACACTGAAACCTAGGTAAGTATATTCCATACAGAATCCTTTACAAAGAACTGTTCTTGGTTTGTAGGGCATAATAGAAATAACAATCTGGGGAGTCGGACAGACAGTAATTCTAATTCCAGCTGTGACACTTAAAACCTAGGGCTAGAGTTCCTGAACCTCAGTTTTCTTTCCTATAAACTGGGAGTAGCAATATATTTCTCACAGATTTCCTGCAAGTGTTAAAAAAGATAAGGGAAATAAAACTGCACAGTACGGAACCTGTTATTTTGTTGCCTAACAAATGTTACTTCTCCTTTCTCCTCTAGGGGGCTTCTGAGGACCGATGCCTTTTCACAGGCAGGCCTTTTCGTTTAGGTTCAACAAAATGCCATCTGCCTGAGTCTAGGACAAAGAGAAACTGATCTAGGACAAAGAGTAACTACTTCAATGTGACTGAAATATAATGGATTCAGTTTGGGGCCAAATCAGTGACTTCCAAATTTTGCACATAAAATATTTGGTTTACTTGTATAGACAGAAATTTGGTTATAAGCAATTTCCATGATTTTTTGATTGAACAAACATTTGATGCAACTGACCATATAAGGCAGTTATTTTGCTTTACTTTAGATATTTATCAGGATTTCTCTGAGACAATATGTGTGATCATTTTTCTCAAAATATTTATTAGCTTAGGACCAAACCAAACAGTAGGGCACTTTTTTTGGACCAAAGATGCTTTCTTATATAAGAGGAGGCAGTTGAATATAGTTGAAAGAGTACTAGAGTCAAGAGACTGGAATCTAGTCTGGCTTTGTCCCTGTCTAACTGCATGATCTACCATAAATCACTGCCCCTCAATTTGTTTTGTCTGTAAATGCGCAGGAAAGAGAAGGATTATTAAATTCCTTATATGTAGAATTTCTTCAGAATAGCATTAAAATTTAAAATTTTTATATTAAATAGTGAGATAATTTAGTTTCCTTATGTGCCCAATTTAAATATTCTCCTTTTAGTACACAATAAATACGAACCATGCCTTATACAAATTTGTTTTATGGTATATTCTCCTAGTGTTTAGCAAGATAAAAGTCTTCCTAGATAAAAGATTGCTTACTAAACAACCAGTCTTTAACTAGGTATTTTCAAAGTCAGCTTGTTTCACCAAGAATCATGTTTCCAATTTAGAATACTAATTTGTAGTAAAGTTCCTTAATGATCCAGCAGGGGATGCTCTGTAAGAAGACTGGCAGGAGGCGCTGGAGGGATACTATTTGTTTTGGAAGTGATGAAGTTAACTTATGTCATTTCTGTACATTCATTCAAAATCTATGGTGCGCCTGAAAAGTATTTCAATAACTATGTAAAAACTCAAATGTCATCTAGAATTGCAACATTGTTAATGAGTTTGGCACAGTCATTCTTTTCTCTGAATGATTTGTAAAGAAAAATGTTCAGAGTAGCTATTTTAGAATACCAGGCTTCTTGGCTATTCTCTCTCTCTCTTTCTCTTTTGGTTAAATGAACAACTTTGCTAATTTGGAGATTATAATTATAAAAGAATATCCTTATATTCCATTAAGCTATAAAGCTGCTACTGATAAAATGACTTATCAAATCCTGTGGATTGAAGGCCACAGAATATGGAACCCAACAAATTCTTTTGAATATGACTTTATTATGCATTCGCTCTAAAAACTGGTGGTCTTACTGAATCCTGCTGTTTCCTGTAATCATAACTGGTTTAGCAGACTCTCTACATTGCTAATCTCCCTCATTTCTATGTTGATTAAGCTACTTCTAATGGATTTAGGGCATACAGAGAAAGGAGAACAGCAAAAGAAATTATACTGCCAGTGAATTTAAATGAACTATACATGAGACCAAGGAGGGCAGCATGCAGACCCACATTATTAAGATCTGAAATTAATTCCCAACCTTCCCAAGGAGAATAGCTATAGGTTAAATGATAATTATGGCAGTAGTAACACATTTATACAGTGCCTTATGGCTTACACATAAATTATCTCTTTTACTCTTCACGGAGACCCTCTGCCGTAGATGTTTTTTTCCCCATTTTTCAGTTAAGGAAACTGAAGTTCAGAGAAGGGTCAAGATAGTAGCTCAAGTTCACACAACTAATAAGTGGCAGAGCTGAAGCTTAATTTCAGATACTCTGGATTTGATACACACTATTTCTGTGTTTTTTCTACTTTATCCCATTGTCCAGTAGTATTCTTATATTGCAATGTAAAGGAGGCATGTGAAAGGCAGACAAGCAGCCTGCCTAATGCAGAAGCACTAGAAGCAGCTTACGTTGGTGGAGAAGCTGCGGCAGTCACCCTTGGAAACAGCTGCCTGGTACCTCGCCATCCGCTCCTTCAAGGACACCACCTCCTGGAGGTCTGACACACCCTCTCTCTGCGCAGCACCGTCTTCTGCAAATCCACGCGCTGGCTTACTAGGGCCAGCAGTCACTGAAAACAAATGTAGCATCGCTTCAGGTTTTGAAAAGAAAATGGCATCATCTTAGGAACAGTGAAGGCACTTAAAACATCTGGTCTCGGAAAACAGACTGTAACATTCCATGGTATTTTCCAAGTTTCATGGTCACCCTCTTTTTTTTCAAGCTTTCAAGCAAATCTACAAAATGCCTACACAGAAGCATATGCTTATGCAAACAGCAAATGAAAATATTGTCCCCACTCCTACTCCTGCAATTATTCTGATGAACGATAGGTATTTATTAAGAGATACATAATGTTAATGAACACTTCCTGAAGCATTGTGTTGGAGTTATGCTAAATGCTATAAAAGCATCATCTCATTTACTTCTCTAACATCCTCATGAGGTAGGTTCTATTATTTTCTAAAATTTTTAGGTAAAGAAAATGGAGAGTCAGAGTAGTTAAAAAACTTTCCCGTGATCACACAATTAGTAAGTGTCAGATTTGTTGGTTTGACTAAATCTTTGGCAAGTCTAAAAATTGCTCTTTGCTTCTCTCCCTACCCTTCAACCCTCAAGGAGATAAATCTAAAATATGTGAATGCTATGAGAATTATAGACTGTGGATTTTTTTTCCTTTTATTCCATAGAGGCATGTGTAACATAAGAAAGAAATAGTAGTCCCATTAAAAAAAAGCTTTGTCAGTTGTTCCAGAGCATCTTATATTTTCCCATGTAAGCCATCTACCTGACAAAAATACAGGGTATTAGGAATTACATACTTGCAAACAGAGCAAAAGACTGATTGCATGATCACAGAATAACAGTCGTTAGAAACAGAAATGTCTTAGAGCTGATACAGTCTCACCTAGTCTAACCAACTCCTTTTAGGCATAAGGAAACATGTCTAAATATTTCCTTATGTGAAAGAAACCTAAGGATTCTCCCTGGTTAATGTGATGGTTATTTAGATATAGGTGCCAGAGTTGGTTCCAAAACTAGTTTTTCTTATTTTATCCAGTGTTCCCTGCTGTTATGGCTCTGCTTGTTGGTTTACTATTCACTCTTAACGAATTGTAATTACAAAATCATTTCAAGGGCTCCTTCTGGAACCAACCAGCATATGGTGTGTCTGTGTATATCTGTGTATGTGTGAGTTCTGATATGTTTATCACTCATTCATACACCCCCTGCCTTTCACCTTAGGGCTGGTAGTCTTTTGTACTCACAGGGTTAGCGGTCTTTGGTATACTTTGTTATTTGAATCGGTTTGATTTAATTACAATGAACCAAGTCCCAGACAACCCCAGGTAACAGACCACCACCAAGCTGTTCCTTCCCTGACCTGTTCTCCTTACCTTCTTACCCAGTCCCCACACTGAACCATCTTATTACATTGTTTGTTCTTTCTATTAGCTTCTCCAAGATTTCTGTACACAACAGCAGTTGAGAACAACTACTGCGACCCAGGAAAAATTAAAAATCATTTGTTTTTTGACTCCCTGAGTATTTGCTTTTTCTTAAGGACTTCTTATTCAGTTAAAAATTTCATTTATTTTAATAAAATTTGTAAATATATTTAAAAATTTTTAATATTTATTTTTTATATTTTATTTCACACAGTATTAAAGGAAAAAAAATATAAAGGAATAAGACATTGTATCATATGAATACTGTGATTGTAGAAACTGATATGTTCACAATAAATGTCAGTTAGTTTTTAAAATTCAGCTGTCTTCCAAAACCTCATATCTACACAAAGGTACACTCCTCCAGTTGATCCTGATAAAAAGAGATTCCCACCAACTACTGAAAGTCTTTCACATGCTGAAGAAAATATATCTTTATTTTCCTCTCTGGATTATCTATTTGCACAGATGAATTCCGTTTATGTTCAGCTGTACTCTTCTTACTTTGCTGTAAATTGTCACTATATAACTTTTATTGAACATGAACCACTGAAGTTTTTCCACATTAAGATATAAATTTCATTTTGCACATTATTAATTAAAGATGTTATTATTTTATTAATCTTAACAGAAAGTCAGCAGTTTATTTTTGCAAAAATTTACAGCGAGTATTTACTTTCGAAATATTTCCAAATGATTTTTATCATTTTCATCCTACTGGGAAATGCCTAAGATTAATGGTCAGGAAATCAGTTGCCTGAGTATTAAGAGATTTGGATTCCATTGCCTTGTAGCCTTTTATTCTGATCACAGAAAAAACATTACATTTTAATCTCTCTCTCTGTCTCTCTTTTTCTCACTCTCTCTCCTTCTCTCTTTCCCATCAGTAACTTTGCCTATGCAGGTAGGGTCGTGGAATAGAAAACCAACCTTCAGCTAACAAACTGTGTCCATGTTGGTTCTTAACCCCCTAAGTCAGTGTCTTTCAATTTCCTCATCTGAAAAACAAGGTGATGTTTCCTGACTAGTATACTATAAGGCAGTGCACCTATCTGTTCCTATCTTGATGCTGATGACACCTGATGTAAATTTGTAGGGTTGATAAGACAGTCCCTTACTTAGGGACTTAGGGATGTATGGGGAAGAAGATAGGAACATTGGCCGCCTGACCTCACAAAGTGCTATTTCAGAAGACTTGGATGCAACTGAGATTGGAAACAGTGTTTAATGTTTAGGGTAACTTTAAAGAGAAAGGTAACACAGAAGAACAGGTTGGGTGTAAGACAGAGTCAAGGATGCATTGCACAACATGGGGAATATAGCCAATATTTTGTAATAACTGTAAATGGAAAGTAACATTTAAAATTTATATAAAAAATTTTAAAAAGCAAATAATTGACTGAAAATAATGATGCTACTGTCATCAATAAATAAGTCTATAGAATAAAGTAAAAAGTACTTTGACCTCTTTATTTCACTAAGAGAACACTTGCTAATATCTGAGTTGTGAAGCTGATATTTGCTCTGTCTGATTTACAGTACAGGTGTAAGCAGAGGTGTGTCTGATTTCCTAACCGTGGTGAAATCAGAAGAAAGGAAAGTTATCAAAGGTGAGAAGAGAACTAAGGGTATTGAAGATTTCTTAGAAGAATTAAAATATACATTGAAGGCAGCTAATAGAGTAATATATGCTGCAGAAGAGAAAAACCAATAACATACTAACAACAATGTGAAAGAAGATGACAAAGATAGAGAACAGACAGCAAAATTCAAACTAGAAGATAACAGCATTTCCGTGGGAGGGAGGGAGAGTGGGCAGAACAAATGAAATACAATAGAAGAAATTTTTGCTGAAGATAAAATTTGGGCATAGATTTAAAGTATTTACCATAATATAGGAATAAAATTAATTTTAAAACACCAATATATCAGCAGATCCTAGTAAAACATTTCAGAATCAAGGAAAAAGAAAAGTTCTACAATTACCCAGATACATGAAGAGTTTCTGTGATGAAGAAACAAAATTCAGAAATCCTGAGGTATCTTCTTTATAACATTGAACACGAAAAGCAGTTAGAGAACTGATTACTTGTTACTGAAATTTTAGTTTTGAGGACTACTCTATGTGAATTCAAGTTGCTACTCATGTGAGAAGTCAACAAAAAGCCAAACACAGTCCATTTAACAAAAGTCAGCCAAAAAAGAAAACAAAGAGCCTTAACAAAGAAAACCAAATGTAATAGTGTAAAACCAAATGTAAATAAACACAGGTCAAACTTCACCCTAAAAGACAAAGACAAATAAATCCAACCATATGCCACCTGCAAGACACAAAATTTAAAAAGAAAATATTGGTCAAGAAATTGTGAGGCAAAAATAAATGAAGAGAAGTTATCATGACTATATTCCTTTCATGCAAAGTAGCATTAAAGACAAAATATGTTAAATGAAATAGAGAGCTATTCTGTAGATAGAAGATGCTGCCCCACTATGAAGTTGTAACAACGATGTGACTCTACATGCTGACTAGCATAGTACGGAAACATATAAAGAGCATCTGTAACAAGAAGAAGAGTTTTATGGGACTGTAATCACTGTGGATGACTTTAACTTTCTTCCATCTTTGCCATATGAAACTTCAAAAATAAATTATTTGAATTATATAATTAATAAGGTTTATTTTAATATACTTATTCATTATTATTAAATAAATATTGATTATCTACAATAAGCATAAGACACATTCACTATGCTCCAGAGATTTCAGTCTAGTTGGCAAGAGAAACAGGCAATTATAGCCCAAGGAGTTTATGGTTTTGCACCAGGTGAGTTGGGAGCCTACGGGGGAGAACCTAATCCACCTGGGTGTGTCAGTGAACTAGGTGTCTGGAAGGCATCCTGAGAAGTGGAACATTTGCACTGAAACACGAAGGAATTGGCCATGTGACTATGTGGAAGAGGGAACAATGCAGAAGTGGGAGGAAACAGCAGAATTACCAACAAGTCATTTTGGGAAAAGTAGGTAATGATTTTGAGGAAAACATTCAGAGTTCCTCACCACACTGCATATTACACATGGAGTATTAGATAAGGACTTAAATGCTTTTTAAAATGATGAACAATTCTTAGAGAGATATAAGTAATTCATAAAATGATTTTAGCTGGACTTTCAAAGCATGAAAATTCAAAGTGAAAAAATCTTTCAAAAAATTTATATGGCAAAAGGAAAATGGAAAAGGGACAATTATAATAAATAGGTTGAAGTGTTAATTTTCTGTAAAGAATATTGGTTGGAAAAAAAACTAACGTTATTGAAAAGACAGATAAAGGACTTAAAAGAATGATTCACAAGTAAAAAAATAATAGCAAATATGTATAAAGTGCATTCTATGTGTCAGACTAGTTAGTCTTTTTAATGGTCTCAACCACCCTATGAGGTAGAGACTATATTTGTTTTTAATCTCCATTTTACAGATAAGGAAACAGAGACATAGAAAAGATTGTAAAACTTGCTCAAGATCATGTGGCTGGTGAGTTTCAGAGCTGGAAGGGGAGCTAGACAGTCTGGCTCCAGGTTCTGTGACTTAAGTACAATTCTATGCTACATCTCAAGAAGTGTAAGAGTCCAGAAACCAAAAGACAAACCCAAACAATCACTTGCTCAAGGAAACAGATGAAGGAAAATTCAAACAACAAAAAGATGCCTTTTTTGTTGTTAACTGACTCATTGCCTGTGCAATAAAATGTATACAATAAACATATAGTCCTGGATAACTAATCCGATGTATAAGTATGACTCAAAAGAAACTGTAAGGTTCAATAGTAATTTGAACTCTCGAGCAGAAAAATGAGAATTTAATGATTTTTTTCTTGGAAATTTTCTAAAATCAATTCGGGAAGCCTTTATTTAGTCCAAACTGAAAGCCAGGCAGAGAATGAGCTGGGGTGTCACATGGAAGCCCACAAAGCTGAGGCAAATATAGATGCCAGCTTCAAGGAGGCAAGCGTACTTTTGGTGACATATCAATAGCCTTGCTATTATAATCTGGATGCATTATAAAGAAGTCAACTGCTTTGAACTCAGAAAATTGATTGAGAACTAAATTGGGAGAATGACGAGCTAAATTCTATCAAATCTAAATATATGATCTATACCCCAGCTCGGATTTGTGTACAGCATATCATACCGATGGACATACCATAGACTCAGAGCCATTAGCATGAATAAATTTTCTATAATTTATAATATTTGCATATCCCTCAGCTAATAATAAAATTCATGTCTTTTAAACATTCAGAATGCTGCTGCCAAGTCAAATTTGTAATCAATTTGAGTTTTATATATTTTACCCTCATTTGAATATTATGAAGCCAAGAAACGGAGAATAAAATGAAAGAGCAAGTGTATAGCACAATCTTGCATTAATTTACAGTTTTTAAAAAACATGGAGAGGAAGGGCAAAGAGTAAAGTGTATGCCATGATGGCACGAAAGCTATACTGTGCCGTCCCTCCAGCATACGAACCCAGTGAATCAGATTCCATCTTTTAAACTAACTTCCCTATGGTCCCACTCCCCCAAAATGCATTGTGTTGTGTGTACTACTGTCACCTTCCCCAAAATCCATCCATTCATCTGATTAGCATGATTTATACATTAACAAAAACAGATCATCTCTCAGGGTAATAAAAAGGATTAGTTCTTGCCTCCTTACTACATCTTCCATAACCACTATTCTCCTAATTCTGGAAGAGATCATATACATCCAGTTGCCTGACAGAGGAAAACGACAAGATTTAGCAATGTGGTAAACAAAATATTGGTCCTCCAAAGATGTGCACACCCTTATTCCCAGAATTTGTGAATACGCTACATTACATGGCAAAAGGGACTTTGCAGATGTGATTAAGTTAAGGATTCTGAGATGGGGAGAGTATCCTGGATTGTCCAGGTGGGTTCAATGTAGTCACAAGGGTTCTTATAAGTGAAAGAGGGGCAGGAGAGTCAGAATCAGAAAGGAGAGGTAATGACAGAAGGAGAGAGAGAGGGAAGAAGAAGAAGAAAAAGAAGAAGGAGAAGGAGAAGCGGGGGAGGGAGAAGAAGAGGGAGAGGAAGAAAAAGAAAGAGAGAGAGAGAGAGAGATGCATTGCAGAATCTAAACTACTGGCTTTGAAAGTGGAGGAAAGGTCCCATGAGTCTAGGAATGTAGGTGGATTCTAAAAGCTGGAAAAGGCAAGGAAGGAAACAGGCAACCTCCCTCATAGAGCTTTTAGGAGGAGTGGGGTCCCAGCCAACACCTTGATTTTGACCCAGCAAAACTCATTTTTGATTTTGGATCTCCAGAACTGTAATATAATGGATTTGTGCTATTATAAGCCCAATTGTTTGTGCTTACAATTGTTTGCAGTAATTTGTTACAACAGCAACAGGAAACTAATACAAACATCCACTGTACATACACATACACCTGACCAAGTCACAAATCACTACACAGTAAATTCTTCTTAAGGCATATTTCAGTTCTAGCTCCCCCTAATCTCACAGATTCATATACACAAACTACCCTGTGATGGAAACATCTTTGAATTTCTTTACACCCCAAAGAATAAATGTCCACCTACTTATAGATAAGACTCAGCACAAATGTCCATTTAGATAGTAATCTCTTTGAGTAACAGAACTGCCATTTCTAACTGTAGTAAGTTTTTCTTATATAGACTTGTCTTCTGTTTTCTGCAGCCCCTATCATCTCACAAGAAGTGCTTCTGTTACGAGAGCAGTTATAAATGTACAGAAGTTAGACAGAAATTAAATAATCATTAGTAGGTTAATATTGCTAGTTTGGGCATATTTGAAAATTCAATCATATTGCTATTAAATTAATTAATTGCTTAGTTTAGTTAAGGAATTGTCCAGTTAAAAAATCAATAATTGAATAAAATGACTTAAATTCCTTTGAAAGAGTCAAATAAATTAAAACTATTAAATGCTTATAGATGATGCATATTTTTACAATATAAGTCTCTTGTTAGACACTTCCCTAGCACAATCAGACTTATGTTGCATTATAACAATGATAACCATCTGTTAATGAGTATCAATTATGCATTAATCATTTTACATGTATTCTTACACATCTACATTTTACATCTAATTCTTATAACAACTATATCTGATGGGTGGTATTATTTCCAGTTTACTGAGGTGAAAGTAACATTTAAAAAGGTAAAAATCATGTAGTAAGTGGCTCAGCTTGGAAGTAAGTTCAGGTATTTCTTTTTTTTTTTTTTTTTTTTTGCGGTACGCGGGCCTCTCATTGTTGTGGCCTCTCCCGTTGCGAAGCACAGGCTCCAGACGCCATGGCCCATGAGCCCAGCTGCTCCGCAGCATGTGGGATCCTCCCGGACAGGGGCACGAACCCGCGTCCCCTGCATCGGTAGGCGGACTCTCAACCACTGCGCCACCAGGGAAGCCCCAAGTTCAGGTATTTCTGAGTACAAGACTATTTAACTCTACACAGTCTCTTATGTAAGTATTTTTCATTAAAATATAACATTAAAAAGTAAATTTTAAATTAAGGGTATGAATTCTCCTTTCTGTTTCCTAAATATCTACGCACAAATCCTTTATTTCAGTGTATATAGGGATAAATCAAAGGGAAACCAATAAGTTGAATTTCTATGTCTCTAAGTGAATCCTTTTTTGTCCTTATAAGCTTGAGTTTAGAATTAAAAATCAAAGCAAATTTTTCAGTTATATTTCTTTGGTCACTATAGAGATCAAACTTGAGATGGGGTTAGGTATTGATCCAAGCCAGTAGGGAGAGAGACAAACTTTACTATAAGGGAAGGAAAATGTGAAGCAAGGTCCACTGCTCTCATTTCTATTGATTTGTTTGCCTCAAGGCATGGGAGGTGGTGGCATGCTTCCATCAAAGTTTCCTCTTGTTTAAATCTGCTTCCCAGGTATACAATAAGAGTATCTGATAAATTCTCCTCTTAAGGCTTTAGGCATACATTCAGTAAACATCTACTACTCATCTGCTGTTGACCAAGCACAGTGCTCAGGGCAGGGCACAAATTACTCACCATTGTATTTAGTCCTGCTCTACCTGAAAGGAGAGGAAAAGAAAAACACCAGAGAGATCTCCTCAAGAAATACAGTATTCTAAGTGTTAATCTGGCCTTATCTCTAAAAACAGAAATACAACAGGTTGCACCATTTCGACATGCTGATTTAGGAATAAAAAATTTCCCAGATGGCTGGCCCTGCTAAGGAAGTTACCTTTTCTGAAGACATACCAAATGGAGTCCTCCTTAGGTGGGGAATCCTGAGGAACTTGGTAGCACACACTCCACAACCCCATCCCCAAAATCACATTTATTTATACTGAGATGAAACTGAATTAAAATAGATCAAGACCAATCAGATTTGATGGGGTTGAAAAGTCCCTCACATGTATCCTCACAGTGGCTCAATTTCTCTTCAGATTTTTCCCCACTTAATCTAGGCAGTGAGTAGCTCCCTCTGCTGTGCTTTCCCAACATTTAAAAATTACACTTCTGTCTGTATTACTTGTTACTTTTTAGTGTATCATTGAATCTCTCTGTCTTCCCTTCTTCTCTCACGTTCCACCCACATGCATGCTCCTCCAGCACAGGGTTAAGTTCATTTAGGAAACCTGTTTTACGCTGGGTTCTGTCTTGGTTTCATCCCACAGCAGGCAGACCCACAGGGAGACTGACCATCTACTCTGGACCCAGAAAGCCCAATATTTATTCTATCTCTGACACTTACTTTTGACTTTAAGCAAATTTCTTAACCTCTCAAAGTCTCCTTCCTCTTAGCTATAACATGAGAATGATACCAGAATCTGATTGCCTGTGAGGACTGAAGGAGATCTTATTAAAGTAAGGGGTTTTACATAGTATCTTGCACATAGTAAATAATATACGCTCACTAACCTCCAGTCACCTTAGGTGTTATCATATATCCTAGATATTATTTTCCAGATAATCTGACATGATACAAGTCTGAGATAATAAAAGTTATGAAATTTTCCCAAATCTCAAAGCTGGTAAATAGAAAGGATAGGACTTGACTCTGGTCCATATGAATCTAAAGGCTATAATGATATTCCATTCCTCTTTATAAGCCACGTATCTGTCATGTTGCTTGAAACAAGGAGAACGCAATAGACTGAAAGAATAGATAATTACAGTAAGAGATTAGGGCAAGGAAGTTGGCACAGTCCTGCTCATATGGCCATAGGAATGGAGAAAATATATGTAAAAGAGAAGAATGTCAATGTATATGATATCAAAGTGTTAGTCTATCTGTGTTTTTGGCACTAGCCAATGAGCTACTAATTTTTCACCAGCAAAGAAGAGGGAAGTCCCCTGAAAATGTAAATTTCATGAAAATCACCCTAGTATGGCCCACTATAGGGACAGATCTGCTCTTTTTCTCCCTGTGATGGTTCCTCATGTTTTCCCCTGCTCTCTCTTTTTTGGGTAAAATCATGACACCATGACTCAAAGTTATTCACATTTTTCATTTTCCTATAGGGTCTCTGAACAGTGGGCTTGGCACAATGAACCCTGGCCTGGACCAGTCAGGCGGGGATGACTGGGCCGCTCCCTAAGTCTCTGCTGTCCTTGTCACCACCCACCAAAGGCAAAGAAGAGAAGGATCCTGGATCCCTCACTTATGATCCATTCCACGGTCGCTCTACTAAGTACCTCTGCATTGCTAGGCACCTCTGTACCCCTACTAAGAACCTTATTTAGGTGTTCGATAACTGCTAAAGGAAGAGGTGTTTTAATATTTGGTTAGTTTGAATATAGGTATTCTTTCTATTTAATCTGTGTATTCCTTCTGTTTAAATTGATTTCCATCCCTTTTTTCCTAAAGTCTCTGTTCTAGAAAATCTTCAAAGTTGGCATCATTCTACATTATTCACCTCTCCCTAAGTTGTTACCTCTTTGATATAAATTCTTTTTCTCACTCATTATTTCCTAATATACTCTTTTTTTATTCCTACTGATTACCAGCTTAGAATTTGTCTTTCCCTAAAAGAATCGACTTTTGCTTCTCATAGGCTTTTAAAAAATCCACACGAAGTTAGTTCATGTGTACTGAACTGTTTCGTTTAGTTCCAAGTATCCTGTTGTCACTCAACAGATCAAAAATAAGCAACAGTAATAAAATGCAGATGAACATTTAATAATTTGCAGCTTTGAAAAACATCTTCCCAGCATGCCTACCTTTAAACTGTTTGAGCGTGGGCAGGGTAGGAAAGTTACTTAGTTACTATTACCTTAAATAAGTTCTATGCTAGCTGCAGTCTGGAAAAGCCAGACGTTCCCAGATCCATTTTTAGGAATTCCTCAATTCTTCATCCTCTTTCACCTCTCCATTAAGGTTAGCATCTGAGATTTATTCTGACAAAGGATATTAAAAGAAAGCAAATCACTAAACTCTGACTCTCAATGACTTAGACAATTAATGCTGTGGCAGCTTCTCTCTTACTAATCATTCTTTTCCTTTGACTAATAAAATGTATTTAATTCAGTCCACCTTTTGTCTTAGAGAAATTCGGTCTTTGAATTTACACAAACTCTTTTCAATGACCTTAAGTAAGTCTTTGTTTAAAATGCTTTCTCTGCCTAAGCCCACAAATAACAGCATATTTTGATATGGTTTTCTTTTGAACTTAATGGCTGATAGACTTGATCAAAGAAAGGAAAGCACACGAATTCCATATACTTTCTTTACTGAACATTATCTGGAAAAGCTAAGCAATCGAGGAGAAAAGTGAAAATGCTTAAATAATGCAACATTTTGCTCGCTGAATAAAAGACGCCTTTGGAAGTAAATTGACTCTTTCAGAGCAGTGATGTACTTAGAAAAATTCTACCTAAAGAAATAAACACTTGGCAAACGATGTGATCTTCAGTCATTTAAATGTTTCCTGGGTAGGAAGATAAAACTGTGAATGTTAAGCAAAAATATTAAGAATCTGTTTTTCTTACCAAAGCTCTGGTTCTTCTAACATGCTCTAAAATGAAAGGTAATCAGCACTTGTCAAATGTTTGTACTGTCACAACTCCTTTCTTATTATTGTCCCCCGTAATTGCAGGGGACACTAGATAGTGCTGTATACATTTTGAATTTAAGTCTTTTAAATTTCGTACAAGGATGTTTATAAATTAAAGCTATAATGATTTTAATATATCAAAACTTTGAATCAGCCAGGTGCTGGGTTACTCTCCCTGTCACCACTAACATGACCTAAATATCCTCTGCATATCAACACAGACTGTAATTTCAAAAGAAAGAGATGATGTCAGTTTCCTAATGATATGCTGGTCCTAAGAACTGTCCAAAGAGTGGAAGTAATTTAATAGTCTTCCCTGCTTAAGATACACATGGGATACATAGCTAGTCTCATCATCCCTTAATTTATTTATAGTTACTTATCTTAAAAAATGTGCCATTGGCATTTGTTTCTTTTCCCTTAGATTCAAAACCTAATCCTGTAAGTGCCCCGTAAGTGGAGGAACTGAGTTTATGCTGCTTATTTCACTCCTGTTTTTAGAGGGTGTAGTGTAAAAATCAGTCTTTAAATGTTATTCAGATTGAAACTTGCTCTTTTCCATGCACATTAAGACAGTAACATCTGTGAACAACAGAGAATTTAATTAAAACTTGCAAACAAAATTTTCCTAGACCAATGGTATTTAAACTCAAGTGTAGTGGAAGGTGAGAAGAGGAAAGTTGTGGGGAGTGAAATGTAAGAAGCAATTAAAACTATATATTGGGCTTCTTTGTAAAATTCCATATGAAGCTAGGCTTTCACAGCTTTAAAATAGAATCACTTTCCAAGACTACTCCCTTTAGGTACCAAAAGCCTTAGGCAGATGGACAAATCACTTCATTTTAGTGTGACCTCCTACTGTTTTAGGACAACTTACCTAAAAGGGAAATCAGACTCTAAAGTTAAGCATCTCCTTGTTTGTTTTTAAAGATTATTTTAAAAATTTAGACACCTAACTACAACTACAGGTTATCAACCACTAGCCAGGAACTCAGCATCAGTCTCCATCTCTTGAATCTTCTAGTAGCCTGCATAACCGTGTCCACCATGATTTCAGTCAAAGAATCTCTTAGTTTCATCAGTTTACAAAATGGCAACACCCACATTGTCAGTATGAAAGGCTGGCCATCACACAGTGGCCAGAAATGCTCCTTGTGGGCCCTTATGTGGCGGTAGAAGAAATATAATGCACCTCTAAGCATGACATGCTTGTGTTTTCCCTAACAATGAGTGCCAGAGACTTTCCTAACATTT
This sequence comes from Phocoena sinus, assembly GCF_008692025.1. NCBI lineage: Eukaryota > Metazoa > Chordata > Mammalia > Artiodactyla > Phocoenidae > Phocoena > Phocoena sinus. The sequence goes on from NC_045769.1 coordinate 65,865,728, forward strand.
TTGCAGAACTGGTTATTCAATTTTTATTATTACCTAAAATTCCTAGATTGCCAAGAAGCAAACCAACAGTAGAGATGAATATGGCCAACTTCACAGGTATTTAACATATAACATCATGACTTGTACACAGTGTATGCCCAATAAGCATTTATTGAATGAAACTGCCTTGCAAAAATATTGCAAAATTCAACGCCCATCTTTTCATGGTTCCTGTTGACAGATTTTAATTTCTCTCTCGTACTTCTTTTTAAAGAGTAGAAAACAAGTTCCAAATTCTGTAACAGAAGTTATTTAAGCAGAGCAGCAATGTGAAATTTGGGACTAGAGCTTCCCGGAGGGAGCAAAAATAAACTTCTTGCCTGTGAACCTGTGAGTCTGCCACAACCACAATGAAATCCAGCTCATCCCCCAAAATGCTCAGCGGGACACCACATGAGCAGGTGAAAATTAGAACTGCACAAAAATGTGTGTTTGGAAAGTGAAACTAGTCAACTTTGGGCTCTCTGCCCAGTTTAATTTCTGCCAGAAATTCTCCTGTTATTACATATTTGCAGAAAGAAATTAGAAAAGTGTTATAGCTAAAAAATTTCAGATACATTCATATCTCTATCGCAGTTTGGCCCAGAAAAAATAACTAGCTTCCCCAGGCCAGTGGGCAAGTACAGGACTACGGCTAGAACATAGAAACACTAATACACACACACACACACACACACACACACACACACACTTTTCTTTGGAGGACCATTTAATCACAAGTAGTATCCTATTTGTTTTATGAGATCTAGGAGGAAGACCTCAGTAAGTTTTCAGAGTGTCCCAGTGCAGCTCTGAGTTGAAAGTCTGCCAAGGAAAGCAGATGTGACAGAAAGCCCCAGGTCCCATTCACCAGCAGTGCGGGGCCTGAGGAAAATGTCATAAAACTCATGGAACCTAACACTTGCCATTATAAGAAATATCTCAGAAGGAGGAATTAAAAATGCTGAGGCTTTGCAGCATTCTCCGCATTGTTCTTTATAAACTCTCAAAACCGAGTGTGGAGTTGGTGAGTAGCTTAGACCAGGAAAAAGTAACACTCATCTATCTATGTCTCCTGAAACACACACACACACACAAACACACAATTCTTGACACCCAACCATGTATGTTTTTCAGGGCTCCATCCCCAGTCTTGTTTCTGCCTTATCACACACACTCCATCAGTTCTCAGCTTCATCCATATTACATCAATGCATATGTCTAGTAACTAAGTCTTAACCTTAACAAACCTTTTAAAATTCAACATGGCTTTTTAAAAAACATATTACCCACAAATTTATTTCCATTTTCAACTTTTCCAGTGGTATATTAGAATAGAGAACATCTGGGATTGTCAGGAATAATGGTGAATGTGATATGCAATTAAAAGTGAATAAAATGATTGTTGGGTATTAGCATATATACAAAACAACAGACCTTTAAATATACATATTTAAATATATATATATAAATATATACACCCAGGCAGCCTGGGAATGGGAGCAAATATATCAGATTATGAGGAAAATGTTGAACTGACTTTTTTTTTTGATGGTTAGCATTTTTATTTTTTAGTTTATTTTTTAATTTATTTTAATTTTTTATTATTATTATTATTTTTGCAGTATGGGGGCCTCTCACTGCTGTGGCCTCTCCCGTTGCGGAGCACAGGCTCTGGACGCACAGGCTCAGCGGCCATGGCTCACGGGCCCAGCCGCTCCGCGGCATGTGGGATCTTCCCGGGCCGGGGCACGAACCCGTGTCCCCTGCATTGGCAGGCGGACTCTCAACCACTGTGCCACCAGGGAGGCCCTGAACTGGCTTTTGATGAGGTAGATTTAGCTCAAGAACGTGGGGACAAATGAGATGGGAGGTCAGTGAAAGCTCTTCTCTTGCAGCTGACAACGGGGCCCAGGCGGAGTGGGCATTGGATGTCTCATGGTTCCCTTAAGCTTTAGACCCATCCCTGAAGCCTGGAGTCAGGAGCCCTTAACACCAGGCCACCAACACTTCTGAACTGTTCTTGGCCTTGGTTGAAATGGGTGCCCTAGTCCATCCTAGGCTCCATCCTGTCGTGTTCCTAGCTCTCCTTACTTCTGACCTTGTGATTTATTTTCCCGCTTAGCTTCATCCGTCAAACCTTGCATTGTACCATTTCACTGGCTCATAAGCTTTTGCTTTCTCTTCCATTATTGGATTCTTCTTTGCCTTTTCTGCTTTAGATTCTCCTGATAAACAGTCTGGCACCCACAGCCCCATCTTTCAATGCCTCCCTCCCCAGCCTCCCTCCCCAGCAAGAGTCCTCCTTCCATCTTTACTCAGACACTGTGAGTGGATCCAAAATACAAGAGAGATGAGGCAAAAGAGGCAGAGAGCTGAGGGCCAGGATGTGTTGAGGATGGGAAGACTACGCCGTGGGTCAAGACCAGTTGTAGTTGAAAAGAAAGAAAACTGTGATCTAAAAGAGTATTCTGAGAGTCCAAGAACTAACTCAAAGTAATGACAAGGTCCATTGTATGGCTGTGAGCAGCTCCATCAGAAAGGAGACAGAGTCATTATGGTTGAAGTGGTTGAAGAAGTAATGTGATGCTGACATCAGTAAGGATAACCGAAAAGTTCTTAGTTTCAAGTGTTGGAAAGATTATAATAGAAAAAGGGTATTTAATAGCTTTCTACAACTCCAGAGAGGCCAGAAATTTAATTTGAGCTCAAGAGTGAACCTCTGAAAGGGAAGGATGCCTTTAACAAGAGAACAACCTATTAAATCAGGTAGATAATTTTCTCTCAAACGGTTCTCATTTAGTGTGCTGTTATTTTGAATGTTCAGCATCTAGGATAACTTGGTACTTTATATTCTTATCTTGCTCTCTGGGGAAGATGTAAAGGTTATTATATTAGTCTCATATATTGAACAATAATAATAATGATAATACAGCAAAAGCTTATGTAGAACTTACTATGTACCAGGCTCTATTGTTTTTGTCATTTTACAAATATGAATTTATTTAATCCTCAAAACAACCCTGTGAGATAGATTTTATTATTATCTCGGTTTTCAGATGAGGAAATAGGCACAGAGATGGATTAAATAATTTGCCCAGATTCAACTAGCTGGTTAAGTGTCAGAGCTAGAATTCAAACCCAGGTAGTCTGGCTGCAAAGTCTGTGTTCAACTAATAAGGGTTTACCTGACAGCATTTTCTGGTTTCCTAGTAAAGTGTTATGTGGGTTTCCTTTGGAATTTCTTCTGGCCCTGGGAGATGATGTTTCTGTGATTCTGATAAACTGAGGACGCTTCATACATCTTAAGGATAGTGATAGCTCTAGGGTTAAGTAATATATTCCAGAGGGCTTTACTAGAAATGAAATAAAAAAGAAGGAAGGAGAAAGGGAGAGAGAGAGAGAACATAGCACATCATTTGTGAAATCTTTCTAATTTCAAAAACTATTCAAAAAACTTTCTAATTTCAAAATGTAAAAATGATATCAATAATGAAATTTTATATGTCAACTCCTGGAACTCATTTTATATAGCTATCTATGGGAGAATAATCCTGTAGAAAATGTCCATTATTGTCATCGTTCTTATAAAGATGTAGCTTCACACTTTCTCAATACAAATGTTTACAAAACTCTGTCAGGCTCTTTACGCAATGTTACACAAAAGGTAAAAAGAGGTGTCATTATGGATGATATTATGGTTATTGAATGTTGTTTGAAGACTACTCATCTTTCTTAGAACATCTAAATGGACTTTTAAAATATGAAAGAAATGGAGAACAATATGGAGGCATAGGTAACACTGTGCTTTATAGAAAATAACGTATACATACACAGACACATATATACACACATATATGTATATATGAGCATAATGGAGCACAAATTGAAAGAGATGGTAATAGTATAACATAACGACATAGTCGAGAAGCTGGGGCCAGTGGGGCTGAAATGGTGAATTAAATGAAAAGCAGTGAAAATTGAAGTTTGCAGTAATTTGTTGCTTCTATTTAAAGGGTGGACTATTAGAAACTATAAATCGTAGTTTTGAGCTGACAATTGCAATAGCTGGACTAGATCTTTGTAGGGAAAAAAATATTGCAACTTTAATACAAACATATGCCTTCCTTTCAAATTTCATTTCTCTGATATTTTACAGATTTAAACTTGAGGTTATTGTTCAGCTCTGGATGAATGAGTGGATGATGAATCCTGAAATTATTCCCATTCCAGAATGAGTCAGTGACTGAAGCACACATGCATTAATACAGTTACATTCCTAAAAATAAATGTTTTTGAGTCCTCGGGGACCCAGAGGGCTAGCATAGCTTCTACTGAAGAAGTCAGGGCTGTAACGAGGTTCTATTCCCACTCTGAGCATCCTTGAATGGCACAGAGGACAGAAAGAGCTGACCAAGCGTCTGACTGCTGCCCGTCGCTCTTTCTTTGGCACCTCTAGCTCTGGCCCCTGTGTTCCAACTGGAAACTGGGCTGGGCTTCACTTTAGTAGCCAAATAGCAGACTTTTACCCTATATAATACTCAGGAGAATCGGTCAAAATCCAACAGAAGCAGAGGCAGTGAATTTTAAACAAAGCTTGTAGCTGGAATTGACCACCCTTAAATAACGTGACCAAACTCACTTTATTCTATCTCTTTCCCAGAATATTCCAACTTGACAATAGGACCCTTGTGTCAACAAGAAAAACTTCTAACTTATAAGACAGATAAATTAAAAGGTGATCCTTGGCTTTGAAAAAAGATTTTTCACTGTTCTCTGGAGCACTTGTTTACTATAGTTCCTTATGAAGTCTAATTACTTGACAAAAAGGCTTAGTGGTTAGATAAGATAAAGCTGAATTCTTATTATGATGGTACTGACTAAAAATAAAATAATCAACAACAACAGAGATAGTGATAAAGCACCCTTCAATTTTAAAGCAATTCAATGGGGAACTATGACTGTACTCATCAAAATTTAATATACATAGTTTAAACAAACCCAGCCACTTTATAACGTGAGTTCTGCCTACATCTTATTTCAATGCAATTAACTTCCTATGAATTAAAAAATAAAATAATTATTTGAACATTATTTTATATTCAGTTCATATTTATGAAACTTAACATGAAAACCATTGACATGTTTTGAAATCATTTATAATGCTGGACTTTGCTTTTAAAATTAATGGTGAGGGCTTCCTTGGTGGTGCAGTGGTTAAGAATCTGCCTGCCAATGCAGGGGACACGGTTCGAGCCCTGGTCCGGGAAGATCCCACATGCCGTGGAGCAACTAGGCCCGTGCGTCACAACTATTGAGCCTGTGCTCAGAGCCCACGAGCCACAACTACTGAGCCCGTGTGCCTAGAGCTCATGCTCTGCGACAAGAGAAGCCACCGCAACGAAGAGTAGCCCCCGCTCGCCACAACTAGGGAAAGGCCGCGCGCAGCAACGAAGACCCAACACAGCCAAAAATAAATAAATAAAAATAATAAATAAATAAATTTATTTAGAAAAATTAATGGTGGTACAATTTTTTCTTTTTAGCTTTTCTATGTTGATAACTACCAAGTTAATGCATTTAGAAACACACATGCTGATATATTCAGATTTGGGGGGAATGTGTTATTGGATCTTTGACCAACAAAAATTTCCTAAAATAAATTCTTTCAGTATTATATTTATTTTAAGTCGTATGTGTGCCTGGAGCAATTTGGCAATTATTTACTTTTGAACAGTCAGACATACCTAAAGCATTCACCTCGCCGGGCAACAGGATATATCCCGCATACAATTAGAAAAATGTAGAAGACTAAAACCTACTTGAAGGTCTGCCAAAAAGAGCAGTGAAAAATGATGTCTCCAATGACAAGGTGATGGTGGGGGTCTGCGGTGGGGGTGGGGCAGAAACAGCTCATCTAGCACAGAAGATGAGCAAACTTAAACGCTTAGTCAAGTTAAAAAATAAACCAATCACCATTTTTTTGAGTTTTAAATGAATATCTGGATCAGTTCTCCTTTTCCATAATTTATCCTAAATTAAAGAGAAACAGGAAATGCAAAATAAAAAGCAACAAAAACCTGGAAGTAAAAAGGCTTTATGAAGGTTTACCTCCAAATGTGTTCCAAGTCATGGGGGTGGAGTAAGGTTGGGGTGATATGGCACAAAGCTTTGCAGAATGACATATAGCACTGAAGTATAAGTCAAGAGAGTTGGTTTCTAGTTCTCTCTGTCTAAATCTTGTAAGTTACTAGTTAATGTTCTGTGGCTCAGTTTTCTTATCTAGAACTTAAAGGTGTTAACTCAAATAGTCACTGAGGTTCTTTGTGTTATCTATGTAATAAATTCCTTTTATCCTTTGTGATATTTTAAGAAGTACAGCCACTCTACCAGGAATTTGGATTACCTATTGCACTGCTCACTGCCAGATTATTTTTATGCCATCATGTATGCCCACAAAGTACCAAGAGTCATTAAATATAGCAATATTCTCATTTCTTGTATCCAAACTGATACAAATAACTCATTGAATTTGCTGATTCTCAATTCTTAAGAAAAAAAAAACCTTTATTCTTTACACTGGCTGATTATCATTGTTCTTTGTGCTTTTCCTGATTATATTGTACAAATGGAGAAGTACTCAGGTTAGTTAAATTTGCAGAAGGATTCCAATGATTAGGAAAATAAATTGGATGAAACTTTTACTCTGGAGTTTATAGGTAGCGTTTCATAGACGGAGAAGTAACATTGTGGATATATGTGATATAATACAATAAGTATTTGGGATTTGTCCCTGGTTCCTGGCACAGAGCTCCTAAAACCCTTCAAAACTCCTGAGTGATGTTGTCTTTGGTATGCTAGCGAATGAGCTAATCCCTGGCCTTATGCAGAGGTAGGAGAAATAGAGATAGCTTCAGGATGGAGGCTGGTTGCCAGAAAAAACACCCAAGCGATTAGAGTCTGAATATTCAGCCCCACTTCCCACCTTGGAAATGGGGAGAGGGGTTAGAGATTGAACGTACTTAACGATGGCCAATGATTCAGCCAATCATCCCACATCATGAAATCTCAATAAAAATTCTAAACAACAGGATTTAGTGAGCTTCCAGTTGGTGAACATGTTGATGGGTGGTGAGCCCAGAGAGTGCATGGAAGCTCTGTGCCCCCCCTGCCCATTACTCTATGAATCTCTTCCATTTCGCTGTTCCTGAGTTAGTGTCTAAAGTGCGGGCAATTGGTGGGTTCTGCTCTAACTCTGGAAGTTAATGTGAGAATTGAACTGAACTGTTGTATACCCCGCTGGTGTCAGAGAATTGGAGAATTGGTTGGTGTCAGAAAATACCATGCATTTGGTGTCAGGGAAAAAACAACAACAATACAACATATCATGCAGTCACACAAAAACCATGTACTTATACTGAATAAATCAGTGTTCTAAAAAAAGTTATTCCTGAATCAGAAAAGTCTGATGTTACCCACATTCTGCAAAGGATGAACCTATAATTTGAATGAGCAAGTGTTTGTCTCAGTAGCAGGGAAAAAAAAATTACAATTTAATTAAATTTCAAAGTGTAACTTGAATGCTTTTAAAAGAGGGGGTGGGAAGCAAATAAAAAGGACAACATAATGTCATTTAAGTTCTATCCTTCACAGATTGTTCAATCAGAAATCTGGGAATTACACTGCCAAGTACTGATTAAGTTTCTGGCCTGGTCTGTAAATTACTGAATCTAGAGGTGACTCCAAGCTAACAAGCGTTACAAAATGGTCTCTTACTGCCCAGACTTATGTGTATGCATGAGAGAGAGAGAAGAGAGGAAGTATCAGTTTCCAGTTCCAAGGTTACCATGGGGGCCCAACCCCAAATTGTCTCATCATAAGTAATATTTTACCAAACGAATAAAATGAATACTGATATGCAGAAGTTTTTCAATTGTGGTAAATGTAAGTGAGAGGCAAAATACTGGAAATGACTGAATAGTAGACAGCTACCAATGGTAAACAACAGTAAATTATCTATGAACTTTGTGGAGATTTTACCCAAAAGTAAACTTGAGGAAAGACAACCAACCCTCTCTTCCTTTGTAATCACTGAAGACTTGAGGCCCGCTTGACATTTTCTGAAGTAAAGCTCTCTGTGATCATTAGAATATCTACTTTTATTTTTCAGGTGGTTGAGGGAAGTTGTATCTAAAAGATGCACAACACTGCATGCAGAAATATTTACTCCAAACTCCAGACTACATTTTCCCCAAACATCTGGCACTTTGCCACATTGTAGACATCTGAAATGCCGAATGACTTTAAAAAATGGATCTAGTTGTTCATTTACATGTTAACAGTAAAAAAGGTAAAAGATTCAAAGAGTAGGTAGAGAGGTAGAGAAATATTTAAGCACAGAATTCAACACTTTCCCAGTTTTTTATCCAATATTTTTGCCACTCACTGGTAATAGCTTCTAAAACTCAAAACTGGTGCTCATATTAAAATTCAGGGCTCTGAATGTAGCTGAGGTAAATATTTTACTCGTCCTTTGGCACCCTGCACATAAAAGTTTTAAATAATTCAAATAAACTCCAGCTCCTCAGTGACCAAATAGAGTTCTGGTAAAAATAAAACATCTTTCAGTTCAGCACCAGCTGGCTAAATTTAAACCCTGTATTATGTAATCTTAAAGTGTCCTTGCTTTTAGTTGGTGTCGTAAGAGATTCTGTTATAATGCCTCTTCCAAATCACTTCAGTCTCTAACATCTAAACATTAAGGCACAACAGGACCAAATTAAGGTGTTCATAGGCAACTGAAGATAGAATAAATTCATTTGAAACAGTATACAGGCCATGTTATTTTAAAAGTAAAATCTCAGTCTTCTCTCTTTAAGTTTGTAGTTACTATAATTAGGCCCGGCAGATCCAACTGGCAGTGCTTTTCTTAATTCTGCAAAACATGTAAGAACCTGATTCTTTAATCCTTATTCCAGTAATACTCCCAGAGGAGATGAGACTGGCTGGGGCAAGAAGCACAAAATCAAACTAAGGCTGAGAAAGAATACATTTTATACATTTCTCTGAGCAAGCTGCAACAGTTGAGCATATTTTCAACTTTTTCTTTCCCTCAGCAAATTTTAAGAAGTATAATTAAAAAGAAAAAAGGAAATATGGTTTAGAGTTTCAAACATATTCATTGTGTACATTATCAATTTATGCTCATAAAAGAGAAACTAATTTTGTCAGTTTTCCCTTTTAGCTATAAATTGAAGTATAATTTTCATTGATGTCTGTTTATCAAGTTTGGTTCATATTTCTTCAATACTAAAAATAAAAAATGCTAACCATTCTACAAAATCCAATTGAATATTTGCTGTGATGACAATTACAATTTGACCTGTGGTCTTCATTGATCTTAAGCAATCAGCAAGAATATATCACAACTCTGGAAGTAGAGTATCAATGACTATATAACACATACCTTTTGTAATATTTAGACTTAAACCCAAGTTCGTGGAAATGTCATATATCTTTACAGTTCTTCACAGACTAGTTTCCTCCTTGGTACAGCAAATTTCCCAGTCCTCTGAAAGCAGTCGGTGGAGTGGAGGCCAGCTCCACTGAAGGGTCTATCAAGAGAGTAGATGGGACGGCTGAATTTATTTCAGCCCTGCATCTAAAGGATGCAACTTAGCACCTATTTTTAGGAACTGAGCTCTGTATAGGTGGGGCCTGAGTCAACTACTCTTTTCAGAAGTGTTCTCTGAGGGCACTCTGCCTCGTAGTGCCCTCAATAATGTATGCATAGTATTAGCACATGTGCAGTCAATCAAACTCCCTTCCACAGCTATGACCATCGAGCCAACTCTGACCTTCTGAACAAAGCCTAAAATATAACCAGCACTGATGAGGAAAAAGAGGAATGAAAGCTCTTGAATTACTTGCATTTGTTTCAATAATTTCAATCTTTAAGAGTCAAGAATCTGAAAATAAAGCACAGAGAGAATGTTCCAATTTATTCTGGTGGAATTTGGGTTCTCAGGAAGTGGAAACGCTGTTTTTATTTACAGAATGTTCTTAGGCATGGAAAATATTAGTTTGCTTTTTGAGACTTCACATATAAAGCAAAACACTATTGTGATGTTTATATAAGTAAAGAAAGTGCTCTTTTGGACAAAAAGTGAAGGAGGAAGGAGTGATAAGGCATTCTAGAGAGAATAAAGGGCATACCTACTGTGTGATTCCTGCCCATTAATATTAGCTTAAAATCACTTGGCAGGAGAAACAGCGGGCAAGGGACAGGAGTCACCTCACATGCTCCTGAAAGAATCATATTAAGTGTCCTTTGCTGCCACCCTGCTTATTCAGCACACCCTGCAGACCTGACCCGGAAGGAAGTAGGAGAGCTCGTCATTTAGCTCCATAATGCCAACATCTAATACATTTTAAGTAAATATAAAACAACCAGCTTCCCCTATCTTTCCTCTCTTCTATTATTTTCCTCATGTGGGCTTAAGTATGTATACTAATGCCCTCACAGCAAGCCCAAATAAAGAAAGAGAAAATTGCCCTTTGACTTAAAGAGAGCACCTGACTTACATACTGTTTATTTCATACAAATGCTTACAAGTAAGCTATTTACCATATTATTTACTAATAAAGACCAGTATGTACATTACATTTTTTTCCATATACAATATTGATTTCTATTAAAAGTAGGTCAAGGAGTGATGTTCCAGCTGATTAAGAAAAAGCTTCTAAAATGGTGTTCTTGTATACTTCACAAGATTTTTCAGGGCCAGCAGCCAATATAATCTAATTAGTTTAGAGTTGTGCTGTCCAGTGTGGTAGCTACTAGACACATGTGACCATTTAAATTTTACTTGATTAAATTAAATAAAATTAAGAGTTCATTTCCTCAATTGTACAAGGCACATTTCAAGTACTCAATTTCTACATGTGCCTGGTGGCTATGTATTAGACAGTGCAGTGATAGAACATTTCCATTATTGCAGAAAATTCTATAGCACAGTGTTGTTTTAGATCACAGGATTTTAACACAGCTTTGACACTAACTAAACTCTATGACCTGGCAAATTTCATATGTTGTCTATGCTTCATTGTACTTCTCTATAACTAAACAGGACTAAGTTTACCTACTTTAAATGGTGGTTGTGAGGATTAAATGTCATAATATATAGGTAATACTCATGAAAGTCTAAATCTAGGACAAAATATTTATTTTAAAATAATAATTATTATTATTATGACTTTATCCTGCTATATGGATAAGAAAATGACATTAGACTGATCTAAGATCACAATAGTTCGATTTAAGTCATGAGGAGATCAACCCACAATGTAAATACAGTTAAATTTAATCTGGTATTTGCATATAGGTGCTAATGATGCTTATCATGGTTTTAGTCTTTCAAAATATTGATAATTACAAAATATTGATAATATTGAATATGACTTGTAGCTTTCTTATTTTCTCTTCTTACTTAAAACTGCCTGCCTTCTCCTTCCATTGTAGTGATAGGTTTCTTCACTTGTTTCTCTAAGTTTCATTCAAGATAACCTTTCTTCAAACTTTCTGTTTTCTGCCCTTTCAGGAAAGAAATATATTTGATTTAAATACATACATAAATAATTTTTTAATATTTTCTAATGTTTATAATCATCCCCAAACTCAATGATTATGCATTGTTGTTGTTGGTCATTTTTTGCATTACGCGGGCCTCTCACGGTTGTGGCCTCTCCCATTGCAGAGCACAGGCTCTGGACGCACAGGCTCAGCAGCCATGGCTCACGGGCCCAGCCGCTTTGCGGCATGTGGGATCTTCCCGGACTGGGGCACGAACCTGTGTCCCCTGCATCGGCAGGCAGACTCTCAACCACTGCACCACCAGGGAAGCCCTATGCATTGTTAAAAGAAAAAAAAAAAAAAAGGATAGGAAAAGAATCCTTGTTGAAACATTATAAAATAGGTGGTAATGGATTAAGAGCAATAAATGTTAGATCTAAGGTAGTATGCATAAATTAACTAACGTAAGATCAAGCAAAGTTTTTCAGTTATAGAATTAGCTAGCTATCATACAATTTGGTTTATTCATTTTAGTCATGAAGACAATGAAAATGTCAGCACCTAGATTCTTACCGTTTGTTATTTCAGACACTGATTTTCATTCTTCATTTTGTAACAATCTAACTAATTGCTATGAAATTACTCTGAAAGAAAGATGGATGGAGGAGTGGATAGATGGATGGATGAATGGGTAGATGGATGACAGCTAGCTAAATAGGTAGAAAGAACCAGAAGGTTATTCCTTGTATCAAAAATCTTAGAAAGTTTAAGTGGAAAATTTTGTTCCCTATCCAATCCATAAACATACTTTATCTTCACAGAGTCTAGATACCTCTACCTATTAAAGCCTGTATTGTACTCAATTGGAACCTACATAAGATTGTTGCTTTTAGTGAGATGGAGTCATTAGCATCAGGCGAATGCTCCCACTGAGAAAAATCAGAAAAGCTGAATCAGTTACAAAAGTAATATATGTAAGGTATCAAGGATCAGCCAAACAATAAGCACCAGAGGGAGCACAATTCAGGAAATGCAAGACTAAGAGCTAAGAATCTGAAGTTGTCCCTGGAGGTTATTTTTCATTTCCGGATGCAGACAGAGGCTGAGAATCCAGGCTCAACTCAGGAAGAGAACTGCTGCTGGGGGACAAAAGAACAGCAAAACTTTTGGCAGTTACATGGGACTGGAGTAACAAAATTGGAGAGTAGCAGGACCTCAAATTCGTTTTTCTCCCCAAGATATTTGCTAAGTTTCAAAATTCCACAGCAAAGCAGGCTACAGTCATAAGCCCAAACACAGAGAATTAAAGTGGAATAGCCCGCATTTTCATGATACTTAGGAGACAAAGGTCTACTGGGAGGACAGGTGACAGCTCAAAGTCCTCAAAGGAAAGGAAAATTGACTCTAAAATAATCTGAGATAACTTTGTTCCTAGTGGTGCTTGATAGTGTGGGCTGAGCTGGAGGCTGAGTGAGGATCCTGTTTCAGCCCCTAGAAGGTGGGAGAGAGGTGAAACAGCAAAGCTGGGGACCTGATCAGGCTTGGAGTGATAAAAGTGGTGACTTGAGTAGACTCAGCCATAGCCAGTCTCCCCCGCAAGACATTTGCCAAATTTGGAAGCTTCATGGGGTGTGAGGCTATGTATCCAAGCTGAAGACCTCTGAAAAGTAGAGCAGAGACAGGATCTGACAGATTCTCAAAGAAAACTTGAAGTGGTCAGCCCCACTACCCCCTCTACTCTATCTGCCTAGCAGAGGACAGGCTGAACCTCTCTGATGAAAGTATATCATCTGGAGCTTTTCCACCTTTGCTTTTTGAAAACACAACGCTTGACTTTCAATTAAAAAAAAATACCTGGCACGCAAAGAGACAGAACGCTGTCGCTAGTTACAAGTAAAAAAAAAAAAAGGGAGAAAAAGCAGATGGTATAGATGTTTGAATTAGCAGATAAGGACTTTAAAATAATCATGATTTATATATTTAAGAAAATACAAGAAATAACATAGAAAGTATATAAAAGATGGAGAATTTCACAATAAAATTAAACTTACAAAATAATACTGAAATGGGCATTCCAGTATTGAAAAATACAATATCAGACATTAAGAACTCAAGGGATAGTTTAATAGCAAATGGGAGACACCAAAAGACAAGATTAGTAATCTGGAACACAGGTGAATAAAAAATAGAAAGCTTTGGTTTGGATATTTTATATTGAATATCAAAAAGTGATCACAGGGTTTTCTGCAGCAATATGACATTGTTGAATCATATAACTATCGTCCATTAAAATCTGTCTTTTTTGCATATATTACTGACAAGCCACATCACATTCTCCTATAATTGTTTAGTTTATGCCTAAGCGAATGGCAGTGATTCCATCCCATTATTCCAGCTCGCTTCTGCCATCAAGCATAGTTGTTCTCTTCACAAGGCAATATATGTGTTATCTAAGTCAATGATAAAGGATATTTAACAGAATGGAGCCACTAACATATATAAAGTCATACTCCTGCTAAAGATCTCCCTCTGAAGGGAAACTGATATATGAGTTTAGATCCATTTACGTATCTACATTTGTAGATATTCTTTTTTTTTTTTTTTCTGGTATGCGGGCCTCTCACTGCTGTGGCCTCTCCCGTTGCGGAGCACACGCTCCAGACGCGCAGGCTCAGCGGCCATGGCTCACGGGCCCAGCTGCTCCGCGGCATGTGGGATCTTCCCGGACCGGGGCACGAATCCGTGTCCCCTGCATCGGCAGGCAGACTGTCAACCACTGTGCCACCAGGGAAGCCCCACATTTGTAGATATTCTTGATGACTTGAAATAAAATGTATCTGATTAGGGGATTTCAAAATTCTCTGTGCTTCTTTACTAGGTGATCAGTAATCTTGAATTTATTCCCTTTTCTACTTTTGCTGGTACCATTTGTAGGTTGAAGCCTATTCTCCTTAACAATAAAGACACCATCTAGGAATTCATTTGGTTCACTTTCTTTTCTTTTTCATTAATATTAAACATTTCCAAGAAAAGCAGTGAATCTCTCTTCTTCCTTTAATTTTCCCTTAATAATAAATCTATACTTTATAAGAGAATTGTGCCAGGGTGATTTACATTTATTTTCTTTTATTCTTATAACAACCCCAAGATTTTGGTATTATCACCATCTCATAGAAGGAAACTGAGGGTGAGTGAAGTTAAGTAACTTCTTCAAAGACAAAAGTTAATCAGCATTATGGGGAATTAGACTCAATTCTGTTGATCTCATATGTTTGGATTATTTGGGATATATTATTTATCCTGACTTTAATCTAAAAATTCTATCCAATCACTATTACATATCCTGAAGGATATGCTTTGAGAGGGGTCACCTCTTTCACATATTGATAAATACTCTGGCTAAGGCACAGTGTAGGCCTGCAAATTAGGTAGGCTCTGGCAAGGCCTTTTGTACATGGCAGCAAGCAAAGTGAACTATCAATCAGTGGACACTCCAAAGACAAAAAGAGTGGATGAGTGAGAACTCTAAAGCTGGGACAATTGTACTTCAGTTACCTGCTATATAGTCCCTGGACCAATGGGGCCAATCTAAGATTTCTAGAACTAAAGAACAAAAAGTCTAAAATTTTTAGAATTAAAGAACTTGAATATATATAGTCTCAAATTCTACATTATTATCTAGCATACATGAAGTACTAATCCACCAATTAGAGTTTAACAATCTGCTTTGAACATTGTTGATGGCATGACCCATTCAGTTGTCATGCAAGCAGGATTAGGGTATTAGTAACTAAATTATGGCTGAATTTAATTAACTGTAATTTTCACTTGCTCAATTCCATTAAAATTACATCACAAGGGGGCTTTCCTGGTGGCACAGTGGTTGAGAGTCCGCCTGCCGATGCAGGGGACACGGTTTCATGCCCCAGTCCGGGAAGATCCCACATGCCACGGAGTGGCTGGGCCCGTGAGCCATGGCCGCTGAGCCTGCGCGTCCGGAGCCTGTGCCCCGCAACGGGAGAGTCCGCAACAGTGAGAGGCCCACATACCGGAAAAAAAAAACCCAAAAACATCACAAGGGGCTTCCCTGGTGGCACAGTGGTTAGGAGTCCGCCTGCCAATGCAGGGGGATGTGGGTTCGAGCCCTGGTCTGGGAAGATCCCACATGTCTCAGAGCAACTAAGCCCATGTGCCACAACTACTGAGCCTGCGCTATAGAGCCCACGAGCCACAATTACTGAGCCTGTGTGCCACAACTACTAAGCCTGCGCGCCTAGAGCCAGTGCTCCACAACAAGAGAAGCCACCACAATGAGAAGCCCGTGCACCACAACAAAGAGTAGCCCCCACTTGCGCAACTAGAGAAAGCCCACATGCAGCAACAAAGACCCAACACAGCCAAAAATAATAAATAAATATAATAAATAAAGTTTAAAAGATTACATCACAATATTAAGGAAGCATTTCAGGCATAATATGACTCACATTTTAATTGTATCTCATAGTCTTATGTAGGATGATGCAAACCAGGATGCTTTAGAGAGTGAAAGGAACACTATAAATAATTATGCTAACACAACAGCACAATCTGAAACAGTCCAGGGCAAACAGGGATGTGGAATCACCTGACTAATAGGCCAGATGTGGACCTTCTTGACTCACCATCAGGGTCTGCATACAGGGGGATGTCTAGTGACCTGGCTCCCAATATAAAAAAGAAAAAGAAAAACGCTCATTACTAGGTACTTCAGTATGTGAATCATTCCTACTCTTTAAATATAATTTGTATAAAATATGTTCCTTATAACAAAGACAGGGATGAATTAAAGAACTCTAGGGAATCTATGAGATTTGATCCAGAAAAGGGTAAGTTAAAATTAGGGAGCTACCTGGTTAAAAAATGACAGAGGACTAGACATTACTAATAGGATTTTTATTAACTGTCAAGTAAAATAGTAAAAAAGAACAAAGAAAAAGCAGCACAAAATAGCATGAATTGCTAATACAGTAATGAAAGAGAGAGTATTAATGTGATTTTATGTTTGTGTAAGAGAGAAGATGAAGGAGATTAAAAAAATAAGAGAAAAGGAGGAGGAAGAAGAAGAGGAGAAAATACTCTGACATTTGTACAGAATTTCCAATAATGGTTATGATTGAGAGCGACAAACATGAATCACAGTTTTGGATGACACATTGCATAGTGAACTCTCTGAATCAGAAGTGGACACAATTTTCTCAAGTAAGAGGGAAAGATTGACTCAGTCCACAGCCTCATGTTGCTCTGACCAAAACTAGGAGATCTTCCCTCAGTACCATGTGAAATACTTCTGGGCCAACCTGAGCTATAGCCCTGACTCATCTCCACCCCTACCCCTCTCTGTATATATCAATACATGCACTACATCTCTCAGAAGGGAGAAATGGGGTGGATTTTAGGCTCTTAAAGAAGCACTTTAGAGAGTAGATGATGGAACTTTGTACAATTTTTCATGCTTTGCACCATGCAAAAGCAAATTTACACACTGTTATCTGATAACCTAAGTTAATTTTGTAAGGTATGGGGTAAAAGTTTCAACCTCTATTCAGCAAATTTGGATAGGACCAAAAATTAAAGATTTTAGATGTAGTTCAGAGACAAAAAGGAAAAATTATGGGAGAAATTATAAGAGCCAAGTGTTCTGTGATGGCAGAAAAGGAAAAAATTCACCTACCCTATCTGAAGGAAATGGCAAGCCTGAATCAATCTCAACACAGTGAAAGTAAAGTAAATAAGTCAAGATGTCATAAGAAGGCACTGCTGGAAGAAGGCAAAGGGCACTGACTTGATGAGGCCAATTGATAACATAGTTTTTTAAAATTAGTTTATTTTTGAAATAGCTGAAAAATTTACACTTATATTCTTGATGTTCTCAAAAAGATTCAGGAGGAGAAGCCGCTACAAAACCATAATAGGTGTTATTAAGGAGAAAATAGGATGGAATGAAAGAATGGAAAAAGTGAAGACTAAAACAGTTTGTAAGAAAATGCAAAATTCAATAGAAAATTAAAGTAGCATTTGAGATAGTAAAGAGCACATATAAAAAAAATTAATTCAATCAATGAAGTGGGGAAAGATTTGAGAAATTTTTCTGTAATGCAGGAGCAATATCAAAGAGATGAAAATGATGGCCCAGATAATCATGGATATGAATGGTAGAGATATGATCAAAGAAACAACTATTTCAGGGGAAGAAAGAGAAAAAAAGCAAGGACATAAATAATTAAATTTAAAAGAAAAGAAACAGTTTTCAAGCTGAAGATCTGAGAGGAAAAAAACCAAAGGCTCATCAAGATACCTGGATATGCCCTTATAAATTTTTGAATTTTACAGATAAAAAATAATGAATAAGGAAAAAGACAAGCTGTTGTCAGAGTTCTTCACTGAGACATTATGTATTATGATAGAGTGGAATGTTGTATATGAAGTGTTTTGCTTTTGTTTGTTTTTATGATGGACATAGATTTGAATGAAGAATTCTCATTATAGACAAGTGCCTGTTATTCATGTATGAGGCACATAGAGATATATTTGTCAATATATAAGAAATTTCTCAAAGAAAATGGTTAATATATCCTCAGTAGGGAAGCAACTAAAATATATCTGCAAGCCTACAAAAGATGATTCAACATCAAGAATAAAAGAATGAGAAATTTATTGTATAAAAGACTTATTATTTGAATTAAAAGTAAACAAATATTGTAAATGCAGTTACAAAATTGAATGTAAACTCCCCCCAAAATCTTTGAAAAAATGTATATGGAAAATAATATATTTTTAGTATTCATGACATCTTATCTTAATAATGTAATAATTCAGGGCTCTAATCATAGATTAAAATAAATTATGTAACATTAAATGTCAAGAGTGGAGACAAGCAGGGGAAATAAAATAGAGTGTGGGGGGGGGGACCTTGAAGATGGCGGAAGAGTAAGATGCGGAGATCGCCTTCCTCCCCACGAATACACCAGAAATACATCTACACGTGGAACAACTCCTACAGAACACCTACTGAAGGCTGGCAGAAGACCTCAGACCTCCCAAAAGGCAAGAAACTCCCCACGTACCTGGGTAGGGCAAAAGAAAAAAAGAAAAAACAGAGACAAAAGAATAAGGACGGCACCTGCACCAGTGGGAGGGAGCTGTGAAGGAGGAAAAGTTTCCACACACTAGGAAGCCCCTCCGCGGGCGGAGACTGCGGGAGGCGGAGGGGGGAGCTTCGGGACCGTGGAGTGGTGCACAGCGACGGGTGCGGAGGTCAAAGCGGGGAGATTCCCGCACAGAGGATCGGTGCCGACCGGCACTCACCAGCCCGAGAGGCTTGTCTGCTCGCCCGCCAGGGCGGGCGGGGCTGCGAGCTGAGGCTCGGGGTTTCGGTTTTGGATGGAGCGCAGGGAGAGGACTGGGGTTGGCGGCTTGAACACAGCCTGAAGGGGTTAGTGCACCGCGACTAGCCGGGAGGGAGTTCGGGGGAAAAGCCTGCACCTGCCGAAGAGGCAAGAGACTTTTTCTTCCCTCTTTGTTTCCTGGTGCGCGAGGAGAGGGGTTTAAGAGCGCTGCTTAAAGGAACTCCAGAGACGGGCGCGAGCCGCGGCTAAAAGCGCGAACCCCAGAGACGGGCGCGAGCCGCGGCTAAAAGTGCAAACCCCAGAGACCTGCGCGATCCGCGGCTAAAAGCGCAAACCCTAGAGATGGGCGGGAGACGCTAAGGCTGCTGCTGCCGCCACCAAGGGGCCTGTGTGCGAGCATAGGTCACTCTCCGCGCCCCTCTTCCGCGGAGCCTGTGCAGCCCGCCACTGCCAGGTTCCCGGGATCCAGGGACAACTTCCCCAGGAGAACGCACGGCGGGCCTCAGGCTGGTGCAACGTCACACCGGCCACTGCCGCAACGTCACGCCGCCTCTGACGCCGCAGGCCCGCCCCACATGCAGTGCTCCTCCTTCCCCCCTCCAGCCCCGGCCTGAGTGAGCCGGAGCCCCCGAATCAGCGACGCCTTTAACCCCGTCCTATCTGAGCAAAAACAGACGCCCTCCAGCGACCTACACGCAGAGGCAGGGCCAAATCCAAAGCTGAGCTCCTGTGAGTTGTGAGAACAAAGAAGAGAAAGGGAAATCTCTCCCAGCAGCCTCAGAAGCAGTGGATTAAAGCTCCACAATCAACTTGATATACCCTGCATCTGTGGAATACCTGAATAGACAAGGAATGATCCCAAATTGAAGAGGTGGAATTTAGGAGCGAGATCTATGATTTTTTTCCCTTTTCCTCTTTTTGTGAATGTGTACGTGTAGGCTTCTGTGTGAGATCTTGTCTGTATACACTTGCTTCCACCATTTGTCCTAGGGCTCTATCTGTCCATGGTTTTTTTTTTTTTAATTTTTTTCTTAGTAATTAATTTTAATTGTAATAACTTTATTATACTTTACCTTCATTCATTCTTTCTTTCTTTCCTTCCTTCCTTTACTCCTTTAGACAACGAATCAACCCAAATTGAGGAGGTGGTCTCTGAGAACAAGATTTATGATTTTTCCCCCTTTACCTCTTTTTGTGAAGGTGTATGTGTATGCTTCTGTGTAAGATTTTCTCTGTATAGCTTTGCTTACAACATTTGTCCTAAGGTTCTATCCGTCCCTTTTTTCTTTTTCTATGTATTTTTTAATTCAATAACTATATTATACTTTATTTTATTTTTACTGTATCTTCTTTCTTTCTGTCTTTTTTCTTCTTTCCCTCATTCCTTCCTTCCTTCCTCCCTCCCTCCCTCCCTCCTTTCTTTCCTTCTTTGCTTCTCCTTCCTTCCTTTCCTCCTTTCCTTCTTTCTTTACTTATACTTCTACTAATTCTCTCTACTTTTTCTCCCTTTTATTCTGAGCCGTGTGGATGAAAGGCTCTTGGTGCTCCAGCCAGGAGTCAGGGCTCTGCCTCTCAGGTAGGAGAGCCAACTTCAGGACACTGGTCAACAAGAGACCTCCCAGCTCCACATAATATTAAACGGCAGAAATCTCCCAGAGACCTCCATCTTAACACCAGCACCCAGCTTCACTCAATGACCAGCAAGCCACAGGGCTGGACAACCTATGCCAAACAACTAGCAAAACAGGAACACAAACCCACCCATTAGCAGAGAGGCTGCCTAAAATCAGAATAAGGCCACAGACACCCCAAAACACACCACCAGAGGTGAACCTGCCCACTAGAGAGACAAGATCCAGCCTCATCCACCACAACACAGGCACTAGTCCCCTCCACCAGGAAGCCTACACAACCCACTGAAACAACCTTAGCCACTGGAGACAGACATCAAAAACAACGGGAACTACGAACGTGCAGCCTGCAAAAAGGAGACCCCAAACACAGTAAGATAAGCAAAATGAGAAGACAGAAAAAGGCACAGCAGATGAAGGAGCAAGATAAAAACCCACCAGACCTAACAAATGAAGAGGAAATAGGCAGTCTACCTGAAAAAGAATTCAGAATAATGATAGTAAGGATGATCTGAAATCTTGGAAGTAGAATGGACAAAATGCAAGAAACAGTTAACAAGGACCGAGAAGAAATAAAGATGAAACAAGCAACGATGAACAACGCAATAAATGAAATTAAATGTACTCTAGATAGGATCAATAGCAGAATAACTGAGGCAGAAGAACGGATAAGTGACCTGGAAGATAAAGTAGTGGAAATAACTAATGCAGAGCAGAATAAAGAAAAAAGAATGAAAAGAACTGAGGACAGTCTCAGAGACCTCTGGGACAATATTAAATGCACCAACATTCGAATTTTAGGGGTTCCAGAAGAAGAAGAGAAAAAGAAAGGGACTGAGAAAATATTTGAAGAGATTATAGTTGAAACTTCCCTAATATGGGAAAGGAAATAGTTAATCAAGTCCAGGAAGCACAGAGAGTCCCATACAGGATAAATACAAGGAGAAACACGCCCAAGACACATATTAATCAAACTGTCAAAATTAAATACAAAGAAAGCATATTAAAAGCAGCAGGGAAAAACAACAAATAACACACAAGGGGAATCCCCATAAGGTTAACAGCTGATCTCTCAGCAGAAACCTACAAGCCAGAAGGGAGTGCAGGACATACTGAAAGTGATGAAGGAGAAAACCTGCAACCAAGACTACTCTACCAGCAAGGATCTCATTCAGATTTGATGGAGAAATTAAAACCTTTACAGACAAGCAAAAGCTGAGAGAGTTCAGCACCACCAAACCAGCTTTACAACAAATGCTAAAGGAACTTCTCTAGACAAGAAACACAAGAGAAGGAAAAGACCTTATAATAACGAACCCAAAACAATATAGAAAATGGGAATAGGAACATACATATTGATAACTACCTTAAATGTAAATGGACTAAATGCTCCCACCAAAAGACACAGATTGGCTGAATGGATACAAAACAAGACCCTTATATATGCTGTCTACAAGAGACCCACTTCAGACCTAGAGACACATATAGACTGAAGTAAGGGATGGAAAAAGATATTCCATGTAAATGGAAACCAAAGAAAGCTGGAGTAGCATTCCTATATCAGACAAAATAGACTTAAAATAAGGACTATTAAAAGAGACAAAGAAGGACACTTACATAATGATCAAGGGATCGATCCAGGAAGAAGATATAACAATTGTAAATATTTATGCACCCAACATAGGAGCACCTCAATACATAAGGCAAATACTAACAGCCATCAAAGGGGAGATCAACAGTAACACATTCATAGTAGGGGACTTTAACACCCCACTTTCACCCATGGACAGATCATCCAAAATGAAAATCAATAAGGAAACACAAGCTTTAAATGATACATTAAACAAGATGGACTTAATTGATATTTATAGGACACTCCATCCAAAAACAACAGCATACACATTTTTCTCAAGTGCTCATGGAACATTCTCCAGGATAGATCATATCTTGGGTCACAAATCAAGCCTTGGTAAATTTAAGAAAATTGAAATTGTATCAAGTATCTTTTCTGACCACAACGCCATGAGACTAGATATCAACTACAGGAAAAGATCTGTAAAATATACAAACAAATGGAGGCTAAACAATACACTACTTAATAATGAAGTGATCACTGAAGAAATCAAAAAATACCTAGAAACAAATGACAATGGAGACACAACGACCCAAAACCTATGGATGCAGCAAAAGCAGTGCTTAAGGGGAAGTTCTTATAGCATACAAGCCCACTAAGAAGCAGGAAACATCTCGAATAAACGAACCTAACCTTGCACCTCAAGCAATTAGAGAAAGAAGAACAAAAAAACCCCAAAGCTAGCAGAAGGAAAGAAATCATAAAAATCAGATCAGAAATAAATGAAAAAGAAATGAAGGAAACGATAGCAAAGATCAATAAAACTAAAGCTGGTTCTTTGAGAAGATAAACAAAATAGATAAACCACTAGCCAGACTCATCAAGAAAAAAAGGGAGAAGACACAAATCAATAGAATTAGAAATGAGAAAGGAGAAGTAAAAACTGACACTGCAGAAATAAAAAAAATCATGAGAGATTACTACAAGCAACTCTATGCCAATAAAATGGACAATCTGGAAGAAATGGACAAATTCTTAGAAATGCACAACCTGCCAAGACTGAATCAGGAAGAAATAGAAAATATGAACAGACCAATCACAAGCACTGAAATTGAAACTGTGGTTAATAATCTTCCAACAAACAAAAGCCCAGGACCAGATGGCTTCACAGGTGAATTCTATCAAACGTTTAGAGAAGAGCTAACACCTATCCTTCTCAAACTCTTCCAAAATATAGCAGAGGGAGGAACACTCCCAAATTCCTTCTACGAAGCCACCATCACCTTGATACCAAAACCAGACAAGGATGTCTCAAAGAAAGAAAACTACAGGCCAATATCACTGATGAACATTGATGCAAAAATCCTCAACAAAATACTAGCAAACAGAATCCAACAGCACATTAAAAGGATCATACCCCATGATCAAGTGGGGTTTATTCCAGGAATGCAAGGATTCTTCAATATACGCAAATCTATCAATGTGATAAACCATATTAACAAATTGAAGGAGAAAAACCATATGATCATCTCAATAGATGCAGAGAAAGCTTTCGACAAAATTCAACACCCATTTATGATAAAAACCCTCCAGAAAGTAGGCATAGAGGGAACTTTCCTCAACATAATAAAGGCCATATATGACAAGCCCACAGCCAACATCATCCTCAATGGTGAAAAACTGAAAGCATTTCCACTAAGATCAGGAACAAGACAAGGTTGCCCACTCTCACCACTCTTATTCAACATAGTTTTGGAAGTTTTAGCCATAGCAATCAGAGAAGAAAAGGAAATAAAAGGAATCCAAATTGGACAAGAAGAAGTAAAGCTGTCACTGTTTGCAGATGACATGATACTATACATAGAGAATCCTAAAGATGCTACCAGAAAACTACTAGAGCTAATCAATGAATTTGGTAAAGTAGCAGGATACAAAATTAATGCACAGAAATCTCTGGCATTCCTATATAGTAATGATGTAAAATCTGAAAGTGAAATCAAGAAAACACTCCCATTTACCACTGCAACAAAAAGAATATAATATCTAGGAAGAAACCTACCGAAGGAGACAAAAGACCTGTATGCAGAAAATTATAAGACACTGATGAAAGGAATTAAAGATGATACAAATAGATGGAGAGATATACCATGTTCTTGGATGGGAAGAATCAACATTGTGAAAATGATTCTACTACCCAAAGCAATCTACAGATTCAATACAATCCCTATCAAAATACCACTGGCATTTTTCACAGAACTAGAACTAAAAATTTCGCAATTTGTATGGAAACACAAAAGACCCCTAATAGCCAAAGCACTCTTGAGAACGAAAAAAGGAGCTGGAGGAATCAGGCTCCCTGACTTCAGACTATACTACAAAGCTACAGTAATCAAGACAGTATGGTACTGGCACAAAAAGAGAAAGATAGATCAATGGAACAGGATAGAAGGTCCAGAGATAAACCCACACACATATGGACACCTTGTCTTTGATAAAGGTGGCAAGAATGTACAGTGGAGAAAGGACAGCCTCTTCAATAAATGGTGCTGGGAAAACTGGACAGCTACATGTAAAAGTATGAGATTAGATCACTCCCTAACACCATACACAAAAATAAGCTCAAAATGGATTAAAGACCTAAACGTAAGGCCAGAAACTATCAAACTCTTAGAGGAAAACATAGGCAGAACACTCTGACATAAATCACAGCAAGATCTTTTCTGACCCACCTCCTATAGTAATGGAAATAAAAGCAAAAATAAACAAATGGGACCTAATGAAACTTCAAAGCTTTTGCACAGCAAGGGAAACCATAATCAAGACCAAAAGACAACCCTCAGAATGGGAGAAAATATTTGCAGATGAAGGAACTGACAAAGGATTAATCTCCAAAATTTACAAGCAGCTCATGCAGCTCAATAACAAAAAAACAAATGACCCAATCCAAAAATGGGCAGAAGACCTAAATAGACATTTCTCCAAAGAAGATGTACAGAATGCCAACAAACACATGAAAGAATGCTCAACATCATTAATCATTAGAGAAATGCAAATCAAAACTACAATGAGATATCATCTCACACCAGTAAGAATGGCCACCATCAAAAAATTTAGAAACAATAAATGCTGGAGAGGGTGTGGAGAAAAGGGGACACTCTTGCACTGCTGGTGGGAATGTGAATTGGTTCAGCCACTATGGAGAACAGTATGGAGGTTCCTTAAAAAACTACAAATAGAATTACCATATGACCCAGCAATCCCACTACTGGGCATATACCCTGAGAAAACCAAAATTCAAAAAGAGTCATGTACCAAAATGTTCATTGCAGCTCTATTTACAATAGCCTGGAGATGGAAACAACCTAAGCGCCCATCATTGGATGAATGGATAAAGAAGATGTGGCACATATATACAATGAAATATTACTCAGCCTTAAAAAGAAATGAAATTGAGCTATTTGTAATGAGATGGATAGACCTAGAGTCTGTTATTCAGAGTGAAGTAAGACAGAAAGAAAAAGACAAATACCGTATGCTAACATATATATATGGAATTTAAGAAAAAAAAATGTCATGAAGAACCTAGGGGTAAGACAGGAATAAAGACGCAGACCTACTGGAGAACGGACTTGAGGATATGGGGAGGGGGAAGGGTGAGCTTTGACAGGGTGAGAGAGAGTCATGGACATATACACACTAACAAACGTAGTAAGGTAGATAGCTAGGGGGAAGCAGCCACAAGGCACAGGATATTAGCTCGGTGCTTTGTGACAGCCTGGAGGGGTGGGATAGGGAGAGTGGGAGGGGTGGGATAGGGAGAGTGGGAGGGAGGGAGACGCAAGACGGAAGACATATGGGAACATATGTATATGTATAACTGATTCACTTTGTTATAAAGCAGAAACTAACACACCATTGTAAAGCAATTATACCCCAATAAAGATGTTTAAAAAAAAAAATCGAGTGTGTTTTTTTTGGAGTTTGATGAATTTAGTCAATCACTCACACATGCATTCATTCATTGAGTTGGTCAGTCATCAAATATTTATAGAGCAGGTGTGTATCAAGTGCTGTCTAGATATAGTGTTTATAGGATGAACAAAAATCCATGGGTCCTAGTAAATACACAAATATATATACTGCATAAAGAGGGATAAGTTTATGAAAATGAAGAAATCAGTGGTATGAAAAGGAAAACACTTTAATTTGAGTGGTCAAGGTACACACCTTAAGGTGGTGACCAAATTTCAAATTTCATCAGAAAAATGTATACAAAAATTTAATAAAAGAGTGAGGTAAAAAAATGATAAACCAATATGGCACACTAGTCCCAAAACAAATTTCAATTTACAAAGCTACATTAATTCAAATACAGTGAAATTGGTGTTGAAATCAGTATTCCTTTTAGTGGAATAAAAATAACTATTCTGAATCAAGCATAACAAAATGGAATTAATTCTCCAGAATAAACTCAACTAAATAATTGGAAAAAAAATATTTTCAAGTCTCACCTTATACTTTACTTCAAAATATATTCTAAGCTAATAAAATACTTAAGCCTAAATGCAATAAATAACCATAAGAAATAGAGGCATGTATTTTTTTCAAAGTCATATATGGTCAACAGTTCACACAGCACAAGAGAGTAGGCATAAAATAAAACCTTCCTCCTAGCCTAGACACCCAGACCTTTTGCATATGGGCAACAGATTGTTGTTAAGTTTTTCATTATCCTGAAATGTTCTCTGTACATAAAAGGACACGTATGTGAGTGATAATATATGCATAACACATGTCTATGTGTGTGTGTATATATATATATATATATCTCCATACTTTCCTTTTTTATATAAATAGGGGAATTATATACCCAATGGTCTGCATTTGCTTTATTTTTAATTAATTAATTTATTTATTTTGCAGTACGCGGGCCTCTCACTGCTGCGGCCCCTCCCGCTGCGGAGCACAGGCTCCGGACGCGCAGGCTCAGCGGCCATGGCTTACGGGCCCAGCCGCTCCGCGGCATGTGGGATCCTCCCAGACTGGGGCACAAACCCACGTCCCCCGCATTGGCAGGCGGACCCCCAACCACTGCGCCACCAGGGAAGGCCCTGCTTTATTTTTTTGTGAGCAATGATGCAAATCCATTTCCATCTCCAAAGCAGATAAAGTCATTCACCATAATTGTAGATTAAAAAAATTTTAAGTAATTTATCATTCCAGTAACTGAAGAACCATACTTGACAACATTCAATATCCTTTCATGATTAAAAACTTTCAACAAATTAAGAACAAAAAGAAATTTTTTAAACTTCAAAAACAGCATGTACATAAAATTCTATAGCCAACATCACACTTAATGATAAAAAGTGAATGCTTTGTATTTATTAAAAATTAGATGAAATGTCTACTCTCATCCCTTCCACTTAGCATCATGCTGGAGTGTCTTGCCAGTGTAATGGACAAGAAAAAGAAATATGCAACAAAATGATTAGAAAGGAAAAAATACAACTATCATTATTCAAATAGCATTACTATATATTTAAAAACCTTCAGAAATTACTATAATTAATAAAAACACAATCAAATACGAACACACATCTTGTAGAATATAGAAAACCACTACACAGCTAGTAGAATGCTAATTCCTAAAAATGTATATTTATATATGCTTATTTACATGTAATCCACTGAGAAAAAAACTAGGAGGAAATACTGTTTCTCGCTGGGTAGGAATATCAGTAATTTTTATTTTCTTTAAACTTTCTCTATCTTATAATGGGAAATCCATATTATATTTACAACAAGAACAAAACAATAAACCCCATTAAATTTTTTTTTCAAATAAGAAACGTGCTGTCATTTGCCATTGGACAATATACATTTACAAGTGGAAGAACTTTTGTAGCCAGATTTTTTAAATCTAATTTTTTAATATCTTAGTTTTCTGTTGTCTATATATGTTAGAAACAACTAGATTGCTTAGAGAATTATTTATTAATAATCACCTCTCCCCAAGACCTGCACGTGCCATTCTACTGTTTTCTAGCATTGTACAGGTTGGAGAAAAATTCAGTGCAGCTTGACAGTGTTGCTTTGTATATGATAGATTTTCTTCCCGGGATGCTTATAGATTTTTATTTTTTATCCTACATATTTAAGATTTTTTAATCGAAGAAGTAACTCAATAATATATGATAATAACAACAGTAGTCTACAAATGAGCATTATGTATGTGCCAGCTACATTCCAAACACAATGCAAACATCATCCAATATAATCTTCATAAGAAATATATAAGGTAAGTTCTGTGTTTGTTTGTTTTTTAAATGAAGAAACAGAAACACAGAGAGGTTAAACATTTTTCCCAACATATTTTCCCCAAAGCCTAACAGTCAGAAATTGGACCAGTCTGGTGCCAAATTCAATGCTTTCGATTACCAGGTTGTAAGTTTTACTCCTTATAATAATGGGCAAAATATTTAATCTCATAGTTCTTTATCTTTTAAAACAAATACAGGAAATATATTTTTAAATGACTTCATCCATGACATAAGAATAAAATATGTCTCCCCTTAGTGAATTGTGACAAATAAATGATATAACTCATCTAAATGTTCTTGATATACCAACGTGTCACTTATCATTTTATTCCTCTAAGTTCCAAATCTACCCTCTGTGGCTCTGTTTGTGATATTGGAACGTTTCTCCCTTGCCAATTGGCAAGATGGTAAGCTTCATCAGTAGAGAACCCTGGAGGGATCTGGAAGAGAAACAGTTCTTGGTTTCTGTGCATCCTCTCTCCTGGCAGGCTCCTGTAATGCTCTGTGGCCAGCAGCATATGGCACCTCTCCATGGTACCTCCCTCAGCAAACCAGAAGGTGATTTCCCACTTTCCCAGTGCAGAGCCTTGATGAACTTCTCTGCCATCCAGTGGGCCACAGTAGTGCCCTGAGGTCTGGATCCCAGCTTTATTAGGGCAGAGGCCCCTTTCCATATTTGTTTCTTTCTTGGGTGCTCTGTGTTATCCCTAGAGGTCGTGGCTGCTCTCTATATCTGCTATTTCTGTATTCCTTAGAGTTTTCTTTAACCCTTTATATTGAACACCATTTTGCTCCTATTTCCTGCTATAGTTGACGATTCCTTATTTTAAACTTTCCCTGTTGAAATTACTGTAGGTTTCTTGTCTCCTGATTGAAATCTTATTGAAAGAACCATTAAGAGAAATAAAATATAAATGGCTATTTTTGTGATTGAATATCCTCTACACGTATTTGTGGTTATCTCTGAATCTCCAAGCCTTAAAATGTCCAAGTTTCAATAATCTCATTTATATGCTGGGAATAATAACACTTATCTCAAAGGATAAGGAGTAGATAAGACAAATGTTTGTAAAAATGCCTTACATATTGTTGAAGCACAATAGAAATGTAAGTTATTATTACCACATGGTAAACTCTGTGAAGGCAGGTCTATTTCTGTCCTGCTGTTCCTGGATACCCAGGGCCTTTCACAAGGCTTGGTACACTGTGGGTGCTCCATAAATGCTGGTATGGTGAACAGATGCTTGGACACATCTCTATTACTCCATTTCATGTTTAAGTCCATTTGAACTGAATTTCAAAAATGTTAGATAAATCTAGTGCTTTTAACTTTGCAAAAGGTAAATACTATACAATTAAAAAAAACTTTGTATCCTTCAACTGCATGTCAAAATCTTCTACTGTAGATTCTTGCCTCCAATACATTTGTAGTTATAAATGAGATAGAAAATACGGAGAAAACGATGTAGCCTCAGAGACTAAAACTGTGATGCTCTGTTTAATTAGTGATTTTCAGGTGCATTTTGTAAGGATATTTACTGTTTGTAACCTGATAAGACATATAATTGACTACGATTTTTCTTATCTTTAAGCAAATTATAGGTTCTGATGGCAAACTGTTTATGTTTCTGCATAACTACAACACTGTTTTAAGGCATTTTATTATGTCGATAAATAACTTCACACTTGATGCCCTTTATTTTCAGGGAGAAAAGAAACAGCTTTCATAGATTTTTTTCACTCTTAGTAGTCTCTCCTACAATATTTTAACCAAAAGCCTTGACAGATATCAAGTTAAACTATGTCACAATGACCAGGATGAAGCTGTACAATTTTTTCTTCTTACATCAATACTCAGGCTTGTGTACACATACTGTTTGTTCCTCCTTCTGCAACATTTTTCATAA
The DNA here is from genome assembly GCF_008692025.1 of Phocoena sinus. Taxonomy (NCBI): domain Eukaryota; kingdom Metazoa; phylum Chordata; class Mammalia; order Artiodactyla; family Phocoenidae; genus Phocoena; species Phocoena sinus. Next base: position 65,896,137 of record NC_045769.1, read on the forward strand.
TGATCTCCAACAGTCTTGTCAAGGAAGTTTATTGCTTTTTTTTCTAAGAGTATGGAATTAGTAACATTTCACAAGCTGCTCTGATCATGGGTGGGGGGTGGGTGGGGGAAGAAAGGCAAGGGTTCTGGGTTCCCAAAACTTTTTCTAAAAGTAATGAAAAATCACTTATTTTTTAGTGGACTTCCTTCTCTGTGTCTGTGTCTGGTGTTTCTAAAAAAAACACACATAAAAAACAATTGGAGATGAAGGATAGCCTCTGAGCTGTTATACATGTATATGTATTTAGTATCTGTGTAAGCTTCTTTCCTTTGCTTCACGTAAATGAAGAGCAATATCCATACAAAGTAGATACTGACTTTTGACATAGGAACATTCCGTTGAACATACTAGGATCAAATGTTATCACAAGCAAAAATAATGAATTAAGTCAAAAGCACACCCAAAACATCTGTTTGTTTTATGAAATACAGAATAAATAGATAGATAAGTAAATGAATAAATTAATCAATGAAAGTCAAGAAGATTTGAGGGAAGGATTTAGCAGTACAAAACTAGGTTCACTGGGTTTTCTCATGAACTTATCACCTTTTTCAAGAATGCCATTTGAATGTCATAAACTGCTTCATGTGTCCATTGAGGATGCTTGTTTCCATGCCTTTATTGCACTCAATGCGCTTGTCGTTGTTGTAAATAACAAAGCATAGTAAACGTTTCTAAGCAACATTTGATTTGTTTATGTTGGGAATTGGGAAAATATGTAGGGATGATTTAATATGGGCATTTTTAGGCTGTGAATTGAAAAAACATAAGCAAGATGAAAATAAAAATCTAAAAATGATGCAGTGGAGCTTGGAAGAGGAGTCAGGAACAGTTTCATTATCTTTGAAGTTTTAGACACTTGTCTGTTTCCTCATCTATTTTTATTGACTAACCAAAGAGCCATTTATGTTTTGCTTCAACTGTCATTTTACATTGATAGGTCAGTTTTTCTTACGCTTCAAGCCTTACTTATTTAAAAAAATATTTTTCTATTGACAGGTCATAAAAACATGAATACAGCAGACTTTACCTGATACAAAGTTTTTTCAAAACTTATCATTTAAATTTATGCCTCAGAAGTGCAATCCATAGCCAACCACCTTGTCAAGACCTGGAAAATCACGTATTCACATAAATAACATTCCTTGAATGTCTACTAGGTACTGAGTAGGCAAGTACAACTTGCCTTGTATTGATGAACTTACAATTGTTTATTGATGCAAAGAACTTGGAAACATCTTAGAGATATGATTCACTCTATAAATATATCTTATAGACGTTTTATAGAATGCACTTTCCCTAGCTGACAAACAAAATCTGTGCCATTTTGAGTGCTATGCCGTATAATAAGTTATTTTTATGTAATATTCAAGGTAATACCAACAACAGGCCTAAGAGATAGCTATTATTAACTTTACTATTTTAAAGAGTAGGAAATTAAAGCTTAGATCATTTAGGTAACTTTCTCAAGGTTGCACAGTTTATAAGCGCCCAAAACAGGATTTAACTTGGACTTGCCTGCCACCAAAGGGCATTTTCAACTATTTTATCACGAGTCTGTATATGAAAAAGCATATTCCCATATGCACAAAATTATAACTATGTTCAATGATTCTTAGTATTTCAAAATTAATTTATTCATTCAACAAGTATTTTGAACATATACTTCACACAGGGCACATATTGCTATGTACTTGTGAATAACATAGACAAATAAATCATAACACAGTGTAGAACATGACAGACTCATATAGATATATGTAGAGGTTGCATGTGCAATTGGGGGAGGGGCTGCATTTGAGGGAGCATCTGAAGAAGACGTCCTGGGATCATTTTATCTGTTATTCTAATGTCAGTGGCTCAAAACACCAACTTCCCTTTAAGCCATCTAGGTATTTTCTATTTTGTAGAATGTTGTACTTCTCAAAGTGATTTCATGGAAGCGGGGGCATCAACATGGTAAACATTTCTCCATGGGCCCGTGTTTTCTTCTTTTAAATTTTTTATTGGAGTATAGTTGCTTTACAATGTTGTGTTAGTTTCTACTGTACAGCAAAGAGAATCAGCTATACATATATCTCTTATTTTTTGGATTTCCTTCCCATTTAGGTCATCACAGAGCATTCAGTAGAGGTTCCTGTGCTATACAGTAGGTTCTCATTAGTTATCTATTTTACACATAGTATCAGTAGTGCATTTATGTCAATCCCAATCTCCCAATTCATCCCATCCCCGCTTTCCCCCTGGGTATCCATGTTTGTTCTCTACATCTGTGCCGTTTTTTCTTATTGAAATAGCTATTCACATATCTAGAGCTGAGGTTTCTGTTATATTGTTTTTCTAGCCCTAATTAACTAAGATTTGACTTATCTTCTTGCTCTTCAAGCCCAGGTTGTGTTGGGCATGAAGACATATCAAGTCCATTGCTGTGAGGACATAAATGATTATGTATGTATAAATGAAGACTTTAAAAAAACATAAGCAATAATACCCAGCTGGTCTAAAAAAAAAGTAAGCTTAACCTGAATGAAATGAAAGTACATGGTCAGAACATTCCTCTCACAGAACTGTCAGCCACAGATGTTTACTTCAGGAGTTAGCTGATTTACAAATACGACAACAGGAAAAGAGAGCTGATATCACCTCTACAATCATTTGACAGCCTACTGACACACAAATAGCTCAGAAAATATCTTGTCAGACTTAAGAGCTAATTCTTTTGAAATCTAGTTGGAAATTCAATTTTAAATATTATGTTTAAATGGTTCCTTTGTCCCCAGTAATCCCATAGCCACCCCATCCCATACACCCAGTTTTCTTCCTTTACTCTCACAATTTGTCATTACCTATTTTGTTACTAGTTTATGTACTTATTGTCTACCTTCTCCACCAGAATGAAAGATCCATATGGGCAGGAACCACATTTTTGTTCATCATGGTATATCTAGTGCCTGGTGTCCAGTAGTCACCCCATGAATTTGTTGCTTGAATAAATGAATAGTGATTTCTATAGCTCTCTCAGCATTTATTTCAATATATTTGTATCCATATCCATCTTCTTCTCTAAACTGCGAGCTCTGTGAGAGCAAGATTACAGTCTTAATTCATATTTGTGTCTTCTGAGCCTAGTCTATAAGAGATGCTCAACCATAATTTGTTAAATGAATTGATTCAACCCAGATATTGCAAGACTGCTCCACTCACACAAACAACTCCAACATATAATTTCCTTGAATGACTTTAATGGGGAGAGAGGGAGAATCCCAGAACCCATTTGAAAATATATTTCCTATTTCTCTCTGTCTGAAGAGAATTTTTGCTGATCTAAAATTTATGGTACTTTAAATTTGTGTTCTTATGCCTTTGTTAGCTATTTTCATGTTGACTGGCCTGTACCCAAAACTCAAAACTTTGATCCCACTCCAGCCTAACTCCTGCCTCTCTGCAAACACAAGATGGATCTCAGTACTTATGAGCTGCTAGAATTCAGTGGTATTTCCCTTAGCAAACAAAAATCCAAGATAATATAGTTTACCAAACTAGACCAGAATGCAAGGAAATCACTTGGGAAGTTTATAAAATGCACTGATAGTCAGAGTCCAAATCAAAGAGATAAGCTACATTTTACTTTAAGCTATAAGTTGCATTGAGAAATCTGCATTTTAATAATCATGCTAGCAGGGTGATTTGAGAAACTCAAATTATAAGACTTGAGAATTCAGAGAGGATGTTTTACGTATCCTTGTATTGTCAGTGCCTATGTCTGATACATAATTGGTATTAACGTCCTCCCTTAAAATGTAAATGCCTATGCTCCCTAGAGAATCGGTTTTCTCATGATCTATCTTCTTTTGTTAACCTTTTTTCTGTCCCAGAATTCATTTCCTATTACTTCTTATCCTATGTTAGGGCCTAGCCTAAATAGGAATTCAGCCTATTGGTTTATATTTAATGACAACCTTCTTTATGCCATTAACAATTTCCAATATCACTTAAGATAACTGAATTGTTTATTAAGAGCCAGTCGAAATGGAAACAACTTAAGCAATGTCTTGTATCCACTAGGACCCAATCCAGATTGCTTGGTGATAAATGACAAACATTGAATTTATTCCTTTGTAAACCTGTAAAAGAATCTAGACTTTGTTCTTCAGACAATGCAATATCATAGATTGAGCTATGTCCTAAAATAGATTTTACTTAAAGTTATAAGATTTTATATTAACCTCTTCTAAAATACTTCATTCACTAATATTTGTTAAACTTGAAAATCTCTAAAAAACTTCCACCAAGGTGGAAAGAAATTGAAATAACAGTGGTCCTTTAAAAAATGTGGAGTCAAATAAGCAACAAAAGCCCAGTTCCACTGTCCAAATAGCCACGTTTTAATAAAATAGTTTTTCACTTATATTGCTATTATAAAATTTAAACCTAACTTTTTACAGCTTTTTACGATTCTTAAGCACATAGATATGCCACTCACAGTACTGAAACCAAGCAGGACCCTGTGGGGCCCTCCCAGATACAAAAGCCTTTCCGTGTCCCCCATTTCTTGTTTGTAGGAAAAGGTTTCAACCTCCTAGATCTTCCTTGAGTTCCAAAGGGCAGATTCAAACAGTTACTAATTAGAGGAGTGAGGGAATGCAGAAACAAAGGAAGGGCAGTCAAGAAACAATAGTGCAGTGATGGGGCAGGGTCCTGGTTCCTCTTCAAGGGATATACATAACAATCTGATATATATTTCTGAGTTCTTCTACAGGAACTAAGGCCCCCACCCAGATGGAGAATGATAACTTCAGGCTGAGCACAAGGACATAGACCCCAGACTGATTGAAACCAGAAGACTGATGATTGAGATCCCTGGACCAACACCCTGTTACCTCACCGTCAACCAATCAGATGAAGGCCACACACCCTGCATACCTCCCCCTAAACTTTGCCTATAAAAACTTTTCCAGGAAAATCATTAAAGAGTCTGGGCTTTTTTTTTTTTTTTTTTGCAGTACGTGGGCCTCTCACTGTTGTGGCCTCTCCCGTTGTGGAGCACAGTCTCCGGACATGTAGGCTCAGCGGCCATGGCTCATGGGCCCAGCCGCTCCGCGGCATGTGGGATCTTCCCGGACTGGGGCATGAACCCGCGTCCCCTGCATTGGCAGGTGGACTCTCAACCACTGCACCACCAGGGAAGCCCTATTTGTTTGCTTTTAATGACAGACAGTTATCCAAGACTAGTCTATCCATTTCCAATGAACTTGAATGCTAGATGTTTTACAACTAAATTCCATAGTATACAGAGTTCCCTTTCTAAAATCTCTAATTCATACCTGAAGTCTATGTAGATATAGTTCTGCTTTGTTATACATGTTGACTCATATAGTTTCGGTTTTTGCCTACGTTGTGATTTTTGATTGTGAGCTCATGTTCACTGGAACTCTATCCCTAGACTTTATTGAGGCCCCAGTTGAAAGTACGTTCCTCCAGAGAGGATTTATATTTTGTCTTACCAGCTATTTACCAACCTGGGTCCATTATAAATTAATATTAAAATTCCTTTATAGTTTCCTATCTATAGTATAACTAAAAGTAATGGGCTCCATGCTCTGACACTACCTTCCCGCAGAGCAGTACATCATTGCTAGGGATGGAGACTGAAGATATTTAAGCAATGAGTCAAAAGTATTGTGACGTGATGATGTAAAATAGGTTTGGAGGTGGTGTATCAAAGTCTTCCCTGACGTTTATGAAAAGCGATGGTCTTAACAATCACTAGAGAATGATTACATACCCCTTAATAAATCTGGAATTACCTAGAATGTTACATGCTGAAATATTAGACCTAATAAACTGTTAAACAGGATGAGTTTCCAATTGTGTTTGGCAAGAATTGATTATCTTTTTTTAAATAGGTGATCTTCAGAAAATTGAACAACTGGCTTTTTGTCTTAGGCAATACAAAGTTATGTGTTATTCTTTAAGAATTCTGAGACCCTCTGGCTGGGACTTTGAGTACTCTTCTAATTGAGGCCTCATATATTATTTCATCACTTTGGAAGCTGCAATCATAACTGTGACAGGCAAAACTTATTCATAGAACATTATTTAGCCCCATCCTCATATTTATAGATGTTCAAAAAAAGCCAACTATAGAAACGTGTAACTCTTTGTAAATGTAACTTCAGAAAGAGAAAAGTTCATGTGCTACTATGTTTTCATATTTATTATTAATGTTATTATTCTTATAATTCATCATAGATACTATTTATTTTAAAGGGCCATGTGAAGCTGCATTAAGCAGAAATAATAAGAAGTTACCTTTAAAAATAAAATGTTTCTAATTAATTTTGATTTCAAATAAATGAGGTATTTCTAATATTAAATTGTGTGGAAAAAATACACATTTTTAAATAAAAGTGTGTGGCTCAAAACCTGAAACTTGGGGCTTCCCTGGTGGCGCAGTGGTTGAGAGTCAGCCTGCCGATGCAGGGGACGTGGGTTTGTGCCCCAGTCCGGGAAGATCCCACATGCCGCGGAGTGGCTGGGCCCGTGAGCCATGGCCGCTGAGCCTGCGCGTCCGGAGCCTGTGCTCCGCAACGAGAGAGGCCACAACAGTGAGAGGCCCGCGTACTGCAAAAAAAACCAAAAAAAACCTGAAACTACAAATACATAAAAAACTTTATATACTTTGAAAATTGAATTTTAAAGAATTGCTAATTAGCTAATATACTTAGTGGCTTTTTTCCCACTCCCCATATCTAGGATGTCTAGAGCTTAGCATTGCCCCTAGAATGCTAGTTTTTTATTGTGGTTAAAAATAGACAAATACTCCACTCCTTCACTTTTGTAAACATTGTTAAAACATGTCAATGAACATTTTAATCAATTCTGAAAGCATAAAAATTGTCTTCCCTTTTCATTCAAACCAGCTCTTAACCTGGCAACTGAGTCTAATTAACCTCAACCTGAATTGTTTCACCCTCATTTTAGAATTGAGAACCCACTCTGGCCCCAGCTCATGGGGTATAAGGACATTCATCGAAATGACCTACTAAGCATCAAACATATGGAGGGTCCCTATTTCCCTCAAATTCCTTACTTTCAATAACCCTTCATGATTTTGCTAGATCTACCTGGAATTTCCACCCTTCCTCCTATTCCTCCCTCTCAAACATCCCTTCTTTCTCTTCTTGATCAAATCCCAATCATACTTCACAATCAGCAGAAAAAAAAAAAATAAAAGAGAAAAGGAAAAAGAAAATCAGCACTTCTACAAAGCATCTCAGGTTCAGGCACACATGGCTTCTTCTGTGTCCTTCCATGGTAGAAATGTTCATCCTTTAAAGATGATGTTTGTTTATGAACCTGCTTCCTTTCTTAAAATAAAATCACTTAGGGACAGAGTGGGTCTTCACATACTCCCCAATACCAAACACAGGAGCAGGTCCATAGTACATGTTCAGTAAACATCTGCTGAATTTATGGATTTTGCTACTGCTCTCCCTCTGTGTTTGTCTCTGACACCAAAAGTAGTTTTTTTTTTTTTTTTTGCGGTACGCGGGCCTCTCTCTGTTGTGGCCTTTCCCGTTGCGGAGCACAGGCTCCGGACGCGCAGGCTCAGCGGCCATGGCTCACGGGCCCAGATGCTCCGCGGCATGTGGGATCTTCCTGGACCGGGGCACGAACCCGCGTCCCCTGCATCGGCAGGCGGACTCTCAACCACTGTGCCACCAGGGAAGCCCCAAAAGTAGTTCTTTAATATCTGGATTCTAGCTACTTCCCAAAAGTGTTTTAGAACTGCTTTTTCCTCTCTGTATCTTCCTGCCTTTTTTCCTCCATTCTTACTTGTGTTTCTCTCTGTCCCTTTCTCTGTCCCTCTCCTCCTTTCTTCTTTCCTTCTTCCCTTTCCCTCAAAATCACCAGCTCAAAGTAATGAGTTTTCTTAGTCATGCACTAATCCTTAGTGACTAGGTTTTTTGCTTAAACACAGCTAGGATTGCATCTTCAACACCGGTCATCGAACCTCTCCAATGTGGACCTAACACATTCATGAACCTCTAACGTTGCCTTTATTTTGAAACACTGACGGCCATCTGAGCTATGCCAACCTGGAGAGACACATGAAGTCATGAACTCAGGTTAAGATGTGGGGTTCTTGTGTTTCACTTTTGCACTGACATTCTAATTTCAAACCTATTAGGTAACACAATTCTCATGTCCCTTTCCCTAGAATAACCACTTCAAGTTCAGCTCCCATGTGTGGGCTCCAAGTCTTCAGCCAGCCCTGTGATTCTGCCTGAACTCTGTCTCCTATCTGGGCCTGTTCTCTGGAGATCAAAAGAGAGCAATAAATACTCCAAACGTATAAGATGTGTATTGAGGAACAAAGGGAGGAATAGTCACACACTTTGCATTGGTGACAGTGGTAAGGTGTAAGGGTTTTACTGCCATATATATCTTTCCTCTGCTTCTAGTAATGGCATAGAAACCAGCAATATAGTCAACTCAGATCATGGGGCTTGGCATCACCCAGGGAGGATTCTGCCTCAAATCTTCCTGGATATATTTGTCTTAAACACATTTAAAAATATGACTTTGTATACCCCTAGGGATGAAGAAAAAGAGAAAATATTTTATTCAAGTCTTTGCTTAAATGTCATCTTTTTGTTGTGGCTGATCCTGACCACCCCAATTAAAACTGCAGTCCTTCACCAAGCGCCATCCATTCTATCCTGGTCTATATTTTCTATAGTACTTATTTCCTTCTGGTATGTAATCTACTTTTTAACTATTTTTTATTGTGCATTGTGTGCCTCTCCCTGTTAGAATACAAGCTGCACAAAGGCAGGTTTTTTTTTTTTTTTCTCATCTTTGTCTGTTTTATTCATGGATGTTCCCAAGCACTTAGACTAGTACCTGGCTCAAGTAAACACTCAAAAAATATTTGCTGAATGAATGAATGGACAAATGAAAACAGTGCATAAAAAATATTCTCTAGGAACAGATGTACCTTTCTGATTCTACAATCAGAATATTTAAAAATAATATTTAGTTCTTTCCAATTGCAAGGGAGTAAGATGAATGAATGGTTTTCAAGTGGGATATTTATATTTGTTGTTCTCTTTCTTTGATGGCATCATGTTTTAAAATTAAGTATGACCATGTCCCAGCTTAAAATGATTTCCTGGGATTTTGATTATTAATCAATGGAAATTTTCCAGCATTCCAAGGTGCTGATTTATAGCTACCATGTGAAAGACTTAATGAATAGACCTTTCATTACAATTTCCTCAGAATAGCAAACTCCCAGCTGCCCCATCCAGCAGAGCCCATGATTTAACTCTGGAATTTGTTTTGACTCACTGACTATAAAAGGGACTAAAAGGGCCATGTGGGAGTCATTGAAAAACTGCAAATGAAATCCACTTTAAGAAAGAGAAAAAACAACTCCAAACTGAGTAAACAGATCAAACATAGCAAATCCTTTTGATGTGACAAAAGGATTCTTCACTTTGTAAAGGACATCACCCACCTCAGGATTATTTTAAATGGTGATTCACTAACAATTTTTACTGATGAAATGTCTCCTGTGTGAATCAAAATAACATGGCTGTTTTTCAGAAGATTGTCTGGGGGCGTGAAAGAAGGTACGAACGGGGAAGGAAGCAAGTCTGGAAGCAGAAGTTGGTGTTGAGAGTCTAGGGTTCACCATGGGGTGTCCAGAGACTAAGCTGAAAACCTGTGCTCTGAGTTTCATTAGAGAGAACACATCAGTCAGAGCAGAACAAATGGTGCTGATAGCCATCACAGGAGATGCTCTGGGACTAAATGTCTGATTTATTTATATGCTTCCAAATGAAGCCCTTTTTTATTAAAGGAATGGTTCTGTTAATTTTAAAGCATCCTGTTACGGCATTTCATTTAACTTTGTTGACCTTAGGAATTTAGAGAATGGGTTGTTTCCTGACCTGAGAGGATTCATATTCCCAAGACAATTAAGCTCTAGAAAAGATGTTATAGAAAAACGCATAGCCTCACAGTAGATATTTCTGTTTCTATTATAAAACCATTGTTTTTTAGTGCATTGAGAAGGGAACACAGGTGAAACTACGTTTCTCTTAATTTTTTCACTAGGAAATACTGCACAGAAGAGACTGTCACTAGATCTCGAAGACAATCTTTTTTTTTTTCACTGTCTTTGTGATAGTTTTTTTTTTTTTTTAAACATCTTTTTTGGGGTATAATTGTTTTACAATGGTGTGTTAGTTTCTGCTTTATAACAAAGTGAATCAGCTATACATATACATATGTTCCCATATGTCTTCCCTCTTGCGTCTCCCTCCCTCCCACTCTCCCCATCCCACCCCTCCAGGCTGTCACAAAGCACCGAGCTAGTATTCCTGTGCCTTGCGGCTGCTTCCCCCCAGCTATCTACCTTACTACGTTTGTTAGTGTGTATATGTCCATGACTCTCTCTCACCCTGTCAAAACTCACCCTTCCCCCTCCCCATATCCTCTAGTCCGTTCTCTAGTAGGTCTGCGTCTTTATTCCTGTCTTACCCCTACGTTCTTCATGACATTTTTTTCCCTTAAATTCCATATATATGTGTTAGCATACGGTATTTGTCTTTTTCTTTCTGACTTACTTCACTCTGTATGACAGACTCTAGGTCTATCCAACTCATTACAAATAGCTCAATTTCATTTCTTTTTAAGGCTGAGTAATATTCCATTGTGTATATGTGCCACATCTTCTTTATCCATTCATCCGATGATGGGTGCTTAGGTTGTTTCCATCTCTGGGCTATTGTAAATAGAGGTGCAATGAACATTTTGGTACATGACTCTTTTTGAATTTTGGTTTTCTCAGGGTATATGCCCAGTAGTGGGATTGCTGGGTCATATGGTAATTTTATTTGTAGTTTTTTAAGGAACCTCCATACTGTTCTCCATAGTGGCTGAACCAATTCACATTCCCACCAGCAGTGCAAGAGTGTCCCCTTTTCTCCACACCCTATCCAGCATTTATTGTTTCTAGATTTTTTGATGATGGCCATTCTGACTGGTGTGAGACGATATCTCATTGTAGTTTTGATTTGCATTTCTCTAATGATTAATGATGTTGAGCATTCTTTCACGTGTTTGTTGGCATTCTGTATATCTTCTTTGGAGAAATGTCTGTTTAGGTCTCGAAGACAATCTTTTTACTATGTGGATTATTGCTGCTTCCTTGCTTATTTTGCTGACACAAATTTTCTTTACATTTATCCACATATATTTTAAGAAGGATAAATTTGCGGAGACAGGGTAACAAAATGAATAACTATCATCTGGATCCCTTCATGTGCAAAAGGTAGACAATGAGTTTCTTGGAGAAATGACATCTACTAAAACTATAATGTCCAAAAGAGTGACTACTTGTATTTAAGTTAATTAAAGTGCAATAAAATTCACAATAAGTTGCTCAGTCTCACCAGCTACTTTTGAAGTGCTTAATTGACATTAGTGGTTATTGGTTAGTAGTGTTACCACATTGGACAGCATACATGTGGATCAATTTTACATCACAAAAATCACTACTCTAAAATGCCTAATTTTAAACAACAAATGAGATATGTAAATAATAATTACAGGGGGGACCTTGAAGATGGCGGAAGAGTAAGACGCGGAGATGGCCTTCCTCCCCACGGATACACCAGAAATACATCCACACGTGGAACAACTCCTACAGAACTCCTACTGAAGGCTGGCAGAAGACCTCAGACCTCCCAAAAGGCAAGAAACTCCCCACGTAACTGGGTAGGGCAAAAGAAAAAACAGAGACAAAAGAATAAGGACGGCACCTGCACCAGTGGGAGGGAGCTGTGAAGGAGGAAAAGTTTCCACACACTAGGAAGCCCCTCCGCGGGCGGAGACTGCGGGAGGCAGAGGGGGGAGTTTCGGGACCGCGGAGTAGTGCACAGCGACGGGTGCGGAGGGCAAAGCGGGGAGATTCCTGCACAGACGATCGGTGCTGACCGGCACTCACCAGCCCGAGTGGCTTGTCTGCTCACCCGCCGGGGCGGGCGGGGCTGCGAGCTGAGGCTCGGGTTTTGGTTTTGGACGGAGCTCAGGGAGAGGACTGGGGTTGGCGGCTTGAACATAGCCTGAAGGGGTTAGTGCACCACGACTAGCCGGGAGGGAGTTCGGGGAAAAGCCTGCACCGGCCGAAGAGGCAAGAGACTTTTTCTTCCCTCTTTGTTTCCTGGTGCGCGAGGAGAGGGGTTTAAGAGCGCTGCTTAAAGGAACTCCAGAGACGGGCGCGAGCCGCGGCTAAAAGCGCGAACCCCAGAGACGGGCGCGAGCCGCGGCTGAGGGCGCGAGCCCCCGAGACGGGCGCGAGCCGCGGCTGAAAGCGCAAACCCCAGAGACGGGCGCGAGCCGCGGCTAAAACCGCGGACCCCAGAGACGGGCGGGAGACGCTAAGGCTGCTGCTGCCGCCACCAAGGGGCCTGTGTGCGAGCACAGGTCACTCTCCACACCCCTCTTCCGCGGAGCCTGTGCAGCCCGCCACTGCCAGGTTCCCGGGATCCAGGGACAACTTCCCCGGGACAGCGCACGGCGGGCCTCAGGCTGGTGCAACGTCACGCCGGCCTCTGCCGCAACGTCACGCTGCCTCTGCCGCCGCAGGCCGGCCCCGCACGTAGTGCCCCTCCTTCCCCCATCCCCCAACCCCCGGCCTGAGTGAGCCGGAGGCCCCGAATCAGCGGCTCCTTTAACCCCGTCCTGTCTGAGCGAAAAAACAGACGCCCTCCAGCGACCTACACGCAAGAGGCAGGGCCAAATCCAAAGCTGAGCTCCTGTGAGCTGTGAGAACAAAGAAGAGAAAGGGAAATCTCTCCCAGCAGCCACAGAAGCAGCGGATTAAAGCTCCACAATCAACTTGATATACCCTGCATCTGTGGAATACCTGAATAGACAAGGAATGATCCCAAATTGAAGAGGTGGAATTTAGGAGCGAGATCTATGATTTTTTTCCCTTTTCCTCTTTTTGTGAATGTGTACGTGTATGCTTCTGTGTGACATCTAGTCTGTATACTCTAGCTTCCACCATTTGTCCTAGGGCTATATCCGTCCATGACTTTTTTTTAAAAATTCTTTTTCTTAATAATTAAGTTTAATTGTAATAACTTTATTATACTTTACCTTCGTTCTTTCTTTCTTTCCTTCCTTCCCTCCCTCCTTTAGACAACGAATCACCCCAAATTGAGGAGGTGGTCTCAGGGAGCAGGATTTATGATTTTTCCCCCTTTACCTCTTTTTGTGAAGGTGTATGTGTATGCTTCTGTGTAAGATTTTCTCTGTATAGCTTTGCTTCCAACATTTGTCCTAAGGTTCTATCCGTCCCTTTTTTTTTTTTCTAAATATTTTTTAATTCAATAACTATATTATACTTTATTTTATTTTTACTGTATCATCTTTCTTTCTGTCTTTTTTTCCTTCTTTCCCTCCTTCCTTCCTTCCTCCCTCCCTCCCTCCCTCCCTCCTTTCTTTCCTTCTTTGCTTCTTTCTTCCTTCCTTCCTTTCCTCCTTTCCCTCTTTCTTTACTCATACTTCTACTAATTCTCCCTACTTTTTCTCCCTTTTATTCTGAGCTGTGTGGATGAAAGGCTCTTGGTGCTCCAGCCAGGAGTCAGGGCTCTGCCTCTGAGGTAGGAGAGCCAACTTCAGGACACTGGTCAACAAGAGACCTCCCAGCTCCACATAATATTAAACGGTGGAAATATCCCAGAGACCTCCATCTTAACACCAGCACCCAGCTTCACTCAACGACCAGCAAGCCATAGTGCTGGACAACCTATGCCAAACAACTAGCAAAACAGGAACACAACCCCACCCATTAGCAGAGAGGCTGCCTAAAATCATAATAAGGCCACAGACACCCCAAAACACACCACCAGACGTGAACCTGCCCACTAGAGAGACAAGATCCAGCCTCATCCAGCACAACACAGGCACTAGTCCCCTCCACCAGGAAGCCTACACAACCCACTGAAACAACCTTAGCCACTGGAGACAGACATCAAAAACAACGGGAACTACGAACCTGCAGCCTGCAAAAAGGAGACCCCAAACACAGTAATATAAGCAAAATGAGAAGACAGAAAAACACACAGCAGATGAAGGAGCAAGATAAAAACCCACCAGACCTAACAAATGAAGAGGAAATAGGCAATCTACCTGAAAAAGAATTCAGAATAATGATAGTAAGGATGATCCGAAATCTTGGAAGTAGAATGGACAAAATGCAAGAAACAGTTAACAAGGACCTACAAGAACTAAAGATGAAACAAGCAACGATGAACAATGCAATAAATGAAATTAAAATCACTCTAGATAGGATCAATAGCAGAATAACTGAGGCAGAAGAACGGATAAGTGACCTGGAAGATAAAGTAGTGGAAATAACTACTGCAGAGCAGAATAAAGAAAAAAGAATGAAAAGAACTGAGGACAGTCTCAGAGACCTCTGGGACAACATGAAACGCACCAACATTCGAATTATAGGGGTTCCAGAAGAAGAAGAAAGAAAGAAAGGGACTGAGAAAATATTTGAAGAGATTATAGTTGAAAACTTCCCTAATATGGGAAAGGAAATAGTTAATCAAGTCCAAGAAGCACAGAGGGTCCCATACAGAATAAATACAAGGAGAAACACGCCAAGACACATATTAATCAAACTGTCAAAAATTAAATACAAAGAAAGCATATTAAAAGCAGCAAGGGAAAACAACAAATAACACACAAGGAAATCCCCATAAGGTTAACAGCTGATCTCTCAGCAGAAACCCTACAAGCCAGAAGGGAGTGGCAGGACATACTGAAAGTGATGAAGGAGAATAGCCTGCAACCAAGACTACTCTACCCAGCAAGGATCTCATTCACATTTGATGGAGAAATTAAAACCTTTACAGACAAGCAAAAGCTGAGAGAGTTCAGCACCACCAAACCAGCTTTACAACAAATGCTAAAGGAACTTCTCTAGACACGAAACACAAGAGTAGGAAATGACCTATAGTAGCGAACCCAAAACAATATATAAAATGGAAATAGGAACATACATATCAATAATTACCTTAAATGTAAATGGACTAAATGCTCCCACCAAAAGACACAGATTGGCTGAATGGATACAAAAACAAGACCCTTATATATGCTGTCTACAAGAGACCCACTTCAGACCTAGAGACACATACAGACTGAAAGTAAGGGGATGGAAAAAGATATTCCATGCAAATGGAAACCAAAAGAAAGCTGGAGTAGCAATTCTCATATCAGACAAAATAGACTTTAAAATAAGGACTATTAAAAGGGACAAAGAAGGACACTACATAATGATCAAGGGATCGATCCAAGAAGAAGATATAACAATTGTAAATATTTATGCACCCAACATAGGAGCACCTCAATACATAAGGCAAATACTAACAACCATAAAAGGGGAGATCAACAGTAACACATTCATAGTAGGGGACTTTAACACCCCACTTTCACCCATGGACAGATCATCCAAAATGAAAATAAATAAGGAAACACAAGCTTTAAATGATACATTAAACAAGATGGACTTAATTGATATTTATAGGACACTCCATCCAAAAACACCAGAATACACATTTTTCTCAAGTGCTCATGGAACATTCTCCAGGATAGATCATATCTTGGGTCACAAATCAAGCCTTGGTAAATTTAAGAAAACTGAAATTGTATCAAGTATCTTTTCCGACCACAACGCCATGAGACTAGATATCAATTACAGGAAAAGATCTGTAAAAAATACAAACACATGGAGGCTAAACAATACACTACTTAATAATGAAGTGATCACTGAAGAAATCAAAGAGGAAATAAAAAAATACCTAGAAACAAATGACAATGGAGACACAACAACCCAAAACCTATGGGATGCAGCAAAAGCAGTTCTAAGGGGGAAGTTTATAGCAATACAAGCCCACCTTAAGAAGCAGGAAACATCTCGAATAAACAACCTAACCTTGCACCTCAAGCAATTAGAGAAAGAAGAACAAAAAAACCCCAAAACTAGCAGAAGGAAAGAAATCATAAAAATCAGATCAGAAATAAATGAAAAAGAAATGAAGGAAACAATAGCAAAGATCAATAAAACTAAAAGCTGGTTCTTTGAGAAGATAAACAAAATAGATAAACCACTAGCCAGACTCATCAAGAAAAAAAGGGAGAAGACTCAAATCAATAGAATTAGAAATGAAAAAGGAGAAGTAACAACTGACACTGCAGAAATAAAAAAAATCATGAGAGATTACTACAAGCAACTCTATGCCAATAAAATGGACAATCTGGAAGAAATGGACAAATTCTTAGAAATGCACAACCTGCCAAGACTGAATCAGGAAGAAATAGAAAATATGAACAGACCAATCACAAGCACTGAAATTGAAACTGTGATTAAAAACCTTCCAACAAACAAAAGCCCAGGACCAGATGGCTTCACAGGTGAATTCTATCAAACGTTTAGAGAAGAGCTAACACCTATCCTTCTCAAACTCTTCCAAAATATAGCAGAGGGAGGAACACTCCCAAATTCCTTCTACGAAGCCACCATCACCTTGATACCAAAACCAGACAAGGATGTCACAAAGAAAGAAAACTACAGGCCAATATCACTGATGAACATAGATGCAAAAATCCTCAACAAAATACTAGCAAACAGAATCCAACAGCACATTAAAAGGATCATACCCCATGATCAAGTGGGGTTTATTCCAGGAATGCAAGGATTCTTCAATATACGCAAATCTATCAATGTGATAAACCATATTAACAAATTGAAGGAGAAAAACCATATGATCATCTCAATAGATGCAGAGAAAGCTTTCGACAAAATTCAACACCCATTTATGATAAAAACCCTCCAGAAAGTAGGTATAGAGGGAACTTTCCTAAACATAATAAAAGCCATATATGACAAGCCCACAGCAAACATCATCCTCAATGGTGAAAAACTGAAAGCATTTCCACTAAGATCAGGAACAAGACAAGGTTGCCCACTCTCACCACTCTTATTCAACATAGTTTTGGAAGTTTTAGCCACAGCAATCAGAGAAGAAAAGGAAATAAAAGGAATCCAAATCGGAAAAGAAGAAGTAAAGCTGTCACTGTTTGCAGATGACATGATACTATACATAGAGAATCCTAAAGATGCTACCAGAAAACTACTAGAGCTAATCAATGAATTTGGTAAAGTAGCAGGATACAAAATTAATGCACAGAAATCTCTGGCATTCCTATATACTAATGATGAAAAATCTGAAAGTGAAATCAAGAAAACACTCCCATTTACCATTGCAACAAAAAGAATAAAATATCTAGGAATAAACCTACCTAAGGATACGAAAGACCTGTATGCAGAAAATTATAAGACACTGATGAAAGAAATTAAAGATGATACAAATAGATGGAGAGATATACCATGTTCTTGGATGGGAAGAATCAACATTGTGAAAATGACTCTACTACCCAAAGCAATCTACAGATTCAATGCAATCCCTATCAAACTACCACTGGCATTTTTCACAGAACTAGAACAAAAAATTTCGCAATTTGTATGGAAACACAAAAGACCCCGAATAGCCAAAGCAATCTTTAGAACGAAAAAAGGAGCTGGAGGAATCAGGCTCCCTGACTTCAGACTATATTACAAAGCAACAGTAATCAAGACAGTATGGTACTGGCACAAAAACAGAAAGATAGATCAGTGGAACAGGATAGAAAGCCCAGAGATAAACCCACGCACATATGGACACCTTATCTTTGATAAAGGAGGCAGGAATGTACAGTGGAGAAAGGACAGCCTCTTCAATAAATGGTGCTGGGAAAACTGGACAGGTACATGTAAAAGTATGAGATTAGATCACTCCCTAACACCATACACAAAAATAAGCTCAAAATGGATTAAAGACCTAAATGTAAGGCCAGAAACTATCAAACTCTTAGAAGAAAACATAGGAAGAACACTCTATGACATAAATCACAGCAAGATCCTTTCTGACCCACCTCCTAGAGTAATGGAAATAAAAACAAAAATAAACAAATGGGACCTAATGAAACTTCAAAGCTTTTGCACAGCAAAGGAAACCATAACCAAGACCAAAAGACAACCCTCAGAATGGGAGAAAACATTTGCAAATGAAGCAACTGACAAAGGATTAATCTCCAAAATTTACAAGCAGCTCATGCAGCTCAATAACAAAAAAACAAACAACCCCATCCAAAAATGGGCAGAAGACCTAAATAGACATTTCTCCAAAGAAGATATACAGAATGCCAACAAACACATGAAAGAATGCTCAACATCATTAATCATTAGAGAAATGCAAATCAAAACTACAATGAGATATCATCTCACACCAGTCAGAATGGCCATCATCAAAAAATCTAGAAACAATAAATGCTGGAGAGGGTGTGGAGAAAAGGGGACACTCTTGCACTGCTGGTGGGAATGTGAATTGGTTCAGCCACTGTGGAGAACAGTATGGAGCTTCCTTAAAAAACTACAAATAGAATTACCATATGACCCAGCAATCCCACTACTTGGAATATACCCTGAGAAAACCAAAATTCAAAGAGAGTCATGTACCAAAATGTTCATTGCAGCTCTATTTACAATAGCCAGGACATGGAAACAACCTAAGCGCCCATCATCGGATGAATGGATAAAGAAGATGTGGCACATATACACAATGGAATATTACTCAGCCTTAAAAAGAAATGAAATTGAGCTATTTGTAATGAGATGGATAGACCTAGAATCTGTCATACAGAGTGAAGTAAGTCAGAAAGAAAAAGACAAATACCGTATGCTAACACATATATATGGAATTTAAGGGGAAAAAATGTCATGAAGAACCTAGGGGTAAGATAGGAATAAAGACGCAGACCTACTGGAGAACGGACTTAAGGATATGGGGAGGGGGAAGGGTGAGTTTTGACAGGGCGAGAGAGAGTCATGGACATATACACACTAACAAACGTAGTAAGGTAGATAGCTGGGGGGAAGCAGCCGCAAGGCACAGGGATATTAGCTCGGTGCTTTGTGACAGCCTGGAAGGGTGGGATGGGGAGAGTGGGAGGGAGGGAGACGCAAGAGTGAAGACATATGGGAACATATGTATATGTATAGCTGATTCACTTTGTTGTAAAGCAGAAACTAACACACCATTGTAAAGCAATCATACCCCAATAAAGATGTTTAAAAAAAAAAAAAAAATAATAATAATTACACACAAATATATATATTGCACCTACATCAATATTGTAGAAACATTAATAATTCAAAGGATTCCACCACTTAAAGAGCAGTATAAAATTTGAAAAAACAGAACACTCAATTTGTTTGTAAAATCTGTCAGAGAAGATGAATGGCCACTATAAGAATAAAGAATGAATTTAGCTTTAATGGAGCATAATAAAAAGAGAAATACAGCAGGTAAAGGTTTATCACAAAAGGATTGAAAAAGTGACTTTGGGGCTTCCCAGTGGTTGAGAGTCCGCCTGACGATGTAGGGGACTCGGGTTCGTGCCCCGGTCCGGGAAGATCCCACATGCCGCGGAGCGGCTGGGCCCGTGAGCCATGGCCGCTGAGCCTGCGCGTCTGGAGCCTGTGCTCCACGACGGGAGAGGCCACAACAGTGAGAGGCCCGCATACGGCAAAAAAAAAAAAAAAGTGACTTTGAATGTATACTTTATCTCTTAGCATTTTACATGTTGATGACTTAGAAAATTAATATTAAAATTGTGGTTTAGAGAATAAAAGTGAAAAGCAGGTAATTGTCATATAAAAATTCCAAGTAATTTAAACTTGATAAACATTACCTAATCACCTGTGGTACGTGAAGCGTCACTTGGACCAGAATTTTTCAGCAGAAAAAGTAGATGTTTTACACTATGTACAGGTGGATCAAACCTAAGTAGATCAAACCATGTAAATCAGTACCTAAGGCTCTCAGTATTCACTTTCTAACTTATCGGCTTTTAAATTTCTAAAGGAAATTCCACAAATCAGATTTTTTATATCCCTATGATACTTCCATCAAAACCATTTATATAAATTTATTTTTTTCTCATACCTATCACATCATCCAGATTTGTCAAATTATGGATTTATCACGCTTGACATTTAATTTCAAATGAGCCATGTCTTCCTAGAATCTTTGGAATAATTAACTGCTAGAGTACATACCACAGAAAATGTGAATGGAATGCACTAATGTGTACACACAGCACTGTTTTATTTGACACCTGTAGATCAGTGAGGAAATCTTAGCAAACCTAAGAAAAGGGTGGTAAGAGCAATTAAACACAACCTGAGATGGCTCATCAAACATAGAAAGGAGCCTGGGGAAATCCCAGTGCCTTTCTGTGCTTCTCCCTGGGACCTGCAGTTGAGGATAAGGGGCCTGAACTAATCCATCAGGAATCTCTCTTCCTGAGTCCTGAGATGAAACTATCAATTTACATTGATTTTACTAAATTCTAACAATGCAGGACATTAGGTAGCTACATTTTAATGATCTATTGTTAGTTTATTTTAAAAATTCTACTGTTTATGAAAGAGCTATAAATAAATAATACCTTCAAGTATGAAATGCTTGAGGCTACTTAAGCGGTTTAACTAATATGCGAGGCCATTATGTCACTCATATAATTGTATAAACTCTGACATCTTTCAGTTATCACATTTTATTCAGTCACTTGTATTTATCTTCTTGGAAAAAATTCTCTTTGCAGCAGAACAACAACATCAATATACTCTTTGGTTGTGTAGGTTTTGTCAAGATTATAAATTAACTCTAAGTATTAAAAGGGCTTATGATCATTCCATCAGAGAGAAAAATTTTAGCCACCATGGAAGAAGTAAAAGGATCCTATAATGGGACTTCCCTGGTGGCACAGCGGTTAAGAATCTGCCTGCCAACGCAGGGGACACAGGTTTGAGCCCTGGTCCGGGAAGATCCCACATGCCTCAGAGCAATTAAGCCCATGTGCCACAACTACTGAGCCTGCACTCTAGAGCACACGTGCCACAATCACTGAAGACTGCATGCCTAGAGCCTGTGCTCTGCAACAAGAGAAGCCACCGCAATGAGAAGCCCGCACACCGCAACTAAGAGTAGACCCCACTCGCTGCAACTAGAGAAAGCCCCCACGCAGCAACAAAGACCCAACACAGCCAAAAATAAATAAATAAAATAAATACATTTATAAAAAAGAAAAAAAGGATCCTATAATAAAAGAAGTTTCTCTTTTAAAAAGCAGTGATGGACTTCCCTGGTGGCACAGTGGTTGAGAGTCCGCCTGCCGATGCAGGGGACACGGGTTCGTGCCCTGGTCTGGGAAGATCCCACATGCTGCGGAGCGGCTAGGCCCGTGAGCCATGGCCGCTGAGCCTGCACGTCCAGAGCCTGTTCTCCGCAACGGGAGAGGCCACAACAGTGAGAGGCCGGCGTACTGCAAAAAAAAACAAAAAACAAACAAACAAAAAAACCCAGTGATGCATAGGGATTAGAGTTCTTGGGCAATGTGCAGATAAAATTAAAATGAAGTTGGTTGCTATCATCATCTTTAGTGCAATTTCCCTACAATGTTTTTTTTTCAGTATACCTGGAAATTTAAATCTGTGATCACTCTTAAATTTGTCATATCTCTTTTAAAAAAATACATCTTTATTGGATTACAATTGCTTCACAATACTGTGTTAGTTTCTGTTGCACAACAAAGAGAATCAGACATATGCATACACATGTCCCCATATCCCCTTCCTCTTGAGGCTCCCTCCCATCCTCCCTATCCCACCCCTCTAGGTCATCGCAAAGCACCGATCTCCCTTTGCTATTCTGCGGCTTCCCACCAGCCAACTACTTTACATTTGGTAATGTATATACGCCGATGCTACTCTCACTTTGCCCCAGCTTCACTGACCCACCCCATGCTATCAAGTCCATTCTCTGTGTCTACCTCTTTATTCCTGCCCTGCAACTAGGTTCATCAGTATCAATTTTTTTTTTTGGGGGGTACGTGGGCCTCTCACTGTTGTGGACTCTCCCGTTACGGAGCACAGGCTCCGGACACGCAGGCTCAGCAGCCATGGCTCACGGGCCCAGCCGCTCCGCGGCATGTGGGATCTTCCCGGACCAGGGCACGAACCCGTGTCCCCTGCATTGGCAGGCGGACTCTCAACCACTGCGCCACCAGGGAAGCTCTCAATTTTGTTTTTTAAATTCCATATATATGCGTTAGCATACAGTATTGGTTTTTCCCTTTCTGACTTTCTTCACTCTGTATGACAGACTCTAGGTCCATCCACCTCACTACAAATAACTCAATTCCATTTCTTTTAATGCCTCAGTAATATTCCGTTGTATATGTGTGCCACATTTTCTTTATCCATTCATCTGTCAGTGGACATTTAAGTTGCTTCCATGTCCTGGCTATTGTAAATAATGCTTCAATGAACATTGTGGTGCATGTCTCTTTTTGAATTATGGTTTTCTCAGGGTATATGCCCAGGAGTGGGATTGCTGGGTCATATGGTAGCTCTATTTTTAGTTTTTTAAGGAACCTCCCTACTGTTCTCCATAGTGTTTGTATCAATTTACATTCCCAACAGGGCAAGATGATTCCCTTTTCTCCACACTCTTTCCAGCACTTATTTTTTCTAGCTTTTTTTGATAATGGCCATTCTGACCAGTATGAGGTGATACCTCATTGTAGTTTTGATTTGCATTTCCCTAATAATTAGTGATGTTGAGTATCTCTTCATGTGCCTCTTGGCCATGTGTATGTCTTCCTTGGTGAAATGTCTATTTAGGTCTTCCACCCTTTTTTTAACTGGATTGTTTGTTTATTTGATATTGAGCTCCATGAGCTGTTTGTATATTTTGGAGATTAATCCTTTGTCTGTTGTTTCATTTGCAAGTATTATCTCCCATTATGAAGGTTGTCTTTTTGTCTTGTTTATGGTTTCCTTTGTTGTTCAGAAGCTTTTAATTTTCATTAGGTCTCATTTGTTATTTTTGTTTTTATTTTTGTTACTCTAGGAGGTGGGTCAAAAAAGATCTTTTATAGTGTCTGGTCTTACATTTAAGTCTTTAATCCATTTGGAGTTTATTTTTGTGTATGGTGTTCGGTAGTGTTCTAATTTCATTCTTTTACATGTAGCTGTCCAGTTTTCCCAGCACCATTTGTTGAAGAGGCTGTCTTTTCTCCATTGTATGTTCTTGCCACTTTTGTTGTAAATTAGGTGTCCATATGTGTATGGGTTTACCACTGGGCATTCTATCCTGTACCATTGATCTATATTTCTTTTTTTGTGCCAGGACCATACTGTTTTGATTACTGTAGCTTTGTGGCATAGTTTGAAGTCAGAGAGCCTGATTCCTCCAACTCTGTTTTTCTTTCTCAAGATTGCTTTGGCTATTCAGGGTCTTTTGTGTTTCCATACGAATTGTAAGATTTTTTTGTTCTAATCCTGTGAAGAATGCCATTGGTAGTTTGATAGGGATTGCATTGAATCTGTAGATTGCTTTGGGTAATAGAGTCATATTCACAATATTGATTCTTCCAATCCAGGAACATGGAATATTTCTCCATCTGTTTATGTCATCTTTGATTTCTTTCATCAGTGTTCTATAGTTTTCTGAGTACAAGTTTTTTGCCTTCTTAGGCAGGTTTATTCCTAGGTATTTTATCCCTTTGTTGCAATGGTAAATGGGAGTGTTTCTTTAATTTCACTTTCTGATTTTTCATTGTGGGTGTATAGGAATGCCAGAGATTTCTGCATTAATTTGGTATTCTGCAACCTTACCAAATTCATTGATTTCTAGTAGTTTTCTGGTGGAATCTTTAGGATTTTCTATGTAAAGTATCATGTCATCTGCAAAAAGTGACAGTTTTACTTCTTTTCCAATTTGTATTCCTTTTATTTATATTCCTTCTCTGATTTCCATGGCTAGGACTTCGGCAAGAATGGACATCCTTGACTTGTTCCTGATCTTAGTGGAAATGCTTTTAGTTTTTCACCATTGAGTATAATGCTTGCTGCAGGTTTGTCATATATGGCCTTTATTATGTTGAGGTAGGCTCCCTCTATGCCCACTTTCTGGAGAGTGTTTATCATAAATTGGTGTGGAATTTGTCAAAAGCTTTTTCTACATCTATTGAGATGATCATATGGTTTTTATTCCTTAATTTGTTAATGTGGTGTATCACAATGATTGATTTGCGTATATTGGTGAATCCTTGTGTCCCTGCGATAAATCCCACTTGATCATGGTGTATGATTCTTTTAATGTGCTTAATGGATTTTGTTTGCTGGTATTTTGTTCAGGATTTTAGCATCTATGTTTATCAGTGATATTGGTCTAGAATTTTCTTTTTTGTGATATCTTTTTCTGGTTTTGGTATCAGGGTGGTGGTGGCTTTGTAGAATGAATTTGGGAGTGTTTCTCCCTCTGCAATTTTTTGGAAGAGTTTGAGAAGGATTGGTGTTATCTTTTCTCTAAATGTTTGATAGAATTCACCTGTGAAGCCATCTGGTCCTGGAGTTTTGTTTGTTGGAAGATTTCTAATTACGGTTTCAATATCATTACTTGTGATAGGTCTGTTTATATTTTCTAATTCTTGCTGTTCAGTCTTGGAAAATTGTACCTTTCCAAGAATTTGTCCATTTCTTCATGGTCATCCATTTTATTGGCATATAGTTGTTTGTAGTAGTCTCTTATAATCCTTTTTATTTCTGCAGTGTCAGTTGTGATTTTTCCCTTTTCATTTCTAATTTTATTGATTTGCATCCACTCCCTTTGTTTCTTGATGAGTCTGGCTAAGAGTTTATCAATTTTGTTTACCCTCTCAAAGAACCAGCTTTTAGTTTTATTGATCTTTGCTATTGTTTTCTTCGTTTCTATTTTATTTATTTCTGCTCTGATCTTTATGATTTCTTTCCTTCTACTGACTTTGGGTTTTCTTTGTTCTTCTTTCTCGAGTTGTTTTAAGTGTAGGGTTAGATTGTTTATTTGAGATTTTTCTTGTTTCTTGAGATGAGACTGAATTGCTATAAACTTCCTTCTTAGAATTGCTTTAGCGGCATCCCATAGGTTTTGGGTAATTGTGTTTTTGCTGTCATTTGTTTCTATGTATTTTTTTATTTCTTCTTTGCTTTCTCAGTGATCTCTTGGATATTTTGTAGCACATGTTTAGCCTCTATGTATTTGTGTTTTTTTAACTGTTTTTTTCCTGTAATTGATTTCCAATCTCATAGTGTTCTGGTCAGAAAAGATGCATGATATGATTTCAATTTTCTTAAATTTACCAAGGCTTGACTTGTCACCCAAGATGTGATGTATCCTGGAGAATGTTCTATGTGCACTTGAGAAGAAAGTGTATTCTGCCACTTTTGGGTGGACTGTTCTATAAATATCAATTAGATCCATCTGGTCTATTGTAGCATTTAAAGCTTGTGTTTCTGTATTTATTTTCTGTTTGGATGATCTGTCCATTGGTGTAAGTGGGGTGTTAAAGTCCCCTACTATTATTGTGTTACTGTTGATTTCTCCTTTCATTGTTGTTAGCATTTTCCTTGTGTATTGATGTGCTCCTATGTTGGGTGCATAAACATTTATAATTGTTATATCTTCTTCTTGGATTGATCCTTTGATCATTATATCTTGTCCTTCCTTATCTCTTGTAATAATCTTTATTTTAAAGCCTATTTTATCTTATACGAGTATTGCTACTCCAGCATTATTCTGATTTCAATTTGCATGGAATATCTTTTTCCATCCCTTCACTTTCAGTCTGTATGTGTCCCTGGATCTGAAGTGGGTCTCTTATAGACAGCATATATATGGGTTTTGTTTTTGTATCCATTCAACCAGTCTGTGTCTTTTGTTTGGGGCATTTAATCCATTTACATTCAAGGTTATCATCGATATGTATGTTCCTATTACCATTTTCTTAATTGTTCTGGGTTTGTTTTTTTGGGTCTTTTTCTTCTCTTGTGTTTCCTGCTTAGAGAAGTTTCTTTAGCATTTGTTGTAAATGTTGTAAAGCTGGTTTGGTGGTGCTGAATCCTGTTAGCTTTTGCTTGTCTGAAAAGCTTTTGACTTCTCCATAGAATCTGAATGAGATCGTTGCTGGGTAGAGTAATCTTGCTTGTAGGTTTTTCTCTTTCATCACTTTAAGTATATCCTACCACTCCCTTCTGGCCTGCAGAGTTTCTGCTGAAAAATCAGCTGATAACCTTATGGGGATTCCTTTGTATGTTATTTTTTGTTTTTCCCTTGCTGCTTTTAATATTTTTTCTTTGAATTTAATTTTTGTTAGTTTGATTAATACATGTCTTGTTGTGTTTTTCCTAGGGTTTATCCTGTATAGTACTCTCTGTGCTTCCTGGACTTGGGTGACTATTTCCTTTCCCATGTTAGGGAAGTTTTCCACTATAATCCCTTCAAATATTTTCGCAGACCCTTTCTTTTTCTCTTCTTCTTCTGGGATCCCTACAATTCGAATGTTGGTGCATTTACTGTTGTCCCAGATGTCTCTGAGATTGTCTTCAATTCTTTTCATTCTTTTTTCTGCTCCTTGGCAGTTATTTCCACCATTTTATCTTCCAGCTCACTTATTCGTTCTTCTGCCTCTGTAATTCTGTTATTGATTCCTTCTAGTGTATTTTTCATTTCTGTTATTGTGTTGTTCATCTCTGTTTGTTTGTTGTTTAGTTCTTCTAGATTCTTGTTAAACATTTCTTGTATTTTCTCAATCTGTGCTTCCATTCTATTTCTGAGATTCTGGATAATCTTTACTATCATTACTCTGAATTCTTTTTCAGGGAGATTACCTATATCCTCTTCATTTATTTGATCTTGCAGGTTTTTAACTTGCTCCTTCATCTATGACGTATTTTTTTGCCTTTTTTTTTTTTTTTGCGGTACGTGGGCCTCTCACTGTTGTGGCCTCTCCCGCTGCAGAGCACAGGCTCTGGATGCACAGGCTCAGCAGCCATGGCTCATGATGGACCCAGCTGCTCCACGGCATGTGGGATCTTCCCGGACCGGGGCATGAACCCATGTCCCCTGCATTGGCAGGCAGACTCTCAACCACTGTGCCGCCAGGGAAGCCTTTTTTTTTTTTTTTTTTATGCTTGGGATTGTGTTCCTGTTTTACTGGTTGTTTGGCCTGAGGCTTCCAACACTGGAACTTGTAGGCTATTGGTAGAGCTAGGTCTTGGTGCTGAGATGAGGAACTCTGTGAGACCACACTCTGATGAATATTCCCTGGATTCTGAGGTTCTCTGTTAATCCAGTGTTTTGGACTCAGAGCTCCCACTGCAGGAGCTTCCACCCGACCCCAGGCTCGTGAATCAAGATCCCACAAGCCACGTGGAGCAGCAAAAAAAAAAAAAAAAGAGAATAGCAAAGTAAAAAATTAAATTAGACTAAGAACTAACAGATATGGTAGAAAGAATGTAAAAATAAAAATATAGATGAATCAACAGCCAGAATGTACAACAGTACCACAGTAGTAAAAAAGAGGAGGAAGGAAAAAAAAAAGGGCAGGGTTGAGGGGTAAGGGAGTGGGAGGGAGAAGGACTCAGCTGTGGAGAGTGGGCTCTAAACAAGGGCGAGGTTTGGGCGGTGGGCAGAGCCAATGCTCAGGACCCACAGGGCTGGAAAATGCCCTATGGGATATAGGGGGTGGGGCTTAGGCTCAAGGAACAGAAGGGGCCCAGGCTTGCCCCACTCCTGGTGTTAGAGGACAGGGGACCTCACCTGGGAGCCCAGCAGGCTTCCTGGGCTCAAGTGGGCGGGGCAAACACCATCCTCACTTCTGCTCCTCCGGTCTGGGGTCTGGGAGGGCCCCTCCCGCCTGCCTCTCCCGTTCTCCCCTAGGCCTCCCTCCTATGCCCCCAAGGACCCACGTGACCTGAAGGCAGCTTTGGAGGGCAGGGGATTGGCCTGGGAGCTCAGCAGGCTCCCCAGGCTGAGTGGGCAGGGCAATCGCCCTCTCCTCTTCTCCTGCTCCTCCCACAGGGCCCCTCCCACCTGCCTCTCCTGTTCTCCCTTCAGACTCCCTCCTATGCCCCCATGACCCACGCAGCCTGGATGGGGCTTTGGAGGGGTGGGAAGTGGATTGGGAGTTCAGCAGCCTCCCCAGCCTGAGTGGGCCAGGCGATTGCCCTCCACTCCTCTCCCACGGTTCCTAGAGAGTCCCTCCCACCTGTCTCTCCTGATCTCCCTGGCCTCAGGGGTGTGGATCTTGTCTGGCCTCCACTTCTCCTCCCCCTTTTGTCCCCCTACATCCTACCAGTTCACTCTGGGGTTCCTCCTGTCTCCTTGGGGGTCAGAGTTCCTCGCTAGCTGCCGGCAGGCACCCTAGTTGTGGGGAGACGCTAACTCCGCATCTTCCCACACCACCATCTTGACTCCTCCCCTCTAAGTCATATCTTGAAACTAAATTATAGCTGCCCTCCAAGACTGCCTTTTCTAAGCTTGTAAATTAAAGAGACTTTTAAGAAGCTTTGCAGGGGAACCAAAGAAAACACGGGACAGGAGAAGTAGGGTGAGATGAGAGTTGTTTATCTCATGTAACTTTGATCAGTTTGCCAACCTCATATACACCTGCCTGTGCTAAGATCTCCACAGGCCAGCATCATCAGAACATAAATCATTCCCTAAAGCTTCCCTGTTTTTGGCCTCTGCTAATCTAATTCTTTTCCATTCAGCCAAGTGCACACAAAGTTTAATCACAAGGCTAGAAATATGTGGAGTAAATTCTTCAAGACTGATACTAATCCTATTAGGAAATCAATTGGGCATACCAAAATTAATTGAAAATGAAAAGAGAGATTGAGATTCTAATTTGAAGGTATTTAGAGACCACGCTTGGCCCATCCTTAGAAAACTCCCCTTTATTCTTTCCACACCACCTCCCACTGCAAATTACATACTTAAACCAATTGGAAACAGAATGGGCTAAATCATATGTAAATCATTCTGAGGTTCAGCCTGTACTATCACAGAGTGTAGCTTCTCAAACTTTAACGTGCACACGAATCATTTGAGGATCTTGTTAACATGCTGATTCTGATTCAGTAGGATTGGTGAGGGGCCCAAGGTTCTGCATTTCTAATATGCCTCCAGGTGATGCTCCTGGTCTGATTCACAGAAGACATTTTGAATAGCAAAGTTTTAAAGTAGAGTATCATTTGCTTTCCAAAATTGTGACCTGTCTGTCATATTCCAAAGACTATTCCACATTGCTCATGTTGACTGGTAACTTGATGGCTGGCTATATATAAATATATATATCAAAGAATGTCCTAAAAGTTGTACTAATTATGAGCTTTAACAAACATCACAAATACTATAATATGCATTACTTGGCTAAAATGGAAAAACCCAGAATGTGACTAATCAGAAATGATAAATGATATCTGTATTTTATAATAAATTATTTATATTTTGCACTTCTGTCATAGTTGAAATTATATTGATAGTGTAATTTCTAACATATGAGCTAGTGACTTTTTAATGACATTTGTAAAACAATCAAATTTAAGAGGTTTTCCCTTAAATTATGACACTCTCATGTCACTTTTTATTCTGAATTCATTAAGCACATTAAGTTTAATTGTCTGAAAAAGAGATGCTGAAGGCATTAAATTTTTTTTGTTTTGCCATCAACAATTACTTATATTTTATCCTTTTATTTCCCATAGAGAGACAAATATGTTTTCCTTTCTTTCACAAAAGGAAAAGTCAAATAACGGTCAAATGCATTGCTCCAAAAGCATAATACAGAAAATGCTTATTGTACTGATTTATACTTAATTAAAATATATTTTACTTTTAAAAATTAAAGCAAATATGGTATAGAGAGAAGTATTTAAATATACCTTCCTTTTTTCCCCCTGAATTGTGTTTCTTGAGCTATTCCTTCCCAATTTTTAAACAAAACTTTTTAAGGTTTTATTTATTAACCACTCATGCTGTATAATATATAATGCCAAGAAATCACATCAAAATATTATGCTAACCTTCAAAGATGTGGCTGTGACCACTTTCAGGTGACATCTTGTCAAAAGGTGTTTCCTCACCTTTCTTGTCTGAATCTTTCACAGAATCATCGGACTGGCTCCCAGGCTGACTCTTAAATGTTGGTGAGTACAAATTTCTCTCAATTTCCACTTCCTGTTAGAAGACATTAAAGGGATGTGTGTTAAAGCTATCAGTGGGAAACAGATGTGGTTTTTAGGGGGTTTAGAAGGCGGGAGTGAGGGAGGGAGGAGGTTTCTATGAGTGATGCTTTCCAATATGCTTCGGGTAAAACGTTGATAACTTAGCCAAGAATGGCAAACACATATCTGACGCTTAGTTTACTTTTCTGCCACAGGTTCCACTTCTGAATTAGCTTTTCTTTCATGTGGCTTTTTTTGCTCTCATAAAAGAGAGAAAGTGGAAATAAGAGTCAAAATACAACATAATATAAGTTAATAGATGCAACTTCCTAAGGCCTGAGAAATGTCCATAAGGGATTTCAAAAAATAGCTATATATCCACATTATATGCTTAAGACAGAAGGAAATGAGTTTTTCTTTAATGTCATGCTCATCCTATGGTGATAAACTTAGTAATTACAGAGCTCCCAAACCTATTCAGCTACCATACAAAAGTACAGTTTGGCATTTCATAGAGATTATGAAATTACTTCTTTGAGACAGTAATTCAAAATTGGAGAGAGAAAAGTTTCCCAATGGAAAAAAGTATAAAGGATATTTCGAATACAGGGAGTCTAGTGTTTCTTGTTTTATAAATTAATACAATCCAATAAAACAAACCAATCAATCAGACTAATTATTTTGAATAAAAAATTTTGAAAAATAAGTAAATTAGCCAAGACAACTTGAGAAGCAAAGTGTATTTTTTTTAAATCAAGTAATATATTGAAAAAGGTTTTAATAGCTACTCACAAGTTTTATATTTTTGTACATGAGGTGGTATTTTCTAAACAACAACCATTCAGACAAAGATGTGATAAATTGCTCTTCACTTTTGTTACATTTTAAATACACTGGCATGAATGAGTCAAGTTTGAGAGACAGCTAAAAACTCTAAAACATTTCTTAGAGTAGGTATATTTCCTGTATCTATGATATGGTTAGAAAGGCAATGCTTTCAGATAAATAACCTCTTAACTTCTTAGCATGTTTATGTTTTCTAATTTTCACACACAGAATATATATATATATACAGATACTACATACATAATATATATACTACATACATACAATATATAATTAGAAAATATTGGAATGTGTTTAATCATCTCATCTTTAAATATCCCCCCCACCCCCAGTATATGATATATACTATCTTTACTGTGAATGTTTAACTGGAACTAAAAACATTTACAGGAGTAAAACAAAGGAAAAGAAGTTTCCATTTTTTTCAAGGCATTGCCTTTAACATTTGTGTTTCCAACTATTAGCAAAAACCCAAAGGTTCATAACAGCAGTTTGCTTTATGTTGTCAAGATACAGTGTCAGACAAGCCACGGCATGTGGCATGAGCTCCTGAACTAGTGGACGAGCACAGAATTCCCAACTCAGTTCAGTCTGGTGTCCTCTCCCACTGTCACACGAAGTGACTCTATGAAATGGATGCGATATGTTTATTTGCTCTTGTTTCAGCAATTTAATCCAATTCCTAGCACTGGCAAAAATAAACTAAGTTAAATAAAGAAAAAATCAAGATGCCTCAAAAAGTAGTGATTCTTGTTCAGAAAATTTTTGTTTTGACAAAGGGCGGAATGCTGAACATGGTCCACGAACTTGATAGATAATGTGAAAGTATCGTCTCTCTGTTTCATATAGAAACATGAAATGTGATTTGGTAAAATCATTTAAGCAAATTTCAGGCAGTGATGACACTAACTTATGCTATATTGATATTCTCAACTCCGAATTCACAACTATCAAAAGTACCTCACATATTGAGGCAGTAAGGGGCCCCGCAGACAATCCACAAACGAAAATAGTAGACCCATTTCTACTCCTTGATCATCAGATCCAAGTCAGTCTGTGGCAAGTTCCTTAGCACCCTGGCAAGTGGTAAGAAGGGGCCTGTGTAGAAAAGAACTTCTTAGATAAGGTTGAATTGAGCTATCTCTAATCAAAGCAATGATCTGCTTTAAAATCTTTTAATCTGTCTTATGCACTGTGCTTCTACAAAAGATTTACTCTGAGTGAAAATCTACAGGCTTAAACAAATGCACCCAACACCACTTTAGAGGGGAAAAACACCACAGCTTTTGATTATGAGAAACCTGGATTCAAGCCTTCCCTTCACTACTTATTAGCTGCGTGACTTTCTTCAGGTCACTTGATACATCTGGGACTAAGTTTTCTCGTATGTTATAGGAAGAGATTTAGTCAGTGAACATCTAACCTCCAACAATCAACCATTCGTAGTGCAATTTCATTTGAAATTAAATAAAACAAAATAAAGGAGTATGATTCATTTGTTGTAGCTTCCAGTCTAGTAAGGGAGACAAAGCGTAGTAAAGCACATAAATAAATGTAAATATGCAACTATGTACAGATTACGGAGGAGAGATACATACACTCTGAGCACCTAAAATAGAGGAATTAGCCTAGTGAGAAAAGTCATAAAAAGCCACCCTGGGGAAAAGATCTTCAGCTGATATTTGAAGGATAAATATCCTACTTTGGCAAAATCTACTCTAGAGGTAGGCTGAGCTTTTCACGCTGCAGACCTGATTCTGTCATGTGTGCAAATGTACACACTCACACACACACACAAATGGCTGAAAATTCTTCAGTAACTCCTCACTCAGCTAAGATCATAATAGTTTGTATGTCCCTTCACTGGCACCACTGACATTTTGAACCAGATAATTCTTTCTTGTGAGGGGCCTATTCTGTACATTGTAGGATGTTTAGCAGCCTTCCTCCTTTTTGCCCGCTAGATGCTAGTAACGCTGCCCCCTAGCTGTGACCATTAAGGTGTGTTCAGACATTGTCAAATCTCCGGTGGGGAGCAAAGTCACCCTTGGTTAAGAGCCACTGCTCAAGAGCTGGATGGACTGGAGGAAGGTCAATATGTACATGAGAAGATCAATTATGAGAGTATGGTAGTGCTCCAGGCAAGCAACGACAAAGAGTGGTGATAGAAATAAAGAGAAGTGAACTAAATGGAAAGCTATTTAGGATGTAAAACTGACAAGACTGGATAATGGGCTGAATCTGAGGTTTGAGAAAGACAGAGAATTTCATTTTTCTTTCTGGCGTACACAGCTAACTGAGTCGTGGTATGATTAAGTAATGTCAGAGCACCAGAAGAAGCCTGATTTGGGAGAAAGGAAAGACCATGAATTGGGTACCAAGATGTTCAAAAGACATTGGATTGGTAGTCCTGGAGCTCAGTGGAGAGGTCTTAACTGAACAAGTAATTTGTGAGTCATCTGAGTTATAGTGGTTGGTAATTGAAACAGGAGGTGTGAATGAAGCTGCTTCAAGTGTGATGAGGAAAATGTCCAGAGCCAAGCCTTGAGAAATGCTGACATTTAATATGATGGCAGAGGAGCAAAAGTAAACAAGAAGAAGGATGGAAGAAAATTAGAAGCGAAGAATATTGTTAACAATATTTAATTCTTACTGAGAGTAGAAATTAGATAGGAACTTAAATATAATATATCCTTTGAGTTTAGCAACATGCATATAACCTGTAGAGCAAAACTGTTTTGGTGGAAGTAAAAAGACTGGAAGGCAGATCGAACTGGTGAAGGGTTAACTGACAGATAGCGGGTGAAGATAATTTCTTGAATAGTTTAGTGTTAAAGTGAAGGGGAGAAATAGAGCAGTAACTTGAGAGACGTGTTTTGCTTATGTTGGTGGTAAAGAGAGAGACTTGCATATGTTGAAAAGTCAATTGAAGGGATTAGTGAGTTGGAGAGGTTGGCTGTGCTGAGGAGAGAAGGAAAAATCAATGATGTAAAATCCCTAAGAGGGGCAAGAAGATGGCATCCAAAGCGCAGAATCAAATATAACACAAAGATAGGAGAACATAAAGCATTCTGGTTGTCACTGATGGGAAGGAAGGTGAAGTTACCATAGATATAGGTGATTTGTATGCTTGGAAGCTTGAAGACAGGGACATACCAATCTGAAATTGTCTGTTTTCTCTGTTAGGATGTGAGGTCTGAAGAAACTGGGAGGAGTATTGGGAAGACAGTGAAGAAAGTTTAATTTCATTGCTGTGGGGTATGGGAAGTGAGATGAGCAGACAGAAATGGCCATGCCTAATGCAGCACTGGGTGCCCATTTGAGGTTAGTAATGTCAAGTTTACAGGGCTATTGTTAGGTGTTATTGAGTGAATTTGTCTGAAATTTCTCCACAGTTCTACTTTAGACAATGAGAAAGTGGATAGCTGCTGACTTCAGCCAGATAGAT
Organism: Phocoena sinus; assembly: GCF_008692025.1. Taxonomy (NCBI): domain Eukaryota; kingdom Metazoa; phylum Chordata; class Mammalia; order Artiodactyla; family Phocoenidae; genus Phocoena; species Phocoena sinus. The sequence goes on from NC_045769.1 coordinate 65,930,714, forward strand.
AGAGGTTTTGTGAGGAACAAATAAAAAGAAAATGGTTATTGTAGGGTAGTCTAAGGTGTGGGAGGGGAGAGGCATTAGGGAATTTAGGTTACCATCAAGAGAAATAAGAGAGCGATTGAAATGATACACCACGGCATGCAAGATGGATCGAAAGGGAAGAAAGTAAAGGAACGGTGGATCAGAAGACAGAAAAAGAATCAACACACTCACTCTTGGTGAGTTTAAAGAACACTTGTATGTACTGTGAATACTTGGCAAAGCAAATTGGAAAGAAAGGCAAATGAGCTGTTCGCTTTACTGATTTGGGAAGTAGAACAGTTACAGTCGCTAGGATCCATTTGTGACCATAAAAATGGAAGCTAACGTGGAGTAGAGGAAAAAGTTGTTAGATAAGAGGAAAGCTAGGAACTCAGAGGCTATGATATCTCAGGTTAATGGAAGGGCTTGGAAGGCTGAGAAAGACTGTAAGTTAAGTCTCAGCCTCCCTGGTAAGCGAGAGAACCTTAACTGAAATTTAATAAATAACAGTGATGAAGGGGGACAAGATGGTACACCTGACTGCCATGAGCCTCAGATGATCACAGTTTTTAACAAGAGAGTGGGAGAGCAGTGGCCAGAAAGAACAATGGCCTCAAAATACACAAGGAGGATTCAAGGATGATGGTTTTTCAAGGGAGAGTCCTGCTCCTGTTAAGGCAAGGAAGTAGAAAAAGCATTTGTGGAAGAGGTTGAGGGTAGAGAGGAGGTTGCTGATGATGGACAAGTAGCTCCAGAAGCACTGGTGCAAGCTCTGGTTTAAATAATATCCAAATAAATAAAATCTCTCAATAATGTTTATAATCTTTTCTAGCTTTAAAACACCTTGAAACCAGGAAAGACATGGAAAATAGGAGAAATTTAAGCTTAAAAGAGAATGAAAACCTTTTTTTTTTACATACATTTATTTCTTTAACATGATATATAATTATTATCTTAGAAGATAAAATATGTATATTTAAAAGTGTCAGAATGGAAAATGCCAACTTTTAATCACAATCTAGCACCTACTCCCCAAGAGAACACGGAGCTATATAAGATCACCTAAAATGGTCAGAACATCTTCCCAGGCATTTCAAAGGAAAGTGGTTTGCCTTATTACTTTGTATTTTTTCCTCTCAGTATGGGTTCATGAGTGACAAGGTCACTGAGGTGGGAGGGGGTGGAAGGTGAGCAGGGACTAATAAAATGAGAATGTTTGGACTTGTCTATATTTAAAGTGCTGAGCTAGCTCATGTACATTCCCGACTCAGTGGGTTCTTGCCTTTAGAGAAATAAAAAGGAAGTTTTATGCCGACATAAAGAAAAGGCCAGAAAGAAAGGGAAATTATCAAAATACAAGAGACAAGTGAAGAAACCTCCGCATGATGAATTCTGCTAACTTGAGGGAAAAGGAGAACTCCAATCACGGCTTGAAGACTTCATGAGTGAACAATTCTCCTGAAGGTTTATAATCCCTTTTTCCCAACCCCTTTCCTGGAAGGTTTTACCTTCTCCCTCTGTGTATTTTTTCTTTTTTAATTAATTAATTAATTAATTAATTTTTGTCTGCGTTGGGCTTTGTTGTTGTGCACGGGCTTTCTCTAGTTGCGCGAGCGGGGGCTACTCTTTGCTGTGGTACGTGGGCTTCTCATTGTCGTGGCTTCTCTTGTTGCGGGCTCTAGGTGCGCAGGCTTCAGTAGTTGTGGCACGTGGGCTCAGTAGTTGTGGATCTCGGGCTCTAGAGTGCAGGCTCAGTAGTTGTGGCGCACAGGCTTAGTTGCTCCGCAGCACGTGGGATCTTCCCCGGCCAGGGCTCAAACCTGCGTCCCTTGCATTGGCAGGCAGATTCTTAACCACTGTGCCACGACGGAAGCCCCAGCCCCCTGTATTAAAAATATCATTTCCCTCGTAACACAACTCAGTGCAGCCTTCTCTACGAAGTTCCTTCAATCACTCCATTCCACAGCATCTTTCATCCATTCAACATACTTTTGAACATTTATTATGTCTCAAGCACTGTTCTAGGCACTGTGAATACAAAGATGATTAAGATGCAGGTTGGGTCCTCAAGAAGCTCATAGTCTAGTGACAGAGAAAGTACATCAATTGACCCTTGTAACACAAAAAAGAGTGTGTAATGATAAGGAAATTCAGGCATCCTGGACAGACAGAGAGAGAATTTCTTTAAGATGTGGTCAGAGCGAGCTGACCCATATACCACGCACACACAAAAAAAAGGTTATGTCAGAGCTGATTCATGGACTGAAGTTGAATTCCATCCTGTAGGTAACAGGAATCCTTGAAAGTGAATGAAATAGGGGTAACAAGATTAAATTCATACTTTAGATAGATATCTGTCAAGTATATGAAAAATATATAATGATGGAATAAGATGACTATCTTATATAGTAAGTATAATAAGGAGCTTATTAAAATTTCCATTTGAGGGAACGGAACAAGCCTACAACAGACTAGTGAGAAGGGGAGTAGAAAGAGAGCACATTAAAAAGGTATAATATTTACACATAAAATTAGTAATTTATAAGGTAAAGGTAGTAGAGGAGTGAATGAAGTCTAGCATAGCTCATAGATATTCTAATTTAGATGGTTGTATAAAATTAATAAAACAGGACGAATTTCTTTTCCAAACCCAAAGAAGTTAAGGCCAATTTCAGGGTTCCTTCCGGACCCACCACAAAAAGTGAGGTGATCTAGGAGGGATCCTGGGAGATTAAGCATATACCACACCCTAAAGGTTTTGGAGCAATATTACTCCGGATGGAAGCCACAGGGGCTTCTGTTTCTCCCGGTACATATTTCACACATGAAAGTGAAATTTAACCTTTCCATGAAAATATTGATAAAAAACAACAGAGTTATCTTGTTTTAAAAATGATGCCTGGGTTTCATTTTTGAGGGGTTGGTAGGTGCAGCCTCCTCTGTGAATAAGGTCTTTGACATGTGGAATATGAGTTTTCCATGAGACATCCAGATGAAGTCATCCAGGAGGCAGCTACATTTCTCAAAAGAGAAATCTGTGCTAGAGTGAAAGATTGAGGACTCACTAGCAACAAGCTGATAGTTACAACCGTAAGAGTGTATTAAATTACCCAATTAGAGTATATGGAATAAGTGCAGAGAGCTGAGAAAGAACCTCACCGGCAGGAGACAGGCGAAGGAAGATTATCTGGGGAAGGCAGTAGAGGAGGAACAGTCAGAAGCAGGGCCACTCCCAGTCCACTCGGTGCCTTGAGCTCACCAGAAAAAGGTGCCTTCTCTTCCAGACACATTATTCCACCTGTCAGAAAGTTGTCATACTATATCGATTTTGTTAGACCAGAACATGTTACTGCCACCTGCTGGAAAATGTCACAAGAGATACACGATTCTATCTTAGTTTTGCTGGGCACCTCTTTCCCTAGATGTGTGACCGTAAGCAGATTACAACCTGCACAACTGTACGTGGCTGCCAGCAGCAGCCAATGAAGAGTGAAGGCCATGAATGCCAAGGATGTAGGGCATTTTCAGAAAACTGGAGAAGAGAAACACTCCTTGAAGAAATCTTATAGGCCAGCATTTCCTGAATACTACTTTGGGCTAAAGGTTCTGCTCTATAAGCATATTTTTATTTGATACTTTAAACAATAATCTGAAGTACTTATCTTTTTGCTTGTTTAGTACTTTGAGTTACAATGCAATACTACATCATTGTTTATTTTGTTGTTCAAACTGTTTCTGCTTTGGCCATTGGGAGCTCGCTCTTTCCTTCTTTCTTTTTTGGCTGCACTGCCCTACATGTGGGATCTTAGTTCCCTGACCAGGGATCAAACCTGTGCCTCGTGCAGTGGAAGCTCAGAGTCCTAACCACTGGACTGCCAGGGAATTCCTCTAAAGTTAGAGAGCTTAAGTAACTTGAATAATTTGCCCAAGTCCACACAGTATTAAGTGCTAGACCTTGGTCTCAAATGCTGATCTGTCTGATTCTTAGCTGATATTTTTAATTGCTACATAAACCTGTCTTCCTACTGTAATTTATTAATCAATCCCCCAAACTGAAATAATATGGGTTAGAATGGGATGACAGGTAAAGTATCAACTCCTTTACAGCTATAAATGTGCCTTATTCCTCCTCAGACCTTTAGTAGCATTATGCCTTATACATTGCAGGCATTTAACAAACATCGAGCTGAATTTTTAAAATCTCATGACATTTTATATTCACATAGCATCCAGGAACAGAAGTAGAAAATAGGCGAATTCAATAATTAGATGGGGAAAGCGTGATGAATGTTATCACATAACATACTCTATTGCATGCCACTGCTCAAGAAGGGTCAAAAGAAATCTCGGCTAACTCCCTCATTTAATCACACTTGATAAGTATTTTCAATGTTGGGTTTATCAGGTGAATTAACTGGGCTGCATGATTTCCCAACAACTTCTCAGTAACTTGGCATTTAGAACCTTTTAATATGGCTCCACCGGGCCCCATCTGCCTATGCTAGCCCATCCCTCTGGCTGTTCTCAAAGGTAAGTACCTTTGAGATATTTACCTAAATACCTACTTACCTTAAGGTAAATACTTAAATCATCTCTGCACTTTCTGCTTCTCCACCTGTGTTCATACATGTTTGACTAAAAACACTCTCCCCCATACGCCCACTTGCCATATTTTCCTATAGAAATTCCAACTGTCTTTTCACATGAGGGTTAAGTGGCTCTTGCTTTAGGAAGCTTTCTCCTAATGCCACAGTGAAAAGCAATCCCTCCCACGTCAGAACTCCTCCAGTATTTGCAATCTCCTTGATGCCTCTTTTTCACTCCGCTTTGCATTCTACTCATTTTTTTTTTTTTTGGAGTTTTAAAAAAAATTTTTGTCTTGTTTTTGAAGTATAGTTGATTTACAATATTATACTAGTTTAAAGTATACAGCATGATGATTCAATATTTTTATAGATTATGTGACATTTAAATTTATTACAAAACAATCTACTCATTTTTGACACATCTTGTTTTCCCCATTACACTGTCAGCTCATTAAGGTTAAGCTTTATTCATCTTTATAGTCCACATGACATCTAACACACTGCTTTCCTTGAACACTGCAGATACTTACTCAATATCTGTTGAATGGATTCAAATAATTTTTGAATTTTATATTCACATAAAAACTTAGAACTCAATACAATCTAGAAATGTCCAGAGATGGTAAAGACATGTGAGATAGAGTGAAAGGGCAGACATTAAAAACAAAACAAGACAAAACAAAACAAAAAAAAAACAGGCTAACTCCTTTGGGGAGAGAAGGAAAAACAAAATTTATACACTACACAGGATAACTCAAAACTTTACTGCCAATACTTTAAAAATATTCTTTTAGATACAACTCAGCAGTCTAATGCAAAGCAATTTTATCACAATTTTAAAACTTTAAACTTAAAAAAATCTATGACACATGAAATAAACAATTGGAGTATTAAAATTATTGTCTGTAAGCAAGAATATATGCATTTTTGCTAAAGTGCTATAAAAAAATTTCCTTTTTTAAAACTGATCATCAGTTATTATGGTATTTCTATTACTCCTTCCAGCATGGGTTTAAATATTAAATAACAGAATAGAAGCTACCATTTTCCAGGGAAGAAAATGAATCAATAATTTTTATAACTTTCAAATTGCTTTTATCAATGTTTATTGACTGTACAGCAATAAAATTAACATCGTCCATGTCACTCCTATAGGTACTTTTTCCCCAAGTAATCCTACAGTCTCCTGTTCTACTATGGTGCACACAGATACCACATCCAATCACATTAATTAATCCATTTCACTTACTACTGTTATGGGCTGAATTGTGTGGCCCTCCCCCTGTCCCCAGTTCGTATGTCAAAGCCTCAATGCCCTGTAGCTCAGAATGTGACTGTATTTGGAGACAGGGCCTTTAAAGAAGCGATTAAGTTAAAATGAGGCCCTTAGGGTGGACCTTATCCAATCAGACTGGGGTCCTTATAAGAAGAGGAAATTTGGTCTCCCTAATAGATACCAGGCGTGCACATGCAGAGGGATGACCACAAGAGGAGGCACCAGCGGGTGGCCATCTGCAAGCCAAGGAGAGAATCCACCCTGTCAGCAAGTGTATCTTGGATTTCAGTCTCTGGAATTGTGAGAAAATAAATCTCTGTTGTTTAAGCCACCAAATCTGTGTATTTTGTTATGCCAGCCCTAGCAAACTAATATAGTACACTTAGAGCAATAAGGATATAACTGGTCATTGAATACATCTGTTAAAGTAAGTTCCTCAGTAGCTTTAACAACAACAGACTTATTCAACTAGTTGTGTCTCTACAGCCAGACAGAAACGTTCTTACTAACTACCACTAAAGTGGTCTCTCCTTAGTGAGAGACCGATAAGTCTCTCACTTATTGGATGAATTTAACAGGATAACTATCAGAGTAGCTGTGCATCACAATTTTTGAATGCGTTTACCTCACCATGTCGACTCTGCTTTGGAAGTAAGGCTCACATGTGATATAAGGTATGCAGGCCGTAGCTTCTGAGACTAAGCCGTAGGCAAAAGTTTTCCTAGTTACTTTATAACCTCCTGACCAAAGTGAGATTCATTCTTGAAATTCTGACTTTTGCAAATACGTTCCCACTATGACTATGTCTGCATTCTGGTCAATGTTATTAAATTCTGACAGATTTTTAGGTCCTCAGGTGAAATGAACATAAGCCTTATCTGTCTCTTGACAAGCCAATACAAATCAAGGCACAAAGTCCCAAAGAATTCTCTGGCAGAAAGACCTAAAGCAAAAAACCATAAACACATAAATAGCACTGACCCTCAAGATCATTCTCTCTGTGTTTTATTTTATGTTACATTTGACTTAATTCTAGGTCCACCACTTAAGGCCATTCTTCACTTTGACTTTAGTTCCAGAATGATATAAAGACTTCTTGAATTTTATCTCTAAACCTGTGATGTATACTAAAATTCTCCCCAACATTTCATCTTTAGAATTCCTGAAACGGATGCCATGGCCCTCAGGAACAAGGGTATGTCTCTACCATCTTTCATCTTTTCCTCTTAGTGCCCTGCAGAGGGCTAGGAATGGAGGAGGCATGCAGTAAGAAATGTTCTCAAAATAAAAGACGGTCTTTAGGATTTCTGTAGATCACCTAATGTAGTAAATGAGCCTACCAATCTTTACTATATTATCAAAGAATTTGACAAACATATTAATTCAAAAAGAGGGCTTTTGCTCACAGATGCAACTAGTGGGCCATGATATAGCTGCAGGACTCAGGAGAGCTCAGCCACCGGGACCTTGGGTCTCCCTGCAGCCAGAATCAGGTCCCTTCAGATGATGCTCTCTGGTGCCTGTGCTCTGCCAGAGAGGCTGGTGAGCCTGGACGGCCAAGCCAACACTGTCACAGCCAAGTAAACGCTGTCACCTATTCTTCTGGGGCTGGAAACAATGTTGCTGTCAACTATGGGTAGACCTTCAACCTTTCCCACGCCTGCTATGTTATTTCCCTTCAGAATGAGCCCGCTCCTCCTTGCCTCTCTTAGAAAGTACAAATGGGTATAAAGCAACTCAGCACACATTCACCTTCTTGGTGTGAAGCCTTGTACTGTGCCCTACACGTTAAATTAGATGTTATCATTCCTGTTTTCTAAGTGGAGGAAATGAAGTACAATTATAGTCCTGGTTCATAGCCCCGTTTTTGGTTGAGTCCAAAATGAAAACTCCTAGGTCCCAACTTTTTAAAGAAAATATTCCGTATATGTGTGTGCCCCATTATTTAATATTCTTGGAAGAAGGGCTCTTCAGGGAGGGGAAAAGCTGATTCGGGTCTTGAATGCATGTTTCCTCATTTCTTTAGTTTAACCGATCTCATTTAGAAGCTGGGCATGTCCATGATTATTTTGTTATTTGTTATTGACCTAACAGAAAGAATGCTGTGAAATTGAAAGAGGTATGTTTTGAAGTTCCCCATGCGCAAAAATAAACCATGTTGTTATTTGAGCTTTGAGTGGCAGTGCATATTATTATGTCCCTTCGTTTCTCACCTCCTTAGAGACCATGTTCATCTGACTTGCTGTGTGCCTAAGAAAGCCTGTGGCATTTTATGCTCTGGGAGAACTGAACACAAATTCCCCCTGAGATGTGGCTTTTTAGTGCTATGTACCCTTATTTTCATGCTGGCATCCTATTTCGGCAGTTAATTTTCCATAAAAAGCAGAAATACCACCTTCTTCTCCTTCTCAGTCAAGAATCAAATTCTGCAGCTTGCCCCAGTTGCTCTCATTTTCTTAAATAGACCCCTAAAGTATTTTATGATTATCTTTATTAGTTGGAGACTATATCCAGGCTTGAAATAATTCTAATGAAAAGAAAACTTCTATTAAAATATTCTAACTAGTTTCAATCGGCCACATTACTGGCAATGGAAAGTTCCCTAATGGCTAAACCCTTTAAAGCTAATCTGCTTTAACACAATTTAAAACTGATGTGCCATTTGAGATTTACGTGTTAGCATGCAAAGTGTTTTCTTTTCCTATTCTTATATTCACTTGTTATTTCATTTCCCCTTAACTTTTTGAAAATGAGATAACCCAACAATATTCCCTAGTGTTGCACGAATGAGTTAAAAGCAAATTTCTGTATTCAAACTATCATACTAAAAAATGCAAAAGAATAAAGTGAAAAAATGTATACTTGCATGGATGGTGATCTAACAATGCTCAGAGTGAATCATTTATGTTTCCTGAGGGGCACGAAGTTCTTGACAACTAGAACATTCACATGATTGTGTTGAGTTGCGGTGACAAGGTGGAAAACGGCTGGAAGCTAGGCGGACCTGGGTTTAAATTTCAACTTCATCACTTTCCGGCTTAGTGAACTTGAGAAAATTATTTCATCTCTGTGAGCTTCCATTTCTTCCTCTGTAAAATTATGATAATATTGTTCACTTTGAGGTGAATATAAAATATGGTATTGGGTAGAGTAGGCATTCAACACCTGATAGCTAATCCATAGACATTTCAATACACGATTTTAACAATCATCAATGAAATACTAAGAAGGAAACAGAGTTTTCCAAAGTCAAAGAGACACTTCAGAGAAGATTTCTTGGGGAATGTATTTGATTTCTGGCTGTGAATTCTCTTCTAGACACTAAATTGAATATTCAGAAAAAAAATGTGGTCCTCATAAAGTATAAATATTTATATTCATGGGCTAATTATGCCATGTTGAGATTTTGTTAAGAAGAGCCTGAGATACATGTCCTTATGAAGCTTCTGACTGTCCATGTTTCACAAAAGATAGAATCTTCTAATTATCAAAAAGGATGGGCTTTTATCTTCTTTCATCTCTTATGAGCTATGGGAACTTGATATATCATAAGCTCCCTGTAACTATTTTTCTTTACCATAAATTGAGGGCAATGATAACTCAGACTTGCTGAAGTGATAATTAGAATAATCACTGAAAATAATGCCTATAAAATGCCTTAGATGCTTCGGAGGCAGTGTTGCTCTCATTCAGAGTTCGAATTGTTCAGAATCAAGAAGTAGAAGTATTGAGACTTGTGAAGGTATCACATACCCTAACACCATTATTTGCTGTTTGTAGGGAATACAACACTCAGCACCATGGAGGAACAGGTGGCAAAGAAAGCTTGCTCAAATCCTCCCTTCTTTGGGGACTGTGCTGTGCTCTCTGCTAGAAATAACACTGTGGAGCTCTAGGAAGCCAGATACGCTCCCAGAGAGAAGTTCACAGATATGCTCCCAGAGAGAAGTCCATGGAGTGGCACTGAAGAAGTGCAGAAAAGGCCTCATCTTTTCCTGGGAGAGTTCCCATTTCTGTATTATGTACTACAGATGGTCAAAAAAATGTCAAGGGAAATCAGCCCCACTGAGACTGAGGTAAATCATTTCAAAGGCTCAGGGAAAAGTGGAAAGCATACCAGCACTCTACAATCTCTCATCTCTCAGAAACTCATTTTATAAATCCCCATGAACAACACAACAAGCTGTTTTAAATATAGTAACACAGAAGGGGAGGCTCTAAGTGGATTATCCATATAACATTTTTACAATGCTGAAAGGGAAAAGAGAGCTCTTATAGGCCAATTAGATCAGCACTTTGCATGCATGACAGACTGATGTTTAACATTTGCAGCAATGAGGGATAGAAGCAGAAGCAAAATTGTCCTATAAATAAACCGCTGAACTTTAGCATGTGCCATATTAAGAAATTTTCAGTCTTCTTAACTCAGAAACTGTGTGTTTTGAATTATAATTATTTCTGTAGCCTTTGGAACAATTGTTGGCATCTTAAGTATAATCCATTTGTTCATTCAGCAAATATTATTAAGCAACTATCAAATGCCAAAAAACGTTATCAGAGACTGATATTCTAGAGACACGAATAGTCAAGAGCTTGTACTTCAAGAGCTCCCAGTCTGGTAGAAGCACCTGTAGGCTGGTGCAATTGTTCTCCGAGGTGGTGAGTCATGAGACTGTGCACAAGTACTGAACTTTGCAAGTGAATTACATATACTCCCTCTTTGCCCTATTTCATGGTGATCCCCATAGTATTTTATTCTTGTTCTGCGTTTCAAAGCATTATCTTAATTTAAAAGGGGTGCAAGGGGCTTCCCTGGTGGTACAGTGGTTGAGAATCTGCCTGTCAATGCAGGGGACACGGGTTCGAGCCCTGGTCTGGGAAGATCCCACATGCCACGGAGCAACTAGGCCTGTGAGCCACAACTACTGAGCCTGCGCATCTCGAGCCTGTGCTCCGCAACAAGAGAGGCCACGATAGTAAGAGGCCCGCGCACGGCGATGTAGAGTGGTCCCTGCTTGCCGCAACTAGAGAAAGCCCTCGCACAGCAACAAAGACCCAACACAGCCAAAAATAAAAAAATAAAGGGTGCAAGGCCAACCACTGCAGCAGAAAACCATGAGTTCATTTAGGAGAATGTATCATTCCTATGACCACCATCCATCGTGTGCATTTAGAAGTTAGGCCACGGAGACTACTATCTCACACCAAATAGCTGAAGGAGTCATTTGTCAGTGGACATTTTGCTCTTAAAACTGGATATATTTTAAGAAATCACATTTGTCAATGGAGAATACCTAAGAAGCTAAATTAAAGAGAGTGAATTTAACAACTAAAATTCTATAAAGACCATTAAATTTACCTTAAAATATTGTTTCTGTCCATGCACATAGGAAGCTTCAAAGAAAGAGTAGTGAATATATTCAACCCAATTAAAATATTCCATTTCAAAGAAATTGTATCTGTCTTCTCCCTTAATTTTCACAACCAGATTAAAGTGAAACAGGCATTATTTTTTCCTCTAAATCTATGATCTTGCATCTCCAGTCCACCCTTGCTTCCTTGTTTTAATATAATTTTTAAAAAATTTATTTATTTTATTTATTTATTTTTGACTGCGTTGGGTCTTTGTTGCTGTGCGCGGGCTTTCTCTAGTTGTGGCGAGTGGGGACTACTCTTTTTTGTGGTGTGCGGCCTTCTCATTGCGGTGGCTTCTCTTGTTGTGGAGCATGGGCTCTAGGCACACTGGCTTCAGTAGTTGTGACTCGTTGGGCTCTAGAGCGCGGGGTCAGTAGTTGTGGCGCATGGGCTTAGTTGCTTGGTGACATGTGGAATCTTCTTGGGCCAGGGATCGAACCCGTGTCTGCTGCACTGGCAGGTAGATTCTTGACCACTGCGCCACCAGGGAAGTCCCCAACCCTTGCTTCTTTTCTGTATACGAAGTGGTACCCTCCTTTTTCTAAGACTAATTCTCTCACCTGTGCCCTTATTACCACACCTTCTGCCAGAGTTCTCATCTCTGGGTGTTGTTGGGGCCCCACTCTGCATTAATTAAATCAGAATCTCTCAGAGTGGAGCCAGAATTTAAGTACTTTTAAAATATTTTGCAGGAGATTCCTATGTGCAGCCAGGATGAGCGCACTTTCTTGCCTTCTTGGAGATCTTACTCTATAGTTATCCAGTGTCTCTAATGTATGTCAGAAAAATTATCTAAAATTTGAAAATAAGGCCAAAAGCGTGGAAGGCACATTTCAATATCACATTGGAGCTAAGGCACATAAGGGTTGTCTTGGGAAATGTATTTAATTCACCTCATATGTTTACTAGAGATCTGAAGTCCAAAATCGGAGACTCAGAGAAGACACATGTTAATGTGTATATTTTTGTCCAAAAGAGTTGCAATTTCCGACCAGTGGAACTGATGACTCCAGTGACTTATGGTGTGTAGGACATGATCAAGTTTTATATCTAATCTAGTAATCTTATCCTAACATATCTTTGTTAGATTGCCTATAACAATCTCAGCTTCTCAGATGCTATAGGAACAGGTCACAATATCACACTGCTTCCTTCATTAATTAATGAGTTATATAAAATCTTTGACTTTATATTTCCATTTGTCTGTTATGATTTTTGCCTTTTTGAAAATTATATTTTAAATATTTTAAACTTTTCCCCAGTTATTAGATTCCTGCTAAAGAACATTCCAAGATGCCAATGTTTATCTAATGTTAAAAAATTTTTCAAAAATTTTCTTTTCCTGGTTCCCTTTCAGGAGCTCATTATCTTCCTCCTCCTTTTTGAAAACCCTGGAAAGAACTGTCCACTGCTACTACCTCCACTTCATTACTTGTCACTTGCTCCTCAACACATCCCAATGCAGCTTCTGCTTCTACTGATTCACTGCACTGATCTTGCCATGTTGTCAATCTCATCTATATCCTCCTTGCTGCTGAAATCAATGGACATGTCTCAGTCTTTAATTCACTTAACACTCTAGGCTCCTTTCTCTCCTTGAAATCATCTCCTTCCCTTGATTTCTATGACACTGCACTCTCTGGATTTTTCTCCTGTTTCTTTGGTCACCTTTGTCTATTTCTTTCTTGCTCTGTCATAGTCCTCTTTTTTTTCTCTCTCTCTAATATTCTAATACCTAGAATATATGAACATATACATAAACATATATTCTAGGTAATCTCATCTTCATGATTTCTATCTATATATTTTAAACTCCCTATAGGTCTTGCAGATATCAGAAGAATAAAAAAGGAATGTTGTTCATCTCTCCACACATAATATGATAGCTCAGATGAAGAGGACTAATTCCTTGAAATGCACTAAATACCAAAACTTACCCAGGATAAAACATAATTTTCATAACCTCATAACTACTAAAGATATTGAATTTGTAATTTTAAAACTCCCCCAAAAGAAATATCCAAACACATAACATTTTCACTTCAGAACTGTACCAAATATTTTAAGAAGAATTAGGACAAATTGTATAGACTCTCTTCCAGAAAAAACGAAGAGGAGGGGACACCTCCCAATTAATTTTATGAAACTAGTATTACACTGATATCAAAACCAGACAAAGATAGGACCAAAACAAAATAAAACAAAACATAATGACTACAGAACAATATCTAAATATAGGTACAAAAATTCTTAATAAAATAGTAACAAGCAGAATTCATAATATATAAAAGAATTTTACACCTTGAACAATTATAGGGATGCAAGGCTGGTTTAATATTCTAAAATCAGTCCATAAAATCCACCACATTAATAGATGGCAGAAGAAAAATCTCAGGATCATAGGATTTAATGCAAGAAATTTTGACAAAATTAAGCACTAATTCATGATAAAAAAAAATCTCTGAAAAGTAGAAATAGAGGGAAACTTCCTCAACTTGACAAAAGCATCTACAAAAAACCTAGAGCTAACACGATACTTGACTGTTTCCCACTGAAACTGGGAACAAAGCAAGAATGTCCACTCTTACCAGTCTGATTCAGTATAGTACTGGAACTTATAGCCAGTGCAATAAGGCAACTAGAGGAAATAGAAGCATGTAGATTAGAAAGTAAGGATTAAAACTATTCCTATTTGGAGATGACATGATTGCCTGTGTAGATTATCTTGGGTAATTTAAAAAAACATCCTAGGATTAAAAAGTGAGTTGAGCAAAGTCTCAGAATACAAGATATACAAAAAATATTTAATTTCTTTGTACTAGCAGTGAATACTTGCACTTTGAAATTAAAAATACAATAAGATTTACAATTGTTCACAAATAAACTACATGTAAATAAAACATGTACAGAACTTAGATGCTAAAAACAACAAAACACTGATGAAAGAAATAAAAGAAGATCTAAGTAAAGGAAGAGGTATATATGTGGAAATCAAAGAAACTAGAATAGCTAAAACAATTTTGTAAAAAGAAAAAGTGGGAGGAAAAAATCAATCTGATTTTAAGAAGCATTGTACAGCTACAGTAATCAAGACTGTGATATTAGCAGATAAATGCATAGATTTATGGATCAGAATATAGAACCTAAAAAAAGACCCATGCAAATATGCTCAACTGATTTTTGACAAATGTGCAAAAGCTATTCAATGGAGGAAGCATAGCTTTTTAGGCTTTTCAACAATTACTGGAGCAACTGGACATCCATAGGCAACAAAAACCAAATAATAAAAAAATCACAAGGGGCTTCCTTGGTGGCGCAGTGGTTGAGAGTCCGCCTGCCGATGCAGGGGACGCGGGTTCGTGCCCCTGTCCGGGAGGATACCACGTGCCACGGAGCGGCTGGGCCCGTGAGCCACGGCCGCTGAGCCTGCGCGTCCAGAGCCTGTGCTCCGCAACAGGAGAAGCCACAACAGTGAGAGGCCTGAGTACCGAAAAAAAAAAAAAAAATCACAAGGTAAACCTTACATCTTACACAAAATTAAATCAAAATGGAGCATGGGTTTAAATGCAAAATGTAAAACTGTAAAACTTCTAGGAAGTAAACATAGGGGAAATTATTCAGGATCTAGAGCTAGAAGAGTTTTAGACTTGATATCGAAATAATGATCCACAAAAGGAATATTGATAAATTAGACTACATCAATATTGAAAACTTTTGCTCAGCTAAGAACGTTGTTAAGAGGGTGAAAACACAAGCAACAAACGGGGAGAAAGTATTTGCAAGTCATATATATGTCAAGTGACTGGTATCTAGAATATATAAAGAACTCTCAAAACAGGAAAAATAACAAAACATAACAAAATTTAATTAGAAAATGGGTAAAAGTCATTAAGAGGCATTTCATTTCAGAAGCACATGAAAAGATGTTTAACTTCATTAGCCATCAGGGAAATGCAAACTAAAATTCAATAAGATAGCTAAAATAAACATAGGGACAACACCAAAAGGATGTGGATAAACTGGATCATTTATACATTATTGGTGGGGAGGTAAAATGGTATAGCCAATCTAGAAAACAGCTTGGCAATCTTCAGAAAAGCTATACATGAAACTATCACACAACCCAGCAGTTGAACTTTTCGGAATTTATCTTAGAAAACTTAAAATTCATGATCACACAAGAGCCTGTACATAAATGTTCATAACAGCTTTATTTGTAATAGCCCCAAACTGCAATCGACACATATCCTTCAATGGGTGAATAAACAGACTGGTGCATCCATATCATGGAATACTTATCAGCAATAAAAAAAAAACTATTTACACATAACAACTTAGATGAATCACCAGAAAATTAGGCTGAATGAAAAAAGCCAATGCTAGAAGGTTACAAACTGCATGATTCCATGTATAGGACATTCTTGAAATGACAAAATTATAGAAGTGGAGAACAGATCAGTGATAGCCAAGGATTGAGGAAGTGGTGGGACTGGAATGGAAGTGGATGTCACTGTGAAAGGGAATAGGAAAGATCTATGTAGTGATGGAAATACTCACTGTGAATATCCTGGTTGTGATACTGTGCTAGAGTTTTGCAAGATGTTACTATTGTGGAAAACTGGATAAAGTGTGCAGAGCATTTCTGTTATTTCTTACAACTGTGTGTAAATCTACAATCACCTCAAAATAAAGCTTGATTAAAAACACTAACTTACTAACTCATTTGGTAATTAATTAATCACAAGTAGATTTTGCTATTCACATATATTAATTCAACATTTAATTCAGAGATCAATTTAGCAGAAAAATTGTGTTGAGGAACTTTTTACTTTTAGTAAACATTTATATTGGATGATTTCATCATTTGGACTAGCAGCTCAAATGAGCTAAAAGGTATGTACAGAATAAGGATAATTGAATGTTATACACAGATATTGTGAGTGATCAAGAAAACAAACTGAGGGCTTCCCTGGTGGCACAGTGGTTGAGAATCCGCCTGCCGATGCAGGGGACACGGGTTCGTGCCCCAGTCCGGGAAGATCCCACATGCCGCAGAGCGGCTGGGCCCGTGAGCCATGGCCGCTGAGCCTGCGCATCCGGAACCTGTGCTCCGCAACGGGAGAGGCCACAACAGTGAGAGGCCCGCGCACCGCAAAAAAAAAAAAAAAAAAAGAAAACAAACTGAAAGTAGCTTTGATGATATAAATCCATCATAACTATGGCTGTGGGTCAACTGATTTGAGTCATAAATATATCTAATGCTATTCTTGATGGCAAAAACTCAATTTTATGTGGGAAGAAATAAGTTAAGCAACACTAAAATAAAGCTATGAAAACACCATATTTACCCAGAGGTTACTTATTTGGCAACTACAACCATTAAGAATTCAGAAAGGCATGTAGAAACAAGTAAATATCTCTAAGAAGCCAAGAAATGTCACTAAGTTCACAAAATGAAGCACAAGCATTTGGCTCAGGTCATTACTCTTTTAATTTTCCTTCAGAAAAATTTCAAATAGCTTGGTTATTTGACGTTTTAAAAGTGGAAAATTAGAATCTGTGAGAGTATATAAATGTAAATTGAGACTATTTTGCAAGGATAGTGGCTATCTGGGGGGAAGGAATCAAATTATTATGCAGGGTTGGTGAAAGAGTGAAGGGGAATTTTTAATTTTTATTCTATACACACTGATATTTTTGAACATTTTACCAGCATGCATTTCTTTATTTACTACTTTTACAAGGAATAAAATGGAAAATAAAAATAAGACATGAAAAACACTCAGATAAATTCTATTGCAAGAAGTAAGATAATTATTCCAATCAAGTAAAAATACGAAAATCCTTCATGAGAAAAACCAAGAGAATAGAAGACAGTAATTTCTTGTTAAGGAGAATTAATCACAGAAGAACGTTAGCTCCTATCAACTGGTGTGCTGGTAGCTTAGTTTTTGTTCTCATACAAAATGCAAGTGAACACTTTGTGAGAAAAATTCTAAAGGAGCCCTAACAATAACTATAACATGCAAGGCTTTACTAAGAGAGTCAGCTGATTCCTTTTTCTGACGGGGGGGAATACAGATTAGGGCAGAAAAAACAATCACTGGTGCTGGTAATAATGCAATAATAGCGTCTAGTGATAAGAGTAGCTACATTTAAAATCAGCTGTAGTTTGACCTTGGCACTTTACTACTTTTTTTCTATAAAGTGAAGTCATAAGAATGAGTTTTCACAAAGCTGGGCAAGGACATAACTAGTGTTTGACTCCATTTAGCTAAAGTGTTTTCTGACAAATGAATTTCTGTATTTCCTTAGGTATAACTACTTTATGAAAGGTTTCTGTAGAACCTAAAATATAAAGAGTAATCTGTTTTTCTACTCTGTAATAACATCTTGGTCAAATAACAGCTTTCCTGTAGCCTAGAGCATTGCTGTAATATTGGCTAAGTCTGTTTGCTGATTTTGGGCAACATAAATTCCTGGTAGCAATGGTGACTTCCTAAATATCGAGATTTGTTGGAAAAGCCTGTTTGGGTAAGAAAGAAAGATTTTACTGTGCAAACCCAGAAGAGGCCAATCTCAAAAAGCAACAAAAAAGCGGGGTGGGGGCTGGCGGGGGGAGAATGCTAAAGCCAGTTTTATCTGTGATAGACCATTATCCTTTTCAAATATCATAGCTGATGATTTTCAATTTGGAAAAGAAAAAAGCCAATTCTCTAAGAACTGTACCAAAATAGGACACGATTCTTTCTTTGAAAGTAATAATAATAAAAAGTTAATCTGGTAGATTGCAGTAGGCAAACTCCAAAGGGTTTTTATTCTTTGTTATTTACAGCAATTCATCTTTTGTCTGACAGGCCAGTTGTAGAAAGATTATATGGTAATAAAATGCCCCAAGAGATAAAGAATAAGACTTGAATGTCAAAGGGAAAACTTTTTAATTTGGACACCAAATAGTGGTAGAACAAAAAATTCGCTACCAACAGAGTCTGCTATATATCGTAGAGAAATAGGAAATTTGGTGAATAAATGTGACACAAAACTGATAAGACCACATTACAATGCAGAGGAGGTGAGCAATGAAAACTGTGTTGATGGTCTCTTCAGCTTTCTGATCCTTCTGAAGATAGTATTTTTATGGAGATTAAAGGAGAGCATATATTACGATCTTTATTATGTCTAAAAACAATGATATTGTCACCATGTTAAATGCTAGATTTACAACAAAACTTTTCCTAGAAATAAATCTACGTTAATGATAGAGTAAGTGTAGTTTTCACAGAGCATGTTTTCAAGCTTTAACTATAATTCTTAGCTGTCTTGAAGCTAATTGCTTCTCTACATTGTTTATTTTTATGTTAAGTTGTTTATATGAATGTCAATATTCATACTTCTGCAGTTATTTTTGACAGAAAGTGGTCGATAAATGGCCATGTTAATGTATATAAAGGCGGTCATTGAGAATGGATGAGCTTTCAAAGCTACATCCCAAAGAATTCCTTTGCTTTAGGATTCTGATTATTTCATCCTAGCACCTATACTTCTCAATGCCCCTCCAGGTCTCTGATTCGGACAGCTGTTTCCATGATCTCTAGATTTCTCCCTATTAATTGGTGTCCAAGCTGATCTAAGTCAAGCAGTTATTATCAGGGTTCAACAGTTCTGTAGGGGTAACCACTTACTGTAGGGGTAACCTACATAGGCAAATAAACCCTTCAGCTGAGACCACTAATCTACACTAGGGCAACCTGGACACAGAGTATGAAATTCATCTTGGACAGATAAATGCTCATTTCTAACTTTCAGAAATGTTGATACCACCCCCTCTACTCATTGTGTCCTGGAAGGACAATGACTACCCTACTCCCCACCTTCTTCCTCAACAATAACTCAAGTTTAATAGGCAGCACATTAAGGAGGTTTAATAAATGGCTCTTGGATGAATGAATGAATGAATGAATGCATTATATCCTATATAATCTTATTTTGAGAAATCTTGAATTGTGTCATTTTATTAACTTTTTAAAATTGAAACTACCTGAAGCATTTCATAAGAATTTTGAGTGGTACACAAGAGTGTATGAGTAAAAAGTAAGTCTCCCTTCCACCAGGGAACTCAGAAACTACTCCTATATATTTTTCCACTCATAATCAATGCATATCAAAATATATATGTACATATTCAGACAATTTCACCATTTTTTATAAATGAGATTATACTCTACACACAGTCCTATACCTTCATTTTTATTTAGTAATAAATCTTGTAAATTATTTATATCATCACATATAGACCTTCATTCCTTTTCACAACTAGATAGTATTCCAATGTATGAAATATATTAATAGTTTTTTAATTGTACTTGTAGAATTAGAATACATGGAAGGTAAGGTAAATCTCAGTTTTGCAAAATTATAAACTCAAAGTGTTCATTAGGTTTTTTCTTAGTCTTCAAGTGACCTTGAGCATCTGGGTAAAGATATTAGAGAAAAAGAATAAACAACAACAGTAAAAACAAATGAAAAGTAGGACAAAAGGATCCTTTTATATTTGAACCTCTAAGAAATAAATATCTGCTTTATCTTCTCCATAACTTATTTTTCTGGCAAGAAATGAGGAGATGCATTAAAACATGACTCTACCCAGAGCTTGGGAACAGGGAATTAATAATGATGGAAGGATGAAGGCTAGAGATAGAGGACTGAAGATCAAAGTAGCACACACAGACCTGACAAGAGGCAGCTCTTTGATTTCATGTCAACCACTATTTCCTGAGTGACTACTATAGGCAAGACGCTTACTTGCTTTTAATCTAGAAAGACAAATGACAATTCAGCACAACATATGTTCAGTCCCAGGTGAGTGATTATAGATTATAATTGCTAAAAGAGCCTGCTGAAAATATTAACACAGCATGTAGCTTCCTTCTTAGGCCAAGGGGAAGTACAGCAGTATTTAGTGGTCTGCCTCTATGGGGGAGAATTTGGTGCTGCTAAATGGGAGATTATCTCCTCAGGATAATAATCTAGACGGGCTAATATGTCACATGTGGTTCAATAATTTCCAAGCAACTGTTACATTATTTATTATTCATATAAATCCTGAGCTTTAGAGATTTTATGCACTTTGATAAAATAATATATTTGAAAAAATTCTAAAGAAGTAAACAGTTCTCAAAGAACTTTTTACTAATTCATCATCCCAGCCATAACCAGAAGTCCTTGTACAATATTTCATAAATATTATACCTATTATATATGTTTGTAGACACCAGTATCATGTCTGATTTTTCACTGTTTTCTCCTATTTGATATGGTATAGTGGGAAAAATATCGTTTGGGGGGTCAGACAAGCCTGTGCTCATATCTCAATTCAACTATTCACTAGTTGAGTCATTTCTATGAAGTTTTTCCTGGTCCCAGTTATTGGTGTGATTGTGGGGGCTTCCCTGGTGGTGCGGTGGTTAAGAATCCACCTGCCAATGCAGGGGACACGGGTTCCAGCCCTGGTCCAGGAAGATCCCACATGCCACCGAGCAACTAAGCCCATGTGCCACAATTACTGAGCCTGTGCTCTAGAACCCACGAGCCACAACTACTGAAGTCCACGTGCCACAACTACTGAAGCCCACATGCCTAGAGCCTGTGTTCCACAACAAGAGAAGCCGCTACAACGAAGAGTAGCCCCCACTCGTTGCAACTAGAGAAAGCCTGCGTGCAGCAACGAAGACCCAACGCAGCCAATAAATAAATTAATTAATTAAAAAAAAATATAAAACAAAAATATGCATTGATCTGTATCTATCAAACATATATATTTTATATTATTAAATCATTTGTTTAATATTTTATTAATACTATTTAATATATTAATTTTATTATACTAATTAATATAGCTACTTATATATGTTACATTATTATTTCCAAAACTTTAAATCAAAAATTTCTGGTACATTTTAAAGCTGGGATACTAAAGAATAAGAAAACAATTTTCACTTTTACAACTATTTGCACAAGTATGTTTTGCTTTAACATCCATTGTAAAATCATGTTATTATAAGAGATTAATGAAGCATTTAGTTCTGGTTACTTTTCTAGGCACTATATACACCAATAGATTTTTTTTTTTAATTTGGTTATAGTCTACTTATACTCCAATTAAAGTTCACTCTTCTTCAGTATTGGGTCTTCCCTTTCTAGATCAGTACCTGGCTCGTAATTTGCTTAAATCTCCCTCTACGACTCACATATAATCATCAATTTCTACCATTAACTACCATTCTTAAAGCCAATCCTTGGATCAACCACAGTGGAGCCACGGCATTGCATTTTTAATTGTATAATCTGTACCTGATGTAATCAAGAAGTCCAAAAGGTTACTAAAGATAATAGGTAAGAATTATTATATTTGCCAAGAAATGCTGCCTGGTTGGGAATATTTTTTAGATTCAACATGGAAACTAAATTTAGAATCCAGGGACAGATCACAGTAAACTGCAATGCCACATGGAAAAAAAATACCTTTCCTCTAAAAATATGTTAATTGGTGGGATATCTTTTATTAAATATTTTGGTTTTGGTGTTAATATTGTTCAGTTCTGTGCAATTAAGATCAGAACATGCTTGAGATATGAAAGTGCAATTGATAAGGTCTTTCTTCTTCAAGCATGAAAATATCACTTGCAGATGGAGAGACTGAGAAAACTTAACTATTTTTATTGAAATACATATTAAAAAAGTAAGCATCAAAATATTATGGGATATGAACTGTATGGTACTCAAAGGCAAAGAATGTAGAAAGTGAATTAATGAAGAATTTCATGTAGAATGGGCTATGACAGAGATGTACCAATCCAGAAGTTACTTCCAATAATGGTAGGCTAGGTAATTTGGTTCAATCTTCCAAACAATAGCAATTAGCTGAAAAGCTGGACAAAATATTTAACAGCTGTATGAAGGCATTGGAATGCATTAAAAGTAGTGTAGATTTATAGAGCCAAGATCCAGGAGAAGAAGGGAATCCCAAAAGGTGAGCCTCACCTTTGGGGCTGCTTTTCTCCTAGAGTTAGGATACCATAAAATGTGAGAGAAACTAAGAGGTTGAGCAGGGCTGTTGACAAAACGTGGAGGTTTGAGTGACAAATAATTAGAGTTTGGAGCCCCTAAGGAAGGATTATCTACTAAATGTCCTGAACTTTGAGATTGAACCCTGAGGTACTACAAACTAAAAGGAAGGATGAACTGACAATTGACTAGCACTGAAAAGGAAGGAGACCCAGTTTCAAATGACCTTAGTCCCTTGACTGAGATATGATGATTTGAATGTCGAATACTCATAGTATCCTGCCAGATGTAATTATTAATTCCTACACATTTTCATACGCAATGTCTAAACTAATTCACAAGTAGCCAGGAACATAAGAATACAAACCCACAGGACCAAAAAAGTGACAGACAATAAAAACAATAGAAAACTCAGAGTTATCAGATACAGAATTTAAACTATGGTTAATACATTCAAGGAAACAAAAAGACAAGTTTAAGAATTTCAGGAGAGAACAAGATATGTTTAAAAAGAGCCTAATGGAAATTCTAGAAAAAGGAAAATACAGTGCCTAAAATTAAGAATATAATATGGTTTGAATTCTATTAGACACGATTGAAGAGGGAATTAGTGGACAAGTCAGAAAAAACGTACAAACTGAAATACAGACAAAAGTTAGTTTGCAAAATACAGATGGGGCATAAGAGACATAAGGGATACTGTGAAAAGGTCTCTTATATGTATAATTAGAGTCTTCAAAGGGAATGGGAGAGGCAACATGATGCAAGCAAAGTTTAAAGAGATTAATTGACTGAAAATCTCCGAAGACTGATAAAGACACAAAATCACAGGTACAAATATTTCCACAAAGCAAAGAATTATAGATAAGCAAAATGACAATCCTTAGAGTGTCATCATAGAAAAACGACTGAAAGTTAAAAACAAAGACCATTCTAGATCATATTCCAAGAACAACAATAAGACTGTCAGTTAACTTCTCATCGGAAACCGTGTCAGTCAACCAGCAATGGAATCATATCTAGCATTACAGTTATTTCATTTTAGCATACTGAATGTACCATGCCTTATCCAAGCGAAACATACTTCCAATATGAAAGTGAAATAAATATATTTCAAACAAATATAAATAGAGAGTATATATTACCACCAGCCACAGATCAAACAAAATACCCTAAAGTGTTTTTCAGATGGATGGCCAGTGATCCCTGAGAGAAGGTCGGAGATTCAGGAAGCAATATTTGAAAAGATATTTGAGTGATATTAACTGCTTAAAAAATAATGTCTTATAGAGCTTAAATGTAGAAAAAGTTCATATCACAATAACATATCAATTGTGAATGGAGCAAATGGAGTTAAGGTGTTCTAAAATTTTGCATTCTCTAAGAAGAGGTAACATTACTAATTTATATCAGGTTTTGATAAGAATGCATGTTTTAATCTACAGAATTATTCTCAAAGTGTGGTGTACTGGTCTAAGGGGTTCCTAAGACCTTTTATTGGGTCCATGAAGACAGTTTTATTTTCATAATAAGATGTTATTTGCTGTTTTCACTGAGTTGGCATTTTATCTGTTTGTGCAGAAGACATGATGAGTAAAACTTCTAGATTCTTAGCCCAAATTAAGGTAGTGGCACCAAACTCTACTAGCTGTCATTGTACTCTTCTGTGCTAGGGGTCAGTAATTTTTTTTTTCTGTAAAGGTCCAGACAGGAAATGTTTTAGACTTTGTAGGCCATACAGTCTCTGTCTCAATTACTAAACTCTGCAGTTTAAAAGCAAAAACATATGTAGACAATATATAAATAAATGGGTATGGCTGTAGTCCAGTAAAATGTTATTTTAAGAAAAGTACTTATGAGTTATGTTTGATCTATGGGCTGTAGTTTGCTGACCTATGTTCTATGACTCACATTTGCAGTAAAAACAAGTCATACACTCACACACACACACACACACAGGTTTACTTAAGAATGCCCTTGCTGGAGCAGTAGGAATTATTGATTTGATTAAAGCTTGACTCTTGAGTACGCATCTATTCTTTGTGACATGATGGGTAGTAAGCATAAAGCATATTGTCTGCATGCTGAAGTATGATGATTATCTTAAGGAAATGCACTTACATGATTGTATCATCTATGTGCTGAACTAATTGCTTCCTCATGGAATACCATTGCTACTTGAAAGAACAATGAACAGATGAACTATAGTTATTTAGATTTTGAAATTTGGTAGACCAGCCAATGAGATGTGAAGGGAACTCTTATAAGGAGTTTTGGGAAAAAGTTGTCTTTGCTATCAAAAAAGACAGCTTAATAGTTGCTTCTCCTCCACTGGGCATTATCCTTCCTGCATGTGATGCCCAGAGCTGTGACAACCATCTCACAAGGTAGAAGGCAGCTTACCTGAGGACAAAGCCAACAGCATCTTAAGTGACATACCGCTGGTATAATGAGTTGACAGGATTGCAATACAAGGGTTACTACTCCACTTTTGTCAGGTCATTAATTTATCCATTTATTTACCAAACATTTATTGAATGCTAATTATATGCCAAGTACATGGGAAAATAGCAGAGTCCCTCATCTCCTAGAAGTTAAATTCTAATAGGGAAGACAGAGAATGAACTCGTAATTAGATGTGTGAGGAGAATTCAGAGTGCTATGGAAATGTGACCTGTCTGGGGTGCAATGAATGCTTTTCTGAGAGAATGTAAAGTATAAGCCAAACCTGAAGAATGAGTAAAAGTTGGCTAGGATAAAGGATAGAGGGAAGAGTTTCCACTTAAAGTACGAGACAGCAGGGAACACATGATAGGAACTTAAGGGAAGTCAGTATGCCTGGAGCACAAAGAACAAGATGTGGCAGTCATGGAGGGTGGAGAAGTGACTGGTCACGCTACAATCTTAGAATGTTATGGACCACATTAGAGATTTTAAACTATCTTAAAAAATATGCCAATTTACTGAGACTTTAATTCTGGGCCTTTGCATACTCAAATTAGCATTTTTAAAAGATCATTCTGGCTATAATGTGGAGAATGGATTAGATTGGGCCTGAATTGAAAGCCAGGACCTCAGTGAAGAGGCACACAGCAGTGGAGGAAAGAGAAGCCACAGTCAGTGGGGCAGTGGCAGTGGTGTTAAGACAGGGAAATGTAACCTAGTCCAAGGTGCAATGAATGTGAGAATGTGAGGCTTCAGCAGACACTTGAAGGATGATTAAGAGTTGCCTAGGATAAAGGATAGAGTGAATTTTTGACAGATTTGCTTTTGGGGGGTTGGGGCAGGGAGGGAGCATATGTAAAATGTTATAGAACAAGTCCCAGAGCAAAATTTCTATACTTTTCATCTAATTTTATAATATGTTTGATACGTTCATACATTCCAGATTTTGCCTGTCTATACTTCCTATTCTTTCCAAAAGAAAAGTTTTAAGATCCGTATTGCCAGAAATGTAATAGTACCCGATGAAATATTTTCAGAGGACACGTGATTTACAAACATATAACTTTTTATGGGATTAAATTTGATTGATTAAAGTACATGGTTAAATTGGCGTAATCTCCACTCCTCCTAGCTACCTATGCTTTCTCACGTAAGGTACCAAAATTGATATCCCTTGAGTATTTTTAAGACATTTAAAGGAAGTAATATATTAAAGCAGGCTATACGTTTTTTGTGTGCTTATTTCTGTTAATTCTTCAATAGCTTTATTCCAACCATAAGTTAAAAGACCTATGTTTAAATAATTTCTGGCTTCTGACCCAGTAATTAGAGATTCTTATTTTATTCATCATAGATAAATAACAAAAAATAACACTCAGATTCTCAGAAACTGAAAATACTTTGTGCATGAAGAGTCTCCAATTCATCATATGACGATTTTAACAACAGAAGACTATTTCTTACTGAAAGTTACAATTTAATATATACTTTGATTCCTTTTAACTGCAAGAATGAAGCTTCTTCAGGTTCTCTCTGAAGTTATAACAGTACTAAGGGATCTAAGTTATATATAGCTATTTCATTTAGAAATTTAAATTTGCCCTTGTGTAAATTTAAAAGTAGATTCAAAACAAATCTTACATTATTTCTTGGTTAAGTCACTTCATTTTCTTTTATAAAAAAGTAATTAAATTGAATATTATATACTCAGATCAGAAAGTTATGGCATATTTTTGTCTTAAAACCTTCAAAATGTTCACATCTAATATTCTGGAAATTATTAAATATTTCCTTAATACAATCTTAAATGTTACATTTATTAAAATGTTATATAAATTGGGGTTAAATAAAAAATTATGAACATGGAGATGGCTACATTTCTCTCCAGAAATGGTTCTTTCATGTAGGGAAGTGTTCCATTGGAATCCTAACTTAGACCGAGAAATTATTTTATTCCAGGACTCCAAAGTATAAACTAATATTCATACAGTAAACTCATTCATGAGTTAATTCATTTAATCAAAAATACATATTTGTTTTTCAACTCCTCAAATGAGATTGGGATATTTCCACTTTCCTTCCTTCCATCTCTTTTCTCTACTCAATCCTCAGGGGGTGAGAGGTATTGACTTAACTTCTGGGTCATCTTTACCATAATAAGATTCTTCCTCTTCAGGGTTCTACTTTATTATGCATGTTATCCCATTGGGGTCTTGCCCTTAATACCCTATTGGCATTAATTTCTACTCCCTTTCCTTGGGAGTCTATCACCATATCAGTTAGTCTAACAATTTCAGTAAGTGCCCTTTGGGCCAATGCATCTTAAGTGTCCTGTTTTACCTTTCTGGGATTTTGCTTTCTCTGAGGATTATTTATTCTGAAAGTCCTTGCTATATAGTCAGTTCCTCAAAGCTTTCACAGGACCATTACTTTTGTCTCCCCACATCTTTATTTCAGAGCTGGTCTAAATAACCGATATCACCATTACAGCAAAGAGCACCATAGCCATTTTTTTTTTTTTCATGCTATACCACTTTGGTCCAAGCCACCATTATATCTTATCTGGATTGTTGCAGTACTTCCTAACTGGTCACTGTTTTTATTGCCATTGGACACCAACAGGTATTTTCCACAGGACAGCCAAAATAATTCTGCAAAAACTTAACGCTAATTATGTTACTTATTTGCTCAAAACTTTCTATACCGTCTCATCTTACTGTGGGTAACAGCCAGACCCTAACAGCTTCATATAGGTCTTTTCTGTGACACTCCAGGTATGCTCTTGCCTTCAGACTTTAGTACTTTATGTGTGCATGGCTGACCCACTGTTTCCCCGGGTATTTTTATGGCTTACTCCTTCATGGCTTTCAGATATTTACTCAGATGTATTTCAGTGACTTTCCTGGGTCACACCACTTAAAATCACAATCCTCTTTCCTTCTTCACTATTCCTATGTCCTTATCATTCATTACTCTCTCTCTGTAGCACTTAGGGCATGCTGTGTAGGTATTTATTTATTTTGTGTCTCCACACCTAAAATCAGCTGTTAAATGGAGGGAATTTTGCCTTTTCTAAAACTCCTTCATCTTAAGTCTAGACTAACACCTGCCACAAACTATGCTCTCAACAATTATCTGTTGAATAAATGATTCAATATAGGCACCAAGGAAGAATTAGTGTAATATTAGAGAAGCAAACCATTAAAATACCTGTACTACCAGCTTTGGAATGTCATTTGACAAAGTTCATCTAACTACACCATTTATACTCTCACAAAGGTTTTCCTTCATTGAATAATTGTTTTTCCCCCAAATAATTTAGAAAAACAGAGCAAAAACAAATAAATAAATAATCACAGTAGTGTTACCTTAAAATGGAAAAATATTTTCTTAGCTCTCATGTTCCCTGCAAAGTGAGTATACATTCAATGCTTATGGACACAGTGAATCTTCCACTTCAAAAATAATTTTCACACCTTAAACATGTAATCAATTCATCTGGACCAGTCAACCTGAA
The DNA here is from genome assembly GCF_008692025.1 of Phocoena sinus. Taxonomy (NCBI): domain Eukaryota; kingdom Metazoa; phylum Chordata; class Mammalia; order Artiodactyla; family Phocoenidae; genus Phocoena; species Phocoena sinus. The sequence continues at coordinate 65,959,035 of NC_045769.1, forward strand.
GTCTAACAAATATGGCTAAAAGGCAAGAAAGAATATTTCTAAAGCTTATTAACTGTAATTAAGGTAGAAGATACCATCCTTGTTTTCCTTTAATAAAATCTCTTCTCTCTCCAGTCTATATTCATTTTTCTGCATGTTAGCTGTCTGGCTTTTTTTTTCTTGACTCATTTTGCTAGTTAATTTCCTTCTCTTCGATGTGTTTTCTCTTGCACATAATAGACAATGTTTTCTGAACATTTATCATGTCCTTTATAACAGTTTATTCACCTACCTCCATTGTGTTATTTTAACTTCAACGGTAACTGAAAGCCTTCCTGCTTGAGGTGTCAGCATTAAAATAAAAGATTGAGTATACTCGAAGGCAGAAATTGCCTGGGTGCCATATAAATCCCTTCTAAATTTCTTTGGAAATGTTACCTTAACTTTCACTTATGATTTGAACACCTAATAATTTAAGATCATTTACATTCCAGAAAAATATAAGCTAGGCAAGTGAGCCACCATTTTCTATCATAATTAGTAAACATCTGTTGCCACTCTCATGATACCACCCTCTGCATTTTATGAAGGTTGTATTCTAGGGACCCATTCTCCTTTCAGAGAGAACTCAATAAAGAACTGCTTATTCTGCAGGATTTGTGAAGTGAATACTCACCAGTCCTTGTTGAAAGACATATCTTAGTAAAAGAGATGAGACTAAACTCTCTGTTAAAATATTGGTCCTGGATATAAATGAGGTTTAAAAAAATGGACAGAGAAAATAAAACCCAGAGACACTAAGAAGCAAAACCTATAACAGTTTGATAAAACTGTCCCTTGCTAAGAAATGATGACGATACCTTGAAGGAGAAGCTGTGAAACTGTTAGAAATGATGTGTGCCTCAAATTTGAGTGAATTATTCCAGATGTGGGGGAGAAAGGGCTAGGTTGTAAAAAAACAAATATATCCCCAAATCTTTCTTGGATATTGTTTGCCCAGGTTGAAAGGTCTACTCAATAGGCAATCGTTTTTTAATGCCACATTTCTAAACACCCCTTCCTTCTCTCCTTTCTTTCCTTCCTTCCTTCCCACCTCCATTCTACGTTCTGGTCCTTCCTACTTTTAGGACAAAAAAAAAAAAAGATACAATACCACTGGGGACCAGACAGTGTTCTAGGTACTATGGATACAAAAAAGATTGACAGGATTTATAGTGAATAATAGACACCCACACACACAAACACAAAAACACTGTAGATGTTAAAGCTGGGAGCAAATATGAAGATAATTCATCTAATCCCCATTTTATAGCTGATGATTTGGGCATTTTACAATTAGTTGTCCAAGACCACTCCTTTAATTAAATGGTGAAAATGTGGTACTAGAATCTAGGACTTCTGATGCCTGGTCTAATTCATTTTCTCCTAAAGCATGCTGACTTTCAGTGAGAACAAAGCTTTTAGCTAAATAGCCAAATGAAAGTTTAAAGTGAAGAAAAGATTTTAAAAAATGTTAAGCTGAACTATACTATTAAAAACTTAAACTTGCTTTGACATTCAAAGATGAAGTTCTAAATCTAAGATATTTACTGTTTAAGCTTTTATTTTTATTTTTTTCCTGTTTATTATAAAGGTCATTATTTAGTTTTAGAAACAGGAAATGGAAAACTGGCCCCTCAAGTTAGGGACATGTATACATCGAAGTATTCCATATTTATGAGAATAAAGAGCTTTTGATTGATACATTCAAATAAATTCTTTTCTAAATTTAATTTATCTATTTGTTCCTTACTCAAACCTTTAATTTCACAGGTTTAGACAGGTAGACATTTGCTACAAAAGAAGAACTGAATGACAATGAAGCACTAAATAATGAATGAGATGACACTGATATCTGGTTGCCAGGACTTGAAAGCTTAAGATAAAGATTGAAATAAAGTTAAGTGACAGATCTTGTAAAGTAGGTGAAAGGACACAGCATGTTATTGGATGTACCAATAACCTACTGTAGAATTCTCTTACAGAACAGGAACATGTGTCCGACACAAATAAAAGTTTATTTGTTTAATAATTTTTTCACTATTTAATAAAAGGTAAAATAAATAATTGTTATTTACATTACAAATGGATTTGTTTGATTTTAAAAAGAAACAATTTTTGAAATAATAATTCAAATCTGGGAGGTTTAATTAACGATCATTTGATGTGTTTAAAATGAATTGTTGTGATGGTCTTCAATTCATCTTTAAAATCATTATTTTGGCCTACTGAATGAATCATGGTTTTTTGAAGTTTTTCTTTTATCTTTTTACTTTTTGTTAACCAATATAATAAGTCTAAACTGGAAAATGCAGAATGCTTCAAAGAATTCTTATTTAAAACTATGCTATGGGGCTTCCCTGGTGGCGCAGTGGTTGAGAGTCCGCCTGCCGATGCAGGGGATGCGGGTTCGTGCCCCGGTCCGGGAGGATCCCACATGCCGCGGAGCGGCTGGGCCCGTGAGCCATGGCCGCTGGGCCTGCGCGTTTGGAGCCTGTGCTCCGCAACGAGAGAGGCCACAACAGTGAGAGGCCCATATACTGTAAAATAAACAAAAACAAAAAACTATGCTATGAAATGTAAATACCATTTATGCAGAGTATGTGCCCCTTGATGTGGTATGATTTAGGAGGCTAGGGAAGCCTCTCTTGAATCCTCAAATATTTCCTATCTGCTTTGTAGGATGGAAAAATTTAGATTGTTTTTATATAAGTGTCTTATATAAGCAATGATGTTCACAATGTAAATATTGATTGGAAAAGTGACCTAATAATAACTCGGTTAGTGTATAAGTCATTGTTAAATACTCATCTGAGGGAAGCTTTTGATTTGGGAGAACATACCTTTCAAATGAAGTATTTTTGAGTGCCTGTCACTCTGATTGGGCTGAGGATATAGAGTAGTATATAATTAGTCTATGTGTGCTGAATAATGACATAGGTATTGTCATATTAAAGAAATGTAATCAGTGCTATGACAAAGGAAATCAGAGTACCAGATGACCCTAGAACAAAGGGATCTGACCTAACGTGAAGAGTGAAGGTCACCTTATCATGTGAAGAAAAAGTACAGTGTACCAGGCAGAAAGGGCAATCCAGTCAGGGATTACATATTTACTGATTTACTATTGTCAGTTTTTTTGCCTGATGTTATACAAAACTTATGATATACAAATCACTATTTTCTATATACATTTTCCCACAAAATCACCTATGCATAAAACAGTCTCCGAGAGGTAAAATGTTAGTTTCTATCAACAGGATATATGTATGTGTGTATGTATGCATACATGCACACACACATAGAGATACTCATACCATACATATATGCACACACACCTATATACATATACCTATATACGTGTATATATAGGTATTTATTTTGTTTTCATATCTAGATATATCCATATTCTATATTTTAAAAATATTTACCCCATTGTGCTGCTATATTAAATGAGCGTTATTTTATGCACTGTGTTCCATTCATGGCATATGATAGTTCACGGCTAAGCTCCTGTTAATTATTTCTGAGCATAATGCCTCAAAACTATTTATGAGCAAAGTCTCTCACCAAATGTGGTGTTAATAGTGGCTGAATGTGTTCCTCACCTAGGCTCCTGATTCTTCACTCAGGAACCTATGCCCACTGGGAGTGGCTGATGCTTCATTATCTCCCTGGAGATGCCAAGCCTATCAGACACTGACACCAGCCATGTGCTACATTCTCAGGAGCTGCCCCTATATGAAGGCTGGCTACCTTCCAGAAGAAATGGGGTTAATAACACTCTGTCCTTTTCTTATTTCTCATGGTTTACTTTGTGCTGCCTTACACAGTTTAATAGTTATTCTCATTTTTTCTTAGAGGTTAAGTCGGTGAGGATATGGGCCAGGAGCTGAATATGGGTGGCACCCCCTACCCTATATTCAGAATTCCCTTTCCCTTCACAAATGATGGCTTTAACATGAGACCAAGCTTCTCTTATCAGTTTGTTCCCATAAGATATTTTAGTTCCTAAGCAAATAAACTTCTGAAGAGTCCTCTCCAGTTCCCCAGGCATGCTTGCTCAGATATGTTAGAACCACAGCAGTGAATTATTATATTTGTGACATATAATAATGGACATTTTTGGGAGTAGAGATATTTTCAGGAAAAATGTTTCAATTTTATTAATTCATGAAATTTTCTAGGTAAAATGGTGCCATTAATATCAGTTTTTTAGTAAAAATTAATTTATATTCTATTAACCCAATTCAGCTCAACATTTTAATTCACACATGTTCATGCTATATTATTTTACTGTGATTCCTTCTATAATAAATCATTATTGGTGACTTTCCATGTCTTGGGAGAGAGTTAATAGCTCATATGTGAACTGTACAGGTTTTGGAATTCAGACAAAATTTGGTAAAACCCTCATCCTGGCACTTACCAAACTTAATGTTTGGTCTTGGGCAAACTATTTAATTATTCCAAGCCTCAATTACAAAATGAGGGTTATATAGGTACCCACCTCATGATGTTGTTGTGAATTTTAAAGGAGATATAATCTGGACAAATGCTTAGTACAGGGATGCCAACATAATAAACTTCTAAGAAGCAATAGTTGTTGCCATTACGTATTGTTGTTTCTTTAAGGTATTTTTTTCCTTCTGAATCAATTTAAGAAAAGGGCATCAAGATGAACTTGTTCTTTAAAGGAAAATGCTAAAATCATGGTATGGATAAAACAACTTTCTGTGAACCTAGTTTGCTCCAACTTAAATCTTTAAAAGTCTTAATGGAAGACTTTCTACCAGCAGACATATAGTCTGTCCCTATAATAAAAACTCATACAGGGAAAGAATAGATAAAAGTGTTGATAAGAAAAGCTATTTTTATTAGCTGATAAGAAATAGGCATCTGGGGTCCTATGGACATTTTAAAGAACAATGTATCTGAATTTAAATTCTGAACTATATTTAGTCATTAAATTCAGAATATGTCAAAGATAAAGATTTCAATCTCACTAGTCTATTCAGTTACTAAAACTCATTTAGATATTGTATCTTCTGTTTATCTGGTTCTGTATGGCTAACCCGAAGGTCACTGAGCTCAAAATATGATGCTTTCACCAGGAAAAACCCTAGCTAATAAAAGACTTATCTGGAACTGAACTTTCCTAGATTAGGGGGTCATAGAAAGAAACAGCAAAGCATGTCAAAACACTAAATAAAGGCTACTCAAATAAGATAATCAAGTATTTATTGAGTTCCTGCTCCGTGTATAGCTCTGAACTATGAGACATCAGAAAATCCAAATACAAGCAAGACTCAGTCTCTAAGTTCAAGGAGCATGTCACTGTGGAGAAGAGTTAAGTAGATATGCCTTCTACAACCAGAGATTCAGAGTGGTTAGATTAAGAAACTCCAATGAGTAATGTTGAGAGACTATTTGGAGCACTCGGCAAGTTAGAACTGAAACATGTACACTCAGGCATGTGGCTGAGACATGATTGGAACAAAGATTGAGTTCAGACTGTGAAAGGCTAAGCTGATGATTTTTTTGCTTAAATATTAAACCATCTTAAAGAACTCTGCTTGAGTGGGATAGGGTAGCTCATGGCGGGGTAGCACTCCTTCCTAGAAAAACTAGGAAAGCCAAATAGAATACAGAAACCATCTGTTTGAAGGAGATGGAGAATTACAGAAGCCAATGAGAAACAGAAAAGCTAACACGAAAAAGAGGGAAACAACCTAGAGAAGTGAGCTGACCTTTGCTAGCTTATCCTGGGGAAATGTGCCAATTCTGGGCATGGGCAGGGAACTGAGAATCCAGACCAAACTTGCTGGGAATGCCAGTGGTGGGGACAGCCACTGTGGGGTAGAGGGCCACTATGGACAGAAGAGGCTTGGGGGGTTTACAGCACAGGGCCAGTTTCTCCTCAGGATATTTTCCAAATACTGTGAATACCTGGGCTGGGAGACTAAAAATCTGAGCAGAAAGCCTCTGGACAGCAGAGTAGAAATGTTGGAATTCTGACAAGACAGTGAGTAAAGTGTAGGACACACAAGAAGGAGGGATCTGCAGATTACACCACCATGCTCTTGATTAAAAATGCTGGAGGGCCATGGGTATAGCAGAGATACACAGAACATTATCAGACTTCTACCCAGTTTCAAGTCAGCACAGTGCCTGTTTATATTAAGGTGACCAAGCACCCTTCTGTCTGGCAACTAGAAGGGAGGGTGAATTCTCTGTAATAGAAGATAAGACTCTCCAGAGTGGGGCAATAAAAGTATTTTACAACAGTATTCAATGCCAAAATGTCTCACCGGGAAAATAGCTAAATATTAATCACAACAACATCTACATAAGAAAGGTAAGACTTTTTTCCTGTATATATTCAAGATTAGGTTTAATAAATATCAGTTTAAGCTGTTACAGATACTGGTTAAAGGACCATGTTTGGGAAGTTACAGTATTTAATTTATTGAAGATGATACCTGTGTATTATATGAATGTGTTTATTAACTTTTGAACATTATTATTTACCTACTAGTCTATAATGACTTTGAATAGTCTGCTATGTAAGAATATATTTAGTCATTTAAAACTGCATATTATTATTTGGTTGACTTTGTACCAAAGCATGATGAAAGAAGTGTTGTTTTCTCAGTACTATTCTAAGGGCAGGTCAGGTATTCACAAGTCTCAAATACACTGTTTACTAGGATGCAGTTTGAAGATTTGTTTACAAAATATACTTTGCTGCCCCAGTGTAAACTCTATAGAAGTTTTGTTCAGATATGCTTATTAAGGAAATAATAAGACCTGATTCCTATTTTGTTCAACTCTACCTTTACCTTTGACCTTGCTCTAGATGTCTTGAAAAAATCTAATCTTGACAGTAGTCGATTATTGAATTGCCAACTCATTTCTTGCCTCCCCTTTAACTCTCCTCTCAGAAAGATGTCTACATATGTACCATTGTCATCCTATTTCCTAGTTCACCATTTCCATCTCCTGAAGTCCAGCCTTTCAAGATTTCACAGCACTGAACTATTTACCAATACATTGCCTATTACCGTGGACTCGGCAAACCATGGCTGTTGAGACAAATCTGCTGTGGACTGTTTTTACACAGTCCACAAGCTAAAATGTTTTTAAAGGGTTATTACCAAAAAGAAAGAGAAAGAGAAAAGAAACATATGAGACAGAGACCATAGACAGCCTTCAAAACCTAATATTTGCTATTCCCTTCTCTAGAGCTTCTACAATTATTTATACACACTGTTTATCATTCAATTAAAGAAAACTATTCTTGCGAAAGAAAGGGACACATAACTGAGAACCAAGAGTGAAAACAAACAATTGGAACAGATATAAATGTGACTGAGATATAGGTATTAGCTGAGGAAGACTTTAAAATCACTATGATTAATATGGTCAAGGGGCTTCCCTGGTGGCGCAGTGGTTGAGCGTCAGCCTGCCGATGCAGGGGACGCAGGTTTGTGCCCTGGTCCGGGAAGATCCCACATGCCACGGAGCGGCTGGGCCTGTGAGCCATGGCCGCTGAGCCTGCGCATCCGGAGGCTGTGCTCTGCAATGGGAGAGGCCACAGCAGTGAGAGGCCCGCGTACCACAAAAAAAAAAAAAAAAATGGTCAAGAAGTTAGAAAAAAGATGGAACCACAGAAGGTGAACTGGAGATTTTCACCAGAGAAAAGAATCTAATGGAAATTCTAGAGATGAAAATCTCTATTAAGAAAATTTGGGGGAAAGAACATATTAGGGCAGGATTAGTGAAGTGTAATACAGACCATTAGAAAATATGCATATTGAGTCATAAAGGGAAAAAATGTGAAAAATGTAGAAGTGTTTGAGAGGTGTAGAGCAGAATAAATATGACTAAATTAACTTAAATTGGAGTCCCAGACAGAGTAGAGAGAGTGAATGGGCAGAAGCACACTTCAAGAAATAATAGCTGAGAAATTTCCAAAACTTACAAAATGAGAGCAGCTCTGGAGAGCACATAAAAAGAGCGTTGCAAGATATGCAGAAAGGTCACTCAAGTTTTTCACTGAGTTATGATCTAACATGAAAAAAGAAAACTAAAAACTACTTAAGGCCTGAGAAAGAACCCTTGGAAAGGATATTAAAACAGGAATTATAAATATCTTCATAGCCTCAAAATATCTATTATGGATATATCTATATTTTTAAGAAGCTAGAGGAAAATATGAGCACAAGAAAGAGAGAAATGGAAGAAAAATTGAAAACTGTAGATTTTATAAATAAATTTATTTTGTTTTTTTAAATTTTTAATTTTATGTTGGAGTATAGTTGATCAAAAATGTTGTGTTAGTTTCAGGTGTACATGAAATTAAAAATACACTGATTGGGATTAATAGAAACTTAAGCATTGCAGAATAAATTATCAGTGAAACTGAAGACATAGCATTGGAAAATATTGAAAATAAAGCATGGAGAGAAAAAAAGACAAAAAAATAAATAAATAGACCATCAGGGAACTTGGAGATATTATCAAGTGATCAAACATATACATGTATAAATGAAGTCACAGGAAAAGAATATAGAGAAGGGAGGCAAAACACATATTTGAAGAAATAATGACTGAAAAATGTCCAAATTTACTGAAAACTATATACCCACAGATTCAATTCAAGGAGTTCAAAGACCCATAGATTTAATTCAAGGAGTTCCATGATCCCTTGCAGAATAAATATAATAAAACTACCCCAAAGTATATCTTAATGAAATTGCTTAAAACTAGTAATTAGGAAAAAATCCAGATGAAAAGTACACATTATGTACAGGGGACAAAGATAAGAAGCATGTGTGGACAGTCACCATTAATGTACTGAAAGAAAACAAACACATAACACACACGCATACACACACACATGTGTGTGCACCCACACACACCCCTGTTGGCTCTGAATTCTTTAACCAGTGAAAGAACTCTTTCAAAAGTAAAGAAAAGACTTTTTGAGCCAAACAAAAGCTGAGAAAGTGTATCACCTGGAGACATGCATCACAAAAATTGTTACAGATAGTTCTTTAAACAGAAAAAATAGCACACAGAAATTTGAATCTTCATAAAGAAATAAAATGAGCCAGAAATGGTAAACATGTAGATAAACATAAAAACAATTTTTCCTATAAAAAAACTTTAAAATAATTTACATGACAAAGGATTTGGCAATGATTTCTTGGATATGTCACCAAAAGCACAGGCAACAAAGGGAAAAAAATTGATAAACTGGACTACATTAGAATAAAAAAAAACTTCTGTGCATCAAAGAATACAGTCAACAGAGTGAAAAAGTAGCCCATGGAATGGGAGAAAATATTTGGAAATTATACATCTGATAAAGGATTAATATCCAGTGTATATACAGAACTCCTAAAACTCAACAACAACAACAAAAACAACCTAAGTAAAAAATGGCCAAAGGGTTTGAGCAGACATTTTCCCAAAGCAAATATACAAATAGCCAATAAGCACATGAGAATATGCTCAACATCACGAATCATTAGGGAAATCTAAATCAAAACCACAATGAGATATCACCTCACACTCATTAGACTGGCTACAATCATAAAACCAGAAAATAACAAATATCAGTAAGGATATAGGGAAACTGGAATGCTTGTATACTGTTGGTGGAAATGTAAAATGGTGCACCTGCTATGGAAAAAAATATAGTGGTTCCTTAAAACATTTAAAATAGAATTATCATATAATTCAGCTATTCCTCTTCTGGGTATATATCCCCCTAAATTGAAATGAAGGTCTCAGATATTTGTATACCCATGTTCATAGCAGTGTGATTCGGTATAGCCAAAAGGTAGAAGCAACACCAGTGACCATCAACAGGTTAATGGATAAGCAAAATGTGTTATATACACACAATAAAATATTATTCAGCCTTAAAAGGAAAGGAAATTCTGACACATGCTACAACATAGATAACTCTTGAGAACATTATGCTAAGTGAAAGAAGCCAATCACAAAAAGACAAAGGCTGTATGATTCCATTTATAAGAGGTACCTAGAATAGTCAAATTTATAAAGATAGAAAGTAGAATGGTAGCTGCCAGGAATGAGGGGAAAGAGAATGGGGATTTGTTGTTTAATGGGTATAGAGGTTTAGTTTTGCAAGATGAAAGAGTTCTGGAGATTGGTTGCACAACTATGTGAATGCACTTAACACTACTGAACTGTACACTTGAAAAACGGCTAAGATGATAAATTTTGTTACGTGTATTATTCACAATTACAAATAAAATTAAAATTAGATTATACACAGAGGTAATATGTGTAACAATTACATAAAGGACAGAAGGAAGTGAATTGAAGTATACTGCTATAAGGATTTTATGCTACACATAATCTGGTATAACTATTTGGAAACAAAGTGTGATAAACTGGAGACATATAATGTAAATCCTAAAGCAACCACCATAAAATAAAACAAGGAGGAATAGCAAGTGTGGCGCTAAAACAGAATCGTTTAAAAAGGCAAGGAAAAAGAGAAAACAACAACAAAGAGCAAATAGGAAAATTTGAAAGCAATAGGTTGATTGCAGATTTAATTCTAAACATATTGATAATTATATTAAAGGTAAATTGTCTAAATAGTCTACTTAAAAGGTAAAAAGTCAGATCGAATTCAAAAAGTAAGACCCACTATATATTATCTACAATGAGCCTATTTTAAATATAGACACAGAGATTAAAAGTGGAATGACAGAAAAATATAAACCTAGAAAATACAAATAAAAGAATTAAATTGGCTATATTAATATCAAGACAAAATCAGTTCTAAAACAAGGAATATTACTAGGAGTAAAGTGAGATATTTCATAATAAAAGGTGTCAATTTATAAAGACATGACAATCTTCAGTGCCTCTTTGCCTGATAATAGACCTTCAAAATACATGAAGCAAAACTGATAAAATTGAAAGAAGAAACAGGTAAATTATATCACACACACATATCCCACAGCTATAGTTGGGGATTTCAACCCTCTTCTTTCTATAATTGATAGAATGAGTACAAAGAAAATCAGTAAAGATACAAAAAACTTGGATAACGATATCAACCCATTTAACCAAATTGAAATTCATAGTGCACACCACCTCAAACTAGAAGAATACACATTCTTTTCAAGAGCATACACAACTTTGTCTAAGATAGACTATATTATGAATCATTAATCAAGTCTCAAAAAACATGAGGATTAAAATTGTACAAAATATAGCCTCTGAACACAATGAAATTAAACTGAAAATCAATAACAAAAATATTTCTGGAAAATACTGAAATACTTGGAAGTTAATGACTTCTAGACAAAAAAGCATTCACAAGGAAAATTAGCCAATATTTTGAAGACTGATAATAAAAATGGTATCTGAAAGATGTAGCTAAAGCATTTCTTGAAGGGAAATTTAGAGCAATGCTTCTAATGCTTACATTAGAAAATATGAAAGATCTCAAATCAATGTGGAAACTTCTATCTAGAAACTAGAAAAAAGAAGATAAAATGAAACTTAAACAAAATGAGAAAATAAAGATAAGAATAGAAATCAATAAAATTAAAACTAGAAAATTGATAAAAATCAATAAATCCAACAGTTGGTTCTTTGAAAAAATCAATAAAGTTGATAAAATTCTGCCCAGACTGATGAAGAAAAAAGAGAGAAGACACCAATTAATAGTACCAGAGTGAAATGAGGATATCACTCCTTTAGGTGTATATGCATAGCTGATTCACTTTGTTATAAAGCAGAAACTAACACACCATTATAAAGCAATTATACTCCATTAAAATAAAAATAATGGAATTTTATAAACAACCTTATGCCCACCAACTCAACAAGTTAGATGAAATGCATAGTTCAATGATGAAATGTCACTTACTGCCAGACTCTCCTAAGAGGAAAAGATAACCTGAATAACCTTATATCCATTACAGATATAGACATCATAGTACAATCTTTTCCACAAAGAAAACTTGAGGCCCTGATACCTTCACTAGTGAATTCCACCAAATATTTGAGGCTGAAATCATATCAATTTTACACAATTTGCTCCCGAAATAGAAGAGAAGGGGATAATTCCCAACGCATATTATGATGCCTGTATTACCTGTTATCAAAACCAGATAACGACATCACAAGAATACTACGCTACAGTGGCCCTAATGAACAGGGGAACAAACAAATAAACAAAACTCCATAACAAAATTTTAGCAAATCAATTCCAGAAAATATAAAAAAAAAACACATCATGAAAAACAGATTTATCAGAGAGATGCTAAATTGATCTAACAGAGTTTTGTGTTGGTGTATGTGTAACAACAGGCTCCAGAAGGGGGAAAAAGAAAAGCTAATTTGCAGCATTTGTCAATTTTCCTGTTGTAATTCCCACCATGGACAATTTTCTTTCAAGTATCACTGTTCATTTTACTGAATGCAGAGTTGGAAAAGAGGCACACAAGTGGCATACTACTGGTTTAACATTTAAAAATCAATTCAAACAAATCATTGTATTAACAGTGTAAAAGAAAAAAAAAACAACTATGATCCTCTCAGTAGATGCAGAAAAATATTAGAACATATTCAATACAAACTTATAAAAACTGAGCATATTAGTTTCTTAGGGCTGCTATTACAAATCACCACAAATTTGGATGGCTTAAAACAGCAAACATTTATTATTATACAGTACTGGAGGCTAGAAATCCAAAATCAAGTGGTTGGCAGGGAAATACTTTCTCTGGAGCCTCTAAGGGAAACTCTTCCTTGCCTCTTAGCTTTTGGTGGTTGCCAGCAATGCTTTGTATTCCTTGGCTAATTGATTACTCTGATCTCTGCCTCCATCTTTAATAGCCTTCCCTGTGTCTATTTCTGTCTTTCTTATCTTATGAGGACAACCCTAACCTAGTATGACTTTATCATAATTATAACTATAAAGACCTTACTTTCAAATAAGGTCATATCAACAGGTAGTGGAAGTTACAATTTAAACATATCTTGAGTGGGGGGAGGCACAATTCAATCCATAATACGGAACAAACTTGGGAAAATGGCATCTACAAAAACTCTACTGCATTCATACTTCAAAGACCAAATGCTTTCCCCCTAAGATCAGAAAAAAGGCAAAGCTTTCCGGTCCCACAACTTCTTTTCAACATTTTACTGGAGGTCCATACTTGATCAATAAAGCAAAACAAAGAAATGAAACAAATTCAGATTGAGAAAAAAACAATAAAATTGTGTTTATTCACAGACAACCTGATTTTCCATGAAGAAAATCTTAAGTAATATACTAATTAGCTATTAAAGCTAATTTATGAGTTTTGTATTGTCATAAGATATAAGATCAATATACAAAAGTCAATTATATTTCTATATACCAGCAACAAACCATTGGAATGTTATAGAAAATAATTCCATTTTAAATTATATAAAACATGAAATAATTGGGGATACATTTAAATTTAATGTACATTTAATACTGTATGCTTAAAACTGCAAAACATTACTGTGATACATTAAGCACCTCAATAGAGAGAATGCATGAACATAGATCAGAAGGCTTAATACAATTCAGATGTGAATTCTCCTCAAAGTGATCTAAAAATTCAATGCAAGCCAATCAAAATCCTTTCAAGTTTTCTGTAGAAATTGATAAGCTAATTCTAAAATTTATATGAAAATGGAAGACTCTATATAATCAAGGTAAATTTGAAAAAGAAAAAAAATTTTGAAAAAACATGGACTTTATCTGATTTCAAGAATTACAATTAACCCTTGAACAACGAGGGGGTTAGGAGTGCTGACCCTCCCCTGCAGTTGAAAATTCAAATATAATTATTGTCTGACCTCCACATCCCAGTTTCTTCCATATTCACAGTTCTGCAACATGCATTCAAGCAACCTAGGGTCATGTAGTACTATAGTATTTACTATTGAAAAGAATCCACAAATAAGTGGACCCACGCAGTTCAAGCCCATGTTTTTCAAGGGTCAACTGTATTATTACTCTACAGTAATTAAGATAGTATTATATTAGCATGAAGATAAACATATAGGTTAATGAAACAGAACTGATTCCATATTAGACCCACATGTGTATTACCAAAGATTTCTGAAAAGTTCCAAGGAAATTAGTTAGGAAATTCCAGTAAGTTGTGCTGGATCAATTGGATATTTATATGCAAAAGATTAAACCTCATTGCCTACTTTATACTATATATATCAAAAGTATCTCAAAATGAATCATAAACATAAGTATAAGAGCTAAAAGGTAAAATGGAAAGAAGAAAACATAGGGAAAAGTACTTCCCCTTTTTGTAGGTTTAGTTGTCAGTGAGGAGGACATATATTTAGGAGAATTTGCTTTAGTTGTGGAATAGAGAGGCAAGAAAATACTACTCCCACTAAATTGCCATACTAAGGAGGGGTTGTGGGGATTTTAGTGTTTTTCCCCTGATGGATATGGTTGCCCTTCTTTCTTTTTTCCTTTATACGCCTTCCCCTGATCATGAATGTTCCATACATATGGAATTACATACATTTCTGGTCTTTTTTACCCTCTAGTCATCTATTTTTCTCACTTACCTATTGCTGTATAACATATCATCTGAAAATTTAGTGGTTTATAAAACAGGCATCTATTTAACTCAAAATTCTGCAATTTGGGCGAATTTGGTAAGATCCAGTTGTCTCAACATCATGTGATATCAACTGTGACCACTCATGGCAGCTCAGCTGAGATGGACATGTCAAAGACGTCCATGAGTTCTTCAAGACTTCTTTCCATGTGGTGTTCTCTTATCATTAGAAACGTATAGCCAGAGCTCCTTAAAAGGCAGCAGGGTGCTAATAAAACTCCCCACGTGGATACACTTCATTGGGTAAGCTACTGTAAAGCCTCTGTCAGTATTATTCTTGCTGTTTCATGACCAGATTCAGTGTTGGAGGGGAGGACACAAGGTGTGTATCCTGGGGATATCTCCAGTATAACAGTCTGCCACATACCAGGAGCCCTGTCTAAGCAGGTAGCTCTCTTTTATCAGACTTCCACTGCTGCCTACTGCTTGTTATATATGGATTTTGTGTAGGTGGGAAGGGAACTATTTCCCTGAAAATTTCCCCCAAAGTTAATTCTGCTAATTCTACTCGTTCTCTCTTGGATTCTAGTTTTTTCTGGAATAATCATTTCCTTTGCAGAGCTATTTTCCAAGCTTTTTTTGAGCAGTTTTCTCAACAGGTCAATCTAATCCTACTTATACCTAAATCTTCTAGTGATATCTACCAAATTTTAAATTTACAATTATTTTTCATTTTTATGATAGATTTTTCTTGTTTCTTTTTGTCCCCAAATATCTTTTCTATCCTTTTTTCCTGGGATATATGGTTGAAAGTAAAGTAAAGGAGACACATAGGCTGTGTCCACCATAATGTTCTGTGGTGATGAGATAAATGACTCTAGTTGGCTCCATTTCTGAATCCTTTCCATTAGAACTGCCAGCTTCCCCCATTCTCAATATACCCACAAGTCACAACTCTCAGTATTCACTTTTCTGTATCTCTCACATTGACTCCACAGGCTTATTCACATGACTTGCTTTGGTCAGTGGGGTATTAGCAACCATGATTCAACAGAGGCATATATATGTTTTCACACTGGGAATTATTCTCTTGAAATGTTCTTTCATGGAACACTTATAGCAGCCATGCTATAAAGTAGTCCAGGCTATTTTGCTGGAGAGAGGTCACATGGAGAGGTGCTGGTGGATGAGACTTCATGAACTGAGAGAAAAGGACATGTCAAGGAGAACTGAGGCATTCCAGTCAGACTCCCCACTGAATGCAGCTACTTGAATGACCCCAGTCAAAACCATGTGGATCAAAAGATCTGACCAGTCAACCCCAGAATCACAAGAAATAAAAAAATCACTGTTTTAAGACACTGTTTTGGGGTGTTTCATTATGCAGCAATAAATAACTCAATCATGCACAAAGGAAAGCCTTGCCCCCAGACAAACTGGACTACTCACGTTTCCCATAAATTCTTTCTCGTTTTTCCTCCTTTATTGGTTTTCTCATGTTTTTACTTCCTTCTAGAATGTGTATGCCTCTCTGCCTATTGAAATCCTACACATCCTTCAAGATGTTGAGATATTAAGTATTGAGCAAAGTGATAAAGGTAACCTGTATTTCTAATATGTTTTGGCTTATCTTTCTTTACTTCTTACCAAGCAGAAGATCCCCCAGGATTTATGGTTGTCTCTATTTTCATTAACTAGGCGGAACTACAACACTGTCATTATTTTAAACCCAAGTGATTGTAAACTGTCGACATGCCAAGAAAACTGCTATTATAGTTGATTGAAGCTGCTTCAGGAGTTCATTTTCTTTTTCAGCTATCTGGTTCTTGCAATTAGTGGAAAATGGACCCAATGATAATAATTACAGCAGTCGTTTTTTTGAATGCTTACAGCACTCTGTTAAGGCGTTTACATGTGTAATCCGGGTGTCCCAGACCTCAGCATTCCGTGCTTATCAAAGAAGGTCCTCATCCAGAAGCTACCATGCTATTCTACTCCTGCTCTGGCTCCACTTGGTAAAATCTGCTCACAAATCCACTTGGTAAAATCTCATAGTGTCATTTCCCATTGTGAAGATGCCAATCTACATTAGGAGTGTGGTCTCCCTATTTCCCCATTGCTTGGGACTACTTGGTTTGGGTTGTAAGAGCATGGGTGGGAAAGGAGCTTCCTACCCAATTCTTTCCCAGGCTTGTCATCTACGTTCTGAAACAGGTCAGCTTATATAAAGAGTCTCACAGATGATAAAAAATAATAGTAGATTTTATTAATCATTGGCCAAGCACTTTACTTTTTATCCACAGTTCCATATAATATACCCAACACCTCTACGAAATAGTATTATTATCATCACTATTTCTCAGATGGGTATGCAGACTTAGAGAGGTGAACATGCCCAAGACCAAACAAGTTTCCAAGAAATTGCATCAGTTTTTGTCTGTCCCTACTCTAATCATAGGAGCTCAAATCCAGTTCAAGGAGCTTGATGGGTGTCATGCGTGTCCCATTTCATTTGTTTACCCAGGTCTGATTGCCACCAGGAACTCTCAGCCCATTCCCCCATTCCACTGCATTGATTTTGCAACCAAAGCTCCTCTCTTATAAGAGAATGAAAACAGATATGGAGGAAAGGAGAATACAGAGGAGCTGCCTGCATTAATGTGTGTATCCAACTTAGTCAGCCAAAACCAGCCCATTACACCTGCATTATCTTGCTATTCTAAACAACAAATACAATATATATGATGGTTAGCCTTGTTCCTGTTTTATAGCTGAAGAAACTAACACTCAGCACTGTTAAGCAATCTGCCCACACTCACAAAGAGATCATGTGATTATGTGCAGGGGGACTAGGAGTGCAAACTGAGCTCATGAATCTGTCGTAATATGTCCTGGAGAAGGCCTTAGGAAAGTGAGAAAACAGAGTTTACATAAACTGGGAATTTCGAGTATTTATGTAGGAGGAAACTTTTTTTGCTATCAATTTGAACAAGGGGACTTCCAATAACTAGAGATGTGTGTTGAGACTCTCAATACAGAAAGAGATAACATGCAGACACGAACAAGTAACCGCTTAAATCAATCAGATTTATATCTGTAAAAAAAGTAATTTCACATTTATGTTCTAATACTGATGTTATAACTTCAGGCTTCTAGCAGGAAATGGGAGGAATGCCCTGTCTTATTTTCCCCCAGTGACTTAGAAGCCCATGCCAGGAACAAACTGCAAGTACCCAATTTCCTCAGTAAATGCCACCCTAGCTGTTTCTTACTTTTCATATTAAAATATTTCTAATACAGACAGGGTTTGTACTCTCTCTAAGGAGAATTGGTTTCATTTTTATTATATACTTAAGGAACACCTTAACTTTTCAAAATGAAAATTAGTGAGGAAGGATATAAATTAAGATGAAATAGAAGGTATTTACTGAACCTGGTATATTTCTGAAGAAAAGTGTGTGGTATACCACATAATTATGAAATTAGGTCTTAATTAAAATGGCAAATGCTTAATGTGTTAATGCATTTCATATAAAATTAAACTCTATAGTCCAAGGTAGCAGGTACAACTTTATTTTATCCCCCTAAAAATACATAAATAAAGATTCAGAAGAAGATGACAGCAATCTAGTCTGAGATTAGGTTGTAATTTTATTATATCAATCAACCACTTTTTAAAAAAAATTTATTAAAATCCTTCCTTCTCCCAATATATTTTCTTTAATATATTAGGTTAGTATTATAAATCTATTCATTTTCCTGGGTTTCTTAATATTAGGTAAAATAAGCATATTCAGAGATGAAGCTGCATCACCATTTCATATTTTTAGCCAGGAGGGGTGCAATGGACTGAATATTTGTGTCCCTCCCGAAATTCAAACGTTGAAATCCTAACCTCCAATGTTACAGTATTAAGAGACAGGGCCTTTGGGAAGTGGTAGGTCATGAGAGTTGAGCCTTACTGAATGGGATTAATGCCCTTATAAAAGGGACCCTACAGAGATTTCTTGCCCTCTCTTCACCATGAGAGAATACAAGAAGTTGTCAATTTGAAACCGGAAGAGGGCTTTCATCAGAACTCAACCGTGCTGGCACTTGATCTCAGACTTCTAGCTTCCAGAAATGTGTGAAAAAATTTTCTGTTTATAACCCACTCAGTTTGTGGTATGTTTTTATAGCAGCCTGAACTAAGACAAGGAATATGCTTTATAGCCATCAATGAGAAAGGCTTATATTTCTGATAAACTTCATCGAATGAAACATAAACTTTCTTATATTTATTCCATAGCATAGAATTTGTAGATTATAATTTTTTATATAAAGTGATCCACACAATATTCTCAATAAAAAAACACCTTCTTGGGCTTCCCTGGTGGCTCAGTGATTGAGAGTCCGCCTGCCAATGCAGGGGATGCGGGTTCATGCCCCGGTCTGGGAAGATCCCACATGCCACGGAGCGGCTGGGCCCATGAGCCATGGCCGCTGAGGCTGCGCGTCCAGAGCCTGTGCTCTGCAACAGGAGAGGCCACAACAGTGAGAGGCCCGTGTACCGCAAAAAAAATAAACCCCAAAAAACAAAAAATACACCTTCTTGTATGGAATCGCCTCCTTCATTAAAATAAACACATAAAGCCTCAATGTTTTACTCCTAGAAGGATAATCAGTAGGTGGAAGGGAGCAGCTGGACTGAGTTACTCCACATCTATTGCTCTCGAATTGTGTTTTCTCTACCCCTCATTTCGTCCCCAGAAGCACACTGCCTTTTTTTTTTTTGCGGTACGTGGGCCTCTCACTGTTGTGGCCTCTCCCGTTGTGGAGCACAGGCTCCGGACGCGCAGGCTCAGCGGCCATGGCTCACGGGCCCAACCACACCGCGGCATGTGGATCTTCCCGGACCGGGGCACGAACCCGTGTCCTCTGCATCGGCAGGCGGACTCTCAACCACTGCACCACCAGGGAAGCCCCAACACTGCCTTTTTTAAAAAAAAAAAATCTTATTCAAGCATGGACACAGAGCTTTTCTATTTGTTGTCTTTCTCACAGCTGAAAAAGGAAAGAATTTTCAAAGATTTTATACAATACCGAGGTACAATGAAAATGACATTAAAATAGAAAGTATATGAAGCTTAAATAGGTTACTGATTCTACCATAACTAGTTTACCTTCAATACTACAGATGCATGAATAAGTCCAGCTGAGCTTAGACATCAGAAGAACCCTACAACTAGCTCAGATAAAAATTTTGATCCACAGAATTGTGAGCTTAATAACTTTTTAAAAGTAGAACTTATTGGAGTATAATTGCTTCACAATACCGTGTTAGTTTCTGTTGCACAACAAAGTGAATCAGCCATATGCATACACATATTAACTTATTAATAAGTTAATAATATTTTATTTTTAATCCTATATTTTGGATCTTTACTTTTTGTAGGGATGATAACTTTCAAATTGTAAAGGTGTTATTATGATGATATACAGAAAATAAATCAAAAAATAACTAAGAAATGACACTAGTTTTACAGATTTATTCACATAATTAATTAACTCATTCTTATAATGGCAATTTTTTAAAAGAAAAACTTCCAACGAACTTTAGAAACCACCCATAAAAAGGAGGAAATGGAGCCTGAAAGTGGTATTCCAAAAGTAAAAGCTTTAATAAAGTTACTATTACTAATAATAAATTTTTCAAGTACAGCAATATAATCAAAATAATAGTAGAGATATCAGAATATAATAAGCAAATAGTTATATCATAGTTATATCATCATAAAACATTTTCCTACAAAAATTATGAAAGTTATTGACAAAGGAACTACATTTCAAATGGAGCAATAAAGCATAGCATTCAACTTTTATACAATGAGACCATTTATTCAAACAAAATCTTATACGTAATCACACTAAAACACATCTGAAACCATGGCTTCTCTAGAATGATAGGTGCCAAAATGATTATATATAAGAATCACGTAGGAAGTTTTAAAAGCATGCAGATTAGACCTCATCACAGATAATTAAAAATAATAATCCTCCCAAGTGATTCTAACACACAGGCAGGGGTGAGAACCAGGGCTCTGGAAAAATTAGAAGGTGACCTGGAGGCCCATTTACTTGGACCACTGCTGCCAACTGAAGAATCCAGGAAATAGATTTGGAAGACCACTAGAATAACAGGTTGTTTCTAATTGACAATTAATAAGTTATATTTTGAAATTAGTAAGATTTTAGTAAAAGTAAGTTCAGGAATAAAAATAGTAAATGTTACTTAGTCCTTTGAGGAAGATGTGATCATATTAAATATACCAGACAGTGATAAAACAAATAATTATGAAACAGGAAAGGAACCTATCTGTTATAGAAAAAAAATTCCACCACTTGAGGCAATTAGAAAGAGATTTAAAAAAGCATCAGCCTGGCTAAAAAGCACATGAAAAGATGCTCAGCGTCACTAATTATCAGAGAAATGCAAATCAAAACTACAATGAGGTATCACCTCACACTGGTCAATGGCCATCATCAAAAAATCTACAAATAATATATGCTGGAGAGAGTGTGGAGAAAAGGAAATTCTCCTACATAGTTGGTGGAAATGTAAATTGGTACATCCACAGTATGGAGGTTCCTTAAAAAACTAAAAATAAAGCTACCATATGATCCAGCAATCCCACTCCTGGGCATATATCTGGAGAAAACCATAATTCAAAAAGATACATGCACCCCAGTGTTCATTGCAGCACTATTTACAATAGCCAGGACATGGAAGCAACCTAAATGTCCATCAACAGAGTACTGGATAAAGAAGTTGTGGCACATATATACAAAGGAATATTACTCAGCCATAAAAAAGAATGAAATAATGCCATTTGCAGTAACATGGATGGACCTAGAGATCATCATACTGAGTGCAGTTAAGTCAGACAGAGGAAAGACAAATATATGATATCACTTATATGCGGAATCTAAAAATAAGGGTACAAATGAACTTATCTACAAAACAGAAATAGAGTTACAGATGTAGAAAACAAACGTATGGTTACCAGGGGGGTAAGGCGGGGAGGGATAAATTGGGAGATTGGGACTGACATATATACACTACAGTATATAAAATAGATAACTAATAAGGGAGCTCTATTGAATACTCTGTAATGGCCTATATGGGAAAAGAATTTAAAAAAGAGTGGATACATGTATATGTATAACTGATTCACTTTGCTGTACACCTGAAACTAACATAACATTGTAATTCAACTATACTACAATAAAAATTAAAAAAAAAAGCATCAGCCAACGAATTAACAATTTGTGTTTTCCAGTGTGAGACACTTGGAGCTATATATTTTAGAGTAGACTTGATTCCTACTCTCTAGAAATCATAATAAAAAAGAAATTTCCAGTTAGAACACATACACACAATTTACATAATGCATGGTGTTGTGTATTATATATAATATGTTGTATGTATAATAGTATATATAATATGCTCTACACACATATATATACAGTATAGACACACATAAATTCATTTTTAAATGTTTAAATGATGATCTGTGGTCTTTGTTGATGGTAGAAGGATATAGATTTAGAATATATTTTTAAAATCGGAATTGGTTATTATTTATGTTTCATTATTATTTGAATATTATGTTTAATAATATGCACTCTTTTTAGCAACTATTTAAGTAACCAAAAAAATCTGTTAATAAACTTTAACCTGAAAGATCCAGAGAGACAAGATAAAAGTGAAGATTTTTGGTATTAATTAATTTTTAGGATCATCTACAAGCTCCTTCATCTGACCTTTTACATTCAATTTTGGCTGTATACACTTTCCATGAAAGTTGAAGCAACTGCTTTAATACAGATGGAAACAAGTTAATTAGTGGACTTTTTTATTTTATTATTATGATCTTCATTACGCCTGAAAGAATGAGTGACATTAACATCTATCCCCTAAAAGCTAATAATGCATTTGTGAGCCACACCATAAGTTTATTGAAAACTAGAAAGTAAAAATACAAGCTTTAAAAAAATAATCTTGCTACAAACAGAAGCACTTAGAGTGGCAATACAAACGACTGCTATAAAATGTACCTAAGATTTAATGTATTAAAAATTGTCCCCAAATCAGCGACTCCTTTAACCCCGTCCTGTCTGAGCAAAAAACAGACGCCCTCCAGCGACCTACACGCAGAGGCAGGGCCAAATCCAAAGCTGAGCCCCTGTGAGCTGTGAGAACAAAGAAGAGAAAGGGAAATCACTCCCAGCAGCCTCAAAAGCAGCGGATTAAAGCTCCACAATCAACTTGATGTACCCTGCATCTGTGGAATACATGAATAGACAACGAGTCATCCCAAATTGAGGAGGTGGGCTTCGAGGGCAAGATCTATGATTTTTTCCCCTTTTCCTCTTTTGGTGAATGTGTATGTGTATGCTTCTCTGAGATCTTGTCTGTATAGTTTTACTTCCACCATTTGTCCTAGGGTTCTATCCGTCCGTGGGTTTTTAAAAAAATTTTTTTCTGTGCTGGACAACCTATGCCAAACAACTAGCAAAACAGGAACACAACCCCACCCATTAGCAGAGAGGCTGCCTAAAATCATAACAAGGCCACAGACACCCCAAAACACACCACCAGACGTGAACCTGCCCACTAGAGAGACAAGATCCAGCCTCATCCAGCACAACACAGGCACTAGTCCCCTCCACCAGGAAGCCTACACAACCCGCTGAAACAACCTTAGCCACTGGAGACAGACATCAAAAACAACGGGAACTACGAACGTGCAGCCTGAAAAAGGAGACCCCAAACACAGTAAGATAAGCAAAATGAGAAGACAGAAAAACACACAGCAGATGAAGGAGCAAGATAAAAACCCACCAGACCTAACAAATGAAGAGGAAATAGGCAATCTACCTGAAAAAGAATTCAGAATAATGATAGTAAGGATGATCCGAAATCTTGGAAGTAGAATGGACAAAATGCAAGAAACAGTTAACAAGGACCTACAAGAACTAAAGATGAAACAAGCAACGATGAACAACGCAATAAATGAAATTAAAAGTACTCTAGATAGGATCAATAGCAGAATAACTGAGGCAGAAGAACGGATAAGTGACCTGGAAGATAAAGTAGTGGAAATAACTACTGCAGAGCAGAATAAAGAAAAAAGAATGAAAAGAACTGAGGACAGTCTCAGAGAGCTCTGGGACAACATTAAACGCACCAACATTCGAATTATAGGGGTTCCAGAAGAAGAAGAAAAAAAGAAAGGGACTGAGAAAATATTTGAAGAGATTATAGTTGAAAACTTCCCTAATATGGGAAAGGAAATAGTTAATCAAGTCCAGGAAGCACAGAGAGTCCCATACAGGATAAGTACAAGGAGAAACACGCCAAGACACATATTAATCAAACTGTCAAAAATTAAATACAAAGAAAGCATATTAAAAGCAGCAAGGGAAAAACAACAAATAACACACAAGGGAATCCCCATAAGGTTAACAGCTGATCTCTCAGCAGAAACCCTACAAGCCAGAAGGGAGTGGCAGGACATACTGAAAGTGATGAAGGAGAAAAGCCTGCAACCAAGACTACTCTACCCAGCAAGGATCTCATTCAGATTTGATGGAGAAATTAAAACCTTTACAGACAAGCAAAAGCTGAGAGAGTTCAGCACCACCAAACCAGCTTTACAACAAATGCTAAAGGAACTTCTCTAGACAAGAAACACAAGAGAAGGAACAGACCTATAATAACAAACCCAAAACAACTTAGAAAATGGGAATAGGAACATACATATCGATAATTACCTTAAATGTAAAGGGACTAAATGCTCCCACCAAAAGACACAGATTGGCTGAATGGACACAAAAATAAGACCCTTATATATGCTGTCTACAAGAGACCCACCTCAGACCTAGAGACACATACAGACTGAAAGTAAGGGGATGGAAAAAGATATTCCATGCAAATGGAAACCAAAAGAAAGCTGGAGTAGCAATTCTCATATCAGAAAAAATAGGCTTTAAAATAAGGACTATTAGAAGAGACAAAGAAGGACACTACATAATGATCAAGGGATCGATCCAAGAAGAAGATATAACAATTGTAAATATTTATGCACCCAACATAGGAGCACCTCAATACATAAGGCAAATACTAAATGCCATAAAAGGGGAAATCGACAGTAACACATTCATAGTAGGGGACTTTAACACCCCACTTTCACCCATGGACAGATCATCCAAAATGAAAATCAATAAGGAAACACAAGCTTTAAATGATACATTAAACAAGATGGACTTAATTGATATTTATAGGACACTCCATCCAAAAACAACAGAATACACATTTTTCTCAAGTGCTCATGGAACATTCTCCAGGATAGATCATATCTTGGGTCACAAATCAAGCCTTGGTAAATTTAAGAAAATTGAAATTGTATCAAGTATCTTTTCTGACCACAACGCCATGAGACTAGATATCAATTACAGGAAAAGATCTGTAAAATATACAAACACATGGAGGCTAAACAATACACTACTTAATAATGAAGTGATCACTGAAGAAATCAAAGAGGAAATCAAAAAATACCTAGAAACAAATGACAATGGAGACACAACGACCCAAAACCTATGGGATGCAGCAAAAGCAGTGCTAAGGGGGACGTTTATAGCAATACAAGCCCACCTTAAGAAGCAGGAAACATCTCGAATAAACAACCTAACCTTGCACCTCAAGCAATTAGAGAAAGAAGAACAAAAAAGCCCCAAAGCTAGCAGAAGGAAAGAAATCATAAAAATCAGATCAGAAATAAATGAAAAAGAAATGAAGGAAACGATAGCAAAGATCAATAAAACTAAAAGCTGGTTCTTTGAGAAGATAAACAAAATAGATAAACCACTAGCCAGACTCATCAAGAAAAAAAGGGAGAAGACTCAAATCAATAGAATTAGAAATGAGAAAGGAGAAATAACAACTGACACTGCAGAAATAAAAAAAATCATGAGAGATTACTACAAGCAACTCTATGCCAATAAAATGGACAATCTGGAAGAAATGGACAGATTCTTAGAAATGCACAACCTGCCAAGACTGAATCAGGAAGAAATAGAAAATATGAACAGACCAATCACAAGCACTGAAATTGAAACTGTGATTAAAAATCTTCCAACAGGGCTTCCCTGGTGGCGCAGTGGTTGGGAGTCCGCCTGCCGATGCAGGGGACACGGGTTCGTGCCCCGGTCTGGGAGGATCCCGCATGCCGCGGAGCGGCTGGGCCCGTGAGCCATGGCCGCTGAGCCTGCGCGTCCGGAGCCTGTCCTCCGCAACGGGAGAGGCCACAACAGTGAGAGGCCCGCGTAACGCATAAAAAAAAAAAAAAAAAAAAAAAAAATCTTCCAACAAACAAAAGCCCAGGAGCAGATGGCTTCACAGGTGAATTCTATCAAACGTTTAGAGAAGAGCTAACACCTATCCTTCTCAAACTCTTCCAAAATATAGCAGAGGGAGGAACACTCCCAAATTCCTTCTATGAGGCCACCATCACCTTGATACCAAAACCAGACAAGGATGTCACAAAGAAAGAAAACTACAGGCCAATATCACTGATGAACATAGATGCAAAAATCCTCAACAAAGTACTAGCAAACAGAATCCAACAGCACATTAAAAGGATCATACACCATGATCAAGTGGGGTTTATTCCAGGAATGCAAGGATTCTTCAATATACGCAAATCTATCAATGTGATAAACCATATTAACAAATTGAAGGAGAAAAACCATATGATCATCTCAATAGATGCAGAGAAAGCTTTCGACAAAATTCAACACCCATTTATGATAAAAACCCTCCAGAAAGTAGGCATAGAGGGAACTTTCCTCAACATAATAAAGGCCATATATGACAAGCCCACAGCAAACATCATCCTCAATGGTGAAAAACTGAAAGCATTTCCACTAAGATCAGGAACAAGACAAGGTTGCCCACTCTCACCACTCTTATTCAACATAGTTTTGGAAGTTTTAGCCACAGCAATCAGAGAGGAAAAGGAAATAAAAGTAATCCACATCGGAAAAGAAGAAGTAAAGCTGTCACTGTTTGCAGATGACATGATATTATACATAGAGAATCCTAAAGATGCTACCAGAAAACTACTAGAGCTAATCAATGAATTTGGTAAAGTAGCAGGATACAAAATTAATGCACAGAAATCTCTGGCATTCCTATATACTAATGATGAAAAATCTGAAAGTGAAATCAAGAAAACACTCCCATTTACCATTGCAACAAAAAGAATAAAATATCTAGGAATAAACCTACCTAAGGATACGAAAGACCTGTATGCAGAAAATTATAAGACACTGATGAAAGAAATTAAAGATGATACAAATAGATGGAGAGATATACCATGTTCTTGGATGGGAAGAATCAACATTGTGAAAATGACTCTACTACCCAAAGCAATCTACAGATTCAATGCAATCCCTATCACACTACCACTGGCATTTTTCACAGAACTCTGTCATACAGAGTGAAGTAAGTCAGAAAGACAAAGACAAATACCATATGCTAACACATATATATGGAATTTAAGGGGAAAAAATGTCATGAAGAACCTAGGGATAAGACAGGAATAGAGGCGCAGACCTACTGGAGAACGGACTTGAGGATATGGGGAGGGGGAAGGGTGAGTTTTGACAGGGCGAGAGAGAGTCATGGACATATACACACTAACAAACGTAGTAAGGTAGATAGCTAGGGGGAAGCAGCCGCAAGGCACAGGGATATGAGCTCGGGGCTTTGGGACAGCCTGGAGGGGTGGGAGGGGGAGAGTGGGAGGGAGGGAGACTCAAGAGGGAAGACACATGGGAGCACATGTATATGTATAGCTGATTCACTTTGTTATAAATCAGAAACTAACACACCATTGTAAAGCAATTATACCCCAATAAAGATGTTAAAAAAAAAAAAAATAAATAAATAAATAAATAAATAATAAAATTAAAAAAAAATTTTTTTTTCTGAATAATTAAATTTTAATAATTTTATTATACTTTACCTTCTTTCTTTCTTTCTTTCTTTCTTTCTTTCTTTCTTTCTTTCTTTCTTTCTTTCCTTCCTTCCTTCCGTCCTTCCCTCCTTTAGACAACAAATCATCCCAAATTGAGGAGGTGGTCTCTGAATGCAAGATTTATGATTTTTTCCCCTTTAACTCTTTCTGTGAGGGTGTATGTGTATGCTTCTGTGTAAGATTTTGTCTGTATAGCTTTGCTTCCAACACTTGTCCTAAGGTTCTATCCATTCCTTTTTTTATTTTTCTAAATAACTATTTTTTAATTCAATAACTTTATTATATTTCATTTTACTGTATCTTCTTTCTTTCTGTCTTTTTTCCTTCTTTCCCTCCTTCCTTCCTTCCTTCCTCCCTCCTTCCCTCCTTTCTTTCCTTCTTTCTTTCTTTCTTCCTTCCTTCCTTCCCTTCTTTCTTTCTTTCTTTCTTTCTTCATGCTTCTACTAATTCTCTCTACTTTTTCTCCCTTTTATTCTGAGCCGTGTGGATGAAAGGCTCTTGGTGCTCCAGCCAAGAGTCAGGACTCTGCCTCTGAGGTAGGATAGCCAACTCCAGGACACGGGTCAACAAGAGACCTCCCAGCTCCACATAATATCAAACGGCGAAAGTCTCCCAGAGACCTCCATCTTAACACCAGCACCCAGCTTCACTCAACGACCAGCAAGCTACAGTGCTGGACAACCTATGCCAAACAACTAGCAAAACAGGAACACAAACCCACACATTAGCAGAGAGGCTGCCTAAAATCATAATAAGGCCACAGACACCCCAAAACACACCACCAGACGTGGACCTGCCCATCAGAAAGACAAGATCCAGCCTCATCCACCAGAACAGAGGCACTAGTTCCCTCCACCAGGAAGCCTACACAACCCACTGAACCAACCTTAGCCACTGGAGACAGACATCAAAAACAGTGGGAACTACAAACCTGCAGCCTACAAAAAGGGGACCCCAAACACAGTAAGATAAGCAAAATGAGAAGACAGAAAAACACACAGCAGATAAAGGAGCAAGATAAAAATGCCCCAGACATAACAAATGAAGAGGAAATAGGCAGTCTACCTGAAAAAGAATTCAGAATAATGATAGTAAGGATGATCCGAAATCTTGGAAGTAGAATGGACAAAATGCAAGAAACAGTTAACAAGGACCGAGAAGAAATAAAGATGAAATAAGCAACGATGAAAAACACAATAAATGAAATTAAAAGTACTCTAGATGGGATCAATAGCAGAATAACGGAGGCAGAAGATTGGATAAGTGACCTGGAAGATAGAAGAGTGGAAATAACTACTGCAGAGCAGAATAAAGAAAAAAGAATGAAAAGAACTGAGGACAGTCTCAGAGACCTCTGGGACAACATTAAACGCACCAACATTCGAATTATAGGGGTTCCAGAAGAAGAAGAGAAAAAGAAAGGGACTGAGAAAATATTTGAAGAGATTATAGTTGAAAACTTCCCTAATATGGGAAAGGAAATAGTTAATCAAGTCCAGGAAGCACAGAGAGTCCCATACAGGATAAGTACAAGGAGAAACACGCCAAGACACATATTAATCAAACTGTCAAAAATTAAATACAAAGAAAGCATATTAAAAGCAGCAAGGGAAAAACAACAAATAACACACAAGGGAATCCCCATAAGGTTAACAGCTGATCTCTCAGCAGAAACCCTACAAGCCAGAAGGGAGTGGCAGGACATACTGAAAGTGATGAAGGAGAAAAACCTGCAACCAAGACTACTCTACCCAGCAAGGATCTCATTCAGATTTGATGGAGAAATTAAAACCTTTACAGACAAGCAAAAGCTGAGAGAGTTCAGCACCACCAAACCAGCTTTACAACAAATGCTAAAGGAACTTCTCTAGACAAGAAACACAAGAGAAGGAACAGACCTATAATAACAAACCCAAAACAACTTAGAAAATGGGAATAGGAACATACATATCGATAATTACCTTAAATGTAAAGGGACTAAATGCTCCCACCAAAAGACACAGATTGGCTGAATGGACACAAAAATAAGACCCTTATATATGCTGTCTACAAGAGACCCACCTCAGACCTAGAGACACATACAGACTGAAAGTAAGGGGATGGAAAAAGATATTCCATGCAAATGGAAACCAAAAGAAAGCTGGAGTAGCAATTCTCATATCAGAAAAAATAGGCTTTAAAATAAGGACTATTAGAAGAGACAAAGAAGGACACTACATAATGATCAAGGGATCGATCCAAGAAGAAGATATAACAATTGTAAATATTTATGCACCCAACATAGGAGCACCTCAATACATAAGGCAAATACTAAATGCCATAAAAGGGGAAATCGACAGTAACACATTCATAGTAGGGGACTTTAACACCCCACTTTCACCCATGGACAGATCATCCAAAATGAAAATCAATAAGGAAACACAAGCTTTAAATGATACATTAAACAAGATGGACTTAATTGATATTTATAGGACACTCCATCCAAAAACAACAGAATACACATTTTTCTCAAGTGCTCATGGAACATTCTCCAGGATAGATCATATCTTGGGTCACAAATCAAGCCTTGGTAAATTTAAGAAAATTGAAATTGTATCAAGTATCTTTTCTGACCACAACGCCATGAGACTAGATATCAATTACAGGAAAAGATCTGTAAAATATACAAACACATGGAGGCTAAACAATACACTACTTAATAATGAAGTGATCACTGAAGAAATCAAAGAGGAAATCAAAAAATACCTAGAAACAAATGACAATGGAGACACAACGACCCAAAACCTATGGGATGCAGCAAAAGCAGTGCTAAGGGGGACGTTTATAGCAATACAAGCCCACCTTAAGAAGCAGGAAACATCTCGAATAAACAACCTAACCTTGCACCTCAAGCAATTAGAGAAAGAAGAACAAAAAAGCCCCAAAGCTAGCAGAAGGAAAGAAATCATAAAAATCAGATCAGAAATAAATGAAAAAGAAATGAAGGAAACGATAGCAAAGATCAATAAAACTAAAAGCTGGTTCTTTGAGAAGATAAACAAAATAGATAAACCACTAGCCAGACTCATCAAGAAAAAAAGGGAGAAGACTCAAATCAATAGAATTAGAAATGAAAAAGGAGAAGTAACAACTGACACTGCAGAAATAAAAAAGATCATGAGAGATTACTACAAGCAACTCTATGCCAATAAAATGGACAATCTGGAAGAAATGGACAGATTCTTAGAAATGCACAACCTGCCAAGACTGAATCAGGAAGAAATAGAAAATATGAACAGACCAATCACAAGCACTGAAATTGAAACTGTGATTAAAAATCTTCCAACAGGGCTTCCCTGGTGGCGCAGTGGTTGGGAGTCCGCCTGCCGATGCAGGGGACACGGGTTCGTGCCCCGGTCTGGGAGGATCCCGCATGCCGCGGAGCGGCTGGGCCCGTGAGCCATGGCCGCTGAGCCTGCGCGTCCGGAGCCTGTCCTCCGCAACGGGAGAGGCCACAACAGTGAGAGGCCCGCGTAACGCATAAAAAAAAAAAAAAAAAAAAAAAAAAATCTTCCAACAAACAAAAGCCCAGGAGCAGATGGCTTCACAGGTGAATTCTATCAAACGTTTAGAGAAGAGCTAACACCTATCCTTCTCAAACTCTTCCAAAATATAGCAGAGGGAGGAACACTCCCAAATTCCTTCTATGAGGCCACCATCACCTTGATACCAAAACCAGACAAGGATGTCACAAAGAAAGAAAACTACAGGCCAATATCACTGATGAACATAGATGCAAAAATCCTCAACAAAGTACTAGCAAACAGAATCCAACAGCACATTAAAAGGATCATACACCATGATCAAGTGGGGTTTATTCCAGGAATGCAAGGATTCTTCAATATACGCAAATCTATCAATGTGATAAACCATATTAACAAATTGAAGGAGAAAAACCATATGATCATCTCAATAGATGCAGAGAAAGCTTTCGACAAAATTCAACACCCATTTATGATAAAAACCCTCCAGAAAGTAGGCATAGAGGGAACTTTCCTCAACATAATAAAGGCCATATATGACAAGCCCACAGCAAACATCATCCTCAATGGTGAAAAACTGAAAGCATTTCCACTAAGATCAGGAACAAGACAAGGTTGCCCACTCTCACCACTCTTATTCAACATAGTTTTGGAAGTTTTAGCCACAGCAATCAGAGAGGAAAAGGAAATAAAAGTAATCCACATCGGAAAAGAAGAAGTAAAGCTGTCACTGTTTGCAGATGACATGATATTATACATAGAGAATCCTAAAGATGCTACCAGAAAACTACTAGAGCTAATCAATGAATTTGGTAAAGTAGCAGGATACAAAATTAATGCACAGAAATCTCTGGCATTCCTATATACTAATGATGAAAAATCTGAAAGTGAAATCAAGAAAACACTCCCATTTACCATTGCAACAAAAAGAATAAAATATCTAGGAATAAACCTACCTAAGGATACGAAAGACCTGTATGCAGAAAATTATAAGACACTGATGAAAGAAATTAAAGATGATACAAATAGATGGAGAGATATACCATGTTCTTGGATGGGAAGAATCAACATTGTGAAAATGACTCTACTACCCAAAGCAATCTACAGATTCAATGCAATCCCTATCACACTACCACTGGCATTTTTCACAGAACTCTGTCATACAGAGTGAAGTAAGTCAGAAAGACAAAGACAAATACCATATGCTAACACATATATATGGAATTTAAGGGGAAAAAATGTCATGAAGAACCTAGGGATAAGACAGGAATAGAGGCGCAGACCTACTGGAGAACGGACTTGAGGATATGGGGAGGGGGAAGGGTGAGTTTTGACAGGGCGAGAGAGAGTCATGGACATATACACACTAACAAACGTAGTAAGGTAGATAGCTAGGGGGAAGCAGCCGCAAGGCACAGGGATATGAGCTCGGGGCTTTGGGACAGCCTGGAGGGGTGGGAGGGGGAGAGTGGGAGGGAGGGAGACTCAAGAGGGAAGACACATGGGAGCACATGTATATGTATAGCTGATTCACTTTGTTATAAATCAGAAACTAACACACCATTGTAAAGCAATTATACCCCAATAAAGATGTTAAAAAAAAAAAAATAAATAAATAAATAAATAAATAATAAAATTTAAAAAAAAATTTTTTTTTCTGAATAATTAAATTTTAATAATTTTATTATACTTTACCTTCTTTCTTTCTTTCTTTCTTTCTTTCTTTCTTTCTTTCTTTCTTTCTTTCTTTCTTTCCTTCCTTCCTTCCGTCCTTCCCTCCTTTAGACAACAAATCATCCCAAATTGAGGAGGTGGTCTCTGAATGCAAGATTTATGATTTTTTCCCCTTTAACTCTTTCTGTGAGGGTGTATGTGTATGCTTCTGTGTAAGATTTTGTCTGTATAGCTTTGCTTCCAACACTTGTCCTAAGGTTCTATCCTATTCCTTTTTTTATTTTTCTAAATAACTATTTTTTAATTCAATAACTTTATTATATTTCATTTTACTGTATCTTCTTTCTTTCTGTCTTTTTTCCTTCTTTCCCTCCTTCCTTCCTTCCTTCCTCCCTCCTTCCCTCCTTTCTTTCCTTCTTTCTTTCTTTCTTCCTTCCTTCCTTCCCTTCTTTCTTTCTTTCTTTCTTTCTTCATGCTTCTACTAATTCTCTCTACTTTTTCTCCCTTTTATTCTGAGCCGTGTGGATGAAAGGCTCTTGGTGCTCCAGCCAAGAGTCAGGACTCTGCCTCTGAGGTAGGATAGCCAACTCCAGGACACGGGTCAACAAGAGACCTCCCAGCTCCACATAATATCAAACGGCGAAAGTCTCCCAGAGACCTCCATCTTAACACCAGCACCCAGCTTCACTCAACGACCAGCAAGCTACAGTGCTGGACAACCTATGCCAAACAACTAGCAAAACAGGAACACAAACCCACACATTAGCAGAGAGGCTGCCTAAAATCATAATAAGGCCACAGACACCCCAAAACACACCACCAGACGTGGACCTGCCCATCAGAAAGACAAGATCCAGCCTCATCCACCAGAACAGAGGCACTAGTTCCCTCCACCAGGAAGCCTACACAACCCACTGAACCAACCTTAGCCACTGGAGACAGACATCAAAAACAGTGGGAACTACAAACCTGCAGCCTACAAAAAGGGGACCCCAAACACAGTAAGATAAGCAAAATGAGAAGACAGAAAAACACACAGCAGATAAAGGAGCAAGATAAAAATGCCCCAGACATAACAAATGAAGAGGAAATAGGCAGTCTACCTGAAAAAGAATTCAGAATAATGATAGTAAGGATGATCCGAAATCTTGGAAGTAGAATGGACAAAATGCAAGAAACAGTTAACAAGGACCGAGAAGAAATAAAGATGAAATAAGCAACGATGAAAAACACAATAAATGAAATTAAAAGTACTCTAGATGGGATCAATAGCAGAATAACGGAGGCAGAAGATTGGATAAGTGACCTGGAAGATAGAAGAGTGGAAATAACTACTGCAGAGCAGAATAAAGAAAAAAGAATGAAAAGAACTGAGGACAGTCTCAGAGACCTCTGGGACAACATTAAACGCACCAACATTCGAATTATAGGGGTTCCAGAAGAAGAAGAGAAAAAGAAAGGGACTGAGAAAATATTTGAAGAGATTATAGTTGAAAACTTCCCTAATATGGGAAAGGAAATAGTTAATCAAGTCCAGGAAGCACAGAGAGTCCCATACAGGATAAGTACAAGGAGAAACACGCCAAGACACATATTAATCAAACTGTCAAAAATTAAATACAAAGAAAGCATATTAAAAGCAGCAAGGGAAAAACAACAAATAACACACAAGGGAATCCCCATAAGGTTAACAGCTGATCTCTCAGCAGAAACCCTACAAGCCAGAAGGGAGTGGCAGGACATACTGAAAGTGATGAAGGAGAAAAACCTGCAACCAAGACTACTCTACCCAGCAAGGATCTCATTCAGATTTGATGGAGAAATTAAAACCTTTACAGACAAGCAAAAGCTGAGAGAGTTCAGCACCACCAAACCAGCTTTACAACAAATGCTAAAGGAACTTCTCTAGACAAGAAACACAAGAGAAGGAACAGACCTATAATAACAAACCCAAAACAACTTAGAAAATGGGAATAGGAACATACATATCGATAATTACCTTAAATGTAAAGGGACTAAATGCTCCCACCAAAAGACACAGATTGGCTGAATGGACACAAAAATAAGACCCTTATATATGCTGTCTACAAGAGACCCACCTCAGACCTAGAGACACATACAGACTGAAAGTAAGGGGATGGAAAAAGATATTCCATGCAAATGGAAACCAAAAGAAAGCTGGAGTAGCAATTCTCATATCAGAAAAAATAGGCTTTAAAATAAGGACTATTAGAAGAGACAAAGAAGGACACTACATAATGATCAAGGGATCGATCCAAGAAGAAGATATAACAATTGTAAATATTTATGCACCCAACATAGGAGCACCTCAATACATAAGGCAAATACTAAATGCCATAAAAGGGGAAATCGACAGTAACACATTCATAGTAGGGGACTTTAACACCCCACTTTCACCCATGGACAGATCATCCAAAATGAAAATCAATAAGGAAACACAAGCTTTAAATGATACATTAAACAAGATGGACTTAATTGATATTTATAGGACACTCCATCCAAAAACAACAGAATACACATTTTTCTCAAGTGCTCATGGAACATTCTCCAGGATAGATCATATCTTGGGTCACAAATCAAGCCTTGGTAAATTTAAGAAAATTGAAATTGTATCAAGTATCTTTTCTGACCACAACGCCATGAGACTAGATATCAATTACAGGAAAAGATCTGTAAAATATACAAACACATGGAGGCTAAACAATACACTACTTAATAATGAAGTGATCACTGAAGAAATCAAAGAGGAAATCAAAAAATACCTAGAAACAAATGACAATGGAGACACAACGACCCAAAACCTATGGGATGCAGCAAAAGCAGTGCTAAGGGGGACGTTTATAGCAATACAAGCCCACCTTAAGAAGCAGGAAACATCTCGAATAAACAACCTAACCTTGCACCTCAAGCAATTAGAGAAAGAAGAACAAAAAAGCCCCAAAGCTAGCAGAAGGAAAGAAATCATAAAAATCAGATCAGAAATAAATGAAAAAGAAATGAAGGAAACGATAGCAAAGATCAATAAAACTAAAAGCTGGTTCTTTGAGAAGATAAACAAAATAGATAAACCACTAGCCAGACTCATCAAGAAAAAAAGGGAGAAGACTCAAATCAATAGAATTAGAAATGAGAAAGGAGAAGTAACAACTGACACTGCAGAAATAAAAAAGATCATGAGAGATTACTACAAGCAACTCTATGCCAATAAAATGGACAATCTGGAAGAAATGGACAGATTCTTAGAAATGCACAACCTGCCAAGACTGAATCAGGAAGAAATAGAAAATATGAACAGACCAATCACAAGCACTGAAATTGAAACTGTGATTAAAAATCTTCCAACAGGGCTTCCCTGGTGGCGCAGTGGTTGGGAGTCCGCCTGCCGATGCAGGGGACACGGGTTCGTGCCCCGGTCTGGGAGGATCCCGCATGCCGCGGAGCGGCTGGGCCCGTGAGCCATGGCCGCTGAGCCTGCGCGTCCGGAGCCTGTCCTCCGCAACGGGAGAGGCCACAACAGTGAGAGGCCCGCGTAACGCATAAAAAAAAAAAAAAAAAAAAAAAAAAATCTTCCAACAAACAAAAGCCCAGGAGCAGATGGCTTCACAGGTGAATTCTATCAAACGTTTAGAGAAGAGCTAACACCTATCCTTCTCAAACTCTTCCAAAATATAGCAGAGGGAGGAACACTCCCAAATTCCTTCTATGAGGCCACCATCACCTTGATACCAAAACCAGACAAGGATGTCACAAAGAAAGAAAACTACAGGCCAATATCACTGATGAACATAGATGCAAAAATCCTCAACAAAGTACTAGCAAACAGAATCCAACAGCACATTAAAAGGATCATACACCATGATCAAGTGGGGTTTATTCCAGGAATGCAAGGATTCTTCAATATACGCAAATCTATCAATGTGATAAACCATATTAACAAATTGAAGGAGAAAAACCATATGATCATCTCAATAGATGCAGAGAAAGCTTTCGACAAAATTCAACACCCATTTATGATAAAAACCCTCCAGAAAGTAGGCATAGAGGGAACTTTCCTCAACATAATAAAGGCCATATATGACAAGCCCACAGCAAACATCATCCTCAATGGTGAAAAACTGAAAGCATTTCCACTAAGATCAGGAACAAGACAAGGTTGCCCACTCTCACCACTCTTATTCAACATAGTTTTGGAAGTTTTAGCCACAGCAATCAGAGAGGAAAAGGAAATAAAAGTAATCCACATCGGAAAAGAAGAAGTAAAGCTGTCACTGTTTGCAGATGACATGATATTATACATAGAGAATCCTAAAGATGCTACCAGAAAACTACTAGAGCTAATCAATGAATTTGGTA
The DNA here is from genome assembly GCF_008692025.1 of Phocoena sinus. Lineage (NCBI taxonomy): Eukaryota > Metazoa > Chordata > Mammalia > Artiodactyla > Phocoenidae > Phocoena > Phocoena sinus. Next base: position 65,996,328 of record NC_045769.1, read on the forward strand.
AAGTAGCAGGATACAAAATTAATGCACAGAAATCTCTGGCATTCCTATATACTAATGATGAAAAATCTGAAAGTGAAATCAAGAAAACACTCCCATTTACCATTGCAACAAAAAGAATAAAATATCTAGGAATAAACCTACCTAAGGATACGAAAGACCTGTATGCAGAAAATTATAAGACACTGATGAAAGAAATTAAAGATGATACAAATAGATGGAGAGATATACCATGTTCTTGGATGGGAAGAATCAACATTGTGAAAATGACTCTACTACCCAAAGCAATCTACAGATTCAATGCAATCCCTATCACACTACCACTGGCATTTTTCACAGAACTCTGTCATACAGAGTGAAGTAAGTCAGAAAGACAAAGACAAATACCATATGCTAACACATATATATGGAATTTAAGGGGAAAAAATGTCATGAAGAACCTAGGGATAAGACAGGAATAGAGGCGCAGACCTACTGGAGAACGGACTTGAGGATATGGGGAGGGGGAAGGGTGAGTTTTGACAGGGCGAGAGAGAGTCATGGACATATACACACTAACAAACGTAGTAAGGTAGATAGCTAGGGGGAAGCAGCCGCAAGGCACAGGGATATGAGCTCGGGGCTTTGGGACAGCCTGGAGGGGTGGGAGGGGGAGAGTGGGAGGGAGGGAGACTCAAGAGGGAAGACACATGGGAGCACATGTATATGTATAGCTGATTCACTTTGTTATAAATCAGAAACTAACACACCATTGTAAAGCAATTATACCCCAATAAAGATGTTAAAAAAAAAAAAAAAATAAATAAATAAATAAATAATAAAATTTAAAAAAAAATTTTTTTTTCTGAATAATTAAATTTTAATAATTTTATTATACTTTACCTTCTTTCTTTCTTTCTTTCTTTCTTTCTTTCTTTCTTTCTTTCTTTCTTTCTTTCTTTCTTTCCTTCCTTCCTTCCGTCCTTCCCTCCTTTAGACAACAAATCATCCCAAATTGAGGAGGTGGTCTCTGAATGCAAGATTTATGATTTTTTCCCCTTTAACTCTTTCTGTGAGGGTGTATGTGTATGCTTCTGTGTAAGATTTTGTCTGTATAGCTTTGCTTCCAACACTTGTCCTAAGGTTCTATCCATTCCTTTTTTTATTTTTCTAAATAACTATTTTTTAATTCAATAACTTTATTATATTTCATTTTACTGTATCTTCTTTCTTTCTGTCTTTTTTCCTTCTTTCCCTCCTTCCTTCCTTCCTTCCTCCCTCCTTCCCTCCTTTCTTTCCTTCTTTCTTTCTTTCTTCCTTCCTTCCTTCCCTTCTTTCTTTCTTTCTTTCTTTCTTCATGCTTCTACTAATTCTCTCTACTTTTTCTCCCTTTTATTCTGAGCCGTGTGGATGAAAGGCTCTTGGTGCTCCAGCCAAGAGTCAGGACTCTGCCTCTGAGGTAGGATAGCCAACTCCAGGACACGGGTCAACAAGAGACCTCCCAGCTCCACATAATATCAAACGGCGAAAGTCTCCCAGAGACCTCCATCTTAACACCAGCACCCAGCTTCACTCAACGACCAGCAAGCTACAGTGCTGGACAACCTATGCCAAACAACTAGCAAAACAGGAACACAAACCCACACATTAGCAGAGAGGCTGCCTAAAATCATAATAAGGCCACAGACACCCCAAAACACACCACCAGACGTGGACCTGCCCATCAGAAAGACAAGATCCAGCCTCATCCACCAGAACAGAGGCACTAGTTCCCTCCACCAGGAAGCCTACACAACCCACTGAACCAACCTTAGCCACTGGAGACAGACATCAAAAACAGTGGGAACTACAAACCTGCAGCCTACAAAAAGGGGACCCCAAACACAGTAAGATAAGCAAAATGAGAAGACAGAAAAACACACAGCAGATAAAGGAGCAAGATAAAAATGCCGCAGACATAACAAATGAAGAGGAAATAGGCAGTCTACCTGAAAAAGAATTCAGAATAATGATAGTAAGGATGATCCGAAATCTTGGAAGTAGAATGGACAAAATGCAAGAAACAGTTAACAAGGACCGAGAAGAAATAAAGATGAAATAAGCAACGATGAAAAACACAATAAATGAAATTAAAAGTACTCTAGATGGGATCAATAGCAGAATAACGGAGGCAGAAGATTGGATAAGTGACCTGGAAGATAGAAGAGTGGAAATAACTACTGCAGAGCAGAATAAAGAAAAAAGAATGAAAAGAACTGAGGACAGTCTCAGAGACCTCTGGGACAACATTAAACGCACCAACATTCGAATTATAGGGGTTCCAGAAGAAGAAGAGAAAAAGAAAGGGACTGAGAAAATATTTGAAGAGATTATAGTTGAAAACTTCCCTAATATGGGAAAGGAAATAGTTAATCAAGTCCAGGAAGCACAGAGAGTCCCATACAGGATAAGTACAAGGAGAAACACGCCAAGACACATATTAATCAAACTGTCAAAAATTAAATACAAAGAAAGCATATTAAAAGCAGCAAGGGAAAAACAACAAATAACACACAAGGGAATCCCCATAAGGTTAACAGCTGATCTCTCAGCAGAAACCCTACAAGCCAGAAGGGAGTGGCAGGACATACTGAAAGTGATGAAGGAGAAAAACCTGCAACCAAGACTACTCTACCCAGCAAGGATCTCATTCAGATTTGATGGAGAAATTAAAACCTTTACAGACAAGCAAAAGCTGAGAGAGTTCAGCACCACCAAACCAGCTTTACAACAAATGCTAAAGGAACTTCTCTAGACAAGAAACACAAGAGAAGGAACAGACCTATAATAACAAACCCAAAACAACTTAGAAAATGGGAATAGGAACATACATATCGATAATTACCTTAAATGTAAAGGGACTAAATGCTCCCACCAAAAGACACAGATTGGCTGAATGGACACAAAAATAAGACCCTTATATATGCTGTCTACAAGAGACCCACCTCAGACCTAGAGACACATACAGACTGAAAGTAAGGGGATGGAAAAAGATATTCCATGCAAATGGAAACCAAAAGAAAGCTGGAGTAGCAATTCTCATATCAGAAAAAATAGGCTTTAAAATAAGGACTATTAGAAGAGACAAAGAAGGACACTACATAATGATCAAGGGATCGATCCAAGAAGAAGATATAACAATTGTAAATATTTATGCACCCAACATAGGAGCACCTCAATACATAAGGCAAATACTAAATGCCATAAAAGGGGAAATCGACAGTAACACATTCATAGTAGGGGACTTTAACACCCCACTTTCACCCATGGACAGATCATCCAAAATGAAAATCAATAAGGAAACACAAGCTTTAAATGATACATTAAACAAGATGGACTTAATTGATATTTATAGGACACTCCATCCAAAAACAACAGAATACACATTTTTCTCAAGTGCTCATGGAACATTCTCCAGGATAGATCATATCTTGGGTCACAAATCAAGCCTTGGTAAATTTAAGAAAATTGAAATTGTATCAAGTATCTTTTCTGACCACAACGCCATGAGACTAGATATCAATTACAGGAAAAGATCTGTAAAATATACAAACACATGGAGGCTAAACAATACACTACTTAATAATGAAGTGATCACTGAAGAAATCAAAGAGGAAATAAAAAAATACCTAGAAACAAATGACAATGGAGACACAACGACCCAAAACCTATGGGATGCAGCAAAAGCAGTGCTAAGGGGGACGTTTATAGCAATACAAGCCCACCTTAAGAAGCAGGAAACATCTCGAATAAACAACCTAACCTTGCACCTCAAGCAATTAGAGAAAGAAGAACAAAAAAGCCCCAAAGCTAGCAGAAGGAAAGAAATCATAAAAATCAGATCAGAAATAAATGAAAAAGAAATGAAGCAAACGAAAGCAAAGATCAATAAAACTAAAAGCTGGTTCTTTGAGAAGATAAACAAAATAGATAAACCACTAGCCAGACTCATCAAGAAAAAAAGGGAGAAGACTCAAATCAATAGAATTAGAAATGAGAAAGGAGAAATAACAACTGACACTGCAGAAATAAAAAAAATCATGAGAGATTACTACAAGCAACTCTATGCCAATAAAATGGACAATCTGGAAGAAATGGACAGATTCTTAGAAATGCACAACCTGCCAAGACTGAATCAGGAAGAAATAGAAAATATGAACAGACCAATCACAAGCACTGAAATTGAAACTGTGATTAAAAATCTTCCAACAGGGCTTCCCTGGTGGCGCAGTGGTTGGGAGTCCGCCTGCCGATGCAGGGGACACGGGTTCGTGCCCCGGTCTGGGAGGATCCCGCATGCCGCGGAGCGGCTGGGCCCGTGAGCCATGGCCGCTGAGCCTGCGCGTCCGGAGCCTGTCCTCCGCAACGGGAGAGGCCACAACAGTGAGAGGCCCGCGTAACGCATAAAAAAAAAAAAAAAAAAAAAAAAATCTTCCAACAAACAAAAGCCCAGGAGCAGATGGCTTCACAGGTGAATTCTATCAAACGTTTAGAGAAGAGCTAACACCTATCCTTCTCAAACTCTTCCAAAATATAGCAGAGGGAGGAACACTCCCAAATTCCTTCTATGAGGCCACCATCACCTTGATACCAAAACCAGACAAGGATGTCACAAAGAAAGAAAACTACAGGCCAATATCACTGATGAACATAGATGCAAAAATCCTCAACAAAGTACTAGCAAACAGAATCCAACAGCACATTAAAAGGATCATACACCATGATCAAGTGGGGTTTATTCCAGGAATGCAAGGATTCTTCAATATACGCAAATCTATCAATGTGATAAACCATATTAACAAATTGAAGGAGAAAAACCATATGATCATCTCAATAGATGCAGAGAAAGCTTTCGACAAAATTCAACACCCATTTATGATAAAAACCCTCCAGAAAGTAGGCATAGAGGGAACTTTCCTCAACATAATAAAGGCCATATATGACAAGCCCACAGCAAACATCATCCTCAATGGTGAAAAACTGAAAGCATTTCCACTAAGATCAGGAACAAGACAAGGTTGCCCACTCTCACCACTCTTATTCAACATAGTTTTGGAAGTTTTAGCCACAGCAATCAGAGAGGAAAAGGAAATAAAAGTAATCCACATCGGAAAAGAAGAAGTAAAGCTGTCACTGTTTGCAGATGACATGATATTATACATAGAGAATCCTAAAGATGCTACCAGAAAACTACTAGAGCTAATCAATGAATTTGGTAAAGTAGCAGGATACAAAATTAATGCACAGAAATCTCTGGCATTCCTATATACTAATGATGAAAAATCTGAAAGTGAAATCAAGAAAACACTCCCATTTACCATTGCAACAAAAAGAATAAAATATCTAGGAATAAACCTACCTAAGGATACGAAAGACCTGTATGCAGAAAATTATAAGACACTGATGAAAGAAATTAAAGATGATACAAATAGATGGAGAGATATACCATGTTCTTGGATGGGAAGAATCAACATTGTGAAAATGACTCTACTACCCAAAGCAATCTACAGATTCAATGCAATCCCTATCACACTACCACTGGCATTTTTCACAGAACTCTGTCATACAGAGTGAAGTAAGTCAGAAAGACAAAGACAAATACCATATGCTAACACATATATATGGAATTTAAGGGGAAAAAATGTCATGAAGAACCTAGGGATAAGACAGGAATAGAGGCGCAGACCTACTGGAGAACGGACTTGAGGATATGGGGAGGGGGAAGGGTGAGTTTTGACAGGGCGAGAGAGAGTCATGGACATATACACACTAACAAACGTAGTAAGGTAGATAGCTAGGGGGAAGCAGCCGCAAGGCACAGGGATATGAGCTCGGGGCTTTGGGACAGCCTGGAGGGGTGGGAGGGGGAGAGTGGGAGGGAGGGAGACTCAAGAGGGAAGACACATGGGAGCACATGTATATGTATAGCTGATTCACTTTGTTATAAATCAGAAACTAACACACCATTGTAAAGCAATTATACCCCAATAAAGATGTTAAAAAAAAAAAAAAAAAATAAATAAATAAATAAATAATAAAATTTAAAAAAAAATTTTTTTTTCTGAATAATTAAATTTTAATAATTTTATTATACTTTACCTTCTTTCTTTCTTTCTTTCTTTCTTTCTTTCTTTCTTTCTTTCTTTCTTTCTTTCTTTCCTTCCTTCCTTCCGTCCTTCCCTCCTTTAGACAACAAATCATCCCAAATTGAGGAGGTGGTCTCTGAATGCAAGATTTATGATTTTTTCCCCTTTAACTCTTTCTGTGAGGGTGTATGTGTATGCTTCTGTGTAAGATTTTGTCTGTATAGCTTTGCTTCCAACACTTGTCCTAAGGTTCTATCCATTCCTTTTTTTATTTTTCTAAATAACTATTTTTTAATTCAATAACTTTATTATATTTCATTTTACTGTATCTTCTTTCTTTCTGTCTTTTTTCCTTCTTTCCCTCCTTCCTTCCTTCCTTCCTCCCTCCTTCCCTCCTTTCTTTCCTTCTTTCTTTCTTTCTTCCTTCCTTCCTTCCCTTCTTTCTTTCTTTCTTTCTTTCTTTCTTCATGCTTCTACTAATTCTCTCTACTTTTTCTCCCTTTTATTCTGAGCCGTGTGGATGAAAGGCTCTTGGTGCTCCAGCCAAGAGTCAGGACTCTGCCTCTGAGGTAGGATAGCCAACTCCAGGACACGGGTCAACAAGAGACCTCCCAGCTCCACATAATATCAAACGGCGAAAGTCTCCCAGAGACCTCCATCTTAACACCAGCACCCAGCTTCACTCAACGACCAGCAAGCTACAGTGCTGGACAACCTATGCCAAACAACTAGCAAAACAGGAACACAAACCCACACATTAGCAGAGAGGCTGCCTAAAATCATAATAAGGCCACAGACACCCCAAAACACACCACCAGACGTGGACCTGCCCATCAGAAAGACAAGATCCAGCCTCATCCACCAGAACAGAGGCACTAGTTCCCTCCACCAGGAAGCCTACACAACCCACTGAACCAACCTTAGCCACTGGAGACAGACATCAAAAACAGTGGGAACTACAAACCTGCAGCCTACAAAAAGGGGACCCCAAACACAGTAAGATAAGCAAAATGAGAAGACAGAAAAACACACAGCAGATAAAGGAGCAAGATAAAAATGCCCCAGACATAACAAATGAAGAGGAAATAGGCAGTCTACCTGAAAAAGAATTCAGAATAATGATAGTAAGGATGATCCGAAATCTTGGAAGTAGAATGGACAAAATGCAAGAAACAGTTAACAAGGACCGAGAAGAAATAAAGATGAAATAAGCAACGATGAAAAACACAATAAATGAAATTAAAAGTACTCTAGATGGGATCAATAGCAGAATAACGGAGGCAGAAGATTGGATAAGTGACCTGGAAGATAGAAGAGTGGAAATAACTACTGCAGAGCAGAATAAAGAAAAAAGAATGAAAAGAACTGAGGACAGTCTCAGAGACCTCTGGGACAACATTAAACGCACCAACATTCGAATTATAGGGGTTCCAGAAGAAGAAGAGAAAAAGAAAGGGACTGAGAAAATATTTGAAGAGATTATAGTTGAAAACTTCCCTAATATGGGAAAGGAAATAGTTAATCAAGTCCAGGAAGCACAGAGAGTCCCATACAGGATAAGTACAAGGAGAAACACGCCAAGACACATATTAATCAAACTGTCAAAAATTAAATACAAAGAAAGCATATTAAAAGCAGCAAGGGAAAAACAACAAATAACACACAAGGGAATCCCCATAAGGTTAACAGCTGATCTCTCAGCAGAAACCCTACAAGCCAGAAGGGAGTGGCAGGACATACTGAAAGTGATGAAGGAGAAAAACCTGCAACCAAGACTACTCTACCCAGCAAGGATCTCATTCAGATTTGATGGAGAAATTAAAACCTTTACAGACAAGCAAAAGCTGAGAGAGTTCAGCACCACCAAACCAGCTTTACAACAAATGCTAAAGGAACTTCTCTAGACAAGAAACACAAGAGAAGGAACAGACCTATAATAACAAACCCAAAACAACTTAGAAAATGGGAATAGGAACATACATATCGATAATTACCTTAAATGTAAAGGGACTAAATGCTCCCACCAAAAGACACAGATTGGCTGAATGGACACAAAAATAAGACCCTTATATATGCTGTCTACAAGAGACCCACCTCAGACCTAGAGACACATACAGACTGAAAGTAAGGGGATGGAAAAAGATATTCCATGCAAATGGAAACCAAAAGAAAGCTGGAGTAGCAATTCTCATATCAGAAAAAATAGGCTTTAAAATAAGGACTATTAGAAGAGACAAAGAAGGACACTACATAATGATCAAGGGATCGATCCAAGAAGAAGATATAACAATTGTAAATATTTATGCACCCAACATAGGAGCACCTCAATACATAAGGCAAATACTAAATGCCATAAAAGGGGAAATCGACAGTAACACATTCATAGTAGGGGACTTTAACACCCCACTTTCACCCATGGACAGATCATCCAAAATGAAAATCAATAAGGAAACACAAGCTTTAAATGATACATTAAACAAGATGGACTTAATTGATATTTATAGGACACTCCATCCAAAAACAACAGAATACACATTTTTCTCAAGTGCTCATGGAACATTCTCCAGGATAGATCATATCTTGGGTCACAAATCAAGCCTTGGTAAATTTAAGAAAATTGAAATTGTATCAAGTATCTTTTCTGACCACAACGCCATGAGACTAGATATCAATTACAGGAAAAGATCTGTAAAATATACAAACACATGGAGGCTAAACAATACACTACTTAATAATGAAGTGATCACTGAAGAAATCAAAGAGGAAATCAAAAAATACCTAGAAACAAATGACAATGGAGACACAACGACCCAAAACCTATGGGATGCAGCAAAAGCAGTGCTAAGGGGGACGTTTATAGCAATACAAGCCCACCTTAAGAAGCAGGAAACATCTCGAATAAACAACCTAACCTTGCACCTCAAGCAATTAGAGAAAGAAGAACAAAAAAGCCCCAAAGCTAGCAGAAGGAAAGAAATCATAAAAATCAGATCAGAAATAAATGAAAAAGAAATGAAGGAAACGATAGCAAAGATCAATAAAACTAAAAGCTGGTTCTTTGAGAAGATAAACAAAATAGATAAACCACTAGCCAGACTCATCAAGAAAAAAAGGGAGAAGACTCAAATCAATAGAATTAGAAATGAGAAAGGAGAAATAACAACTGACACTGCAGAAATAAAAAAAATCATGAGAGATTACTACAAGCAACTCTATGCCAATAAAATGGACAATCTGGAAGAAATGGACAGATTCTTAGAAATGCACAACCTGCCAAGACTGAATCAGGAAGAAATAGAAAATATGAACAGACCAATCACAAGCACTGAAATTGAAACTGTGATTAAAAATCTTCCAACAGGGCTTCCCTGGTGGCGCAGTGGTTGGGAGTCCGCCTGCCGATGCAGGGGACACGGGTTCGTGCCCCGGTCTGGGAGGATCCCGCATGCCGCGGAGCGGCTGGGCCCGTGAGCCATGGCCGCTGAGCCTGCGCGTCCGGAGCCTGTCCTCCGCAACGGGAGAGGCCACAACAGTGAGAGGCCCGCGTAACGCATAAAAAAAAAAAAAAAAAAAAAAAAAATCTTCCAACAAACAAAAGCCCAGGAGCAGATGGCTTCACAGGTGAATTCTATCAAACGTTTAGAGAAGAGCTAACACCTATCCTTCTCAAACTCTTCCAAAATATAGCAGAGGGAGGAACACTCCCAAATTCCTTCTATGAGGCCACCATCACCTTGATACCAAAACCAGACAAGGATGTCACAAAGAAAGAAAACTACAGGCCAATATCACTGATGAACATAGATGCAAAAATCCTCAACAAAGTACTAGCAAACAGAATCCAACAGCACATTAAAAGGATCATACACCATGATCAAGTGGGGTTTATTCCAGGAATGCAAGGATTCTTCAATATACGCAAATCTATCAATGTGATAAACCATATTAACAAATTGAAGGAGAAAAACCATATGATCATCTCAATAGATGCAGAGAAAGCTTTCGACAAAATTCAACACCCATTTATGATAAAAACCCTCCAGAAAGTAGGCATAGAGGGAACTTTCCTCAACATAATAAAGGCCATATATGACAAGCCCACAGCAAACATCATCCTCAATGGTGAAAAACTGAAAGCATTTCCACTAAGATCAGGAACAAGACAAGGTTGCCCACTCTCACCACTCTTATTCAACATAGTTTTGGAAGTTTTAGCCACAGCAATCAGAGAGGAAAAGGAAATAAAAGTAATCCACATCGGAAAAGAAGAAGTAAAGCTGTCACTGTTTGCAGATGACATGATATTATACATAGAGAATCCTAAAGATGCTACCAGAAAACTACTAGAGCTAATCAATGAATTTGGTAAAGTAGCAGGATACAAAATTAATGCACAGAAATCTCTGGCATTCCTATATACTAATGATGAAAAATCTGAAAGTGAAATCAAGAAAACACTCCCATTTACCATTGCAACAAAAAGAATAAAATATCTAGGAATAAACCTACCTAAGGATACGAAAGACCTGTATGCAGAAAATTATAAGACACTGATGAAAGAAATTAAAGATGATACAAATAGATGGAGAGATATACCATGTTCTTGGATGGGAAGAATCAACATTGTGAAAATGACTCTACTACCCAAAGCAATCTACAGATTCAATGCAATCCCTATCACACTACCACTGGCATTTTTCACAGAACTCTGTCATACAGAGTGAAGTAAGTCAGAAAGACAAAGACAAATACCATATGCTAACACATATATATGGAATTTAAGGGGAAAAAATGTCATGAAGAACCTAGGGATAAGACAGGAATAGAGGCGCAGACCTACTGGAGAACGGACTTGAGGATATGGGGAGGGGGAAGGGTGAGTTTTGACAGGGCGAGAGAGAGTCATGGACATATACACACTAACAAACGTAGTAAGGTAGATAGCTAGGGGGAAGCAGCCGCAAGGCACAGGGATATGAGCTCGGGGCTTTGGGACAGCCTGGAGGGGTGGGAGGGGGAGAGTGGGAGGGAGGGAGACTCAAGAGGGAAGACACATGGGAGCACATGTATATGTATAGCTGATTCACTTTGTTATAAATCAGAAACTAACACACCATTGTAAAGCAATTATACCCCAATAAAGATGTTAAAAAAAAAAAAAAAAATAAATAAATAAATAAATAATAAAATTTAAAAAAAAATTTTTTTTTCTGAATAATTAAATTTTAATAATTTTATTATACTTTACCTTCTTTCTTTCTTTCTTTCTTTCTTTCTTTCTTTCTTTCTTTCTTTCTTTCTTTCTTTCTTTCCTTCCTTCCTTCCGTCCTTCCCTCCTTTAGACAACAAATCATCCCAAATTGAGGAGGTGGTCTCTGAATGCAAGATTTATGATTTTTTCCCCTTTAACTCTTTCTGTGAGGGTGTATGTGTATGCTTCTGTGTAAGATTTTGTCTGTATAGCTTTGCTTCCAACACTTGTCCTAAGGTTCTATCCATTCCTTTTTTTATTTTTCTAAATAACTATTTTTTAATTCAATAACTTTATTATATTTCATTTTACTGTATCTTCTTTCTTTCTGTCTTTTTTCCTTCTTTCCCTCCTTCCTTCCTTCCTTCCTCCCTCCTTCCCTCCTTTCTTTCCTTCTTTCTTTCTTTCTTCCTTCCTTCCTTCCCTTCTTTCTTTCTTTCTTTCTTTCTTTCTTCATGCTTCTACTAATTCTCTCTACTTTTTCTCCCTTTTATTCTGAGCCGTGTGGATGAAAGGCTCTTGGTGCTCCAGCCAAGAGTCAGGACTCTGCCTCTGAGGTAGGATAGCCAACTCCAGGACACGGGTCAACAAGAGACCTCCCAGCTCCACATAATATCAAACGGCGAAAGTCTCCCAGAGACCTCCATCTTAACACCAGCACCCAGCTTCACTCAACGACCAGCAAGCTACAGTGCTGGACAACCTATGCCAAACAACTAGCAAAACAGGAACACAAACCCACACATTAGCAGAGAGGCTGCCTAAAATCATAATAAGGCCACAGACACCCCAAAACACACCACCAGACGTGGACCTGCCCATCAGAAAGACAAGATCCAGCCTCATCCACCAGAACAGAGGCACTAGTTCCCTCCACCAGGAAGCCTACACAACCCACTGAACCAACCTTAGCCACTGGAGACAGACATCAAAAACAGTGGGAACTACAAACCTGCAGCCTACAAAAAGGGGACCCCAAACACAGTAAGATAAGCAAAATGAGAAGACAGAAAAACACACAGCAGATAAAGGAGCAAGATAAAAATGCCCCAGACATAACAAATGAAGAGGAAATAGGCAGTCTACCTGAAAAAGAATTCAGAATAATGATAGTAAGGATGATCCGAAATCTTGGAAGTAGAATGGACAAAATGCAAGAAACAGTTAACAAGGACCGAGAAGAAATAAAGATGAAATAAGCAACGATGAAAAACACAATAAATGAAATTAAAAGTACTCTAGATGGGATCAATAGCAGAATAACGGAGGCAGAAGATTGGATAAGTGACCTGGAAGATAGAAGAGTGGAAATAACTACTGCAGAGCAGAATAAAGAAAAAAGAATGAAAAGAACTGAGGACAGTCTCAGAGACCTCTGGGACAACATTAAACGCACCAACATTCGAATTATAGGGGTTCCAGAAGAAGAAGAGAAAAAGAAAGGGACTGAGAAAATATTTGAAGAGATTATAGTTGAAAACTTCCCTAATATGGGAAAGGAAATAGTTAATCAAGTCCAGGAAGCACAGAGAGTCCCATACAGGATAAGTACAAGGAGAAACACGCCAAGACACATATTAATCAAACTGTCAAAAATTAAATACAAAGAAAGCATATTAAAAGCAGCAAGGGAAAAACAACAAATAACACACAAGGGAATCCCCATAAGGTTAACAGCTGATCTCTCAGCAGAAACCCTACAAGCCAGAAGGGAGTGGCAGGACATACTGAAAGTGATGAAGGAGAAAAACCTGCAACCAAGACTACTCTACCCAGCAAGGATCTCATTCAGATTTGATGGAGAAATTAAAACCTTTACAGACAAGCAAAAGCTGAGAGAGTTCAGCACCACCAAACCAGCTTTACAACAAATGCTAAAGGAACTTCTCTAGACAAGAAACACAAGAGAAGGAACAGACCTATAATAACAAACCCAAAACAACTTAGAAAATGGGAATAGGAACATACATATCGATAATTACCTTAAATGTAAAGGGACTAAATGCTCCCACCAAAAGACACAGATTGGCTGAATGGACACAAAAATAAGACCCTTATATATGCTGTCTACAAGAGACCCACCTCAGACCTAGAGACACATACAGACTGAAAGTAAGGGGATGGAAAAAGATATTCCATGCAAATGGAAACCAAAAGAAAGCTGGAGTAGCAATTCTCATATCAGAAAAAATAGGCTTTAAAATAAGGACTATTAGAAGAGACAAAGAAGGACACTACATAATGATCAAGGGATCGATCCAAGAAGAAGATATAACAATTGTAAATATTTATGCACCCAACATAGGAGCACCTCAATACATAAGGCAAATACTAAATGCCATAAAAGGGGAAATCGACAGTAACACATTCATAGTAGGGGACTTTAACACCCCACTTTCACCCATGGACAGATCATCCAAAATGAAAATCAATAAGGAAACACAAGCTTTAAATGATACATTAAACAAGATGGACTTAATTGATATTTATAGGACACTCCATCCAAAAACAACAGAATACACATTTTTCTCAAGTGCTCATGGAACATTCTCCAGGATAGATCATATCTTGGGTCACAAATCAAGCCTTGGTAAATTTAAGAAAATTGAAATTGTATCAAGTATCTTTTCTGACCACAACGCCATGAGACTAGATATCAATTACAGGAAAAGATCTGTAAAATATACAAACACATGGAGGCTAAACAATACACTACTTAATAATGAAGTGATCACTGAAGAAATCAAAGAGGAAATCAAAAAATACCTAGAAACAAATGACAATGGAGACACAACGACCCAAAACCTATGGGATGCAGCAAAAGCAGTGCTAAGGGGGACGTTTATAGCAATACAAGCCCACCTTAAGAAGCAGGAAACATCTCGAATAAACAACCTAACCTTGCACCTCAAGCAATTAGAGAAAGAAGAACAAAAAAGCCCCAAAGCTAGCAGAAGGAAAGAAATCATAAAAATCAGATCAGAAATAAATGAAAAAGAAATGAAGGAAACGATAGCAAAGATCAATAAAACTAAAAGCTGGTTCTTTGAGAAGATAAACAAAATAGATAAACCACTAGCCAGACTCATCAAGAAAAAAAGGGAGAAGACTCAAATCAATAGAATTAGAAATGAAAAAGGAGAAGTAACAACTGACACTGCAGAAATAAAAAAGATCATGAGAGATTACTACAAGCAACTCTATGCCAATAAAATGGACAATCTGGAAGAAATGGACAGATTCTTAGAAATGCACAAACTGCCAAGACTGAATCAGGAGGAAATAGAAAATATGAACAGACCAATCACAAGCACTGAAATTGAAACTGTGATTAAAAATCTTCCAACAAACAAAAGCCCCGGACCAGATGGCTTCACAGGCAAATTCTATCAAACATTTAGAGAAGAGCTAACACCTATCCTTCTCAAACTCTTCCAAAATATAGCAGAGGGAGGAACACTCCCAAATTCCTTCTATGAGGCCACCATCACCTTGATACCAAAACCAGACAAGGATGTCACAAAGAGAGAAAACTACAGGCCAATATCACTGATGAACATTGATGCAAAAATCCTCAACAAAGTACTAGCAAACAGAATCCAACAGCACATTAAAAGCATCATACACCATGATCAAGTGGGGTTTATTCCAGGAATGCAAGGATTCTTCAATATACGCAAATCTATCAATGTGATAAACCATATTAACAAATTGAAGGAGAAAAACCATATGATCATCTCAATAGATGCAGAGAAAGCTTTCGACAAAATTCAACACCCATTTATGATAAAAACCCTCCAGAAAGTAGGCATAGAGGGAACTTTCCTCAACATAATAAAGGCCATATATGACAAGCCCACAGCCAACATCATCCTCAATGGTGAAAAACTGAAAGCATTTCCACTAAGATCAGGAACAAGACAAGGTTGCTCACTCTCACCACTCTTATTCAACATAGTTTTGGAAGTTTTAGCCACAGCAATCAGAGAAGAAAAGGAAATAAAAGGAATCCAAATCGGAAAAGAAGACGTAAAGCTGTCACTGTTTGCAGATGACATGATACTATACATAGAGAATCCTAAAGATGCTACCAGAAAACTACTAGAGCTAATCAATGAATTTGGTAAAGTAGCAGGATACAAAATTAATGCACAGAAATCTCTGGCATTCCTATATACTAATGATGAAAAATCTGAAATGGAAATCAAGAAAACACTCCCATTTACCATTGCAACAAAAAGAATAAAATATCTAGGAATAAACCTACCTAAGGAGACAAAAGACTTGTATGCAGAAAATTATAAGACACTGATGAAAGAAATTAAAGATGATACAAATAGATGGAGAGATATACCATGTTCTTGGATGGGAAGAATCAACATTGTGAAAATGACTCTACTACCCAAAGCAATCTATAGATTTAATGCAATCCCTATCAAACTACTACTGGCATTTTTCACAGAACTAGAACAAAAAATTTCACAACTTGTATGGAAACACCAAAGACCCCGAATAGCCAAAGCAATCTTGAGAACGAAAAAAGGAGCTGGAGGAATCAGGCTCCCAGACTTCAGACTATACTACAAAGCTACAGTAATCAAGACAGTATGGTACTGGCACGAAAACAGAAAGATAGATCAATGGAAGAGGATAGAAAGCCCAGAGATAAACCCACGCACATATGGTCACCTTATCTTTGATAAAGGTGGCAGGAATGTACAGTGGAGAAAGGACAGCCTCTTCAATAAGTGGTGCTGGGAAAACTGGACAGATACATGTAAAACTATGAGATTAGAGCACTCCCTAACACCATACACAAAAATAAGCTCAAAATGGATTAAAAACCTAAATGTAAGGCCAGCAACTATCAAACACTTAGTGGAAAACATAGGCAGAACACTCTATGACATAAATCACAGCAAGATCCTTTCTGACCCACCTCCTAGAGAAATGGAAATAAAAACAAAAATAAACAAATGGGACCTAATGAAACTTCAGAGCTTTTGCACAGCAAAGGAAACCATAAATAAGACCAAAAGACAACCCTCAGAATGGGAGAAAATATTTGCAAATGAAGCAACTGACAAAGGATTCATCTCCTGAATTTACAAGCAGCTCATGCAGCTCAATAACAAAAAAACAAACAACCCCATCCAAAAATGGGCAGAAGACCTAAATAGACATTTCTCCAAAGAAGATATACAGACTGCCAACAAACACATGAAAGAATGCTCAACATCATTAATCATTAGAGAAATGCAAATCAAAACTACAATGAGATATCATCTCACACCAGTCAGAATGGCCATCATCAAAAAATCTAGAAACAATAAATGCTGGAGAGGGTGTGGAGAAAAGGGGACACTCTTGCACTGCTGGTGGGAATGTGAATTGGTTCAGCCACTATGGAGAACAGTATGGAGCTTCCTTAAAAAACTATAAATAGAACTACCATATGACCCAGCAATCCCACTACTAGGCATATACCCTGAGAAAACCAAAATTCAAAAAGAGTCATGTACCGAAATGTTCATTGCAGCTCTATTTACAATAGCCAGGACATGGAAACAACCTAAGTGCCCATCATCAGATGAATGGATAAAGAAGATGTGGCACATATATACAATGGAATATTACTCAGCCATAAAAAGAAATGAAATTGAGCTATTTGTAATGAGGTGGATAGACCTAGAGTCTGTCATACAGAGTGAAGTAAGTCAGAAAGAAAAAGACAAATACCGTATGATAACACATATATATGGAATTTAGGAAGAAAGAAAAATGTCATGAAGAACCCAGGGGTAAGACAGGAATAAAGACACAGACCTACTGGAGAACGGACTTGAGGATATGGGGAGGGGGAAGGGTGAGCTGTGACAGGGCAAGAGAGAGTCATGGACATATACACACTAACAAACGTAAGGTAGATAGCTAGTGGGAAGTAGCCGCATGGCACAGGGATATCGGCTCGGTGCTTTGTAACCGCCTGGAGGGGTGGGATAGGGAGGGTGGGAGGGCGGGAGACACAAGAGGGAAGAGATATGGGAACATATGTATATGTATAACTGATTCACTTTGTTATAAAGCAGAAACTAACACACCATTGTAAAGCAATTATACCCCAATAAAGATGTTTAAAAAAATTGTGATATTTTTTCACATGGAGAAAGTGTAATAACGTTAGGAATTCATAATCCCTGAAGTATATAATTCATTTCCTGATATTTTGGCCAAACATCTTAATAAAAATTCAAAGTTATGGAAATCATTTTAAAATTAAATTTGCTTTAATCAATGGGAAATCTTCTGACCATACTGCCAGTTCTCAGTAAAAAAATGAATACAAACACTGCAAATCTGAGTTTAAATTCAAGACTCTAGGTCTTAACTCTAGCTGGCTAATTGGGCATGCTTGACATTTGTTTTGTTTCGTTATTCTTTTTCACATTGAATTTTTGCTTTAATGAAGACAAACTTCTTGACAACTACACTGCCCCAGAGATTAGATTTGTAGCAATGAGGTCAAGTCGCTCTATATTTATATTTCTCCTAAATTCTCATCCTTTTTAGTAACATTATCCATTTCTTTACCCTCTTTGTGGTGACTTATTTCACCTGCTAACCTTTCTCTTTCACAGTATTATTATCAGGGTCACTATTTCTTGTAATCAGAATGCACATCCTACTATTAGTTTAAAGCACAACTTTTTTTTTTCAAATAGGTTGACACTCAGATTTTGATAACAGCAGAGACTGAATGGCACCTTGAGCCATTTACCTCTTAAATCACTTCAAAGTTTTAAGTCTCCAAACCAGGCCAGGAAGTTGAAAATATTTCACTATTTACAGAGAGATATTACACTCTTTCATAGCTGTTGTATACCAGTTTTTGCCCCCTTTGGTCTCGTGCATGCATTTGTTCACTCAGCAAACACTTGTTCAGCATTTGCCACATCCTAAGAATTATGTGAGGCAGTAAAAACTCAGAAATTAAAAAAGAAAAAAAAATCCCTGCCTTCCAGGTGCTCCCATCAAAGATCAAAGCAAGCAGACATGTGGTGTACACTGGGATCCTCGGGAATGGATTAAAGTTTTGCATTTTATGAAAAAGAAAGAGAAGGGAAGAGGAGAGGGAAGTTTTCCTAGTGGAAATAAACACAAGCTAAATTTGAATTAACAGAAAATGTCAGCAAGTGGTGGGGAAATGGTACTTCGGGTCTCTGGCCAAGAAAATGCACTGCTCAGGTCTCCTGCTGCAGGGAGCATAGTTGACTGACAGCCTCAGCTGGACTCACTACTCCATTCATGTAGAGGCTATGTTTCTTTTGGCCTGTTTCGGGCCAAAACCTGAGAGCTGTGGGGCGCTTGTGCAGGTCATTCCTGTGGGATAGGGGACTCTTCTAATGGATGCCTTTGGTTCCATTCCTCTTCGCCTGATGAAGCTTTCTTAGAATTGTGCTGAAGTCTAAGAATCTTCCTTCCAAGTCCTCCTTCCTCTCTCCCACCTTTTCTTTTTCCTTTTTTTTTTTTTTCAGGTCAGACCTCTTATCATGGACTGAATGGTTTCTCTCTATATTTCTTCTTTTTCCTTTTTATCTTTCATAATTGCCTCCTTCCCCCCACCCAATCTCTCTTTCATGACTAATCTTGTTTTGGAGACTGCTCCTTGGGAAACCTGAATTAACACAGGTGGTGCCAAGAGTGGGCCAATGAACATGTGGTTTGGGGACTGGTTCACTTGTTGCCTGGTGAGCGAAGAGTATACTATCCTGAGTGGTATTTGGGTAAAGGTAGCCCCTGGCAAAGGTGGTGGCCTAATTGCTGAAGATTTCACTGGAGGTAACCTGGGAAAATGTCCTGGTATAGGGGAAGCCCCATGCAGGTGCAAAGATTGAGACATTTTATATTTCAAATGATATGACCGATAAGAGGTTAATATCCAAAATACGTAAACAGTTCATACAACTCAATACCAAAAAAACAAACCCGATTAAAAAATGGGCATAAGACCTTAATAGACATTTTCCCAAAAAGGACATACAGATGGCCAAAAGGCACATGAAAAGATGCTAAACATTGCTAATTATTAGAGAAATGCAAATCCAAACCACAAGGAGATATCACCTCACACCTCTCAGAATGGCTATCATCAAAAACTCTACAAATACACTTTGGCGAGGATGTGGAGGAAAGGAAACCCTAGTGCACTGCTGGTGAGAATGTAAATTGGTGCAGTCACTGTGGAAAACAGTATGGAGGTTCCTCAAAAAACTAAAAATAGGACTACCATATGATTCAGCAATCCCACTCCTGGGTATATATGCAAAGAAACGGAAACACTAATTCAAAAAGATACATGCAGGCTTCCCTGGTGGCACAGTGGTTGAGAATCTGCCTGTCAATGCAGGGGACATGGGTCCGAGCCCTGGTCTGGGAAGATCCTATGTGCCACAGAGCAACTAGGCCCATGAGCCACAATTACTGAGCCTGCGCGTCTGGAGCCTGTGCTCCACAACAAGAGAGGCCGCGATAGTGAGAGGCCTGCGCACCGTGATGAAGAGTGGCCCCCACTTGTCGCAACTAGAGAAAGCCCTCTCACAGAAACGAAGACCCAACACAGCCAAAAATAAATTAATTAATTTAAAAAAAAAGATACATGCGCCTCAATGTTTATACAGCACTACTTATGATAGCCATGATATGGAAGAAAACTAAGTGTACATCAGCAAATGAATGAATAAAGAAGATGTGGTATATATATATACAAGAGAATATTACTCAGCCATAAAAAAGAATGAAATTCTGCCATTTGCAATAACATGGGTGGACCTAGAGAGTATTATGCTTAGTGAAATAATTCAGAGAAAGACATATACTGTATGTCGTCACTTATATGTGGATTTTAAAAAAACAAACGAATGAATATAACAAAACAGAAACAGACTCAGAGATGCAGAGAACAAACTAGTGGTTGCCATTGAGGAGAGGGGAGGAGGGAGGGGCAAGATAGGGGCAAAGGATTAAGAGGCACAGACTACAATACTATGTATAAAATAAATAAGCTACAAGGATATAGTGTACAGCACAGGAAACATAGCCAATATCTTATAATAACTTTAAATGGAGTATAATGTATAAAAACATTGAATCACTATGTTGTACACCTGAAACCAATATAGTATTAAAAATCAACTATACTTCAATTAAAAAATTAGGACGAAGTGAGAGAGTAGCATGGACATATATACAGTACCAAATGTAAAATAGATAGCTAGTGGGAAGCAGCTGCATAGCACAGGGAGATCAGCTCAGTGCTTTGTGACCACCTAGAGGGGTGGGATAGGGAGGGTTGGGAGGGAGGGAGACACAAGAGGGAAGAGATATGGGGATATATGTATATGTATAGCTGATTCACTTTATTATAAAGCAGAAACTAACACACCATTGTAAAGCAATTATACTCCAACAAAGATGTTAAAAAGAAAAAAAAAGTAGTTTTCTGATTAGTTAAAAAAAAAATTCAGGCGTTTTAGAAATATGGGGGCAATGATTCCTACAAGGACCTCAGAGCTGGCTTGGTTATTGCTACCCTGAATCGACTTCTTGCCACGGGGGTAATGAGAAACTGAAGGATGTTAGCAAGCAGTAAAAGGCTAAGTGTGAGTGCCAGAGGTTCTCTCTGGTAGCTGACACAAGTGTTTTGTCTCCTGCAGTGGAATTGTGGACTGAGCTGAGGCAGTAACTCATGACTTGATATTTATATTCAAAGAGCTCCAGAAATGTCCAAATGTTCAGAAAACCAGGTTCTTTTGCTGAGTCCAAGGCTCTGGTTGGGAAAACATGGGACTCTAAATTATGGGATGGGGACATCTGGATGGATGCCTTTGAGGATGCTGGCACTGCAGAACCCCCTGAACCATGAGAACTTGCAGAGCAGACTCTCTCCTTCTTAGTAAGACGTAGAACATCTGCTGTGCTAGAAGATGCTGTAGAGGTTTCTCCCCTTCATGGCAACAGGTGTGTCCTTGAGGAGCTGTGCCAATTTCCTCCCCTGGTTGCCAGGCTGATAACTAGAGTTAAATCCCAACATCATCCAGGTGAGGGTGTGCTTAAGAGAGGAAAGAGAACCCACTGAAGGAGATGTGAGCGTTAGTTAGCAAGCACTGAAAGGAGCAAGGAGAGTAAATCTGAGATTGAATTTTGGATGTGTCTAATCAATGGGATGAGATATAAGGTGAGGCAATCAAGAATTCACTCACTTGGGGGCAATTATGGGGGGCGAGGGGGACACAGGATTTAACATCCTCCATTACTGTAGGTGATGAGGCAAACTTGCTGCTAGAGTAGCTCTTACAGGCCTGAAGAAGCTATGCCCCAGGCTGAGCAAAGTGGAAATGCCTGAGTTGCACTGGAAGATGGCAGAGGAACAAGCAAAGAGGTGAGGGGATTGTTAGAATAAATATATGAGGTCAGAAGACCCAACAGGGGATTATGTTCCACAGGAAGGCCCAGAGGACATGGCATTCACCATGATCATTGGGAATGCACTGAGGAGAGAGGCACCAGCATCTCCAAGGAGTTCTGTGTTGAATCTCTTCTGCAGGTCTGCAAGGGGGTGCAGTCACAGAGCTGGGATCATCAACATCAGTGGGGGATAACTCTCTCCTAGTTATTAGAGTCAAGGTGTCAAAGTAGGGGAAATGGTATTCTTTACTGATTTATATTAACTGACTAGCAATAATATGGACTTTAACAATTTCTGCAAACATTTTAACACTATACCTAATAAATTCCGTAACTGTCATAGGTATCAATCAAAAGGAAAAGAGAAAAGTATTCAAACTTTGAGTCTATACTGAATTTAGTTTATGTGGTGATATCTGGTGAGCTGTTTATGACCAACTTGTGTGTGGCCTAAAGAGGGTCCTGTGAAAGAATTCATTTTCACAGAAAAAGAAAACAGTGATGTGCTTAAACCAACATGAATGTTTTAGTCTTCAGTGGAGACTAGTGAATGTGCAAAATTACAGTTGATTGCACAATCTACCCAAGTAGGTAAGATTAGGAGGCAGTAAAGTATGACCTATTTCTGCGGTGTTGAAGAGCATGAGGGTTAGACTGACATCTGAATCCATTAGGCATTAATCATGTAACATTGAGCAAATGATTTAACTTCTATAAGCCTCAGTTTTCTAAACTGTAAAAGGCGAATAAATACTTGGCTCAGAAAATGGCACATAATAGAAAGCTAAAGAAAACTAGTTATTACTGTTATTATTACATCATTCATTCTGCTCAACATTTCATGGGTCCTTTTATTCTGAAGATATTTCCTCTCTTTGGCTCTGGGAAATTCACTTCTACAATGTTCTTTCTTTTGTTTCACTATTTAGTTTTTGACCTTCTTTCTATAGGTCTGATATTTTATTGAATTGTTCTGTGTTTCATCTTTCCTTTTATATTTTTTACCTCTTTATATTTTTGCTCTTTGCTTTGAAAAATTTCATCAAATTTTATCCTCCAGTCCTTTTACAGATTTTTAAAACATACAATCATATTTTAAATTTCAAAGAGCTTTTTTCCTGTAATCGTCTTTTTTTAGAATTATATACTTGTTTCTTAGAAACAATATATTCTTGATTTTCTCTGGTGATGTATCTAGATCTTTTTATATCTACCTATCTAGCTTACTATTTTCATATTTCCTGAAAAATCTGTTTCTTCTCTGTTTAAATATTCTTTTGCTTATTTTATTCTATAGGTTTTTCTCAGAAGTCTGGCGATCTTGGACTGTTCTCCTTTTTTTTTTGTAATATGGATCCATCTACTTCTTCCCTGAAATGGGAAGTGTGACTGGACTAGCAGTGGACAAGAAATAGTAAAGCAATAAATAAAAGAAGGTGAAAGAGACTTACTGTTTCTATGTAAATCTCAACAGATAATTACTAAAAATTGTTACTATTGGATTAGTTGTAAGGTAATGATAAAAGTGCTTAAATGTTGAATGTCTGGACTGATTTGCGTTCAATTTATTTTAGGAGTGTTCTTACACCCCTTTAAGGAAACTGATATTACATATTTAATTTATACCTTGGGCTGTAGTAGGGTAAGAATGAGGATGGAAGGCTCCAATTAACTAATGTACTCAAAAGAAAAACTTTGGAACTATGTGGAAAGATTGTGTCTGAATGTGTGTTCATAAGTTTAAAGCTACAATGAAATACTTAAGATATCCAGGTATTATTTCTGGGGTTTCTGGCTATAAGTGACTTTTTGATCTATTGACTAAATACTAATAGTTTCACATTAAAAGTGTGTACTAAGATGGCAGACAAATTTGTCTTTAACAGATATAAAAATAATGTTATAGTTCGTATATTCATCTATATTTTCACATGAATAGTCTTTATGTTAATTTAGGGCTCCTTGTATTAGTATATACTTTTAATGAGGGGGAGCTTTGCTATACAAAGAGAGATCCATGAACCAAAAGTATTATTACCCTGGAGCTTGTTAGAGATGCAGAATTTCAGCCCCTCCCAGACCTACTGAATCAAAATCTGCATTTTACCAAGGTCCCCTGCTGATTCTCATGCTCAATGAGGTCTGCCCAGTAGATAGGGAAGAGGATCGAACTGAGGGCCATTATTCCTTATTCTAGAACTGCTTTTTTCCTTATGATATGTTTTATGTTGAAAACCATACTTCAAAATCTTGGAAGTGTTGGTATAATATGTTCAGGGGGGAAGCTTAGAAGAGAACAATGAGTAACATTTCATGTCATACATTTGCATGAAAATCCATGTACTTGAGAGCAGATATATACTGAAAAACTCTGGTGAAAATAAAGGCAAAAAGAAAATAACTGGCAAGGTCATATTAGAGATGACCAAACTGAATCAGAGATAAGATATAGTAATGGTGGACATTTTAGCTAGGTAGACAGTTTCTGGATGATTCAGTGCAAAAGCAGGGTAGCAGATAAATTTTTTCACTTTAATTGATGACTTAATGTCGAGTTTTCCCCTGAGAAGGAAGAGCAAGTGACAAGAAGTTTTACTGCTATTGTCCTAACTTTACCATCACAGGAGAGCCAACTGATGAATTGGAAATAATAGGACATTGGAGAATTACAGTTAGCTGTTTAAGAGTCTGTGATAACGAGGGAAATCTAGGCATAGCCAGACTAATAGGCCAGATTATGGGAAGTTAAACTTCAAAAATTGAAAGAATGTTGGATATGATCCCGTAGTCTGAGTCTCTAAAAGAAAAATAATCAAAAGAGAGGCATTCAAAAAAGAAGTCACAATTCCAGTAAGGAAGAAGAGAGCTGTAGCTTTAAGAACCATTGGAGTTGACCAGCAAGTCTTACAAGGACATAGAAAGACAGAGATGAGGAGACCTACAGAATGAACATATGGCTTAGTTAGGTCAGGATAATGACAGGAAAGTTCAAATCTAGATAGACAAAGTCCCTTAAGTATGGATTATTATGTGGAGATTATGGTATAATCTTAATATATAGCCATGAGAAGGAAGCCAGATTACTCAACTCTCACTTTGTTTCTCTATTTGTATGTGTATTATAATAATTTGTTCACATCTGTCTCCCAAATTAAATTGAGGGCAAAAATCTAGTCTGGTTAATTTTTATATTACCAAACTATAGTATAAAGTAGAAACTCACTGAAGTATAAACTCAGTCAACTGTGCTGAATGAGTGAAGAATAAATACTGGTAAGAGGGAGTTGTAACAAGTTCGGTTAAAAAAGAGAAGTTATCTCTTAAAAATATTTTTATTTGTATTTTTTAAGACTGTTACTATGATGACTAAATAATCTTTTTAGAATTTTATAAAATTCTAAACTAGGTGAAAAGGAAGTTCTACTAAACTCAGAGAGCAGGGATATTAAGTACAGCACCCTGGTCTTGATTAAATGGATCCAAAATGATTGAGAAAACATGAAGAATATAACTCCAAGTTGCCACTTTTCTATACATTTTTCTTATATTTGAATAGATATTACATGAACATAGTTAAGATATTGGAATGTACAAAGGTACATAATTAAATGTAGTACTTTCATTTCATGTTAATGATTATGTTTACTTTTCAGTTTTCAAAATTGTATATATTAACAACTCATTGTTTACTTTTACATATTTGTGTGGTGTAAGTAAAAGTCATACTGTGTTTAAGTTCCTACCTTCCCCTATTTTGTTGCTAACCGCTTCTAGTATTAGCTTCTTATGTAACCTTCCATAGCTTCCCTATGTATCACTACACGAATATGAATCTACAGTTTTATTCCTCTTTCCCTTTTTTGTATACAAATAGTAGCATAGTATACACCTTATTTTCCAACTTGGTATCTCCCAACTTCATTGCGTTTTGGTAATCTTTCCACATCCATGCATAAAGAGATTTTTTATAATTTTCTATTTTTATTATGGAAACTCTCGAAACAAATAAAGGTAGAAAGCATAGTATAAGTTTCAGCAATAATTATCAATATTCTGCCACTCTTGCTTCATCTATTCCCCATTTTAATTTTTTCTTGGGATATTTTAAAACAAATCTCAGATATTTACCTCATCAATGAATACTTTGATATGTACAGTTGACTACTGAACAATATGGATTTGAACTGTGAGAGTCCACTTATACGTGGATCTTCTTTTTCAATAGTAGATACTACAGTACTAAAGGATCCAAGGTTGGCTGAATCCATGGGATGGGGAAACTTGGATACAGAGGACCCTTGTATAAGGAGGGCCGACTGTAAGTTATATACAGATTTTCAGCTGCACAAAGGGTCAGCGCCCTTAACCCCCAAATTATTCTAGTGTTGACTGTATTTCTAATAGCTAAAAATATTATTTATTTATTTGCATAAACCCAATGCCACTATCAAACCCAGCTAAATAAATGACTCATTTATATAATCTAAAACTCAGATCATGTTCAAGTCCCTCCTCAACTTTGCTCAAAATTAGTTTTTTACAATTGGTTTATTTGAATCGCTATTCAAACAAATCTATACATTGCATTTGGTTGACATGTCTCTTAAAGTCTCTTTTAATCTATAACATTTCTCTCTCTCTTTTTCCCCCTGGCCTTTATTATTATTATTATTTTAATCTAAGGATCATTTGTCATGTAGAAGTTCCTACATTCAGACTTGTTTCCACATTCAGATTTAATTGGCTGTATCCTCCTAGTATTTAACATGGTCCTCTTCCCATTATACTTCCTATAGTTAGGGGACTTCCCCCCCTTGGTGGTCCAGTGGTTAAGACTTCCCCTTCCAATGCAGGGGATGCGGGTTCCATCTCTGTTGGGAAGCTAAGATCCCACATGCCTCGCGGCCAAAAAATCAAAACATAAAAACAGAAGCAGTATTGTAACAAATTCAAAACAGACTTTAAATATGTTCCACATCAAGAAAAAAATCTCTAGAAAAAAAGGGATAGTTAGAACTAGAGGCCTTATTAGAGTCAGGTGCTTTATTAGATTCAGGTGTAATTACTTATAAGCATCCTTCATACCTGATTCTATCTTCTTCCTGATGCATCTCAGCAGGATGCACATATCATGGGATAGTTCAATTGTAGTGATTAATAAGTGGGTCTAGGCACTATCAGCCTGGTTCATTCAGCATAAAATTCTCCCTCAATGATCCCCTGATGCTTTTAGCAGCCACTGATGATTGTTGCCCAGATTCTTTTTTCATATGGAATCGCAAAATGATGCTTTTATAATTCTATCATCACTCTTGCTTTAATTTGCTGTAATTCTTTTGATAACAAACTTTTATTCACCAACTTTTTGGGTACTGTAAGATACCTACAGGAAAAACAGGATATTTATCTTTTTTTTTTTTTTTTTTTTTTGCGGTACGTCGGCCTCTCACTTCTGTGGCCTCTCCCGTTGCAGAGCACAGGCTCCGGACCCACAGCCTCAGCGGCCATGGCTCACGGGCCTAGCCACTCCGCGGCATGTGGGATCTTCCCGGACCGGGGCACAACCCCGTGTCCTCTGCATCGGTAGGCAGACTCTCAACCACTGCGCCACCAGGGAAGCCCTTATCATTTTTTTTGAAGTAATGAATTAGTGTTCCAGCATCCTGCAATAGAGACTGATGGGGGTATTTTTTTTGTCATTTTGAACTCCTGATTTTTATATATTTTAATATATTTTAATTTGTAATCATAATTCCTTTAAAGCTTTAATTGTTCTGTATTTCGTCATTCAACTACATTGCCTTTTTTAAAACAGATGTTAAATAAATCATGGATGCACCATGATTTATTTAAACAGTCCTCTACTG
Organism: Phocoena sinus; assembly: GCF_008692025.1. NCBI lineage: Eukaryota > Metazoa > Chordata > Mammalia > Artiodactyla > Phocoenidae > Phocoena > Phocoena sinus. The sequence continues at coordinate 66,024,011 of NC_045769.1, forward strand.
ATGGGCATCTAGATTATTTCTGATCTTTTGCTATGCCATGTAATACTGTAATAAATAAACTTATATATATATGTTATTTCACACATGTACAAATATATATTAAGGATAAATTCCCCAAAGTGAAATTGGTCGTATGATAAGCACATTTGTAATTTTGTTAAATGCTGCCCAATTGCCCTCCATAGGGGCTGCACTAACTGAAGTTGCATGAGCAAGTCATGACAGTGCCTATTTTCACCACAGTGGTGCCAAGAGAATATATTTTCAAACTTTAGGTGGTTTTTCCCCTTGACTCAATAAGTAAAAACAGTTATCAAAATAAGCATATTCAATATATATGATTCAATATGAATGATTCCCAGAAAAACAGAAAGTATTGGCTAACATGGCCATTTTTACCTGAAGCCTACCAATTGCCATTATTAATCTTTTTGACAAATTGTGAAATACGGATAAAGAAAAACATAATATGAGGAAAAATATCTGTCACAAACATTAAAGAGTCTGAGATTTCATCTACTCACAAGTTGTAATTTAGCCTGCCGTAGTGTCCTACATGGCGCCAGACATGAGTTTCCTAGCTCAGAGACAAAGGACTTGATTGCTAACAGCAAAAGGTATATCCAGATGCAAGTTAGTGTCAGTTTTCCAAGCCCCATTTCCAACAGGGGTGGTGCAGAAGGGTCTACATAGATACCTGTGCATACAGTGAAATAGGCTATATGAGAGGAACACTGAGTTTAAGAAACCTACTATTGATACTTCATGGCACCTGCAAGCAAGCCTGCTCTTTGTCCCATAAGAAGACATTACTTCATCCTTAAAAGTTGCATTCTGCAAACACAATCCTGAAAAATTACCTAAGTAAAAGCAGTTAGGACTTTACATTCTTACATACCCAGCCTTAGCAATATGTACAGGAACAGGAGAGATCCATGGAGGAGTGTGTCCCAGCAATGTCATTTTTGATATTCAAATGATGGAGAAAGCAAATTTGTTAAATGCCAGAAAATGTGAACAATGACATTCCTAAAGTTACGTATTATATTATTAACATGTATTTTGTGAGCACTTCGAAAAAAAGATTATTGAAAATAAAAATGACTTCAATAAGATAAGCTATACAGAATTAAGAGTTTCCTCTTAAAAAGGGTTTTATCTTTTGCAGAGCGGAGAAATTTAGCAGCCATAGTATATCTGAATTTTAGAAGATTTTTTAATGGAAAATTGAATAGTATATAATGGTGGATTTAGTCCTGATTAAGTAAGAATAAGATTATTTTCAAAAAAGGATATTGCTTAGTCAATTTAACTCTGGAGAAAGGTTAATTGTGAGGATATCTCTCACCAACAAAAGTTGATTTTTTTCACTTATGTTATGAATAGTATCTAGAATGGGATAGCAGAAATACTATTGTATTATAACAGTATTTTATGATTTTATTATAATTCATCATATCTTGCTTATTATGAGCTTAGCAACACTTTAAGAGTAACAGGAAGCATAGACAGAAAAGAGACAAGTTTGCTATTTCCATATAAAAAGCAGCTGAGGAAACTGAGGATACTGTACAGCAAAAATAAGACAGAGAATAAGGAGAATGATAGGTCTAGTTTGGAAAATAAAATTAAGGCTGTTCTTTTTGGTTTTTGAGGATTGAGCTTTGGTCTATACCAAAAGACATAGGTAGGTTGACAAGTTTGAGTTAAACATAAAAAAATTTCAGCAATCATATGATGGAATGGCATTTGAGATAAAGTCAATTCAATCCAAGGATGGCTCCTGGCTTTGTGGGACCTGAAGATTTTGCAGTTTCAGGGGCTGTCTTTAAGAAAACAAACAAAGATAAATAATTGCAATATAAAATAGGTACTGAAGTAAATGTTTATTTACAGTGAGAAAATATCCAACAAAGTACACATTTTCAAAAGATGTCCGATACCACAAATTTTATAAAGTCCAAAATATAACCTAATATTTTAATTAAAGTATCTGATATACTTCTATAATACTTCCCCCCTATGTTTTTGACTGCATATATACTTAGATCACATCTTTTTGGATAACAGTTCTGTCATACCATTTTTTCTTGGGTATCAGAAAGATAACTCAGTCTTTCCCCTGGCAGTGTTGATTAACATATATATTTTTAAGATACTAATTTAGAAATGTTTCTTTTAGCTTCACAGCTCATTACTGGCAATGCCATTGTGTTTTTTGTTTGTTTTTCGTAAATCTGAGATTTCTGAATCTGTGATTATATAACTTCTAATCTCACTTAATTGTGGTTTCCAGGTATATCTTTAGGTTAGAAAAAATTGTCTTTTTTGTTTGTAATTAGGTACTTCTTATAGTAACATAGAAATTATTGCCAAAATCTTTGAAAAATCAAAAGATCCACAAATTAGAGAAATAAAGTGGTGATTTTAATAAAACATTGCTCCTCATAAGTTGTTTCAGGTAATTTTCCTTTGGTATATTACATCCAGTAGTTTGATTCACGTAATCCATGAAAGACTTCTTTTTAGTTCCTATAGATTTTCTCCTTATTTTTCTAGATTACTTGAGTGAAACATGAAAGCAAACACATTAAAGAAGGATGGAAAAAAAGGGACTACGAGAAGGATGAGAAAGGTAAAGCACATGACTTAAATCTTTAAGATGGTCAGACATATTCAAAGAAGAGAAAAATATTACTAACAGAAAGAAATTTACTGATGTGATAGAATTTTTAACAATGTTTTCAATTCACCCAAAGGATATTTTGTCCAGCTACTGACAAGAAAGCCATGTGCATTTTTCTGGGACGCTTGGTCTCCTTTGCACCCAAAGGATTGTACATACCTGGCTTTGGCTGTTAATGACCCAATACTATTTTCAACGTTAGAACACCCTCATGATAATATCATGCAGTACAGTTTAAAAGCAGAAATGACACAAATACATTCTATTCCCAGAGAAGAATATTCCTCATCTGTAAATAGGTGACAGGGGTTTAAAAAAAAAATAACACAGCAATTCATAGACCAGATTTTAGCTTACTTTTCACAATGAGCAATACCACAATTTTTCCTTCCTTTTTGTCAAAGAATTTGGATCTTCTATACCCTTCATTCATTTTTTGATGGAACTGTTCATTCCTTTGCCATATACACTGTCCTTTATAACTCACGGAAAAAAAAAATCCTAGACAGCTTATAATATCATATATAGTTTGCAAACAAACAAAAGTAGCAAGCTTCTCAACATTTAAAAAAAATTAATTAGTTAATTAATTTTTTATGAGAGGTTTGTGCCTTTTTTATTTTTAAATAATAAAATGGTACATTTTTAATTAATATGTTTGTATTGAAATAATATTGGAGTATATGTAGAGAAAAAAGTGAAGGTTCCCTCAACTTACAATCACTCACATAAAGTAACACTCCCTAGATGTAGCTAAAGCTTGATATGGTCTTCCTGAACGTTTTCTTCCTGACCTTTATCTATGTGCATCCATATAAACTCAGGTATTAGATGAGATTTTTCTAAGCTTTAGGGTTTAAATAAAACTGGCACCAATGCCTATGTCCACATTCTGCAGGGAGTCCAATGCCCTCCCCAAGAGTTCTATGAATCTCCAAAGACATATGTTCTGCTAACCTCTGCTGACTTTCTTTTTTTTTTTTTTTAACATCTTTATTGGGGTATAAGTTAATTAATTTTTGGCTGCGTTGGGTCTTTGTTGCTGCACGTGGGCTTTCTCTAGTTGCGGGGAGCAGGGGCTACTCTTTGTTGTGGTGCACGGGCTTCTCATTGCGGTGGCCTCTCTTGCTGCAGAGCACGGGTTCTAGGTGTGCAGGCTTCAGTAGTTGTGGCACATGGGCTCAGTAGATGTGGTGCACGGGCTTAGCTGCTCCGCAGCATGTGGGATCTTCCTGGACCAGGAGTCGAACCTGTGTCCCCTGCATTGGCAGGTGGATTCTTAACCACTGAGCCACCAGGGAAGTCCCTTCTCTACATTTTTATTTCCAGATATCTTAGAAACATCTCCTCAAATGTTTTTTGTAACTTCTGTTTCAACCTCATCTCGATTCATTCATTCATTCATTCAAAAATAACACTGAACATCTAAAACATGCCAGGCACAGCAATAGGTTCTGGAATACAGTGAGGAATAAAATTAACATAGTATTTAGCCTCATGAATTTTACATTCTAAAGGGAAGACAGATGTTATAGGCAGAGTTTGTTCCCTTCAAATTCATATGCTGAAGCTGTAATAATCTCTAGTAACTCAGAATATTACCATGTTTCGACACAGGGCCTTTAAAATGAGGCCATTAGGGGACACTAATCCAATCTGATTGGTTTCCTTAGAAGAGGAAATTTGGATACACAGAGAGACACCATGATTGCGCTCACAGAGAGGAAAGAACATCTGAAAACATAGTGAGAAGGTGGCCATCTGAAAGCCAAGGAGAGAGGCCTCAAATGAAACCAAACCTGACAACACCTTGATATCGGACTTCTTGCCACCAAAACTGAGAAAATAAATTGTTGTTTAAGCTACCTAGTCTGTGGTATTTCGTTATTATATGCCTAGCAAGCTATATAATACAACAGACATTAAATTATCACATAAATACGTCTGAAGTTACAAGTGAGACAAAAGATATGATTCTAATACGGCATGCACCAGACCAGATAGATTTGGAAGAGCTCCCACTCCAATACACACACTAACTCAGGGCTAGCAGGAAGTCAAACATTTTTAAGCTGATTCTAGTCCTGGCTTAGCAAATAGCCAGTTGTATAACTGGTCAGTTCTTTCAATAAAGAGATTCTTCCTGCCATATATAAAATGTAGTCAGTACTTTCCAAATGCTCTTCTTTGTCTTTTTCCCTCATCAAATTTAAATTCATCCTGCTCTGTTCTAACCTCTGCTTAAATTGATAACAACTACATAACTTCTCCTACTGAGTAATCCCTGTAACTAGAAGTTACTTATGGGGTCATTCATTCTATAGTCTTCTCTACTGTACTTTAAACAATCACCGAATCTTTATAATTGTTCTAGAAATTTCAATTATTATAAATAATTCTCCATTGCTCTAAATCTCAACATTTTCATTATCCATTAACTCACTGGGTGACCTTAATCTCTTTGCTTCTCAGTTCCTTCATCTGTGCACGATAGAATTGAACTACAGTACTATCTCTAAGGTTCCCGCCTGCTGCACCATCCCTGATTCACTACCTGCGGTGACTGCAATGACAAACAAAACAGATAAAACATAGTACCCATGCCCTGGGCTGATCTAATCTCTGAAGAACTATATAAAATCCACTCTTGTTTCTTCTAAAAAGTAAATGGCAAGAGTATGTGTACTTAAAGTGAAAGTAACTCACCTCCTTATCGTATTATATGTATTAGAATGACTCTCAGAAAAATTGGAAAAGCTCCAAAATTGGTTCTAACTTGGTATCTGCAAATGTTATCACAACAAGGAATTATGATAAAAAAAATCTTTCCTCTCAATAGTACTTTTTATTTTAAAATATTTTAGTTGTTTTCATTTTTGAATTTGTCATTTCTTGCCAAAAGGATTTGTTTTGTATGCTACATAGGAATTCTATCAATGCCAGGTAATAATTAATGCCACTTCCATTCACTTATGAAACACATAGGTACATTGTACCAAATGTTAGTTATAAATGAAGATTGTATTGACATGGGGAGCTAGTTTCAGGACATTCAATTCTCCTACTTCAGTGAGAATCTATCTACACATTTTATGCTAGATAATGGACATTTTTCTTTTACAAATTACACTGTGTTCCTATCCAGTTTGTGATCCAATATCTTGCAATTATAATATTTTTTGGTTTTTGCGATACGCGGGCCTCTCACTGCTGTGGCCTCTCCCGTTGCGGAGCACAGGCTCCGGACGCGCAAGCTCAGCGGCCATGGCTCACGGGGCTAGCTGCTCCGCGGCATGTGGGATCTTCCTGGACCGGGGCACGAACCCGTGTCCCCTGCATCGGCAGGCAGACTCTCAACCACTGAGCCACCAGGGAAGCCCTGCAATTACAAACTTTTTAGCTGCATTTATATGTAGTAGACCAAATTTGCTAATAGAAGGTCTTGAAAATAAATGTTAGTTAAAGCTTATTTATTGATATTTTTAAGAAGTCAAACGTCTGTGCCAATATTATTGTGATGAACTGAGGGAAGGTACTAAACTTCTCTTGACCTCAAATTCCACAACTACACATTTCAAAGGGTTAAAAGAAAATCAATGAACTCATGTTCATAAATGCAGCCCAGAAAGGTGACTGACACATACACTTAATAATAATAATACACTTCTTGCACTGCTCATAACATCCTCATAGATAAAAGAGTTTTGATTTTCCTTATAATGCTCCACAAACAAAAATATCCCATGGACTTTTTCTTTTATTATATAACCTTTGAAATGCAGAGATATAACAATTTTATTAGAATCAAAGAACACAGAAATTATTTCCTGGCCCTGACTAGAAAATCCTAATTAAAAACCTTTCAACAACAAAAAGGAACACTCTAATTTAGCCTCTGCTCTCTCAGTAATCAAATGTTTTGCAATTTATTTCATTTCTGTTTTCCAGTGTGGATGAAGGTGTTATCGAAAAACAATTAAGACACGGGTCAAAAAATATGATTAAATATGTTCTTGTATTTTTCACTTTCAATTGTAACACTAACTGGAATTATTGGCTTAAATACAAATTTCATTATGTTAGTTGCTACCTAAAATCGTAAAGCAGTTTTCCATTGCCTCAAAGATAAAGCCTAACATTTACAAACTCTTTTAAAGTCTTTCTTCTGATGCCATTCTAAGTCACTTTCTTGAGGAGCAAACCTTCCAACTACTCCAAAATACTCATTCATAATCTATACTTCAACCCTACAGAATTATATCCTATTCCCTAAATCTTTCATACTTCCTCATACTTCCATAAATTTGTAATTCTGCTCTCTGTGTCTGCAATACCTTTCACTGCCTTTTTCCACACAGATACTTATCAATAAAATGTATACTTTAACAATCAGCTCAAAGGCCACCTCTTCTTCGAACTTTCTTGACCACCCCACAACCTATTTTTAGTAGCCTCTGTCCTTCTCAGTATTTCCTTTCACTTTTCAGTCATCTCTTTACAGAACTTATTTAATTCATAATATTGTACTTAGGTTTTTATATTTCTATCTTCTAACTTAATGATGAGAATTCTTCAAGGGAAGTGTTTTCTTTATTCATAATTTCTTTCTACCTATGCCAGTCCCACTGTTAGATCAGGCCACCCAAGATGGCTGTTCCTTTGCTCTCTGTACATCCCCTGCTGGACCAGTGCCTGTCACCTACACCTGCTCACATGACTGACCTTCCTGTATACTTGCCCCAGCTAGTGACTGTTCTTATCAAAGGGCAGTGAGGGGCATGCCCCTCTGCTAGTTTCCCCAGTAGTCAATGAGCCAACCTACCATCAATTCCCTCTGTATCTGGTAATCTCCCCTTCCCCCTGGGAGCAAAGACTGCTGCCATGTCCTGCCCCACCATCACCTCACATGGTGGGGTGTCGCCCCAGGACCTTGCTTCAGACCTGTAAGCTCCCCCTATCCATTACACCATTGATGTCTCTGATGCTGACACCAGGCTCTTTCTTTGGTCTTGAAGCTAGGCAAGTATAGGCCTTGCAGGCCTGTGGGGTGCAGCCCAACATCTACACAAGTGTCTGTTGACTGAATAAATGAGATTCAATTATATGTAATGTTTACCTGCAACTAATGAATATTACATATGTTTTTTAAAAATATCTTTATTAGAGTATAATTGCTTTACAATGGTGTCAGTTTCTGCTTTATAACAAAGTGAATCAGTTATACATATACATATGTCCCCATATCTCTTCCCTCTTGCATCTCCCTCCCTCTCACCCTCCCTATCCCACCCCTCTAGGTGGTCACAAACCACCAAGCTGATCTCCCTGTGCTATGTGGCTGCTTCCCACTAGCTATCTATTTTACATTTGGTAGTGTATATATGCCCATGCCACTCTCTCACTTTGTCCCAGATTACCCTTCCCCCTCCTGTATCCTCAAGTCCATTCCCTAGTAGGTCTGCATCTTTATTCCCATCTTGCCGCTAGGTTCTTCTGACCATTTTTTTTCTTTTTTTTTTAGATTCCATATATGTGTGTTAGCATACGGTATTTGTTTTTCTCTTTCTGACTTACTTCACTCTGTATGACAGACTCTAGGTCCATCCACCTCACTACAAATAACTCAATTTTGTTTCTTTATATGGCTGAGTAATATTCCATTGTATATATGTGCCACATCTTCTTTATCCATTCATCTGTCAATGGACACTTAGGTTGCTTCCATGTCCTGGCTATTGTAAATAGAGCTGCAATGAACATATTGGTACATGACTCTTTTTGAATTATGGTCTTCTCAGGGTATATGCCCAGTAGTGGGATTGCTGGGTCGTATGGTAGTTCTATTTTTAGTTTTTTAAGGAACCTCCATACTGTTTCCCATAGTGGCTGTATCAACTTACATTCCCACCAATAGTCCAAGAGGGTTCCTGTTTCTCCACACCCTCTCCAGCATTTATTGTTTGTAGATTTTTGGATGATGGCAATTCTGACTGGTGTGAGATGATATCTCATTGTACTTTTGATTTGCATTTCTCTAATGATTAATGATGTTGAGCATTCTTTCATGTGTTTGTTGGCAATCTGTATATCTTCTTTGGAGCAATGTCTATTTAGGTCTTCTGCCCATTTTTGGATTGGGTTCTTTGTTTTTTTGATATTGAGCTTCATGAGTTGCTTGTATGTTTTGGAGATTAATCCTTTGTCAGTTGCTTCATTTGTAAATATTTTCTCCCATTCTGAGATTACATATGTTTTTGATTGTCAAATTATATCTCTATTTTCTATTCTTTTTAATGTAGACATACTTTATCCTTTCTTGGTATTTATACTTTAAAACTAACTTTGTTTATTTTATGAATTATTCAGTAGGAGAAACATAAGAAATAATGATTTTAAGAAATACAGGGATAGCTTGTTTTATTAAGCTTTGCTTTATTGTGCTACGCAGATTTGCATTTTTTACAGATTGAAGGTTTATGGCGACCCTGTGTTGAGCCAGTCTATTGGCACTATTTTTTCCAATAGGATTTTCTCACTCATGTCTCTGTGTCACATTTTAGTAATTCCTGAAATATTTCAGACTTTCCCATTATTATTTGATTTGTTAAGGCGATCTGTGATTGGTGATCTTTGATGTTACTATTGTAATTGTTTTGGGGCACCACTAACTGTTTCTGTATAAGACGGTGAACTTGATATATAAATGTTGTGTGTGTTCTGACTGTCCCACCGACGGGCAGTTCTCTCATCTCTCTCCCTCTCCTCATACCTCCCTATTCCCTGAGAAACAACAATATTAAAATTACGTCAATAACCCTACAATAGCTTTTAAGTGTTCAAGGGAAAAGCATGTGTCTCACTTTAAATCAAAGGTAGAAATGATTAAGCTTAGTGAGGAAGCCATGTGAAAAGCTGAGACAGGCCAAAAGCTAGGCCTCTTGCACCAGTTAGCCAAGTTGTGACTGCAATGGAAAAGTTCTTGAAGGAAATTAAAAGTACTACTCCAGTGAACACATGAATGATAAGAAAGTGAAAAGGCCTTATTGCTGATATGGAGAAAGTTTAATGATCTGGATAGAAGATCAAACCAGCCACAATATTCCCTTAAACCAAAGCCTAATCCAGAGCAAAGCCCTAACTCTCTTTAAGTCTCTTTAATTCTATGAAAGCTGAGAGAGGTGAGGAAGCTGCAGAAGAAAAGTCTGAAGCTAGCAGAGGTTGTTTCATGAGGTTTAAGGAAAGAAGCTACCTCCATAACATCAAAGTGCAAGGTGAAGCAGCAAGTGCTGATGTAGAAGCTGCAGCAAGTTATCAAGAAGATCTAGCTAAGATGATTAATGAAGGTGGCTACACTAAACGATGGACTTTCAATGTAAATAAAACATCCTTCTTTTGAAAGAAGATGCCATCTAGGATTTTCATATCTAGAGAGTAGAAGTCAATGCCTGGCTTCAAAGCTTCAATCGATAGGCTGACTCACTTTTTAGGGGCTAATGATAGGTGACTTTAAGTGGAAACCAATGCTCATTGGCCATTCTAAAAATCCTAGCGCTGTTGAGAATTAAGCCAAATCCACTTTGCCTGTTCTTTATAAATGGAACAACAAAGCCTGGATGACAGTGCATCTCTTTACAACACAACTGAGATCTTAAGCCCACTCTTGAGATCTACTGCTCAGAAAGAAAGATTCCATTCAAAATATAACTGCTCCTTGACATGGCACTTTGTCATACATGAGCTCTGATGGAGATGTACAATGAGATTCATGTTGTTTTCATGCTTGCAAACACAACATCCATTTTGCAGTCCATGGATCACGTAATGATGTAGACTTTCAAGTCTTAGTATTTGAGAAATGCATTTTGTAAGGCTATAGCTACCATAGACAGCTATTCCTCTGATGGATCTGTGCAAAGTTAATTGAAAAGCTTCTGGAAAGAATTCACCATTCTAGATGGCATTAAGAATATTTGTGATTCATGGGAAGAGGCCAAAGTATCAACATCAATCGGAGTTTGGAAGAACTTGATTCCAACCCTTATGGATGACTTTGAGGGGTTCAAGACTTTAGTAGAGGAAGTCACTGCAGATGTGGTAGAAACAGCAAGAGAACTAGAATTAGAAGTGGAGCCTGAGGAGGTGACTGAATGTTACAATCTCATGATAAAAGTTTAATGGATGAGGAGTTGATTCTTTGGATGAGCAAAGAAAATGGTTTCTTGAGATGGAGTCTACTCCTGGTGAAGATGCTGTTAAGATTATTGAAATGACAACAAAGGATTTAGAACATTACATAATGTTCTACTGTAGGTAAAATGCTATCAAACAGCACTGCATGCTACAGACAAATTTTTTGTGAAAGGAAGAGGCAATTGATGTGGCAAACTTCATTGTTGTCTTATTTAAGAAACTGCCACTGCAACAACCATTCAATCAGTCAGCAGCCATCAAAATCAAGGCAAAACCCTTCACCAGCAAAAAGATTATGAATCACTGAAGGCTCAGAGGATGGGTAGCATTTTTTAGCAATAAAGTATTTTTAAATTACAGCATGTACATTGAAGTTTTAGACATAGTGCTATTGCACAAAAGGCTACAATATAGTATAAACATAACTTTTATATGCACTGGAAAACCAGAAAATTTGTGTGACTTGCTTTATTGCAATATATGGTTTACTGTGGTGGTTTTGAACTGAACCTGCCCACGATATCTCTGAGGTATGCCTGTATGCAAGTACATTAGTGACTTTCTTTTTCAGGCTTTATAAGCTATAAGATTAATAAGCCATGAGCATCTGACAATCCAAACAACAAACAGATGCAGAATATGTCCTGACTACATTAACACCACATTTACCGTATTCGAATATTTAAAGAGCTATTTACCAGATAAAGATAACATTATCATCTTTCCTTTTATGGATGCAGTTCCAGTAATTAATTTTTCATTCATTCAACAAATATGTATTGAAAATCACTATGTGCAAGACACTAGACCTGATGCTCTGGGAAATAATTCTTACTTTCAAAAAATTTAAATTGTAGGAGATAAGGTATGAAAAAGCCAGACATTGATAAATGACATCAATAATGAAATACAATAAAAGTTCAAAATAAAGATAATTCCCTTTTAGAAATAGAAAAGAAAACTTTTGGATTGTACCTTAAGACATTAACAGTATCTGGACATGTGATGATAGAAAATTACCATCCTCTCCATTTTTCAATATTTGTCCTTTTAAGTGCTAGATTATCAAAAACCATTAGGATTATGTCAAAATGACACAGTGATCAATATGAAGGCACTCCCAACGTCCAACTTGGAGACAACTAGAACTTAATTCAAGAAAATAACTGCAAATTATTGAAACACATGATATGTGTTTAAATTCACAAGTCCTTAGTGGTACTAAAAATTAAAAAATGCTCCTGGCAAGCTTATTTGTTGCCACAAAAATTCTGCATAAAAAACATATATAAACTCAGTGGATTAAAACAATAATTAATTATTTTTTCCTGAATATATGTGGGTTAGAGGGGGTTGATTGATCTAGGCTAGATTTGGCTGAGTTTAGCTCCAAGTTGCAGGTTGGCTTAGGGTTTTTCACATCTTCCTCAGCCTCCATTTGCTAATATCCCATGGTTAGAGTAAAAGTCAAGGGGATGGAAAGTACACTTCGCTTTTATTGAGAGAAACTGTAAAGTCACATTGCAAAAAGCATGGGTAACCAGAGGTGGAGAAATTGTGGCCAATAATTATATCTATTATAGTTAAAATTAAAGAAAATTGCTAAGAAAACAACTTATATTTTGGAAAAATGATAAATAAAGAGAAAGAACAAAGTTTTATTCAGCTCTCTTATAGAAACTATACCACTGTGTAAGCAAATAGATGAGGAGATGTGTCTCTTTATAACAAATTTTTCAACCCCTAATGAATTCATGAAGCCACTAACATAACAAAAAGAGACATATGTTTCTCCTCTTAGAAGAACATATACCACTTATAAAGTAGTCTTTGCCATAAAACAACCAAACAACAACAAAAAGAAACAATCACACTTGACTGACAAAACCCTAGACCCAACTACAAATTTAGAGGACTTTGAGAGATCAGAGGAATTGGACACAATTCAGAAAAGTAACAGCTAGGGAAACACTATAGGAAAACTGTCTAAATTTCTTCAACAAATAAATAATAAAGAAACAAAGAAAAGAGATTAAAGTGTCTTATGAAATCCATTAAATAATCACAACATATGGGCCTTTTTGGATCTTAAGTCAAGAGGAAACTGAAATCATTTCCTTTTTTCCTTTCTGAAAAAGACAGTGTAAATTAGCAAAGGCAAAAAACCAATACTGTCAATTTCATCAGTGATGTTTCTCTAATATGTTCTCTGATATTCCACATCAAATATTATTTTTACCTTTCCATACTGGAACACTTTCATATTTATGACAGAAAACCCAGTGGGCAATTTAAATTTTACACTATTATCAGGGCTGAGTTTTTCGTAATCACACATTTCAAATTGGAATTATACAACACATTTGCCTACTTTATACTAAACACTATTTTAAGTTAATGTAAAATCATTTATAGCTCTACTTGAGTTCTCTATACAATAAATATATTTTCTTAAAATAATTTCCTTCCAGCTACAGGAAGGAAATAACTTGAAGAACAGCACTAAATTCTAAGAAAATAGTCACTTCCATGTATGACTTGAAATGCTCCTAAAGTTTTAGTTGCCTATGTTAGGAAGAGTAAATACTGTTGATAATATACTTACCCTTTACTAAAGTTTATCAAATATTGTGTGTTTCCCTATAACTGTAGATTTGATATTAAGTCATCTATTTTAAGTGAGGACCAAGTAAGGGGTTAATGATTGAGGGTCTAAAATACTGGGTTAGATAGAAACAGAAGTTGCCTTTGAGTGACTTGTGATAGGGTATAAAAATGTATATCTTACATTTTTACAACATTAAATTTACAAGTAGAATTTGATATAAGAATGTAGATACATTTTTGCATATACATTGGCAATGGTGTCTTTGCTTTTGGCCACAATGAAAAGAAGCCAGCACCTAAAAACAGTCATACATGGTCTACCACTCTTCTTTTTCCCTTTTAAAAACTTTCCCTCACTTCCTAACTTAGAAAGGTAATATATATTTGATTTAAAAATTTAAAAATTGTATGGCAACACAAACGACCCCGAATAGCCAAAGCAATCTTGAGAAAGAAAAACGGAGTTGGAGAAATCAGGCTCCCTGACTCCAGACTATACTACAAAGCTACAATAATCAAAATAGTATGGTACTGGCACCAAAGCAAAAATATAGATCAATGGAACAGGATAGAAAGTCCAGAGATAAACCCATGAATTATGGTTGATTAATCTACGACAAAGGAGGCAAGAAATACAATGGAGAAAAGACAGCTTCTTCAATAAGTGGTGCTGGGAAAACTGGACAGCTACATATAAAAGAATGAAATTAGAATGTTCTCTAACACCATACACAAAAATAAACTCAAAATGGATTAAAGACCTAAATACTATACTATAAAAGTCCTAAAGGAAAACAAAGGCAGAACACTCTTTGACATAAATCTCAGCAATATCTTTTTGGATCCTTCTCCTAGAGTAATGGAAATAAGAACAACAATATCAAAAAGGAACCCAAATGGGACCTAATTAAACTTAAAAGCTTTTGCATAGCAAAGGAAACCATAAATAGACAAAAAGACAACCTACAGAATGGAAGAAAACATTTGCAAATGATGCGACTGACAGGGGATTAATCTCCAAAATATACAAACAGCTCATACAGTTCAATATCAAAAAACCCAAACAACCCAATCAAAAAATGAGCAAAAAATATAAATATACATTTCTCCAAAGAAGACATACAGATAGCCAAAAGTCTCATGAAGTGATGTTCAACACTGATAATTATTAGAGAAATGAGAATCAAAACTACAATGAGTTATCTCCTCATGCCAGTCAGAATGGCCATCATCAAAGTCTATAAATGATAAATGCTGGAGAGGGTGTGGAGAAAAAGGAGCACTCCCACACTGATGGTGGGAATGAAAACTGGTACAACAACTATGGAGAGCAGTATGGAGATTCCTTAAAAATCTAAAAATAGAGCTACCACATGATTCTGCAATCCCATTCCTGGGCATATATACAGAAAAAAACCATAATTCAAAAAGGTACATGCACCTTAATGTTTATTGCAGCACTATTTACAACAGCCAAGACATGGAAGCAATCTAAATGTCCATCAACAGATGAATGGATAAAGAAGATATAGTACATATATACAATGGAATATTACTCAGCCATTAAAAAGAATGAAATAATGCCATTTGCAGCAATATGGATCAACCTGGAGATTATCATACTAAGTGAAGTAAGCCAGACAGAGAAAGACAAATATCATATGATATCACTTACATGTGGAATCTAAAAAAAAAAAAAAAGATACAAATGAACTTATATTCAAGACATAGAAAACAAACTTATGGTTACCAAAAGGGAAAGGGAGTAGGAGGGATAAATTAGGAGTTTGGGATTAACATATACACACTACTATATATTAAAGAGATAACCAACAAGGACCTACTATAGAGCACAGGAAACTGTACTCAATATTTTGTAATAACCTATAAGGGAAAATAATCTGAAAAATAATACATATAAACACATATGTATATATGTATATGTATGTGTATATATATATATATATAACTAAATCAGTTTGCTGTACACCTGAAACTAAAACAACATTGTAAAATAAAATAAAATAAAAAGTAGCAAAGAATAGTAATAATAAATATAAGGAATCCCAGTTGATAGCATTCTTAGGTGCATAGAAAAAGAAAAGGCAAAGTACATTTGAAGGAAAAGATCCCCAATCCAATTGTGTTAGGATTCCCTAAGTTCAGTTCAATAAAATATTACCTTATTATAAAAATTACTAAGAACAAAATGAAAGGAGCTACTAGAAATTTGAGTCAATCAAAAAGACAATAATAAATCTATACTTCCATAGATTTTAAATATTGAATTAGAAATAGAAGATAAAAAGACTGCGCCTATACTGTATTGAATATCATTGGCATATAGGATAACATTTGATTCATGTTCCTATACTAGTGTCTCATTTTAGTCCTAATATTTCCACTTGATTCATTTCTGATTCCAAATATATAGTCATATAATCTGTTGATAACAGCACAATGTATTGCTATGAATTGTCCTGTAAGTTTTTCAAAACTTTTTGGGCTAAGTGCCCCTGTTATCATAAAAATATAAATGATATATGATTTTAGTTCTGAAAAAAGAGTTATTTTAGGAAAGGTTATCTTTTAAGAAAAAAAATGGTTAGCTTTTTAAAAAACATCATTTCTCGTTTTATTGCTTGTATGATTTCTCACTTACTCTTTAGGTGTATATACGGCAGCTAACATATTACCGATTTCTAAAAAAATATTGCTTAATTGAAAAAAAGATGTAGTGTCTGTTTTTAGGACACAGAGTTCACTATCTGGAGTTAGATTCCTGTTATATATTTCAATTTCTAACCATTTATCTTTTGGTTTTTTATTGCTAGCTTGATCTCCCGTGGAATGACAGAGGTATATTAAATTACAGTGATAATATGTTTTTGTCATTTTTTCCTTAATGTGTTTTATATATTTTGATGTTGATTCATGTTGAAAATGACACTCTTCACTGATATAAAATGATAATTCTTATTTCATTAATTTTTGCTTAAAACAGATTTGTTTATATTAATACTGTGTTCCCCACTTGTCTATATTTTAAACTTGGCTGAGTTACATTTTATTTAAAAGCATTCTGAGACATTCACAGAAAGATAGACAAGATGAAAAGGCAGAGGGCTATGTACCAGATGAAGGAACAAGATAAAACCCCAGAAAAACAACTAAATGAAGTGGAAATAGGCACCTTCCAGAAAAAGAATTCAGAATAATGATAGTGAAGATGATCCAGGACCTCGGAAAAAGAATTGAGGCAAAGATTGAGAAGATGCAAGAAATTATTAACAAAGATCTAGAAGAATTAAAGAACAAAAAACAGGGATGAACAATACAATAATTGAAATGAAAAATACACTACAAGGAATCAATAGCAGAATAACTTGAGGCAGAAGAACGGAAAAGGGACCTGGAAGACAGAATGGTGGATTTCACTGCTGTGGAACAGAATAAAGAAAAGAGAATGAAAAGAAATGAAGACAGCCTAAGAGGCCCCTGGGACAACACTAAATGCAACAACATTTGCATTATAGGGGTCCTAGAAGGAGAAGAGAGAGAGAAAGGACCAGAGAAAATATTTGCAGAGATTAGAGTCAAAAAATTCCCTAACATGGGAAAGGAAATAGCCACCCAAGTCCAGGAAGCACACAGAGTCCAAGGCAGGATGAACCCAAGGAAAAACATGCCGAGACACATAGTAATCAAACTGGCAAAAATTAAAGACAAAGAAAAATTATTGAAAGCAGCAAGGGAAAAATGGCAAATAACATACAAGGGGACTCCCATAAGGTTAACAGCTGATTTCTCAGCAGAAAGTCTAGAAGCCAGAAGGGAGTGTCATGATATACTTAAAGTGATGAAAGGGAAGAACCTACAACCAAGATCAATCTACCCGGCAAGGATGTCATTCAGATTCGATGGAGAAATCAAAAGCTTTACAGACAAGCAAAAGCTAACAGAATTCAGCACCACCAAACCAACTCTACAACAAATGTTAAAGGAAATTCTCTAAGCGGGAAACAAAGAGTCATGGATATTTGCTAGTTCTGAGATCTAGTTTTCAAAATAGAGTATGCATTAGGCAGGTCATAAGTAAACCTTAAGAAGTAAATTCATCTTTGTGCAGTCTCTTTCTTAGGTGAATCCATTCTCTAAAGCGCCAAACACAACGTGACACATTTTTCATGCTTGAAAAAGTAATAGTTTTTGATATTTTGTCCATTGTAGCCAGATTCAAAGGAACAAAAAAGCTTAGTGTTTCAGGAGACTGCTCATTGTGAGGGCACCTGCTATGTCTTGACCTACACAAAGAACAGGGACCACTGCCAGATAGAGATAAAATGAAAATACAACCTGGTCTATTCAGGAGCCCCTGTTATGCCTGCTAACATGGTCTAATATTAACAAGCACCCACTTTCACTCTTAAAAGGGCCCCAGTTTAGATGATATAATGGTACAGAGCCTGTGTGCACAGTGTCCAAGCCCAGTGTCACAAGGCAGTCAATAACAGAATCACCAAAAATGAGCAGAGATGGCATTCCTTCATATCTTCTGCCATCACAGCAGCGGTCTAAACCTCCCATTGCCACAAATACTGTATTCAGTCTTGGTTTCTACAATGAGTATAAGTTCCTCACCCACTGGAACTTTTAAATCAAGCAGTTAATTGAATTATCAAAAATAACTTCACTATTTCAGGGGAAAATCCATTCTAAATCACTATAATGGCCACTAGGTTTTCTACTCATTAGTGTTTTCTGGTTCCTGACTCTGCTGTTGTCCTGTGACTAAAAAGATGTACAGTGACAAAAATGATTTAAATTGAGCTTTCTCAGCCAGCCTTATGAACCACACCCATTCCAAATATAGCTATTGATATTTCAAGTTCGGTGTTGTTTAAGAGGGCCATGATTTCACTGATTTACTTCTGATCTAGCAGTGGTCTAACAGATTTATAGATTGACCAGGCCCTTCTGTAATCTGGTGTAATCTACAGGGTATCAAAGAATCATGTCTGAAATTCCTGGATATTTTATGGCTGTCTTCCTTAGTTTAAAGGGAAGAATTGAATTTTCCTGTCTATGTACCTTTTCTGGACTAGTTCTACTGTAATTGTGGCGGTTGGGGAGAGGTGGGAGAGTTGTGCTTTGAAAGCAATATGTGTTCACTCACCGCATTATCTTTAAGATATTTTAAATGTTTAAAGCTTATAATTAAATATTTTCAAAACATTTTTCTAAGTTCTTCTAATTCAATAAAGCATATGACTTTGCCTGAGCAAGCAAATATAGCACTCGAGTGGGACTGATATATTTAGAGTAGCTATTATTGATACAAATCTCCTATGTCTAGAGTTTAGTGAAATAATCCATAGGTTTTTTGTTTTCTTAGATTTTATTTATTTATTTATTTTAACATTTTTATTGGAGTATGAGTGCTTTACAATGGTGTGTTAGTTTCTGCTTTATAACAAAGTGAATCAGCTATATGTATACGTATATACCCATATCCCCTCCCTCTCATGTCTTCCTACCATCCTCCCGACTCCATAGATTTTTTACCTTGAGTTTGTAAGTAAAATTAGCCCTGCTTCACCTTTTTTTTGGTGTGTATGTGTGTGTGTACGTTTAGTCAGTTTTTGTTTTAGTTTAGTTACGTATTTTTTATCACCTATTTAACTTAAAATCTAGAAATATATGCTCATTTTCTCAAAAATTCATTGAAAGTTAAAAAACAAAAATACAGATTTTAAAGTTGTTTTCTAGAAATTAACTATGAAGATATTTTAAGTTTTGAGTTAATTCTAGAGGATAGAGTTCAGAGTCACTTGCATTTGATGTTATGATTTATGAGGAATGCTGGAAGCCATTTATGAACTTCATAATGAAACACCTTTTCTCTCTCCCTATTTCTCAAGTTGGAACTCTTTTATGTTACCTACAGAAGTCAACATCTAAACCAAAAAGTCATCCAATAATCCTCAATCAGCTCAGTTGAACTTCATAGAGAAACTCATTTTGTACAAAGTCAAAGCATACATTTTCTGCAAAAGTCACTTCAAAATGTCATTTCTGAGTAACTTACATTTATGAAGAGACAAAGACTGGAAAAGAAATAAGTAGCTAAATGGAACCTACTCCCTATGTGACTGACATATTGAACTAGATTTTCTTAGCGAATAACCTACTTCCTTATTTAAACTCTTTAATGTAGCTTATTAAAGCTACATGTTATTGATTTGCTCTCAAGGACTAAGCTGAGACCTATAAAATATTATATAATTATAAGCAGAGGATCTTTAAGTAAAGAAAAAAAAGTACCTATAAGGTGCAAGACACAATTCAAAAAAATATGAAGGAAATAAGGTTAAGAATGTGGTAAAAATAAAAGGCATCTTTGGAAAACTAGAAATTACTCAAAATCATTTGAAAATAGCTTTTATGTTCTTGAAATATATCAGAGCTAAATGTGTTCTGATCATCATCAAAGGTGTAGAGATAATCCTATATTTAGGTTAAGCGACCTCCTCCTTCCTAGTACCAGCAAAGCAAAGCAAAGCAAACTTACCTTCATTCATTTTTCTGTCATATCTAGGAATCTTTATCTTAGGTATATTTTTATTTATGGCCTCTCTATTAAGGTTAAGATGTTATCTAGAAAGGACAAATGTTACTCTTTCTTGAAGTAATGTAATTATTCTTTTGGGAATGGGAGCAAGTGAGGTTAATTTTAAAATGGAGATGGGATCTGGCCAGAATTACAGATTGGATGAATTCCTAAATTTAAGAGGTGAGTTTCTGCATGTGTGTGTGTACACGTGCATGCCTTCCTGTAAATCAGAGTGGTGGTAAGAAGGGGTGCCAAACAGAACAACAGTGAATCATTTTGGTTTAGGCTGATTATAATCTTACTGCATTACATTAGATATTTGGAATTCTAAAATATACTTAAAAATATGCCCAAGGAGACATTTTAGAATTTTGCTTAGGTTAACAAATTTTATGAGGTTTTAACTAGGGCTTGGTTTACTCTTTCCTGAATTTGAATCATCTGTCTCTTCGTTTCTTCTCTCTCTCTCTCTTTTTTTTTTGGGGGGGGGTGTTTACTGCTTATGTAAAGCAGAATAGATTTTTTTCCAGCTTTTTATTGAGGTATAATTGACAAATAAAAATTATATACATTTAAGGTGAAAAATGCAATGATTTAATATATGTATACATTGTGAAATGATTATTACAATCAAGCTAATCAACACATCTATCACCTCACAGTAACCATTTGTCTCCTTTTCTCCTAGGTCATTCATTTGTTCACCCATTTCTCTGACAAATAATTCCTGCATATCTACTATGTACCAGGCACTTTCTTAAGGACTGTGGATATGAAAAGGATAAGACTAAGACCTTGAATAAGACTCAAAGAGCTTACAACTTAGTGGGGGAGCCTAAGACATGAAGTAATTATAAATCACTGTGATTGGTCCCTTGATTATACTATTCAAAGTGCATATAAAAGGCGGGGGGTGGGAGAGAACGGGAAGAGGGGAGATATTAAAGAGAGTTAATGAAGGTGATGAATTGGAAAGTAAAGGATGCTTCAAATCAGTCTGGTGAAGATGGGAATGAAAACCTCAGGACAGTGTAAGCATAGGTTTCTAAGCTAGGAAATAGCATTTGATGCCTTGAGGGCTAATGTCAATTCTCTTCAAGGAAACATCCGTGGGAAGAAATTTTCCAAAATTCTCAATCTACTACAAATTTCGTATCAGTCCAAAGAGTCAATACTATGCTACATGTGCTGAGAAATTTATATTTGAAAATCACTTTCACAGCAAAACTGCTCTATGGTAATTGTTTTTATTGCTTCTTTTATCTCCATATTATAAGAGATGAAGAAACTGAATAGTTTCTAATTTTATAGTCGACTCAGAAGAGACCTTTTCTCAATCTCTTTAAGATTAACGGCAATAAAATAAATATTATCAGGAATCTGATAGATGATGTGACAAATTTCACAGAAAAACACTCTTATTGATCATGCATCTTTAAAGACACCTCACAACGGATTATCAACCCTAATTGATTCTGGCCAAGATTTCTCGAGAGTATAGCCAGCAATTTAGAGAGAGAGCACTTGTAGTAAAGCATTGTTAAGAGAAAAAAAAGGTCACTAATGCTTTTTCCTTAAAAATTTAATTTAATAACTCAATCGTGCAAGAAGCCATATATCCAAATGCCAGATGGTCACTTCTACCTTTGTACATATACTAACAATTTCCTAGAACCAATAAAGAGAGCTTTTGTTAAAATAAAAAACAATCAAAGAATACATTTTTCTTATTTTTAAGCTTTTTATTTTGTAATACCTATAGACTTAAAGCTGCAAATGTAGTACAAAACTCCTGTAAACCCTTCAACTAGTTTCCCCTGGTGACAGCATCATTTATATAACCATAGTACAATGATTGAAACCAGGAAATTGACACTGATATGATACTAGTAACTAATCTACAGATTTTAATCAAATTCTCATGTTTGCTCGATTACTGCAGATCTGGGGCAGGATCCAACCTAGGGTCCCACACGACAGTTAGTTGTCACGTCCCCTTTGTTTCCTCCAATCTGTGACAGTTCCTCTGACTTTCCTTGTCACTTTTAAAGAATATTGGCAGTTATTTTGTAGAATGTTCCTCAAGGTGGGTTAGTCTGATGTTTTCTCATTAGATTGAGTTTATATGTATTGCATAATTGGCAAGAGTACAACAGAGGTGATGCTGTGTCCTTTTCAATGTCCCCATAGCAGGAGGCCTTTGATGTCCATGTGTCTTATTACTGCTGAAGCAAAGTTATTCTTTTTCCCTTTTGTTTTTCCTTTGTAATCAAAAGGAATATGTTGTAGGAAGATGCTTTGAGACTAAGAAAATGTATTTCTCATCATACCTTTGTTCCCTGCCTTTAGAACTCATCAGTGTTTCTTGGCTGTCACAATCACTGTGGAGTTTGCCTAATGATGGTTTTATATTTCCACCGTGCCTTCTATATTAATTAATTGGAATTCTACTGTATGGAAGAATGTATTCTCTCCATTGTTATATGTTCAATTCTTTATATTAATATGGACTCATGGATGGATATTTGCTTTATTCTATTGACTGAATAGTGAGTATTGTTACTTATCTTGTTGTTCAAGTTGTCCTATATTCGGACATTGGGAGCTCCCTCAAATAGGGTCCTACATCCTTTATAAGTGTTCTCATCATTTTTTGAGCACTTACTTTATGGCACATCAAAAGGTACATCTTGTATTTTCCCTTCCCAATCCCTGGAAACAAGCATTTATATAAGAAACCCTGGTTCCTTTAATCACAGAATGGGTTTTAGAAATCAAGATCTGGGTGCTAGTTGAATGTAAACTTTTAAAATCTGAAGTAAGTCAGAAAGAGAAAAACAAATATCGTATATTAACACATATATGTGGAATCTAGAAAAATGGTATAGATGATCTTATTTGCAAAGCAGAAACAGAGACACAGATGTAGAGAACAAATGTAAGGATACCAAGGGGGAAGAGTGGGGAGGAATTGGGAGATTGGGACTGACATATATACACTACTATGTATAAAATAGGTAACTAATGAGAACCTACTGTATAGCACAAGGAACTCTGCTTGGTGCTCTGTGGTGACCTAAATGGGAAGGAAATCCGAAAGAGGTGATATATGTATACGTATGGCTGATTCACTTTGCTGTACAGCAGAAACTGACACAGCAGTGTAAAGCAACTCTACTCCAATAAAAAAAATTTTTTTAATCTTTTATAGAATGAAGATTTTTAATTAAAAAAATTCATTGTATTATTCACTGATGCTATGAATGGTCTGTCCTTCACGAACACCTCATTATTAATAGTATTGTGTTAATATTTACCCCAGATACCTCAGTGATTGTATAGATGCTGGTAATTGAAAACTCCTGTGCAGAGATGTTCTATGCTATGAAGGGTGGAGGTTGGTGGCTCCCAGGCTGCTTGCTATCATATTGGTTTTCGTGTTCTAGTTTAGATCATCTTCCTGTTGTTGCCATCTACCTTTCCTGAGTCTTTTTATCAAGATTGGTCTATCTTTGGGCTTTTTTCTTAACTTACTCCATACCTAGTCCCACCCCTTAGGCAGACACTGTCCTCTTGCTGCCTCCTGACTACTCAGAACTAACATAAAGGTGATTCAGGTTAGCTTACCTTGCCTCACAGCTCTATATTAAACTATTTTTTTTCCTCTTCCTGTCTCAGTCAAAACTCCAGAATTCTCAGAATTGCTGACATGGGCTAGATCTTGAGAGCAAAGAAACTGATTGAAACATGGTCATACTAGGTTGAATATCACTGACATCCATCCTCCATTTAGATTTTCAAGTTTTATTTGACGTCTAAATGAGACCTTAACTATTAACTTAGTGAATTCCCAGCCTGTCGATAAAGTGAGTAAAACATTTTGGGAAGCATGGACAGTATTTTTGATAATAATTCCTGTAAAATCAGAATGCATAATACTAACTCCCAACAACCCTCAGTAAGTGAAAAGAAAGGTCAGAATTCCAGTACAACATATTTACGCAGTGCAGACTCTATAACCTCATTTATCTAAACATATGCTTTATGACACCATTTCACAGTACAAAAGAGTTAAAGTAATTCAATAAAAGACCTCAGATGAACATTTATAGGACAATCTCACAACCGGTCTCATACATTTACATGCAGAATATCATAAAGTACCTTTTATAAATCGATGCAAAGTCTGCAGTTCTCTGCTCTCTAGTAACTATTTGGCGATATGAGCATCTTAAGAGGAAGCAGATACTAAAGGCATGTGTGACTTGTTTGGTGCTATTTATGCTGTGATGCTTTCATCATTTTTGACATGTACCTATCTATCATGGATATGTGACTGCCAACAAAATGAATGCCATGCAGTGAGTAAATGTTCTGTACTGAAGATTTCAGTTGAAATAAGAATTGGTATTTTATGCCATCTTGAAGGAACTGCAAACATTTCAAAAAAACCCTCTATCAGGTGGCAACAATAAATCAGTTACATGGGGATTTTGAAGAATTAGTTATGAAGATCCCCAGGCTATGTTGATAAAGGTCTGAGGACACTGGGGAAGCATCTTCAAAACCACAGGGTCAGTTGGAATATCCTACTATAGGAGGGATCGCAAAGCACTCCTCTGGTCATTCCAAATAACCTAGTCAATTCAAAGATATGAAGTTGTGTCTCTTATTCCCAAAAACCTCTTCTACCAGATCTAGACATGACTGATGCAGCTAGGTGGCTTTACAGGACATGCGTTCTCCCTGTGGTGCAGCCTGGTGCCTCGCTCCTCTCCTCTTGCCCTTAAAGGAGAGACGAGTGTGACTTCCTAGCTCCATCAGCGCCCTTCTCTCAATTTAGAGCAATGCTCTGCCAACCTTGGCCATCTTGCTTCTCCTCCCAGATGACTATATCACTTGAACTTGGAAATACGACGCTTTGCTCTGTTATGGAATGAACCCTGAGAGTATTATCACTGTTATTTTCAGGGCAGAGTGATCAGAAATTCTTAAGATCTCTCCACACCCAGACCAATTCTAAGAGTAACTGTTAGAGAAGATTTTTAGGTAAAGATATTGAAGTAATTATGCAATTAAAAATAGTATCTATAAATAAAACATTTCTGCAATATTAGCCAGTGAGTGAAAAAACAACTACATGTTTGAGCACATACACATGGTTACAAGTTCTTGCAACTGTATAGATTACTTTTCCTTTTTCTTCTCTCTCTCTCTCTCTGACCTGCTTATCAGCTGGGGTCACTTAGCTGTACTGGTAATTGCTTTAACTGCTTTTCTAATTGATTTCCATTTTTAATGAACACAAAAGGTGGAAAAAGAGTTGTAGCACATGTTTAGTTGTCAATCCAACCGCTCTCAAGAGCCAAACTTTGTGCAAGCTGTTGTGAAAACAAAGAATTATATAATACATCTGACAATGGGAGTTCTAAAGGGTACACATGGCACATAGCAAATAATTACAACACAATATAGTAAGAACGTACTTAGAATAAGTAAGATTACATGAGAACACTTGGTTTGTGGGTGGAGGCAAGGGCACAGCAGTTGGAACTGATTTAAAAAAATAAGTGAAGTTTGAGTTGAATCTTACAATGTGAATAGCTCACCAGTCTGTAAGCACAGGAATAACTTGGCCTTGGCTTAATTCTCTAATCTCATTGGCAGGACCCCTGTTGAGAGGCAGAAACCCAACTCTGATATTTCATGAGACAATTTTATTCAAAGATTCTACATGAATCCTTGACACCATTTTCCTCATAATCATAGAACTACATTTTGCTTCATTTAAAACAGAATTCCCTAATACTGAATACCCTCTGAATTCTTTTAAATACAGCACATTTTAAAAGAGCATGTGTATGTGTATAGCTGATTCACTTTGTTATAAAGGAGAAACTAACACACCATTGTAAAGCAATTATACCCCAATAAAGATGTTAAAAACAAAATATTACAAAAGATGTACAAGACCTGTATTACAAATCATAGCTGAGGGAAATCACAAAAGATTTAAATAAATGGAGATATACAACCTGTTAAAAAAAAAATATGTTTCTGATGCTCAAGTACTCACAAAAAAACTTTAGGATAATATCTGTCTTAAATAAAAATATAACTTTCCCTGTAAATATGTATTTGTGATCTCTATATTCTATCATATAGCATTATTTTATAGTAATATTTAAAAGACATATTTCCAAATATCTCAAAATTAATATTATGAGGAAATAGTTCCAGAAATAATTACTATAATAATATAATTAATAATTGCTTTAATTTTTATTCATTTTTTAAACTGATTTTATCATGTGGCCCCCAGAAGCCTCCAAAACTAGTATTGATTGGAGTTATTTCAGGTTGATGTGTCTTCTTCAAAGGGAACATTTTTGTTTAAATAAAATAATTCAAAGAATTCCCCCAAATATGAGAGACCTTATAAAGATTCAAACATGTCAAATTTCTCTTTCTTAAGGTTTGGGTGAATAATTTCCCTCTTATTTAATGATAAGGAAGTAACTGGTAACCATAAAATGTCTTCTTGGAGTCTCATGGTGAAGCTGGAAGCCAGATTACAGTATGATAATAAACTAATAGAAATTGAGAGAGTTTAGATGACCATATTGGACAATACTTTAATAAGACTGACCAGAGAAGAAAGTGAAGAAATAGGGTGGTAGGTAAAAGGAGACTTGTGGTTTTAAGGTCTGTGTTTGTTAGTTTCTTTTTTGGAGAGACATGTCAATATTTAAAGGTTGATAGAAGGAACTGGTAGAGAAAGAGGATAGGGACTTCCCCACCTGGTCATAACTAACACCAGACTATCTTCTGCCATACACAATTATAAACAATCACAAAATATTTACAACAACCAATTACAGGCATTCTACAATACGTGGAAAAACACTGCACTATTCGTGAGAAGGAAATTCATGACTCTCATGTCTGCCCTGGCTCTTTGTCTTGGGATAATATACAAGCTTCTCCATAGAGAAGACAGAATTTAGAGTGAATCCCATGAAGTTCAGGGAGGGTGGCACACACTTTGGGACTTAAACAGTCATATAATAAAGTCATGAACACAGAAATTCAAGGGGATCAGACACCAATTGATTATTTGCTATAATAAAATCAATACTCTTCAGAAGAAGACTATAAAATTAGGTATCTACAGTATACTAACCAAACAAAATATCTACTTACATAATAAAAACTTACTAGACACACCATCAATCTATCAATCAATCAATCAATCAGTCAGTCAACAGAAACAGACTTGAAGATGGCCTGGATGTTGGATTTAACAAACAAAGAATTTAAAGCAAGCATTAAAAGTATGATCAAGATCTTAAAGTCTTAATGAATGACAAAGAAAGGAATCTCAGGAAATAAAAGGAATCTATAAAAACAACCAAATGGAAATTGAGTGCAAAATTACAATAAATGATGTAAAATTTCTCCAGATAGATTTAAAAATCATATTGGAAATGGTAGAAGAAACTGTTAGGAAACTTAAATGCAAATCAATATAATTATTCAATATGAATAACTGAAAGAAAAAAATTGAAAAAAACCCACCAAGTTTGGCTTATTGCCAAGTAGCTCCTATTGAATCAAACTTCCCACAGATAGCAAATATAAACTCTGGATAAATACAAACACAAAATAAAACAAAGTAACAATAGCAACAACAACAAAATAACTAACTAAATGCACCAGGGGATGAATCAAAATAGGCAGAAACTTGAGGTAAGTTGGCAGTTGGTAGAAGGGGATAGCCCTGGGCGAGCTTCACATTTTAATAGCTTTTAGTAAGACGGAAAGCCCCAAGCTGTGCCAAGTAGGAAACACTACAACTCCAATGGAAAATCTACAGCCTTGTTGGCTTCAAAAAATAGTCACAGGATAGTCATTGGAAAGGGAATAAGGAGAAGATACAGATGTGGAATTAGCAGGCAAGGATTTTAAAGCAGCTATTTAAACTAGGTTCAGAAACAAAAGGAAATTAATCTTGTAAATAATTAAATGATAGAATATGTAAACAAATCTTGAGGGAGGAATGGAGAGTCTCAGAAATTATATATTTGTGGGTATAGAGAGAAGATTATTATTATTTTTTTTTTGCGGTACGCGGGCCTCTCACTGCTGTGGCCTCTCCCGTTGCAGAGCACAGGCTCCGGACGCGCAGGCTCAGCGGCCATGGCTCACGGGCCTAGCCGCTCCGCGGCATGTGGGATCTTCCCAGACCGGGGCACGAACCCCTGTCCCCTGAATCGGCAGGCAGACTCTCAACCACTGCGCCACCAGGGAAGTCCGAGAAGATTATTTTTTCTTCCCTTGAGTTCCTTACAAAGAAAATGACTTTTTTTTTTTTTTTTTTTTTAAGAATAACACTGAAAGATGGGGGCTATGACATATGTAGAAACAAAAGGTAAGAAAACAATAGCACAAAGGATGGGAGGCCATGCATGGGATTACTTTATCATTAGGCTATTTTATTTGTCAAGTGTGACTTGTGAAGTGGGAGGTGGAACTTGTCAGGTGTTGGGTGGGAAGTGGAAAGTGATACAATATGAATTCTAAGGATGTGACAATTTTAGGGTTGTCTTAGTCCATTCAGGTTGTTACAACAAACTGACATAGACAGGGTGGCTTATAACAAACAGAAATTTATTTCTCACATTTTCGGAAGCTAGAAGTCTGAGATCTGAGTGCCAGCATGGTCAGGTTCTAGTTAGGGCTTTTTCCGGGTCACAGACTGTCAACTTTTCCTTGTATCCTCTCACAGCAGAAGGGTTTAGTTAGCTCTCCAGCTACCTTCTTATAAGGGCACATTAGGATTACCTATGCATGATGGCTCCATGCTCATGACCTAATTACCTCCCAAAGGCCTCACCTCTGAATACCTTCATGTTGGGATTAGAGTTTCAACATATGAATTTTAGGGTAAGCCAAACTCCTAACCTATGTGGGAAAAGGATCTGGAAAAGAATGAATATATGTATATGTACAACTGAATCACTGTGCCGTACACCTGAAACTAACACAACATTGTAAATCACCTATACTCCGATAAAATTAAAAAAAAAAATCAAAATGAATAACCATGCCAAGTGTTGGCAAGACTGTGGAGGAACTGGAACTCTTGTACACTCTGTTGGCAGTGTAAAAATGGTAAAATCACTTTGGAAAAGAGTTTGGAATTTCTTAAAAAAAAACACCTAATTTATGATCCAGCTAGTCTACTATTTATTTACCCCAAAGGGGTGAAAGATTGTACTCAAACAGAGACTTCTACATGAATGTTCATAGCAGCTTTATTTGTAATAGTCGAAAACTGGAAAACACCAAAATGTCTATCAATAGGTAAAAGAATAAACAAAGTGGTATATTCATATTCAGGTATCTCCTGCTTAACAAAAATTTGCTTTATACCATTTAGCTTTTATCAAAGACCTATATTAGTATCTGTTTTTACTAACTGAAAGAGATCCAAAGAAGATTTTTTACCTTTAAGAAAAATGGTGAAAAGCAAAAATAGTGGTCAGACTGTGTTTTGCAGTGAGCTGTTATAGAGGCACTGTACACCCCTAGCAGTGAGAATGGCACTGCCAAGCTCCTACACTCCAAGGGAACTACACTCTGCATCTCAATACCAGGCCATCATAGCTTTGAACTGTGTCTGTAAGAATCTGTGCTTTATCTTGATTTATTTTGTGCATCTGTTAGCAAGATGTGTCCTAAGGTAATTGCTTTATGCAATTTATGCCGTTTCAGCGTACAAAAGTTTCCATAGGAACACTCTACTTTCTGATAGCATAGTGGGGAAACCTACAATGGAATTCAACTCAACAATAGAAAGGAATTAATTATTACTACAAGGAACAACATGGATTCATCTCAAAATAATTATGCAGAGTGAAATAAAAGTGCATTCTGTATGATTCCATTTATATATAACTTTAGAAAATGCAAACTAACTTATGTGACAAAAAGCTAATAAATAGTTGCATGGGGTGATGGAGTAGGGTTGTCATGGGTAGGAGGGAGAATCACAAAGGGTCAATTTACACACACACGCACACCCAAACACACACTCACATATATATCAAAATTTATCAGATCATACACTTTAAATATACATGGTGATTGTGTATCAGTTGTATGGCAATAAAGAACTGAGCTATTTAAAAATAAAAGATTATTCTGGCTTTGTAAAATGAATGTTCCCTCTTCCTTTATTTTCTAAAATTGTTTGATTGGTATTGTTTTCTCATTAAATGTCTGATAGAATTCACAAATGAAAACATCTCAGCCCAAAGTTTTATTTATGGAAAGGGTTTTTAATACAAACAAAACTCTATGTGTACAATTGATATCAGGTGATTCATATTTCCTTACTCTTTTGAATCAGTTTTGGTAAGTTGTATTATGTAAGGAATTTGTCAGTTTATCAAAATTATCAGATTTATTGGTAAACTATTTCTCATGATGTACTATTATTTGACCTTTAAATATTGTAGAATCTGTAATGGTATCTATTCTGTCATTGCGTATTCTCTTTTTTCTTGAACAATCTCCTTAAGGTTTCATCAATTTTATCAGTATTTTTTTTAAAACAACTTTTGCTTTTAAATATTTTCCTGTTTGTATGTTTTCTCTTTAATTGATCTCTGTTCTAGTTTTAGAATTTCCTATCTGCTACTTATTTTGGTTTTAATTTGTCCATCTTTTCTAGCTTTTTGAGGTAGAACATTAAATAATTTACTTTAAATGTTTCTTCTTTTTTAACATATGAATTTAAAGCTATAAAGTTCCCTCTAAAAACTATATTATCTATAGCTCACAATTTTATATGCATGTTTCCATTTTCATTCTGTTTGAAATAATTTAATTTTCCCTTGTGATATCTTTTTTCACACATCTGTTATTCAGAGGTATGTGGTATAATTTCTAACTATTTGGCATTAGTATGGAATTCTAATTTGCTTTGTTTTCTAACTGAAATCAGCTGGGGTCACAGAATGTATTCTATTAGATTTCAATTTTGAAATTCATTTAGATTTACATTTTGCCCCATTGTATGGTGTATTTTGGAAAACATACCACATGTACTCAAGAGGAATGTTCATTCTGTACTTTGATGCATTGTTCTTCAAATGTCAATTAGTTCAGCAGTGCTTTTTAATCTTACGTCTTAACTTTTTTGTAGCATTTCTATCAGTATCTAACAGAAAGATGCTAAAATCTGCAACTGTTGTGGATCTTTCTATTTTTCCCTTTAATTCTATCAGTCTCTGCTTCATGTTTTTGAAACTCTTTTATTAGATACATGTATATCTATGATTATTATGTCTTCCTTATGTATTGACCTTTTGTCATTATGAAATTATACTTTTGCTCTCTGGAAACACTTCTTATCTTGAAGTCTTGTCTGATATTAATATAGTTACACCAGTGTTATTGTGTCTCATGCTAGTATTAGTATGGTGAGTCTTTTCAATACTTTACTTTCAATCTACATTGTTTTTTATTTTAAAATATGATTTAATTGGACAGTATGTTGTTGGGGTATGCTTTTTTATTTATCTATTTTGACTCCCTGCCTTTTGGAATGTTTAGTCCATTTACATTTGATGTTATCAGTGAAATGTTTGGATTTAGGTGATTCATATTTGCCATATTTTTATAGTCGTCCCATTTGTTCCTCTGTTCTTCCTATCCTGCTTCCTTTAGGTAGTATGTTTTCATTCATTTTAGCTTTACCTCTTTAATTATTACTTTCCATTTAATGATGGTGATACTATTTACAATAATTATCCTTATCACCATCTATTTAGAATTAATACTGTACCACTTCATGTAAAGTGTAGAAAGCTTGGACAGTATAATTTCATATTTATTATGGGATATATTCAGGTGCTCTTCATTCCTCTATCTAGAGAGTTTCCACTTGGTATCAATTTTCTTCATCCTGAAGTATTTGCTTTATTATTTCTTGCAATTTGGGTCTGCCACAAACTCTGGCCTCTGAAATCTCAAGCCAATAAGACTGGAGACTTTTGCTTGCATCTAGTCAACCTATGCTTAGCAGACTGGGAAGTGGTCTCAGGGTAAAAAACACATAAACACAGACTGCACTCAGTGTATATTTCTTTTTTCAATGGGAAAATATCTTCTAGTTCCTCTGATGGCCCTTCACATAGTTGTCTTCAGTAATTTATCCTAAGTTCACATAGTTGTCTTTAGTAATTTATCCTAAGTTCATAAGTTTTATCTGAGATAGATTTGTCTGCCATAAGGCACTCTGCCATAACTGACACTAGACCCCTTCATTTGCTCTATTTGAAAATTCAGTATAAAACATTAAGGGCTTCTCTGTTATAAATAACCATTAGAAATAAATATATCTACAACTTAATGGAAAATTAATGGAATCATTTATCTGTATATAAAAATACATTTTCAAGAGTATTTATTGAGAAATGAACATATAGCTACATGATACATCTTTGGTTAAATGTTCGTGGATTACAGAACAAATCATTTTATCTCTCAGTCTTTGTTTCTTCTCTGTAGAGTAAGTTTCATGTCTAATAATATAAGAATAAAGTTAGGCATATTGTGGAATCATATTTTTTTCCTACTCTATATGTGGAAAATAACTGAGATGCTGTATTATTTGGGCCAAGGTTTGTCTTCAACGACACAAATGACCTAAAGCACTACTTCCCAGACTTTAATGGAAAGTTATTATTAGAATGTAGATTCTGTTCAGTTTTCTCAGGTGGAGACTGAGATTCTGCCGTGCTTTGAAGTGTCCATGTGATACTGAAACTACTGGTCTGTGGAACACACTTCAGTGAGAACCTGCAGTGTAGAGTGGCATTGCGGAGATTCTGGATATTTTAGCTAGACTGACCTGGGTTTGGCACTCTACTCTGTGTGACTTTGGGCAAATAAATGTACTATCTTAGTATTATATACTCATCAGAGAAGATAGAATAATTACACCACATGACAAATCTGTTGCCATACTTTTATCTTCAGTATTTCTAAGGTACTTGGAACAAAGACTAAAGTTAAAAGATAATAAAAGAAGTTCTCACTAGTTGAACAGAAAGTCTTATCATGCTCTTCTAGTTAATGATATGAGGAAATATATTTCCTGAAATTTTCTAATAAACAATACAATTCTATATAAGCAGTTTCTTCTCACTTAATAGCTCTTTCTTAAAATACTATATTCCCTGTAAAATTCATAATTCTCTTTTTTCTGAAGAAATTTTCATTTGTCAAACTATGGCA
Organism: Phocoena sinus; assembly: GCF_008692025.1. Taxonomy (NCBI): domain Eukaryota; kingdom Metazoa; phylum Chordata; class Mammalia; order Artiodactyla; family Phocoenidae; genus Phocoena; species Phocoena sinus. Next base: position 66,057,415 of record NC_045769.1, read on the forward strand.
AACTTATAGAAAAGGAAAATGGCCTATGAAATGTAAGTGGTGTGATATGAAGCAATACTTCAAACCAGATTCACTCAGCCCTTTAGAGAATTTGCTAGAAAACGGTAAGCTAAAACAAAAAAAGTTGTGCAAAATCTTTTTGGAACATGAAATGTGCTTTCAAAGTGCACATCATGTAAGACAAATGATGATATATTTGGAAAGCATTATTAAGATATCTTGGAACATGAAATATTTGATTACAGAAATTGCTACTCTTCTTTTAACAAGTCCCCTTTTAGTCTGGAATTTGCCCCTCCCTTTAACACTAGCTACACCTTAAGTCTGAATGACAACACTGTGAAATAGAGATGAAAACAGTCCCCTGGAGACAGCTGCTCCCTTTTTCCCACTCCCAGTAAGGGTTCTAGAATTATATATTTGAAAACCTCTTCTGACTCTATATATTACTTATTCTGTCTCTCAGGGAATAACTGTTTTCATAGTTAAATAAAGTTTTGAAATGCCCTCATTTTACTACCGTCTATCAGTATATTTTTTATTCAAAGAAATATTTTATGGGTGGGGGTTACAGAATATGAACTGTGTTTTATTGACTACTATCCAGTGCCCAACCAGAATCCATCTTTTTCCTCTTCCTTCCTAGCAGAATCATTTCCCCAGCAAAGCTGGGAAGGTGATCCAGTAACAGGTATAGATCATAATTAGTTTAAGCCAGTCAGTACCTATTAGCTGCTTTTCTGTTAACATCATTGAGCTGCTGATTTTTCATATCCGTATAAAGAGCATTCTACCTGATATGTAGTACATAAGAAAATAAGTGTTGTATAAATCAGTGGCTATAACAAAATACCAGACTGGGTGGCTTAAATAGCAAAAACTAATCTCATCGTGGAGGCTCCACCCTCATAACCTTATCTAAACTTATTTACTTCTCAAAGGCCTCACCTCCAAATATCATCACATAGCGGATTAGGGTTTCAATATATGAATTTGGGGAGAACACAAACATTCTGTACATAGCAAGTTGTCCTTTACGTTTGCATCCATTTACATTATGTATTGTTCTGTTACTATATTTAAAAGTGTCATGCATATGTTAAGCTAATTATGGGCACAACTTTGTACAAAAGAAATGCCCTTTGCCCAAGTTGTTAACTATTTCTGCAATACTCTGTATGCCATGTTGTTCAAATATCCCTACTCAGGGTTAGATAATTTAAAAATAATTTTCCTAAGGATATCTCAGATACTTACAAAATATTTTTCATTCGATTTTATAATATAGCTCTATATTCAAACTTGTAGGTCAATATCTGATTTTGTAGAATGAATTAGAGAAGCTACTGCAAAATGGCCACCTTGAAAAAAAGTCATGATATAAATGTAACGTTGTACAATTTTTTAATACATTTTAGACAAAGAAACAATATATTTGTGAAATTACAAGACAAAGGGGTTTGAGCTTGGGATAGTAAATTAGTAAAAGAGGTTTGTTTATACAGCCTTCTTGGCCTTGAATTTCCAATCTCTGATAATAAAGATGTCTCTTCACTTCCTGGTTGAGGGAGGGTAGCTTTCACAAGTGAGATTTATTTCCTGCTTTCAGGAGGACAAAGGAGGGTCAGACTGTCCTTCTTGCATTGGCTGTTTCTTTTTTTTTTTTTTAATACAGCAGGTTCTTATTAGTCACCCATTTTATACACATCAGTGTATACATGTCAATCCCAATCGCCCAATTCATCACACCACCACCACCACCACCCGCCACTTCCCCCCTTGGTGCCCATACGTTTCCTGTCTACATCTATGTCTCAATTTCTTCCCTGCAAAGCGGTTCATCTGTACCATTTTCTAGATTCCACATGTATGCATTAATATATGATATTTGTTTTTCTCTTTCTGACTTATTTCACTCTGTATGACAGTCTCAGATGCATCCACGTCTCAACAAATGACCCAGTTTCGTTCTTTTTTATAGCTGAGTAATATTCCATTGTATATATGTACCATATCTTCTTTATCCATTCATCTGTCAATGGGCATTTAAGTTGCTTCCATGACCTGGCTATTGTAAACAGTGCTGCAATGAACATTGGGGTGCATGTGTCTTTTTCAATTATGGTTTTCTCTGGGTATATGCCCAGTAGTGGAATTGCTGGGTCATATGGTAATTCTATTTTTAGTATTTTAAGGAACCTCCATACTGTTCTCCATAGTGGCTGCATCAATTTACATTCCCACCAACAGTGCAACAGGGTTCCCTTTTCTCCACACCCTCTCCAGCATTTGTTGTTTGTAGATTTTCTGATGATGCCCATTCTAACTGGTGTAAGGTGGTACCTCATTGTGGTTTTGATTTGCATTTCTCTAATAATTAGTGATGTTGAGCAGCTTTTCACGTGCTTCTTCACCATCTGTATGTCCTCTTTGGAGAAATGTCTATTTAGGTCTTCTGCCCATTTTTGGATTGGGTTGTTTGTTTTTTTAAATATTGAGTTGCATGAGCTGTTTATATATTTTAGAGATTAATCCTTTGTTCGATGATTCATTTGCAAATATTTTCTCCAATTCTGAGGGCTGTCTTTTCATCGTTTATGGTTTCTTTTGCTGTGCAAAAGCTTTTAAGATTCATTAGGTCCCATTTGTTTATTTTTGTTTTTATTTCCATTACTCTAGGAGGTAGATCAAAAAATATCTTGCTGTGATTTATGTCAGAGAGTGTTCTTCCTATGTTTTCCTTTAAGAGTTTCATAGTGTCCAGGCTTACATTTATGTCTCTAATCCATTTTGAGTTTATTTTTGTGTATGGTGTTAGGGAATGTTCTAATTTCATTCTTTTACATGTAGCTGTCCAGTTTTCCCAGCACCACTTACTGAAAAGATGGTCTTTTCTCCATTATATACCCTTGCCTCCTTTGTCATAGATTAGTTGACCATAGGTGTGTAGGTTTATCTCTGGGCTTTCTATCTTGTTCCATTGATCTATATTTCTGTTTTTGTGCCAGTACCATATTGTCTTGATTTTTGCAGCTTTGTAGTATAGCCTGAAGTCAGGGAGTCTGATTCCTCCAGCTCCGTTTTTTTCTCTCAACACTGCTTTGGCTATTTGGGGTCTTTTGTGTCTCCATATAAATTTTAAGAGTTTTTGTTCTAATTCTGTAAAAATGCCATTGGTAATTTGAGAGGGATTGCACTGAATCTGTAGATTGCTGTGGGTAGTATAGTAATTTTCACAATACTGATTCTTCCAATCCAAGAACATGGTATATCTCTCCATCTGTTGGTATCCTCTTTAATTTCCTTCATCAGTGTCTTATAGTTTTCTGCATACAGTTCTTTTGTCTCCCTAGGTAGGTTTACTCCCAGGTATTTTATTCTTTTTGTTGCAATGGTAATAGGAGTGTTTCCTTAATTTCTCTTTTGGATTTTTCATCATTAGTGCATAGGAATGCAAGAGATTTCTGTGCATTAATTATGTATCCTGCAACTTTACCAAATTCATTGATTAGCTCTAGTAGGTTTCTGGTGGCATCTTTAGGATTCTCTATGTATAGTATCATGTCATCTGCAAACAGTGACAGTTTTACTTCTTCTTTTCCAATTTTTCCTTTTATTTCTTTTTCTTCTCTGATTGCCATGGCTAGGACTTCCAAAACTATGTTGAATAATAGTGGTGAGAGTGGACATCCTTTTCTTGTTCCTGATATTAGAGGAAATGGTTTCAGTTTTTCACCATTGAGAATGATGTTTGCTGTGGGTTTGTCAGATATGGCCTTTATTATGTTGAGTTAGGTTCCCTCTATGCCCACTTTCTGGAGAGTTTTTATCATAAATGGGTGTTGAATTTTGTCAAAAGCTTTTTCTGCATCAATTGAGATGACCATATGGTTTTTATTCTTCAATTTGTTAATATGGTGTATCACAATGATTGATTTGCTTATGTTGAAGAATCCTTGCATCCCTGGAATAAATCCCACTTGATCATGGTGTATGATCCTTTTAATGTGTTGTTGGATTCTGTTTCCTAGTATTTTGTTGAGGATTTTTGCATCTATATTCATCTGTGATATTGGTCTGTAATTTTCTTTTTTTGCAGTATCTTTGTCTGGTTTTGATATCAGGGTGATGGTGGCCTCATAGAATGAGTTTGGGAGTGTTCCTTCCTCTGCAATTTTTAGGAAGACTTTGAGAAGGATGGGTGTTAGCTCCTCTCTAAATGTTTGATAGAATTCACTTGTGAAGCCATCTGGTTCTGGACTTTTGTGTGTTAGAAGATTTTTCATCACAGTTTCAAGTTCATTACTTGTGATTGTTCTGTTCATATTCTCTATTTCTTCCTGGTTCGGTCTTGGAAGGTTATACTTTTCTAAGAATTTGTCCATTTCTTCCAGGATGTCCATTTCATTGGCATACAGTTGCTTGTAGTATTCTCTTAGGATGCTTTGTATTTCTGCGGTGTCTGTTGTAACTTCTCCTTTTTCATTTCTAATTTTATTGATTTGAGTCCTCTCCCTCTTTTTCTTGATGAGTGTGGCTAATGGTTTATCAATTTTGTTTATCTTCTCAAAGAACCAGCTTTTAGTTTTATTGATGTTTGCTGCTGTTTTCTTTGTTTCTATTTCATTTATTTCTGCTCTGATCTTTATGATTTCTTTCCTTCTGCTAACGTTGGGTTTTGTTTGTTCTTCTTTCTCTAGTTCCTTTAGGTGTAAGTTTAGATTGTTTATTTGAGATTTTTCTTGTTTCTTGAGGTAGGCTTGTATAGCTATAAACTTTATTCTTAGAATTGCTTTTGCTGCATCCCATAGGATTTGGATTGTCGTGTTTTCATTGTCATTTGTCTCTAGGTATTTCTTGATTTCCTCTTTGATTTCTTCAGTGATCTCTTGGTTATTTAGTAATGTATTGTTGAGCCTCCTTGTGTTTGTGTTTTTTATGTATTTTTCCCTGTAATTCATTTCTAATCTCATAGCATTGTGGTCAGAAAAGATGCTTGATATGATTTCAATTTTCTTAAATTTACTGAGGCTTGATTTGTGACCCAATATGTGACCTATCCTGGAGAATGTTCCATGTGCACTTGAGAAGAAAGTGAATCTGCTGTTTTGGATGAATGTCCTATGAATATCAGTTAAATCTATCTGGTCTATTGTGTCATTTAAAGCTTCTGTTTCCTTATTTATTTTCATTTTGGATGATCTGCCCATTGCTGTAAGTGAGGTGTTAAAGCCCCCTGCTGTTATTGTGCTACTGTCGATTTCTTGTTTTACAGCTGTTAGCAGTTGCCTTATGTATTGAGGTGCTCCTATGTTGGGTGCATATATATTTATAATTGTTATATCTTCTTCTTGGATTGATCCCTTGATCATTATGTAGTGTCCTTCCTTGTCTCTTGTAACATTTTTTATTTTAAAGTCTATTTTATCTGAGATGAGTATTACTACTCCAGCGTTCTTTTGATTTCCATTTGCATGGAATATCTTTTTCCGTCCCCTCACTTTTAGTCTGTATGTGTCACTAGGTCTGAAGTGTGTCTCTTGTAGACAGCATATAGATGGGTCTTGTTTTTTTATCCATTCAGCCAGCCTGTGTCTTTTGGCTGGAGCATTTAGTCCATTCACGTTTAAGATGATTATTGATATGTATGTTTCTATGACCATTTTCTTAATTGTTTTGGGTTTGTTTTTGTAGGTCCTTTTCTTCTCTTGTGTTTCCCACTTAGAGAAGTTCCTTTAGCATTTGCTGTAGAGTTGGTTTGGTGGTGCTGAAGTCTTTTAGCTTTTGCTTGTCTGTAAAGCTTTTGGTTTCTCCATCGAATCTGAATGAGATCCTTGCCGGGTAGAGTAATGTTGGTTGAAGGTTCTTCCCTTCATCACTTTAAGTATATCATGCCACTCCCTTCTGGCTTGTAGAGTTTCTGCTGAGACATCAGCTGTTAACCTTATGGGACTTCCCTTGTATTTCATTCGTCGTTTTTCCCTGGCTGCTTTCAGCAATTTTTCTTTGTCTTTAATTTTTGCCTATTTGATAACTATGTGTCTCGGTGTGCTTCTCCTTGGGTTTATCCTGTATGGGACTCTCTGCGCTTCCTGGACTTGGGTGGCTATTTCCTTTCCCATGTTAGGGAAGTTTTCGATTACAATCTCTGCAAATATTTTCTCTGGTCCTTCCTCTGTCTCTTCTCCTTCTGGGACCCCTATAATGTGAATGTTGTTGCATTTAATGTTGTCCCAGAGGTCTCTCAGGCTGCCTTCATTTCTTTTCATTCCTTTTTCTTTATTCTGTTCCGCAGCAGTGAATTCCAGTATTTTGTCTTCCAGGTCACTTATCTGGTCTTCTGCTTCAGTTATTCTGCTATTGATTCCTTCTAGTGTAGGTTTCATTTCAGTTATTGTATTGTTCACCTCTGTTTGTTCTTTAATTCTTCTAAGTCTTTGTGAAACATTTCTTGCATCTTCTCGATCTTTGCCTCCATTCTTTTTCCAATGTCCTGGATCATCTTCACTATCATCATTCTGAATTCTTTTTCCATAAGGTTGCTTATCTCCACTTCATTTAGTTGTTTTTCTGCGGTTTTATCTTGTTCCTTCATCTGGTATATAGCCCTCTGGCTTTTCATCTTCTCTATCTTTCTGTGAATGTGGTTTTTGCTCCAGAGGCTGCAGGATTGTAGTTCTTCTTGCTTCTGCTGTCTGCCCTCTGATGGATGAGGCTATCTTAGAGGACTGTGCAAGTTTCCTGATGGGAAGGACTGGTTGTACATGTTTTTTAATAAATTTATTTATTTATTTATTTTTGGCTCCATTGGGTCTTCACTGCTGTGCACAGGCTTTCTCTAGTTGTGGTGAGCCCAGCAGGGAAGCCCAAGTTCTCTTTTAAATGTACAACATTTGGACGTCCCTGGTGACGCAGTGGTTAAGAATCCGCCTGCCAATACAGGGTACACGCGTTTGAGCCCTGGTCTGGGAAGATCCCGCATGCCGCGGAGCCACTACGCCCATGCACCACAACTACTGAGCCTGCTCTCTGGAGCCCGTGTGCCACAAGTACCAAAGCCCGCGTGCCTAGAGCCTGTGCTCTGCAACAAGAGAAGCCACTGCATTGAGAAGCCCATGCTCCGCAACGAAGAGTAGCCCCCGCTTGCTGCAACTAGAGAGGGCTGGGCACAGCAATAAAGAACCAAAAGCAGCCAAAAATAAATAAATAAATAAGAACTAATTATGTTCTGCAAATAAATGTTTTTCATTTATTACCTTGTAAATCACAAGCTTGTGGAAGAGAGTGTCTGAATAGGGAGTCCAAAATATCAGATGTAATTAATCCATGTTGTTCTCTAATGAACCAAAATAATTGAATTTTTAATATCTCCCCAAATTAATATCATCAGACCCCAATAAATGACTTAAATTTACACACTTCATTTTTCCTTCCTGCAAACTATCTCCTAGAAGCAATTGGATTTTTTATATCAGTTTTCATTTATGCAACAAACATTCAGTGATTTTCTACAATGAATCAGGCAGTGTATTAGGTTCTAAAAACCAATAAGCAAAAGCATTCACAGTTCCTACCCTGATGTAGCTTATATTCCAGTAGAAGAAACTGATTGAACTATTTAAAAATTAAAGTAAAATTACAATTGTATTAAATTGTAAGAGGTACAGATTTACTGTTAAGAGAGTATGTGATGTGGAAAAATATTCTCAGTAGACTTACTCCCCTTATTGTTCCCCTTAGTTCCTTGCTCATTCAGGCTATGGAATTTTTCAGATAGCCATTTTATTATCTTAACATTTATATTAAATGATCGATCTTCCCTCTAAAACTCTAGATGGCACATTATCATATATTTGGTATGTGTATTTGGTTCTATTTCTAGAGTTTGTATTTGGTTTCTCTCTTTATGAACAGTTTTCATTATTAAGGTCTTATAATATTTTAATAGTATGTGTAATAGCATATTTATTTTAAAATAAAAACTTCAGAATCAGTTTTATAAGCTATCAATGGAAAACATTATTGATATTTTTATTGGGATCACTTGAAATTTATGTGTTAACTTGGGAGAATTGACATCTCACCAAGGTTAAATATTCCTATCTGAGATCATGTCTTTTCATTTGTTCATGTCTTTCATGAGTCCCTCAGTTGCACTGAGAATGTAACCTATATGTGCTCCCTTAAGTTCAATTTACTCTAGAAATGAGAATAGTTCACCACATTGTTTGAGAAAAAAGCGACTAGAAAATGAGATACTAAGTCCAACCTGTCATGTTATTACTCTGTCAGTTACCAACATTCAATTGAAAACAACAACCAAAACAACAACCCCCAAAAAACACAGCAAGAAATCTTGCCAAGAGCTCACATCATTTAAGGCATATGTAAAATTATAGTGATTTACATACTTAGGCAAGATGTAAGGGTAGAAGAAATGCTATATTATATCCCTAAAAGGTACATCAAATCATTTTAGATTATTCATGTCTCCCTCATCAAGACCTTTTCAGATCCTAAAGACTGTTGTCAAAAATAAGGGTGAGGGCTTCCCTGGTGGCGCAATGGTTGAGAGTCCGCCTGCTGATGCAGGGGACGTGGGTTCGTGCCCTGGTCCTGGAAGATCCCACATGCCGCGGAGCGGCTGGGCCCGTGAGCCATGGCCGCTGAGCCTGCGCGTCCGGAGCCTGTGCTCCACAATGGGAGAGGCCACAACAGTGGGAGGCCCGTGTACAGCAAAAAAATATAATAAAATAAGGATGAAAAAGTTAAGCCTGAAAGTACATACGGTAAGTAAAAAAATTTATGTAAAATATACATGCTTTTCAAAACAGAATTTCCTAAAATCTGCCATTTACAGGACCTCCTTAATATTCAGGTTCATGTTGTCCATGAACGTGTCACATTATGTGGGCAGACTGTGTTCCCTTCACTCACCTAGAACCAAAAGTGAAAAGCAAAAATTATCCAAATGCTAACAGTTCATGAAACTGACCTATAGATTTTTTTTAGTTGTCTTTGCTTTTAATTTGCTGTCCTAAATGTGTACAATGTTTCTTGGAAGAGTTTATAAGGGTACAGGGGGAGTTGCTGCTTATTTAAACAATTTTAATGAAGGACTAACCTTTTACGTTTAACATTTGTTCCCTTCATTTGCTTTCTGGCAGCAGTTCATATTTTTTTTGTCCTCCCAAAGGACATAGCATAATGAACATACACGAGATTATTTAAATGAATGGTTTTAATGAGTTCTTTGAATAGACTCTTTAAAAAGCAAGCATGAAATTGCTTTCCCAGTTGGGATGCTTTAAAATATTTTTAGAAGATTCATATACAAAGCCTTAAAATTTGAACCATTTTTAAAGGAACAATGATTGAAAAGTAGTTTTTTTATTGCAGTATGATTTATTTTCACTCATACAGCAGAGGACATTACAAAACCCGGCAGGATTTTTGAATTATTTTAATGGATTATTACATTTCATATTAATAAGTAGTTATTTATCACACTTAAAGGCTGTAGCTCTTATACACTACTTTCACACATGGAAACATGTAATCTCTGCAATTAGTGAATACTAGACGTAGATAAATTTACATTATATAGTGAACATTATGCTGTTCCCCCAACCCCATTAAACACCTGCTTAAGATGTCATAGTTTTGAGTGTGGGTGGAATTGATCCCATCCCCTTGCCACTGTGATAGTCTCAGTTTGGCATATCCCTCATTTTTTCTTACCAAACTCATGTTCAAAACTTCTGTTGGCATACACCTCATTAGTTCTAATTAAAGAGATGTTCAAGACTTCTGTTCAATGATTCTATTCATTTTCTGGATGGGGATGAGGAAAAGTGAAGGCCCAGAAACTTCTGGAAACCATTATGCCACCATGAGGACTAAGGATAAAGTGGACACAATGAGCAGCCTGTAGTTTGAAAACTGCACAGAAGAGGAACCAAAACTTGATAGGACTCTTCTTGACACATTATGTGGCCTCAGGCTTTTCTGTTACGTGAGAAAATAAATTCTCTTTATTACTTAAGCTCCTTTGAAACTAAGACTACGGAATCTAAGAATGACATGTACTACCTTTGGCAAGTATCATTGCCCTAATTTTGAAACCATTTATCCGTTTGGTAGCATAGATTGTTTAATTGCCTCTGCTTAGATTCAAATGAACTATTCTGATAGCTCAGACAGTTAAAGCTGACATTTAAAAAATTAAACCACCTCGTTAATAACAAAAAGTTGGTTGTTGATCAGTCTTGTGAATGTTGTTATCATAACATCTTGTGTGTTTTGTTTCTGTCAGTGAAAAATATTCACACACACTATCTAGTTTCTTTAGAAAAGAATGGAAAAATATTAAAATCAATTTTCTTTAAGAGTTAACTGTCCAGTGTGATTAACATATACTTTTGAAAACAGAGGTTCAGTATAAAGGAAAATTGTGGCAAAATACACCAGCTTCCAGATATTTCCTCATATGTAAAAAGACTTTGTAACAAATAACTGGTAAGTTTCCTTCCAGCTTTAATGCCCTATGATTTTATGACAAATGAGACATTAGGAGTTTGAGAAGAAAGTGGCAGAGACACATAGCACACGGTAGTCATCAGGAAAGGTGGAATCCTCTTGTCCTTTATAAATTGGTTTATTGTTTTACTGCTTCAAATTCTTAAAGGACAGATTCTGTGTCTGTTCTCTGAATTGTTTTTCACATAACACTCTTTGATGATGTTTAAATTTTTCACGGTCAGATATTCTTTATTAATTGTTTACATATTCAATTATATGTATAAAAGAACATCAATTTGATGTTAAAGACTGAAAATTTGGAATTCTAAAAGGTTCAGAACTAGAAACCTCATATTGGGTGGATCCTTAAAGCATGTCCTCCAAGTCATCATTGAGCCTCCTTTGGAATTCCTTTGTTGGTGAAGAACACATTAGCTCCTAAGAAGCTCATTCCATTTTTATACAGTTCTAATGATAATGCCTCCATCTATGTATTTAGCCTTCATATACTCCTTAGAATTCTAGGAACTCCAATTCTAGAAACTCATCTGACATATTATGGTAACTGTAGCTAAATATATTCTTTTGGGGAAATCTGCTATACTAATTAGACTGCACCTATTTCTGTCAGATTTTTTAAAAACACATAATTATGACCTTTTATTTTTAGATTCCATATATATGTGTTAGCATATGAACCTAGGGGCAAGAAGGGAATAAAGACACAGACCTACTAGAGAATGGACTTGAGGATATGGGGAGGGGGAAGGGTATAAGCTGTGACAAAGTGAGAGAGTGGCATGGACATATATACACTACCAAACGTAAAATAGATAGCTAGTGGGAAGCAGCCGCATAGCACAGGGAGATCATCTCGGTGCTTTGTGACCACCTAGAGGGGTGGCATAGGGAGGGTGGGAGGGAGGGAGATGCAAGAGGGAAGACATATGGGAACATATGTATATGTATAACTGATTCACTTTGTTATAAAGCAGAAACTAACACACCATTGTAAAGCAATTATACTCCAATAAAGATGTTAAAAAATAATAATAAAATTTTAAAAAATAAAATAAAAATGCCTGATGAGGAAAAAAAACCACATAATTATTGAGTGGGATTGACATATACACACTACTATATATAACATAGATAACTAATCAGGACCTTCTGTATAGTACAGGGAACTCTACTCAATACTGTGTAATGACCTATATGGGCAAGGAATCTAAAAAAGAGTGGATATGTATATATGTATAACTGATTCACTTTACTGTACAGCAGAAACTAACACAACATTGCAAATCAACTATACTCCAATAAAATTTTTTTTAAAACCACACAATCATTTACATAGAAGTTGATGGCTTATGACCAAACAAGTTATTTCATCAATCTAGAGTCTACTGTCACCGTTTAGAATCACATAAATGAAATTCTTTCCTACTTACTATTATATAGTTATGTGGGATATGATTGAAATGGTAAAACTATTCTTTTTGGAAATGAAATGTTCCACTGATTATAGTCACAGTCCTGTTAAGAGTATGTAATGTGGTTGTTAGTGGAAAACTGCAGGCTTATACATTATGTGTGAGCATAAGACCCCTGTCATCCCTGCATAGGATAGAGGGGTCTCCCTTTACCATGTAACTCTTCACATCAGCTTTCTGATCATGTAGTGCCCAATGTGCTAGAGAAAGTGATAAAAGCATCTCTCTAGTACTCCTTCAGAAGGCCTAGACTACTTTGTACTGAAAATCAGGACCAATAGCTGCATTGATATGATTTAGCAATATGTAATTTGTGTTTTAAGGGCCTTATATGGAATAAGTGACTCATCAAAGTTGCTTTGAACTAATTTCACATAATTCAAGAAACTTTAGTTTTCCTACCAAAGGAGACTTCAAATATGTGAAAGTAATCTGTTTTCCTTAAACCTGGGGAAAATTTAACTATTAACAGTGGGTCTGTCTTTTCTACAAACTTGCTATGAGGTTTATGCAAACATTACTTTTTATTCGTTGTTAATGTTTTCTTAACTAGGGTGACGAAATGAGTTTTTTCTTCCCACTGTCCTAGTTATAAGGATTCTGACAACAACCAAGAGTAAGGCAATGGAAAGTGACATTTCATACTGCAACTCAAAATAGGAAAGGAAAGAAACAAAAGGCAGTGAAATGTATTGATTAGAAGGAATGCTTCTCAAACTTTGGGGGTGCATACAAATCTCCCAAAGACTTTGTCAAACAGAATCAGATTTAGTAGACCTGGTATGGGCCTAAGGTTCTTAGGTTGATGTTGATGCTGCTGGTACAAACACCACACTTTGAATACCAAGGTGCTAGAATATATTCCAGCTTGAAACTGTGCAAGCTATAGATTGACTTTTGTTTACAAAAGGTCTGATTATCTATAATTTACCCTGACATCAGAACATTTAGAGAACCTTTACTCTCTTCCATCACCCACCTTCATGATCCAAAGTTCCACATCTGTCTCTTCACAGAAGCAGAAAGAGATGAAGCAAATAAAATCCAATAACCCACTCAAGAGGTTGGCTAAAACTGGGGGGGAACCATAAGATGGAGGGAAAAGAAAGGATTAAAAGTATCAGAAAGTAAGGTAGAGGAAGAATAGGAAAGTAAAAAGGGTATACACATTGGGTAGAGGCCCCTGAGGAACACCACGACTTTTGCTGTCTGCTGAGTGTCTGGCCAAAGGGTACACCTTGAAATGACTGAATTAATGTATCATATTTCTGAGTGGATCTAGGGTCAAGGATACAAACCTGAATCTCTGCTATGCTGCATACACTATACTATCTGACCTCTAAGTAAAGAATTGACTGAACAATCTCACCAGCAAGGAGAAAGACCTTTCTCTTGAACAATGTACTTCATCTCCCTTCCCTGAGTTCCATATTCCTGAGGTTATTTATGCCAGTTTTTAAATGTACTTGAAAAAACACACTCAAATGTGTAAATGCCAAATATTAATAAAGCAGAGACTTCCAATGCATTAATCTGTGATGCTAAGTAGTTTTGTGTAGAATTCAAAATGATGCAATTTCTGGGGACATAGTAGCACTTTATATAAATCTATCATAACTGAGTTATCTATGAAGCCCTGTACTACCTTTTATTTTTGCTGTTGATATTTTCTAGAAATCCTAACCCAATCATTTCTGCCCATGTGAAATTATAAAAGTGAACAAACCACTAGAGCACATGTAAAGGACAATCAATGCCAAACAAGAGTTGGGCATATACTGGTATAATCATCATGCAATAATAAGTTAATATATAACATAAGGTATTGTGTTTTTCCCTCTAGATAGATAGATAGGTAGGTAGGCAGGTAGACAGATAGATAGACAGATAGATAGATATAATATCAGTAATGCTGGTGAATGACAAATGTATCTCCTGACCTGTGTCACCAATGTCACTGTTTTCTCTCTCTCCTAGAGAGAGAGTCAGGAGGTGTGGTAGTCATTTACCAAACATAACTGACTTTGCCTTCTAAACACATGTTACAATTGCCTCTTTTGATTGGGTTAGGCCACATAAGTAGTTCTGTTTTCCGTACTGTTAGTAGAAGTGACATGCATCGCTTTGGGGCAGTACTTATTGACATACAGAATTCTCCTCACTCTGCTTATGGTGGTCAACTGGCAATGTTCAGGCTAGTTACTGCTCTGACAGACCATGTCTTTTAATAACTACAATGAGCAGAACCTCCCAGGTGACCAAGGGTGGATATATAGCATGAGCATGAACAAAAGACAAACTTTCTGATTGCAAGCATTGTTTTTGCTGTGGCATAATTAAATCTACTCTGAATGATTTGGGTGGACAAGCTGCAGATCATAGAGGGCTACTAGAAAGGAGAGGCATACTGAGTGCAGTCATGATGTCTGCCTGAGACAAACTTAATTCAAAATATCATCCAACATCCCTGAAATATGTATGAAGACTAAACATGTATACAAACACGGCTAAGCTAGAGGTGACAAAAGATTCACTCAGCCCAATTGGCTTATGAAGGTGGATATATGAAAGGAAAGCTGATAATTCTAGGGCCACAGGGAGGCAGCCACTTCAGAGAAAAAAAGGTAAAAGGACATCAGGACCAAACTTATTCTCAACTGACTTGCTAATGCATTTTAGTATGTAAGTAAGTTTTACTCTTTATTAAAAGTCATTTAAAACCTACTTGTGGTGATCAAATTAAAAATGTTTTAGGGTGACAGTATCAATATCAGATATCCATATTTAAGTTTATAGCACTGACATTTCTTTCCAAAAACTGTGTAGCTTAACATTATGTCAAACAGAATTACAACTCTTTAACTTTTACTGTTTACAACATTCTTCAACATTACTTTATGAGAAGCACAATTCACCTATATGTTAACAGAATGACAATGTGATCAGTAATGCAATTAAATAATTGAAAACATTAACAATAAAATTTTAAATGATATTGATCTAAAATAGCTGCTGTAGTAAAAATTCAAGTACCAAATAATTTTTATCCATATGTTTAGAGTCAGCATATCTGTAGAATCAAAGTACAACATCTAACATGTCTAATACAATGTCTAACTTTACCCCAACCTACTGAAGCCCTCAGAACATAACCATGTCAGTCATTTTTATTACTCTCCTTCAGTTCCCACCTTTGCTTCATCTGCAAGTCCTGTCACATCTACTTTAAAAACAGATCCTGACTCAGCCACTCCTCCCTATGCAGACCATCTCTTCACCTGGACAGCTATAACTGCCCCTCGTCACTGTTGCTTCCATTTTCCTTAGAGGAGCCAGAATCATCACAAATTCCCCTTGCTTAAAAGTTCTCAAGGACTTTCCATTGATTTAAAGGTAAAGTACTAAATCCTACATGACATAGGATTGACTTCTTTCTGGTTCCATGTGTACTCTCTGGTGTTCTGCTTCAACCAACATGGCCTTTGTTCTATTAGGTTCCTAAATCCATCCTACATCTGCCTTAGGGCCTTTGCCATAACTTACCCTCTACCTGGAATTCTCTTAACCAAGATCTTTGCACTGATGACACAGGTATCTTCGAGGCATCTGCTCAAATATCTCTTCCTTAGACATGCCATCTATGACCATCCACTGTAAACATTTTCTCCTCCCCCATATCTTTATTCTTCATTGACACTTTTTTTATTGCCCTCATTAACATGAAATGCTTGTTGTCTATCTAAAATTATCTTAGTTATTTACTTGTTTTAGTCTACTCTTCCCTGAACATATAACTCTATAGGAATGATAGAACTGTCATCTGTGCATTCCCAGCAGCTTGAGTGAATGAATGAATGAATGAGAGGATGAAGGAAAAAAGACTGTCAAATGAAATGTAAATAACCAAACAGATATTCAGTGCTAGTTTGGAGCTATGTTGCTTATGAATTACTTAAGAAATTTTATTGATTTTTTTTGAGTGGTTGGCATTGTAGTATTAGGATATTAAGATGTGAGAAAGAAAATTGGCACAAACTGGTTCTGAAACAGGAATTCTGGGGTTGTTCTAATCTACAACTTCTTCTAGAAAGTGACAAATATTTCTGATAAAATGAATTTTTAATGTAATTTAATGAGATTAAGAACCCCACTTAAGAAGTCAGAGTCACCTCCATTAAATTACTGACCTTGGATCATCCCTATGACAAATTAATAAACTTTAACAATACATTTCTTTACTGTATCACCTTTTTTTCTTTATCTCAGCCAAGAAAATTCTTTGAATTGCCTTTTTGTAGACTTTTCTTTTTAGATTTTGGGGCATGTCCGAAATACATTTTGAACATGTGATTGTAATCAATTACTTTAAGAATTTCATGTTATAGATGTATACAGCAGTGTTTCTGCCTCCCCAGATAATTTAGATTTAGCATAAACAAACCAGTCCTAATGAGGTAAATTTTCCCTGAATGAATCCTATAGCAATACAATGTTACTCCCCCATAAGCTTTTGTATGGACCACTCACTATTTCATACATACAGTTTCTGTGGTTTTGCTTAGAGCTACATGGATTTTTCATCCCACTTTTCCATGCCTAGAACATCTTCAGTTTAAGATCTATCTCTTCAAAGAAATCTCCTTGAATCCTCTAGAAATATTTTATTTTCAACAAAGGCCAATTCAGATGGCTTTTGGAAATGAGTGGATATTTTTATTTTTAAAGTTGTTATAAGACTGGTAGGTGGGCTTCCCTGGTGGCGCAGTGGTTGAGAGTTCGCCTGCCGATGCAGGGGATGCAGGTTCGTGCCCCTGTCCGGGAAGATCCCACATGCCGCGGAGTGGCTGGGCCCGTGGGCCATGGCTGCTGAGCCTGCGTGTCAGGAGCCTGTGCTCCGCAACGGGAGAGGCCACAACAGTGAGAGGCCCGCGTACCAAAAATAAAAAATAAGACTGGTAGGTGACAGGAAGCTGGGGATTCTTAACACAATATTATTCTGCTCAAGATGCTGATAGCATCTCATTGAGAAACTGAAAAAATATCTCTTCCTCCTTAACTCCCATGGCCCTCCATTGTCCATTTTCAGCCTCCAGGCAGCATTCAGGGGCATTTAACAATCCTTCTACTAAACTAAAGATTCCTTGACTCGTGGACTTATGCCTGATCCATCCTTCCCTACTAGACAAGTGTTCAACGGATTTTTTTTGAAAAAGTTGATTACATGTATTTTAATGTGTTCCATTAGCCAAGGCACATTTACATTTGCTAACTAATCCAAAAATAGCAGTTAATGGTAGAAATTTCAGGTATGCTGGATTAGAGTTCTGCTCCATGGAAAAAAATAGAGAAGATATTTTTAGGGAGATGGGAAATAAAGATGACCATCCAGTATATCTATAAACATAGTCATTTGTAGGTAGATACAATGCCCCTTTTCCAAGCCCTTATTTCTTAAAATTGGACAGTAAAATTCTCAAATCTATTCCTGATAAAATTTTTAAAAAGAGAAACATATTTGATCAAGGTTATTGTTACATTCCCTTGTTGCATGTAGCACATTTTATTTCATTTCCTTGTTTTCTAAATAGAATACAAAATAAGTAAACAGAAATATTAGCTGTTTAAAGGATAACTGAGCTGTCAGATTTGAGGTTATTCTTACTTGTTTTGCTTTTCTTTTTTTAAGTAACTGATAATGCAAACTCAAAGTGATTAAGACAATTTAAAGCAACCCCACGGCCCTAAAATTTACTGGACATCAATTCTGAGGTCTCTAAGAAATATTCTGAGGCTTTAATTTGATGCTGTTCTGATGAATTTAGATGAAACATGTTTAAATGATCTCTGGCATACCTCATGTTGATGCTGGGCAGGTCCAAGGGAAGAAACAAGCTCTAAATGACAATTAATTCAAAATGACTCAATCATCATTGTTAATGTCTCTGATCCTCTCACCCAGAAGTGAGGGTTAACTCTGCTCTATGTAAAATATTCTCCTAACTGCACGTTTGCCAGCAAATCCATGGAATACCACACAGAGCCCCAGAGAGGGGGGCTGTGCAGTGACACTTTACATTAAAACACTCTTCAAATTCATGTCATGCTAATTAAGCAAGTACAGCCATCTAATGCAGTGATGGTACTTAAACTGAGCTTTCTAATAGCAATAATGTGTCTCAAAGGGCACAAGTCAGTGTCCTCCCAATGAATTTAATCCATGCTTGAAGAAGTTAAAGGTCGAGGATGGTTACAGTATGCCAGTAAGTGCTTCAAAGTAGGAGGCTTGGGATAAAGCCAACTCTAGTCTCTCTAATAGAGTCCTTATAAAAGCTACTGACTTGACTTTCACTATCAAGTATTTTGCAAATATTAATTATGCTTATGTCATCTTCCATTGAGATAAGTGATATTGATCCCAATCCTCTGACTTATAGGTGTGCATAAACTACCTTAGTCTCTTCGAAGCTAGGATTCCATACTAAGCTTACCCCAATAATACATGCTGCTTTTAATCTGAGAGTCATAAGTCTGAGACGTTTGAAATGAATCTTCAACACTCATAAATTGGTCCTCTCAAGAGACTCACAGACTCAAAATGAAGGGAGCTCATTCCTTTCCAAGATTCTTTGCATTTGTCAAAACATCCAGTAATATGATTATCAGATCAGGGGTTTGCAAAAGTGGGTCCAATATGATCTTGGTGGGAGACCCAGGATCCTATTTTTGAAACATTCACATGACCTTTACACAAGTACAACTGTTCGAGCTAAAATGACACATTCACATATTTGACCTTTTCTCCATTCCCTCCCTTCTTTTTCCCCTGTTCTGCTACTTGCTCTGTGGGCTCTAGATAGGAAGGATTTTGTTGTTGGCATTTTCTTTTCCACTCATTTTTCATTTCTTTTCTCTCATCATTCAACTAACATATCCCCTTTCCACCAACTGCTGATTCCTGCAAGGTTGTGATTTCCTTAGTTAAAAAACGACCCCACTTTTAGCTCAGTGTTCTCACAATGAATAGATGTTCTGCAGAATAAAATGGATTTTCTTGTTAATAACCTCATTTTTTAAACAGTAAGACTAGCTACACTAAACATTCTCAAATAACAGACCATGCAACATGAAACTGGCAGGGTAAAAATAAATGAAGTGATATTATAATTGTGATTTAAAATTATTTCTAATTTACTCAGTTATGCTTTCCTATTTTCCTAAAGCTCAGCTACAATTCATCTCCATTTCCTTAAAGCAATTGTGTTTATCAGTTCCACTAGGTCAGCTTTGTGTTTAATAGACCTTGTTTGGAATCACAAAAACAGTCGGAGATGTTCCACCTCAGAGCCTCATTCTCTTCCGTGCAATAATTTGTGGGCAAACTATCAAAAGCACAATAGGAGTGTTAAAATCCAATCCCAAGGAATAAGCACAGGGAAATGAGCCCTCCTACACTGAAATTCCAGAGCAGTCAGGAGAATTTTTATATCCAAAAGCATATCTAATCATCATAAATAGAGTCTTTAAAAAACCCCACCATCATTTCTCCATAACTGGTTGCCTCTGCAGTTTTCCTTGCTTTTTGGTTTTCCATCCTGACTGAAGGAAACATTTCATCACTTTCCCTTTCCCCTGCATTTCTAAAACCAGACACATACTATAAGTACACAGCTTCTGAGAAGCAATTAGAGTTAATGGGATTAAAAGTCTAATCACATTGCTGCTCTTGGCTTGTACCGGCAGAACTGCATAGCAAAGCCTAGCACTGCAAATGCACAAAAATGAGTTATTACATTGGTCCATGGAAGGTCTCTGTAGCCCCTGTTTTATCTGGCCCTCTCCAGGGGCAACTTTTCATGGTTTGATCAGAGAAAATGGCTTAGGTTTATTTTTTACACCAGGGACACTTGCACTCTCTTGCTTTTAAATTGATTTTGATATATATTAAAGATGACAGCCAGAGAAGAAACAGCGGTACAGCCAGGAAAAAAATACATTAAAAGTAGTTTCGCTTGAGTCTAGAGAGCTGACAATCACCACAGGGACTCTCCACTTTCTTTCAGGAATGTTTCTACTTTGAGAAGTTGGAAAAAATGGAGATGTTCCTATCAAAGCATTAAGGGGTGTGGAGCAGTCATTATAAAAGGAGAGGGGCCTGTGCTGGGGTCCTCCTTACCCCCTGTGACAACGAGGGGATTGGAAGATAGGTTCTCTAAAATCCCCCTTGCCATTGAAATTCCATGAGCATGTGATGTGAATGAAAGGCTGGGAATACATTTATATTGCAGAAAATTTAACTTTAAGATAACCAGGACAAGAAGATATACATCAAAAGAGAAAGACATAGCAGAAGCAATTTCACCGTAGAAGGATGGATGGCTTACTCTTGATGCTTTTTTATCCAATAAAATAAAAATTAATAATAATAATGATAATGGTAATAATAATTCTAACATTTGTTGAGCACACCCAACTCCATGGCACTATTCTAAGTACTTTCTATGTACTATCATTCAATCCTCATAACCCTATGAGGCAGCTACTATTATTAATGTTTTCATTTTTTGGACACAGAGAAACTAAGGCATAGATGGGTTAATAATTCACCAAGGTCACATACTAGAGTGCCAGAGCTGACACTGGAATGCAGACAATATGGCTCCAGACCCCAGCTGTTAACAAATATGTATAAATGAGGATATTTGCTTGAAAATCACCAGTCTGATTCTGTTCACCTGGGAAGAACCCTCAAAAGCCCTTCATAAACAGTTAAAAATCATTTAGCAAAGAAAAATAAGACCTGCCCTAGTTTCTCTCTATTAAATCTATTAACTGGTTTCCTTTTGTGATTGAGTCAGCTTAATTATTCCTGAATATTTATCTAATTTATACAATTACTCAGCACTTTTTTTTTTTTTTTTTTTTTTTGCGGTACACGGGCCTCTCACTGTCGTGGCCTCTCCGGTTGCGGAGCACAGACTCCAGACGCGCAGGCTCAGCGGCCATGGCTCACGGGCCCAGCCGCTCCGCGGCATGTGGGATCTTCCCGGACCGGGGCACAAACCCGTGTCCCCTGCATCGGCAGGCGGACTCCCAACCACTGTGCCACCAGGGAAGCCCCTACTCAGCATTTTTGATGGCTATCCCTCACAGCTGTCTGTTATGTATCTAGCTACCTGAACCACAGTCAATGGGTCTCGTCTGTCAGTGCATTCTTAGGGGATGGCCAGGCAGCAAACTGAAATTTGTCATTATTTTAATCTAAGAAACTACAATTTGCAAAGGGTCTTGTATTTTAAGGGCAAATATATATGAGTCTTAGATTCCAAGATGGCCAATCATATTGGATTCTTAAGATTCTTCCCTCTTCATTATTTTGCAATGATATTCAACTATCATCAACACTCAGCAAGTAGCCATCAATCACATTGAGAGAAGGAGCTAAGCTAACACAGAAAGTTCCTAACACAGTTTTAAAAAGAAATTAGCTGGGGGTTTCCCTGGTGGCACAGTGGTTGTGCTCCGCAAGGGGAGAGGCCACAACAGTGAGAGGCCCGCGTACCACAAAAAAAAAAAAAAAGATGATTACTCCATATATGAATTATATGGATAAGAAGAAAGCAATCGCTATTCAAACTGTGCTTAATATCACTTTTATATATACCACTTTATTGAGGCATATTTTACATATCATAAAATCTGCTCATTCCAAGTCTACAATTCAATGATTTTTTTTTAGTAATTTAGTAATTTTTAGTAATTTTCCCAATTTGTGGAACTATCACCATTTAGAATTTTAAGAACATTCCCTCTCATCCCAATAAAGTCCTTCATATTCATTTACTGTTAATCCTGTTCCCCTCAACCTCCACCCTAGGCAACCAGTAATCTTCTTTCTGTCTCTATAGATTTTTCTCTGCTGGACATTTTGTATAAATAAAACCACACAATATGTGATCTCTTGTGTTTGCCTTCTTCACTTAGCATAATGGTTTTGAGGTTTATCCATATATTATAGCATGTATCTGTAATTCATTGTTTTTTCATTCCTAAATAATGTTCCATTGTGTGGATATGCCACATTTGTCTATCCATTCACCAGTTGCTGGACATTTAGGTTGTTTCCAATTTTTGGCTCTTTTGAATAATACCACCAAGACCATTTGTGTGTTTTGGTAAGTTTTACAAAGAAACACTATAATTCTCAATATTTCTAATGCTTTAAATTACAGTTTACTGAACACATATATGTTTCATTAATATCTGCATGCATTTATAATTAATAGTAGGAAATTTTAGAATATTTTGATAAAAATGTTATAGATTGTGGAACATTTGTAAATTTTCCCATTGATCATTAAGATTGCTATGTATGATTTAGCTTGAATGGCCATGTTTATGGTCCCACACTACCATGCAAAGTGAGGTCTGTCCGTACACTCACAAAAGATTAATAGGGTCACTCAAAAATACACTAGTTGCCTAGGATGATGAGCTTATAGATCACTTTTCTAATCTTCTCAATATTTTATTCTTTTTACAATTAAAGATTAAAATGTAAAAATAAATTATGTGGGTAAAATTCCTATGATTTCATTATATCTGAATATAGGGATATAACTCATAGTACTTTTATTCATAGCAGCATAATTGAAATCATGTTTTGTCTTTAAAAAAATGAAGGCAGGATAAAAGAGAGAGAGAGGGAGAGGCTGACTGACTGACTTATGATCAGTGCACAAGAATTAGGACAGAAGAAGGAAGGAAGGTGGATGTTAGAGAAACAATAAGAATGCCATGAGAATGTCCTATAGTAGAACGAAGCTGTGTGTGAAGTAAAGGGTCTGAGGAGGTGGTACACCTGAAGCAGTGATACTAAGTCCTCACCCTTAGAACCTATACTGGTTTCTGAACTGATGGAACATTCTACTTCCTTTCCAAAGGCAAGGTCAGACTAAAGAAACCTGAGTGACAGTTGTAACCTGTTGCTGTTACTATAATTTGATCAAGTCCAAAAATGCAAATATGTTTATATGTCTGATAACATTCAAGTCATCCTCAATATGACTATGTCTCCAAATAACATTCTAGATTCATGCTGAGATGGTATTGAATAATTTCCTTTGAAGAGGCAATAGTATTAGTCCAGGCTCTGCAAGTGACAATACAATGTACACTGTGTGTTTGTCATTAAGAGCATGCAATGTGTGTTACATCTGCATGACAGGACAGGAACATTACAATATGGGCTAGGGGTACCCTGGCTGGTCCCAAAGCAGTAGTATGTTTTAAGGAACAAAAAAATTAGTTCCTTTAAAATTATGTATGTATTACTTGACATAACTCTATAAACATCTGTAATAATAATAGTGCTTATGAAAATACTTAAACGATTTTTAAATTGAATTTAACATTATCCATATCTATATAATATAATTAAGGTGCCATGATAAAATTGGAGACTTTCGTAATCATTTGTTTTACTACAACCTACACTGACTGTGGAGGTAGTTAAGGGTACAAAATTATTGTCCCTTATAATATTTGTTGAAACATGGCTATGGTCTAAAATTCAAGTTTTACTTGAAATGAGCCTTGATAGTCCAAATAAAAAACACAGGGTAAAGTTGAGTATAAATTATTCTTTTATATTTTAAAATATGGTTAAATGATCAAAGTTGCTATAGCAACTTTCAACTTTCTAAACCTTTGGAAGACTAATAACAATTTATTATTTTAGGATTCATATGAGAATTTTAGTATTAGTCACCAAAGAGAATTGGTGTTCATGGTGATGAAAACCTACTCCCTGGATGTGGAGAGGTGTGAAATTTGTATAATTCTAGATGTCTGTACTAATTGCAAAAATCCCAGAAGAATGTATTTTCTCACGTCTCTGCAGGGTGTTTCTTAAACCCATTACTTTACGAAGTTAAATACTGGCATATGAAAACCTCAGCAGTTCAGTTATTACCTAAATTGTGTTATAATTTGAATTTTGTTCATTTTAAATTGAGTGAACATTAACAGCGTAAAAGAGGTTTGGTATGGAAGGTAAGAGTGTAAAAAATAAGGGACTGGCAGGAAATGGAGACCTTGTAAATGGTTTAGTGGTTTAGTGTTTTTGTATAACAGTGAATTGTAAACTGCAAATGATACTTAACTATTTTTTCAAATTAGTTCTCCATAAAATTAGGTGTGAAAGCCCATCTCCTTGGCTCTTGTAGGTACCATTTCAGAAACAGCTTAGTTTTAAAACTTCATTTTTCCAAGGCCAAAAAACCCCAAAAACCTAGAAAGTTTAACTTATGAAATCAGCCCATAAATGCCAGAAAACATGTTTCAAGTTCTAGAGAACATAATCAACATTTTTGTTTCTATGGGAGACATTATTTCATAAAATCACTTTTCTAGAAACAAGTACCCCACCTACACCTCTCTCTACCAACTGGCAGAAAGAGATTCAAGACAACCTGAGGCTTGGAACGTTCTGAGGGGCCAGGCAGGAAAGGAGTAGAAGTGGTCTCTTGTTGCTGCAGTGCCCAAGGCCTGGAAATCATGTGCTGGAATAATTCAGCTGCAGCAGAATCTCAGCTGCCAGAACTTCCAAAAATACAGTTGGGGTGAGAATCTTGTACAAGTGACAATTGTTAGTAATGATGTCAATGACAACAGAGGTGGTGCCCTGTATCTTTAAAATTTTTCATTTGTCATTTTATCCTCATAACAATTTGAGAGCACTAACTCCATTTAATAAAATAATCATAACTAAACTTTATTGCATGCTATTTTGTCTGCATATATGGCTGTCCACATTTTCTCCCATCCTTGTATGAGCATGACATTCCTCTTATCAAGAGGCCAAGTCTATTTCCCTTTTCCTCAGTGACTTGCACTGACTGATCAAATGCAGCAGAAGTAAAGCTGTGCCAGGTCAGGCTTAGTCCTTATAATGTTTGGATCTTTCTGCTTTTACTTTCTTGGAACCCAGCTGCCATGCTGTTTAGAAGTCCCAGATATCTTGCTAGAGAGAGAGAGAGATCATGTGAAAAAGCAATGGAGGATAAGACATCACATGAGGGATAGGCAATATGGAAGAGAGGCCATATGGAGAAGAGTCAGGCAAGCCATCTGACTGTCAGTACCAACACCTGAGACATGAGAGAGGGCTTCTGGGACCTTCCAGCTCAGCTCATCCACCAGCTGAGCGCAACTGCATGAGCAAACCCAAATCAGATGACACATGCAGTACAGAAAAACTGCCCAGTCAACCTCAGCATCTTGAAAAGTGTTAAATCGTTGTTGTTTTAAACTATTAAATTTGGGGGTGGTTTGTTACACAGCAATAGAAAACTGATAAGTGTGCTTACACATTTGAAGCTTCCTGTGTTAATGCATTTAATCTACATAGTTCAGTGGGGAGGTAATACTATTGTTCTCATGGTATAGATGATCAAATGAAGTATACTGAGGCTAAATGATTTTCCCAAAATCACACTGCTAACTAGTGGAGGCTGAGAACGAAGTATGATATTATGATCATGTCCTGCCTCTTATTTGAGAACACTGAGGCTCTCAGAAGTGAAGTAGCTCACTGCGGGATCACATCTCAAGCTTGTGCATTCCAAAGCAAGTACTATTTTGGGGTGTAACAATGTGGTTCAGCACAGCTGAAGCTTAGAATTCATGGGTAAAATTTTCAGAAGATAAGAGTAAAAGGTAAGTTGAGGCTACATTGTGAAAGGCCCATACATACTATTTTAACCTCTGGTCCAGTCATTCCCAAACCTTAGTCAGTAATGGAATTTTGACCAATCCATGACAAATGACCAAAAAAGAAAAAAATGCCAAAAAGCATAATATAGTCAGTGCATGACTTATTCAGATTGCCAACTCACTTCTTCCCCCTTGCAAGTGTAAGCAGCTCTTTGCAGGAAACTGCCCTCAGCAGGAAACCCCCTTTTTTTTTGTCAATTTAGCAAAGCTATATTGTAACTTACTTTAAATCAGGTGTCCCCATTCTCTACTCATCTCTAGTCCTAGCACACCTATCAAATCTTTTGATCACACAATACTTTGCCTAACATGTTTATTCTTTCTGTAGATCAAAGAGATAGAAAGGAAGAATAAGTAATTAACAGATGACCAGATCTCTTCCATATCTTCCCATTCAGTAATCTTGGGAGCAAACTGTGTGAATGAGATAGCATCTAAAGAAAGATCACAAGGAGTCGACAAGCCTCCATGCAGTAGTGGATGGCAATGACTCTGACCCCCTTTCTCAATGATTAACTGAGAATACTTCCCTTTTGCCTTTGAAAAACTTTCATGGGCAAGCAGAACCTTCTTTGGATTTAGTTTTTTGCAGACACTGAGCTCACCATCTCCCCAGACTGCTGGCATTCTGATTAAAAGCAACCTTCCTTTCTACCAACAACTGCCTCTCGGGTATTGATTTTTGAGCAGCAAGCAGTTGGACTGGAGTTCAGTAACACAAGGACTCTCCCTTCATTTGCAATGATGTTCTTCCTAAATTTTAAAAATACATTTATTTTGTAAAATAATGGAGAGAACAGAGAGTTGTAGGTTTTTTTTAAAGTTACTACCTGGCAAAATAATATATAATATATATACATATACATGTATGCATGTGTGTGCGTGTAAATAGATATAAATACATATTGTTTCACTGTCTTAAGAAATCTAAAAATCTAGGAGGTTCAACTGCAGACAAGGAACTCTGAAAGCTAACATGATAAAATTTTTTAAGACTCAAGCTTAATTAATTATTATATTAAGAATAATTAAATATATGGATATTTGTGTTTAAAATTGTACACTAATAATAACTCACAATTTAGCTTTCTTTCATTCACTACTCATTCTTTTATGGTCATATCCCTGCCTATTCATGACTATTTGCAGACTGGGAACAAAGAAAGAGAGATTAAAAAAAAAAAATCTAAGCATCATTTTTAGCTCTTCTAAGCATCCTTGATTATACCAAGAGTGGTGCTGAGTGCCTATTCTGTTCTGTGAATGTATATAATAATTGCTCAGTTATTGATTGAATGACTTCTTAAGGAGGGAGTTTTGTAGTATCTATACTTTTTAATAATCATTGTTATCCCTGGCCTTGAAAATGATTGGACAGCTTTCACCACACACAACAGGAAGAAAGAATATTGCTGCTCTAAAAATGCCTTAGGAAGTCATTCCAAACTGAACTAAACAAAAAGAATGGTAGCAAAAACTTTTATTTTAGCACTCAGTTTTAATCTATGAAATTCAATGATGGGCAGTAATTTAGAGAAATTTCTTATAGTGTAAAAGCATGCTTTTTCCATCTTCAAGTCAGTTGAAAAAATATTTTAATACAATTTAGATTTTATTCTACAATAGCTCCCTGTAATTATGCTTCCACTAATTAAGGCTTTTATAGTTTGAGTTTAATTCCGCCTTCAACTTATTTTCCATCTTTTTTTTATCTGTAAGCTGTCAAAAGTAACTACTCTCATTTTTCCTTGTATAAAAGTCAGAAACTACTCCCAAGACCTCACCACAATTAAATACATGACTGGAAAGGCAGATATCATAATGGGAAGCAAATTAGTTTTTGCCTCAGTCACAGCAAGTACTTGAGATTCTATGAAGATTCTTCAAATAGCAAAACAACCAGGGAGGGCACTTCAGTTTGCTGCATAAACAAATACTACATGCATATATTCTAATCAAGAACATTGCCAAATGCTACCTTTAGCATTTGGTTTTCATTTCTAATTTAAATTATTCAGTGTGGAGTAATATCTTGGAATTTTAAGGGGTGCTAGCCCTCACATTTGTAAAACTATTTGTATGTAATTAACTATCATTGGTACTGATGACATATCCTTTTATATCCAAATGTGAAGTCTGCTGTTTAGTTTCTACTCCTTAAAAGACAGCAAGTTGGAAAAGGCAAGTAAAATGAAAAAGAAAAAAAAGCACGGGTTTGAGGCTGAGTCATCCAGATTTTTAAAGTACACACTTTAGATGAAGTAATTTTATAGTTTTAAGGTCAATAAAGAAACTACAGAAACGTCTTAGTTATAAACACAATATATGGCACATTTTAATATGAAATTCAAGGAACTTTACTTTATGTTAGTGCATTGGTTCCAAAACCAATCTTAAATAATCCTTGATTGATGACCTGGTCCTGGAATCATGAATATGCTTATCGCATTTGTAGATATCACATTAATCACACTTGCTGATAGACTATCTGACATGAACATAACTACATACAAATTTAACCAACTGGAAACACGGTTCATAAAATTTAATAGCGTTAAGTGCAAGGTGGTGCTGACAGAGAAATAAAAACAAGGTAATGAAAGAATGTCTAGAAACAAGTGAAGATGATAAATAAAACAAAATAACTACCCAACCCAAAGTTATGAGTGCTGCAACTTCACCTCATGGCTACAATGTAAAAGACCAAAATGAACTCAACCTTGAATTATCAACCATGACTGGTTAAGGTATTTGCCATGAGTAAGCCTTCCTTAATTCCCATAATACTCTATAATGTAAATTCCATTATTATTTTTCTCATTTTAAAGATTAGGAAATAAAGGCAAAGAGAATTTAAGTAAGTTGCTTAACGACACAGAGCTAGTGGAAGGACACAGCATTTGAACCAAAGCAGTCTGCTTCAGAGACCACACTCTCAAATCACTATACTCTGTAAAATAATATTTCAAAATGAGAAATTAAGATAAATGCTGTCTTTGACTTTTTAATATCATGCTAGATTACTTGTTAATAAACCTGTTTTACTCTCACCTAACTATCTTGTAGGTTGTAGTTCTGTTTTACTAACAAAACCCCAGGTGTTTTATATGCCTATACAGTTAGAGCTTAATCTGCAGAGGAAAAGAAAAAAAACTTATGAGGTATGATTTTTGGGGTGGAGGACTGGTAGGAAAGATAACTTCAAAAGTTATCATTTTATTCCCTAGTAGGAAAATAACCAGTTTTGTATCTAATTTAACAATATTACATTGGTACTTCTTTCCTTACTGACCACAAAAAACTGTGCTTTTTAAATACTCCTGTAACCAGCTCTCTTATTTATTTTTGGTTTCCTAATTAATGAAATCAGTCTTTGACATGTGGCCCCTATCTATTTTTATATTTAAAAGATTTTTTTTTACAACTTTCTCTTTGCATATTAGAGGATGGAAAGTTTGAAATAAAGAGGCATCAAAGTGTATTAGTAAAAGTATACAGCTCATTAGAGTTAGATGAACCTGAGAACAAGTACAGATACAGGCAAATGTGTAATCCCTCTGAGCCTCAATATCATTGTCTATAAAATGAGGATAATAATTCTTAGCACATAAGAATTATGGAAAAAATTTTAAAACTAACATTCCTGGGGTAACTAAACTGGGCTTGACACATCATCCTCTCTCAGATTCTTGGCTCCTTTCCTCTCATATTTTTTAAGCTGAGACAGATGAATATTGTTAATGTTCTGCCACCTCACAACAGACTTTTGAACACTACACTCAAGCAAGCGGGTGCTATGGGGGGGCAAATGTGAAGCAACTAAAAATAACAGAAAGATAACCAAAATGAACACGAATGTCAAAATTAAATAATATGAGGAAATATTAAAAGAAAATTTCCTTTTCTTTCTTTTTGAAAACAATATATTTATAAAAACATCTTTATTGGAGTATAATTGCTTTACAATGGTGTGTTAGTTTCTGCTGTATAACAAAGTGAATCAGCTATACATATACATATATCCCCATATCCCCTCCCTCTTGCATCTCCCTCCCTCCCACCCTCCTTATCCCACCTCTCTAGGTGGTCACAAAGCACCGAGCTGATCTCCCTGTGCTATGCAGCTGCTTCCCACTACCGATTTTACATTTGGTAGTATATATAAGTCCATGCCACTCTCTCACTTCGTCCTAGCTTACCCGTCCCCCTCCCCGTGTCCTCAAGTTCATTCTGTATGCCTGCGTTTTTATTCCTGTCCTGCCCCTAGGTTCATCAGAACCATTTTCTTTTAGATACAACATATATTTGTTAGCATACAGAATTTTTCTCTTTCTGACTTACTTCGTTCTGTATGCCAGACTCTAGGTCCATCCACCTCACTATAAATAACTCAATTTCATTTCTTTTTATGGCTGAGTAATATGCCATTGTATATATGTGCCACATCTTCTTTATCCATTCATCTGTCAATGGACACTTAGGTTGCTTCCATGTCCTGGTTATTGTAAATAGAGCTGCAATGAACATTGTGGTACATGACTCTTTTTGAATTATGGTTTGCTCAAGGTATATGCCCAGCAGTGGGATTGCTGGGTCGTATGGTAGTTCTATTTTTAGTTTTTAAAAGGAACCTCCATACTGTTCTCCGTAGTGGCTGTATCAATTTACATTTCCACCAACAGTGCAAGAGGGGTCCCTTTTCTCTACACCCTCTCCAGCATTTATTGTTTGTAGAGTTTTTGATAATGGCCATTCTGACTGGTGTGAGGTGATACTTCACTGTAGTTTTGATTTTCATTTCTTTAATGATTAGCGACGTTGCGCATCCTTTCATGTGTTTGTTGGCAATCTGTATATCTTCTTTGGAGAATGTCTATTTAGGTCTTCTGCCTATTTCTTAATTGGATTGTTTGTTTTGTTGGTATTGAGCTGAATGAGCTGCTTGTAAATTTCGGAGATTAATCCTTTGTCAGTTCCTTTGCTTGCAAATATTTTCTCCCATTCTGAAGGTTGTCTTTTCATCTCATTTATGGTTTCCTTTGCTGTGCAAAAGCTTTTAAGTTTCATTAGGTCTCATTTGTTTATTTTTGTTTTTATTTCCATTTCTCTAGGAGGTGGGTGAAAAAGGATCTTGCTGTGATTTATGTGATAAGAGTGTTCTGCCTATGTTTCCTCTAAGAGTTTTATAGTGTCTGGCCTTACATTTAGGTCTTTAATCCATTTTGAGTTTATTTTTGTGTATGGTGTTAGGGAGTGTTCTAATTACATTATTTTACATGTAGCTGTCCAGTTTTCCCAGCACCACTTATTGAAGAGGCTGTCTTTTCTCCACTGTATATTCTTGCCTCCTCTATCAAAGATAAGGTGACCATATGTGCGTGGGTTTATCTCTGGGCTTTCTATCCTGTTCCATTGGTCTATATTTCCATTTTTGTAACAGTAGCATACTGGTTTTTTTTTTAAGTTGGTAATTTATATTTTTATTTATGTATTTTTTTTAATTTTTAAATTTAATTTAATTTTTTTATACAGCAGGTTATTAGTCATAAATTTTATAAATATCAGTGTGTACATATCAATCCCAATCGCCCAATTCATCACATCACCATCCCTACCCCACTGCTGTTTACTCCCCTTGGTGACCAAACATTTGTTCACTACATCTGTGTCTAAATTTCTGCCCTGCAAACTGGTTCATCTGTACCATTTTTCTAGGTTCCACATATATGCGTTAATATACGATATTTGTTTTTCTCTTTCTGACTTACTTCACTCTGTATGACAGTCTCTAAATCCATCCATGTCTCAACAAATGACCCAATTTCATTCCTTTTTATGGCTGAGTAATATTCCATTGTATATATGTACCACATCTTCTTTATCCATTCGTCTGTCGATGGGCATTTAGGTTGCTTCCATGACCTGTCTATTGTAAATAGTGCTGGAGTGAACACTGGGGTACATGTGTCTTTTTGAATTATGGTTTTCTCTGGGTATATGCTGAGTAGTGGGATTGCTGGATCATATGGTAACTTTATTTTTAGTTTTTTAAGGAACCATCATACTGTTCTCCATAGTGGCTGTAGCAAGTTACATTCCCACCAACAGTGCAAGAGGGTTCTCTTTTCTCCACACCCTCTCCAGCATTTGTTGTTTGCAGATTTTCTGATGAGGACCATTCTAACTGGTGTGAGGTGATACCTCATTGTGGTTTTGATTTGCGTTTCTCTAATAATTAGTGATGTTGAGCAGCTTTTCATGTGCTTCTTCACCATCTGTATGTCTTCTTTGCAGAAATGTCTATTTAGGTCTTCAGCCCATTTTTGGATTGGGTTGTTTGTTTTTTTAATATTGAGCTGCATGAGATGTTTATATATTTTGGAGATTAATCCTTTGTCCGTTGATTCGAAAGAAAATACTTTCTCCAATTCTGAGGGTTGTCTTTTCGCCTTGTTTATGGTTTCCTTTGCTGTGCAAAAGCTTTTAAATTTCATTAGGTCCCATTTGTTTACTTTTGTTCTTATTTCCATTACTCAAGGAGGTGGATCAAAAAAGATCTTGCTGTGATTAATGTCAAAGAGTGTTTTTCCTATGTTTTCCTCTAAGAGTTATATAGTGTCTGGTCTTACATTTAGTTCTCTAATCCATTTTGAGTTATTTTTGTTTATGGTGTTAAGGGGTGTTCTAATTTCATTCTTTTACATGTAGCTCTCCAGTTTTCCCAGCACCACTTATTGAAGAGATGGTCTTTTCACCATTGTATATCCTTGCTTCCTTGGTCATAGATTAGTTGACCATAGGTGTGTGGGTTTATCTCTGGGCTTTCTATCTTGTTCCATTGATCTGTTTTTCTGTTTTTCTGCCAGTACCATATTCTCTTGATTACTGTAGCTTTGTAGTATAGCCTGAAGTCAGGGAATCTGATTCTTCCAGCTCTGTTTTTTTCCCTCAAGACTGTTTTGGCAATTAGGGGTCTTCTGTGTCTCCATACAAAGTTTAAGATTTTTGTTCTAGTTCCATAAAAAATGCCATTGGTAATTTTATAGGGATTGCATTGAATCTGTAGATTGTTTTGGGTCATAGAGTCATTTTCACACTATTGAGTCTTTTAATCCAAGAGCATGGTATATCTCTCCATCTGTTGGTATCATCTTTAATTTCTTTCATCAGTGTCTTACAGTCTTCTGCATACAGGTCTTTTGTCTCCTTAGGTAGGCTTATTCCTAGGTATTTTATTCTTTTTGTTGCAATGGTAAATGGAGTGTTTCCTTAATTTCCCTGTCAGATTTTTCATCATTAGTGTATAGGTATGCAAGAGATTTCTGTGCATTAATTTTCTATCCTGCAACCTTACCAAATTCATTGATTAGCTCTAGTAGCTTTCTGGTGGCATGTTTAGGATTCTCTATGTATAGTATCATGTCATCTGCAAACAGTGACAGTTTTACTTCTTCTTTTCCAATTTGTATTATTTTATTTCTTTTTCTTCTCTGATTGCCATGGCTAGGACTTCCAAAACTATATTAAATAATAGTGGTGAGAGTGGACATCCTTTTCTTGTTCCTGATCTTAGAGGAAATGCTTTCAGTTTTTCACCATTGAGAATGATGTTTGCTGTGGGTTTGTCAGATATGGCCTTTATTATGTTGAGTTAGGTTCCCTCCATGCCCACTTTCTGGAGAGTTTTTATCATAAATGGATGTTGAATTTTGTCAAAAGCTTTTTCTGCATGTATTGAGATGATCATATGGTTTTTATTCTTTAATTTGTTAATATGGTGTATCACATTGATTGATTTGTGTATACTGAAGAATCTTTGCATCCCTGGGATAAATCCCACTTGATCATGGTGTATGATCCTTTTAATGTGTTGTTGGATTCTGTTTGCTAGTATTTGTTGAGGATTTTTGCATCTATATTCAACAGTGATATTGATCTGTAATTTTCCTGTTTTGTAGTATGTTTGTCTGGTTTTGGTACCAGGGTGATGGTGGACTCATAAAATGAGTTTGGGAGTGTTCTTTCCTCCAAAATGTTTTGGATGAGTTTTAGAAGGATGGGTGTTAGCTCTTCTCTAAATGTTTGGTAGAATTCACCTGTGAAGCCATTTGGTCCTGAACTCTTGTTTGTTGGAAGACCTTTAATCACAGTTTCAATTTCATTACTTGTGATTGCTCTGTTCATATTTTCTATTTGTTCCTGGATCAGTCTTGGAAGATTATACCTTTCTAAGCATTTGTCCATTTCTTCCAGGTTGTCTATGTTTTTGGCATAGAGTCGCTTGCAGTGGTCTCTTAGGATGCTTTGTATTTCTGCGGTGTCTGTTATAACTTTTCCATTTTGATTTCTGATTTTATTGATTTGAGTCCTCTCCCTCTTTTTCTTGATGAGTCTGCCTAATGGTTTATCAGTTTTCTTTATCTTCTGAAAGAACCAGGTTTTGGTTTTATTGATCTTTGCTATTGTTTCTATTTCATTTATTTCTGCTCTGATCTTTATGACTTCTTTCCTTTTGCTAACTTTGGGTTTTGTTTGTTCTTCTTTCTCTAGTTCCTTCAGGTGTAAGGTTAGACTGTTTATTTGAGATTTTTCTTGTTTCCTGAGGTCGGCTTCTGGAGCTGTAAACTTCCCTCTTACAACTGCTTTTGCTGCATCCCATAGGTTTTGGATCATCCTGTTTTCATTGTCATTTATCTCTAGGAATTTTTTGATTTCCTCTTTGATTTCTACAGTGATCTCTTGGTTATTTAGTACCATACTGTTTAACCTCCATGTGTTTGTGTTTTTTACGTTTTTTTCCCTGTAATTGATTTCTTATCTAATAGTGTTGTGGTCAGAAAAGATGCTTGAAATGATTTCCTTTTTCTTAAATTTACTGATGCTTGATTTGTGACCCAAGATGTGATCTATCCTGGAGAATGTTCTGTGTGCACTTGAGAAGAAAGTGTAATCTGCTGTGGATGGGATGTCCTCTAAATATCAATTAAATCTATCTGGTCTATTGTGATATTTAAAGCTTCTATTTTGTTATTTATTTTCATTTTGGATGATCTGTCCATTGGTATAAGTGAAGTGTTAAAGTCCCCCACTATTATTGTGTTACTGTTGATTTCCTCTTTTATAGCTGTTAGCAGTTGCCTTATGTATTGAGGTGCTCCTATGTTGGGTGCATATATATTTACAATCTTTTTCTTGGATTGATCCCTTGATCATTATGTAGTGTCCTTCCTTGTCTCTTGTAACATTCTTTATTTTAACGTCTATTTTATCTGAGATGAGTATTGCTACTCCAGCTTTCTTTTTTTTGCGGTACATGGGCCTCTCACTTTTGTGGCCTCTCCCGTTGCGGAGCACAGGCTCCGGATGTGCAGGTTCAGCGGCCATGGCTCACGGGTCCAGCCATTCCGTGGCATGTGGCATCTTCCCAGACCGGGGCACGAACCCGTGTCCCTGGCATCAGCAGGTGGACTTTCAACCACTGTGCCACCAGGGAAGCCCTCCAGCTTTCTTTTCATTTCCATTTGCATGGAATATCTTTTTCCATCCCCTCGCTTTAAGTCTGTATGTGTCCCTAGGTCTGAAGTAGGTCTCTTGTAGACAGCTCATATATGGGTCTTGTTTTTGTATCCATTCAGCAAACCTGTGTCTCTTGGTTGGAGCATTTAATCCATTCACGTTTAAGGTAGTTATTGATATGTATGTTCTATGACCATTTTCTTAATTGTTTTGGGTTTGTTTTTGTAGGTCCTTTTCTTCTCTTGTGTTTCCCACTTAGAGAAGTTCCTTTAGCATTTGTTGTAGAGCTGGTTTGGTGGTACTGAACTCTCTTAGCTTTTTCTTGTCTGTAAAGCTTTTGATTTCTCCGTCGAATCTGAATGAGATCCTTGCCGGGTAGAGTAATCTTGGTTGTAGGTTCTTCCCTTTCATCACTTTAAGTATATCATGCCACTCCCCTCTGGCATGTAGAGTTTCTGGTGAGAAATCAGCTGTTAACCTTATGGGAGTCTCCTTTTATGTTATTTGTCATTTTTCCCTTGCTGCTTTCAGTAATTTTTCTTTTTCTTTAATTTTTGCGGATTTGATTACTATGTGTCTCCGCGTGTTTCTCCTTGTGTTTATCCTGTATGGGACTCACTCCACTTCCTGGACTTGGGTGGCTATTTCCTTTCCCATGTTAGGGAATTTTTTGACTCTAATCTCTGCAAATATTTTCTCTGGTCCTTTCTCTCTCTCTTCTCCTTCTAGGACCCCTATAATGCACATGTTGTTGCGTTTAATGTTGTCCCAGAGGTCTCTTAGGCTGTCTTCATTCTTTTTTCTTTATTCTGTTCCGCAGCAATGAATTCCACCATTTTGTTTTCCAGGTCACTTAACCGTTCTTCTGTTTCAGTTATTCTGCTATTGATTCCTTCCATTGTAGTTTTTATTTCAGTTATTGTATTCTTCATCTCTGTTTGTTTGTTCTTTAATTCTTCTAGGGCTTTGTTAAACATTTCTTGCATCTTCTCTATCTTTGCCTCCATTCTTTTTCTGAGGTCTTGGATCATCTTCACTATCATTATTCTGAATTCTTTTTTCTGGAAGGTTGCCCATCTCCACTTCATTTAGTTGTTTTTCTGGGAATTTATTTTTTTCCTTCATGTGGTACATAACCCTGTGGCTTTTCATCTTGTCTATTTTTCTGTGAATGTGGTTTTTGTTCCACAGGCTGCAGCATTGTAGTTCTTGCTTCTACTGTCTTCCCTCTGGTGGCTGTGGCTATCTAAGAGGCTTGGGCAAGTTTCCTGATGGGAGGGAGTGGTGGTGGTAGAGCTGACTGTTGCTCTGGTGGGCAGATCTCAGTAAAACTTTAATCCACTTGACTGCTCATGGGTGGGGCTGGGTTCCCTCCCTGTTCATTGTTTTGCCAGAGGCAACCCAACACTGGAGCCTACCTGGCTCTTTGGTGGGGCTAATAGCGGACTCTGGGAAGGCTCAAGGCAAGGCGTACTTCCCAGAACTTCTGCTGCCAGTGTAGCTGTCTCCAGGGTGAGCCACAGCCACCCCCCGCCTCTACACTAGTAGGTAGGTCTGGTTCAGTCTCCCCTGGGGTCACTGCTCCTTCCCCTGAGTCCTGATATGCACACTACTTTGTGTGTGCCCTCCAAGAGTAGAGTCACTGTTTTCCCCAGTCCTGTTGAAGTCCTGCAATCTAATCCCATGAGGCTTCAAAGTCTGATTCTCTAGGAATTCCTCCTCCCATTGGTGGACTCCCAGATTGGGAAGCCTGACATGGGGCTCAGAACCTTCACTCCAGTGGGTGGACTTCTATGGTATAAGTGTTCTCCAGTCTGTGAGTCACCCACCAAGCAGTTATGAGATTTGATTTTATTGTGATTGCGCCCCTCCTACCATCTCATTGTGGCTTCTCCTTTGTCTTTGGATGTGGGGTATCTTTTTTGGTGAGTTCCAGTGTCCTCCTGTTGATGATTGTCCAGCAGCTAGCTGTGATTCTGGTGTTCTCGCAAGAGGGAGTGAGAGCACATCCTTCTACTCCACCATCTTGGTTCAGGGCCCGAGCCCATAGTGTCTTGATTACTGTAGCTTTGTAGTATAGTCTGAAGTCTGGGAGCCTGATTCCTCCAGCTCCATTTTTCTTTCTCAAGATTGCTTTGGCTATTTGGGGTCTTTTGTGTTTCCATACAAATTGTGAAATTCTTTGTTCTAGTTATGTGAAAAATGCCATTGGTAGGTTGATGGGGATTGCATTGAATCTGTAGATTGCTTTGGGTGCTATAGTCATTTTCACAATGCTGATTCTTCCAATTCAAGAACATGGTATATCTCTCCATCTGTTTGTATCATCTTTAATTTCTTTCATCAGTGTCTTATAGTTTCTGCATAAAGGTCTTTTGTCTCCCTAGGTAGGTTTATTCCTAGGTACTTTAATCTTTTTATTGCAATGGTAAATGGGAGTGTCTCCTTAATTTCTCTTTCTGATTTTTCTTCATTAGCATATAGGAATGCAAGAGATTCCTGTGCATTAATTTTGTATCCTGCTACTTTACCAAATTCATTGATTAGCTCTAGTAGTTTTCTGGTAGCATCTTTAGGATTCTCTATGTATAGTATCATATCATCTGCAAACAGTGACAGCTTTACTTCTTTTCCAATTTGGATTTCTTTTATTTCTTTTTCTTCTCTGATTGCTGTGGCTAAAACTTCCAAAACTATGTTGAATAATAGTGGTGAGAGTGCTCAACCTTGTCTTGTTCTTGATCTTAGTGGAAATGGTTTCAGTTTTTCACCATTGAGAATGATGTTGGCCATGTGTTTGTCATATATGGCCTTTATTATGTTGAGGTAAGTTCCCTCTATGCCTACTTTCTGGAGGGTTTTTATCATAAATGGGTGTTGAAATTTGTCAAAAGGTTTTCTGCATTTATTGAGGTGATCATAATGATTTTTCTCCTTCAATTTGTTAGTATGTTTTTATCACATTGATTGATTTGGTATATTAAAGAATCCCTGCATTCCTGGGATAAACCCCAATTGATCATGGGTATGATCCTTTTAATGTGTTGTTGGATTCTGTTTGCTAGTGTTTTGCTGAGTATTTTTGCATCTACGTTCATCAGTTATATTGGCCTGTAGTTTTCTTTCTTTGTGACATCTTTGGCTGGTTTTGGTATCAGGGTGATGGTGGCCTCGTAGAATGAGTTTGGGAATGTTCCTCCCTCTGCTATATTTTGGAAGAGTTTGAGAAGTATAGTTGTTAGCTCTTCTCTAAATGTTTGGTAGAATTCACCTGTGAAGCCATCTGGTCCTGGGCTTTTGTTTGTTGGAAGATTTTTAATCACAGTCTCAATTTCAGTGCTTGTGATTGGTCTTTTTATATTTTCTATTTCTTCCTGGTTCAGTCTTGGAAGTTTGTGCTTTTCTAAGAATGTGTCCATTTCTTCCAGGTTGTCCATTTTATTGGCATATAGTTGCTTGTAGTAGTCTCTCGTGATCTTTTGTATTTCTGCAGTGGCAGTTGTTACTTTTCCTTTTTCATTTCTAATTCTATTGATTTGAGTCTTCTCCCTTTTTTTCTTGATGAGTCTGGCTAGTGGTTTATCAATTTTGTTTATGTTCTCAAAGAACCAGTTTTAGTTTTATTGATCTTTGCTATTGTTTTCTTTGTTTCTATTTCATTTAGTTTTGCTCTCATCCTTATGATTCCTTTCCTTCTACTAACTTTGGGTTTTGTGTGTTCTCCTTTCTCTAGGATTCTTGGTGGCAGCGGTCACAACGTTAGAGGTTCATGCCCGTCTCTGGGGTCCGAGCTGATAGCCGCGGCTTGCGCTCGTCTCTGGAGCTTGCTTAGGCGGTGCTCTGCCTTTTGCGGGCACACTGGGAAAGAATCCCCTTGCCTTGCACACCCCAAAACAAAGGTCTCTTGCCTCTCCTGCAGGTCCAGACTTTTTCCTGGACTCCCTCCCAGTTAACTGTGGCACACTAGCCCCCTTCAGGCTGTGTTCACGCAGCCAACCCCAGTCCTCTCCCTGGGATCTGAACTCTGAAGCCTTGACCTCAGCTCTCAGCCCTCAGCCACCCCCAGCAGGTGAGCAGACAAGCCTCGCAGGCTGGTGAGTGCTGGTCAGCACCGATCCTCTATGCAAGAATCCCTCCACTTTGCCCTCTGCACCCCTGTTGCTGCGCTCTCCTCTATGGCTCCGGAACTTCGCCCCCTCCAACCCCTGTCTTCACCAGTGAAGGGGTTTCCTAGTGTGTGGAAACTTTTCTTCCTTCACAGCTCCCTCCCCGAGGTTCGGGTCCCATCCCTATTCTTTTGTCTCTGTTTTTTCTTTTGCCTTAACCAGGTACGTGGGGAGTTTCTTGCCTTTTAGGAAGTCTGAGGTCTTCTGCCAGCATTCAGTAGGTGTTCTGTAGGAGTTGTTCCACATGTAGATGTATTTCTGATGTATTTGTGGGGAGGAAGGTGATCTCCATGTCTTACTCCTCTGCCATCTTGGAGGTCCCTCCCCCAAATTCTGTTTTTAAGCATATGAATACACTTTATACCAAGGAAGTGTAACTACTGTGTATTCTATATTTTAGGAAGTGCTTGAATGAATGAGTTCATGTTATAGAATTGTCTTCCAAAGTACTCCCTAAAGGATTGGCTTCAAACCACTGTGTATCAAGTACTGTTTCAGATTTTGATGAAAGCAACTGTTTTCTTCCTACTGAAAATATAAATGCTGCCCATGTACCCTGGTTTAAGAACCCCTATTTTAAAGGAACTGTGAAAAATGAGACAATCATGGCTAAAAGTCAGAAATGCTTTAGATGTCACCTATGTTATAGTTAAAATTAATATGATGTTGGCATTTGACATTTTACTTTAAAGTATATCCATTTCTTTATTATATATCTACTTATTGTAGATTTTTTCAAAAAAAATTATGAAAGATTTACAATGGACCAATGAAAACTTTGTCCAGCAAACCCTTCAGTGTTATCAGATTCTATGGGGACGCTGTGCATTTCATTGTTTTTGAAGTATTTCACAACTCTGTAAGTTAAAACTTACATATTGTAAGTGATAGCAATGAAGACAATATTTTTCCATAGAGATCCAAGTTGTACTCAGTGGAATCTGCTTATTGTCTCTTGAATATTGACAACTTTTACACCTATTTGTAAATTAATTTAAGCACTTTTTAATCCATCATTAGATGGTATTTTGAATTCTTCTTTGATCAGTAACATCTTACTGATTCCCCCTTTAATTAACGAGTTGCACAAAATATGTGGCACATATTCCTTTTATATGCATAAGAATCACGGTTTTACTCTTTTTAGAAAATCAGCCTTTACCTGTCAATCGATCTATCTCCATAAATATTTATGAGTTTGTATATTTATAAAAATCTCCCCAAATTGTTGGGCAAAGTTCTGTTCTATGAAGATGGGCCACATATACCATGTCATTTCACTGCTGCATATCTGGTTGTATTCATAACTCCACTGAGAAGTAGAAATCTATGTTAAACAGGAACTATCCAGGTTACATGTAAAAACTCTGCAACAGTCAGAGTAATACAATAAAGCATCACAATAAAAGAAAAAGGAGATTCTCCTTGTGTAGGTGAAGTATGAAAAGGGACAAGCAAAGAGATGGTTTGCTTGGTTAGTGGCCCAAGGACAGAGCACTTTTATAACATAACTTACATCTAACAACTAAAGAACAATTCATCATTTTCAATATTAGGTTTTACTTAAACAGTGCAGACTATCATTCTAAGTTTAACCACAATAATCAGGATACTTTGTATTTAGATCAAGATCTTTTACTTAAAAACCCTAAATATATTTAACAGCTCTAGAAATCATAATCATCATTTTTATACTCTGTGAGCAAACACAGGATGAGAGTAGAATTCTCACCTGTGAGAGTTTTGGCAAAAACTTAGAAAAGATAATGAAAGCTTAAATAGTTCCATTTGTTTTGAGGTGACATGACCAAGGATGGCAAATTAAATTCACTGGATGGTGACAATGTTTAATTTTTGTCTGATCCCTCTGGGTACTCTGGTCCTCCAAGAGTTACATTAGTGGAACAGGGCCTTCTTAAGTCCTCCAGAGGCTCAAGATTCTCAAGCTTCTGGGGAACTTTGTCCTTTTTATACTAAACCTATTAAAATTTATCTGTATATGAGTGGAGCTGGGTCACAGTTGTCTTTCCAATATGTTACTCTCATAAACATTTAATTAGATAGGTACACATTTTGATTATTTTGGGTTTTTTTTAACCTAATTTTTTTTTTTAAATCTCAGCACTTTTCATGGGCCTTAAAGAGCTATTAGATCCTAAACCACATTCCTAGAATAACTAATTCTTAAAACATCTTATTATGGATTTTGAAATCCATGTAAGACTTACAGTCCTATTTTTATGCTCTCTTAGGAATGGCAACCTTCACTGAGTAAAAACAGAGTTAAAACCTCATACCTTTGGCAGGTAGGAACTGCAGGGGAACGTGGAGCTGATTGTTTTTTTTCTCTCCAGCAGGCTTTCCACTACTCCTGCCTCAAGCAACTTATTCCAAGTCACAGAAGTGGGCAGGGGACCCAGGACCAGACAATCTTTTACCCCTTGGGGTCAGTAATTGCACCTGTTAGAGGATGGGGTCCTTGCTAAGTTGAAAGGCCAGGGCAAGCAGGAGAGAATATGGTCAACATACCAAGAGAAGCAAAGAGGGGCAGAGTTGACAGGGATGAACCAAGAGAGTCTTGCTGTCACGTCTGTGATTGCAGTTCCCACAGCATTTCCATTTCCGGGAGCTACCTCAGACACCAGGAGCATTTGAGTCACTCTAGATAGGGGAGTCAGTACAGGATCTCTGCAACCAAGCTGCATGTGATCAAATCCCAGCTCTGCTGCTTTTTGTCTCTTGTGTCCCATTCACATTACCTAATGTCTCTATGGCTTGAATGCTTCAAAACTAAAAGGGGAATGATGATGATAATACTAATAACACCTAGGTCATAGGGATATTTGTAAAGATAAAATGAGCTAAAGCATATAAAGCACTTAGAACTATGCCTAGCATATATTGAATGATATGTGTTAATTATTGTTTTTGATCAGAGTTACATGAACGAATATACTGTTTTTCTTAAGGTAGTTTGAATTAGGCTCCTGTAACAGGCAATTAATATAGCTATGATTATTAAAGGCAACTCTTGGTTCCTCTTCTCATATGACATGGACATTAACTCCCACTACCTCTCCTGGAAGCTATCTGTCTCTGAGAAGGAATGCAATGTAGCAATTATCCCAGATTTCACAATGGCTATGGCGCTGGCAGCTCTTATCAGTGGCCCAGGCATGAAATAGTCTTTTTTAACATTCCCAAATGACCTCATATTGACTTCTCCCATGTAACTTATAAATAGGAGGTAAAATTATTTGTTTTGGATATCTGAGCAAATATACAAAAATCATAATTGGTCTTTATTTTTTAAAGGAAATATGAATGAAGTAATGACAGTTTTAAAACACACATATACTTTAAATAAAATAATCATTAGTAGTACACATTAATTTGAACTAAAAGAGAAAATAAAAACACATCAAAACCAATAAACTGGAAGATACCAGTAAAGAAAAATTAAGGATTAAAATGTGGTTTAAAAAAATCATTAAGTTTCATGCCAACTTTAATTGTACCAATTATTCATTTTTTGGTTGGAAAAAAATTCAGAGGGTCAAAGAGAAAAGGCTGCCATCATACATATTTCACTTCTCATTATTTTCCATTTTACCCAATTATATGCATCAGGACATTTTGGGTGTGTGGATTCCTGCTGAGGAGTATTTCTGAACTAGAAATAATTGAACTGGACATGAAATCAAACCCACTATGGAACAAGAGTCTGTACTCTGGAGGAAAATCATCTTGATAGAAAAGTCCAGGCTAAAGATCACATCAATGACCCAGCTTATCTCTTGGAATAGCAGCTGGAGAATAGGTGAAAAAGAAGAGACTCAAATTAAAGACTTTACAAATCCTAATTTAGGTTGCAAACACACAAATACAGGACATTCACCATTCTGATTGGCCTAATGAGGCCCAGTCATATGCCTACCACTAGCCGGTCACTGTGATATGGGACAACCATGCTCATTTTGGGCCAGACTGAATCACATGCCCCACTTCAAAAGGTATCCACCCTCACGTGAACTGAAATAGAAAGGTGTTGTTTGCTATAAGAAGTCAAGTGAGCTGTCTGTAACACCCGGAGCCCACGGGCCACCTTGGCCCCCAGAGACCCCAGCATGGTGCACATGGGCGCTGCGGGGTCACATCTCCCCACGTCCAGCTTGGACATCTTAGGGGACCCGAGGAAGATGAACAAGCACTAGCTCTATTACCAGGTCTTAAACTTTGCCATGACTGTGTCATGATTGCTCATGATCTGGAAAGACCTGATCGTCCTCACTGGCAGTGAGAGTCCCATCATGGTGGTGCTGAGTGGCGGCATGGAGCCAGCCTTCCACTGGGGCAACCTTCTGTTCCTGACAAATTTTCGGGAAGACCCGGTTAGAGCTGGTGAAATCGTTGTTTTTAAAGTAGAAGGACAAGACATTCCATCAGTTCACAGAGTAATCAAAGTTCATAAAAAAGATAATGGAGACATCAAATTTCTGACTAAAGGAGGTAATAATGAAGTTAACAACAGAGGCTTGTACAAAGAAGGCCAGAACTGGCTGGAAAAGAAGGATGTGGTGGGGAGAGCCAGAGGGTTTTTACCATATGTTGGTATGCTCACCATTATAATGAACAACTCCCAAAATTCAGGTATGCTCTTTTGGCTGTAATGGGTGCATATGTGTTATTAAAATGTGAATCCTAAAATGAAAGGCGGTTCCTGGGACCAGACCGAAATAAATTCTGTTGAAAAGCTAATATATTTGAAATGTTCCACTTTCTGTATAAAAGGAAACAATGTGGAGACGTTTTCGTCTTGTTCGAATAAATGATTCATCAGT
The DNA here is from genome assembly GCF_008692025.1 of Phocoena sinus. Lineage (NCBI taxonomy): Eukaryota > Metazoa > Chordata > Mammalia > Artiodactyla > Phocoenidae > Phocoena > Phocoena sinus. The sequence continues at coordinate 66,101,725 of NC_045769.1, forward strand.
GAAAAAAAAAAAGGTCAAGTGTACATCACGACAAATAGTTACATAATGACCAAAACCTCCACAGGTCCACTATTACAAAGAATCAGTACTTTGTCTGATCCTATGAAGGCAGTAGTATGTCCAAATAGCTTTAAAGTGGAGACCAAAAGAATCCTCTGATCAGGCAAGGACAGAGTAAAGGGAGAGTAGAGTCACTTCATGACAGTCTCCAAAAATTGCTTCACCTTTGACTGGTTCGTCTAGCTTTTAAATTTTTACGTATTGAGTTACTATTTTAAAATTAAAAATGAATTATGTATCATATGAATAATCTTTCTTTTACTTTTTAAAAAATAAATTAAGAGAAAAGTGATACAAACATATCTAAATTATCTTATCAGTCTTATGGTGAAGATCTGCAGTTGGTATGTTTTTGATATTTTTCTCGTGTGAACCTGAAGAGAAAATGTTTTTATTCTAAATAACAAAGGAAACAATGTTTCCTGTAGAAATATCTCAATTAAAAACATTTAATTATTCCATCTGATAGCCATTTATTTGTATATAATGGTACTGAATTCAAATTTAATGAAACTATGTTTTAATTTTATTCATCTTCGTTAGATATTATTCCTGATGATTCATGTATATTTTGATGTTTTCATTACTAGCACAAGAGATGCCATTTGAGAATTTCAATTTAATTGGTAATATTTTGATGTTAACTATTTTTAACACTTATGTCAGCAATTTGGTTGATGCTGTAGAGCTTAATATTCAAAACAGTCCCTCTTCAAGGCATTTATTTTGCATTTAAAAAATACCTGATACTGAATATCTTTTCTAATACAAGTGAAATACAGAATTTTTCAATGAAAAGATCATATTTTGAAAGTAAGATTTTAACATTTCCTGTCTCCTCTTAGGAACTATTTGTCAGTACCAGTTTATAAAATATGCATAATCACAATGCTCTTTAAATAATACATAGAATTTGATGCTTGTGGAGAGATTGTACAATATTTTTATGGAAAGAGCATAACGAACAATATGGAACTTGGCAGCTTATTTGAGTTCTGGCTCTATCACTTACTAGCTGTGTGTCCTTGGACTGACTATAGTTGCAAAGGACCTTTTCCTTATATATGAGATGGAAAAAATGATATTATTAGGCAATGCATTTATGTGACTTTTGAAGTTTTTCATAAATATGAAGTGAGACAGTATCTGTAAAAGCATGCTATATATTTTTAAGGGCTACACAAATTAAAGACAATATTGTTTCAGGGGTCTTTGCATGACCTCTAAAGCTATGTTTGTCCTAGGACTGAAAAATGCCCAAGAGGATTAGGGGTTTTTTAAAGCCTGACATAGTCAGGGGAGTTTCTTGTCAAAGAGAAGTAATATGAAGAGGGATTTGACTCTGCATGGCTATGGAGCCTTCTGGCAGCTTTGGAAGCTTTGCTAGGGCATGGGTGCTTGTGACAGTTTTATAGCAGCACAGATACAGCAAGCTGAGGACCTACTGACTATTGAAGAGAACATATTTTTCTGGAGAATTTCTGTATTAACTGGGAGGAACTTGAAGGGTTAGAATTTTCACAGAGAAGACAGAAAGAGTCAGAGGAAGATGCTTTATTGCTGCTCCTTTATTATATCTTTATCACCAGACTAGTGCCATGTAATTAGTAGTATCTTCTAGTAAAGACTGGTATCAAAGGTGAAAATATGTGGCAAGATTCTCTACTCAAAGTAAGATATATAATTGTCCTGGAATAACTTAAACTAGTATGTTTTTATTTCTTCTTTTTATAGAATACGTGTTCTATTGATCATTTCTTTTTCAAATAATTTATATTTGGGAATATAAGAAAAACATGTAGAAAAATTTTAAAAGATAGATAAGCATAAAGAGTAATATAAAAATCACTAAAAATTCTAACATTCAATGACTCATACATGAATATGGTTAGCCTGTTCATACTATTCTTTCCAGTCCTTCACTCTTTCTAGCTATCTGTAATTCTATCTGCTATTTATCTGATGACCTATTATTTTGCATAGTTGAAAATATATTTTACATGTGGTTTTAGATATTGCATTTTATAACATTATGTAATCACCATTTCCCACATAACAGACTCATTTACTAACTAGAATAGTTGCTATTACCACCTATTAGACATTTCTTAACATTTTGTAATGAATTCAAAAGACTTCATTAACACAATCATAGTTTCGGGGTCATTCATGCCCTCAATTATAATGGAACTCCTCTGCAAGTGTCTTAAGATAACATCTCATAATTTAGGGAAAATGTCTCTAAAGACACATTGTCACTCAAGGAGATGCTTATTTATTATCTCATATTTGAAAAACGCTGACTTTTGAAGTATTCATACACAATTCATGCATTTTTAAGAGGAAAGTGGAAGAAGCTGTAGCCATAGGTAACAAAGCTATGTTATAAGGGACCAATGTTTATACTTTATTTGTATGTTCTTTGTGTTCATTTTTTAGTGCTAGGTAATAAATTATCATAAAATTTTCAGCTTAAAGCAGCTCACATTTATTATCTCTCAGTTTCTGTAGGCCAGAAGTCTGGGCAGGGATTAACTGGGTTCCTGCTTCAAGGTCTCAGCTGGCTGCAATTAGGGTGTCAGCCAGGACTGCATTCTCATCAGAGGTTCAACTGGGGAAAAGATCTACTTCCAAAATCCTTTAGTTTGTTGGCAAAATTCATTCTTTTGGAGCTGAAGAACTGAGGGTTTTAGTTTTTTGCTGGAGGCCACCATTCTCTTTGAGACTGCCTGCAATTCCATGCTACATGGGCTTCTCCACTTGAAAGAAAGCCATGGCGGCTTTCTTCTTCAAAGCAAACAACAGAGAGAGACTCTAGCAGAACAAAGTCTTACACAATGTAACATAATCATGGGAGTGACATCTTTGACTTTTGCCACATTCTATTGATTACAAGCAAATCACAGGTCCTACCCTCACTCAAGGGCTTGAACAACAGAAGACAGAGATTATTGGGGCCACCTTAAGATCTGTCTCTATACTTCTGTGATTTTCAAAATTCTATAATAAACATGTATTATGTTTGCAACATGAAAAATAGTAAAAACAAAGAAAAAAAAACCCCACAAAAATATAAAGGGACTTGTATCTTTAAAACAATAATGGAATAATTAATAACATGATAATGAAATTTAAAAGTACTATTCACAAATATCTTGAGAAATATCAAACACATAGGAATAAATCTAACTAATGATATGTTAGATACCTACACTGAAAAATACAAAATATTACTGAGAAAAATTTTAAAAGACCTACATAGCTAGAGATATTTTATGTTACAGAATTGGAAGATTCAACATTTATAGGTGTAAATTCCCCCTAAACTGACATATAGTTTTAATGTATCTCAATTAAAATTCCAGAAGTGGGGTGTGTGTATGTGTGCACGTGTCTGTAAGTTAAAAGACTGATTCTATAAACTTAAATGCAAACATAAAGGGATTAGTATAGCCAAGACAATCTTGAAGTGGAAGAACTAAATTGAGGAAGTTCACTAGATTCTAATATTTATTGTAAAGATACAATAATGAAGACAGTGTGGTATTAGTGTGTGGATAGACAAATAGGCCAAAGGAATGAAACAGTGAGTCCAGAAATAGATCCATATGTGGAGGATAACTTGATTTTTATCCAATGTGCCACAACACTTCAGTATATGTCAAGGGGTGGGAGTGGTCATTTCAACAATGGTGCTGCAGCAAATAGATGCCCACATGGAAAAAAGAAAAGTCTTGACCTCCACCTTATACCATACACAAAAATTAATTCAACTTGAACCATGTATCTGAAAGTAATAAAGCCTCTAGAAGAAAACATTGGAACATTATAATATTGGGGTAGGTAAATATTTCTGGAACAGAACACTAAAGTAAGAATTTATAGATTAGACTTCATTAAAATAAAGCAATTCTGATAAGCAAAAGACATTATTAGGAATGCAAATATGCAAGGCACAAACAGGGAGATGGGAGATGGAAAACTGACAAATGACTTATACCTAGTATATATATAAAAATGCTACAAATAAAGAAAGACAAAAAACAACTTAAAATGATGGGCAGCAGGCTTGAACTGACATTACACAAAATTAGGTCTCCGTATGGCTAATCAACATTGACAAGTTGGTCAACATCATTAGGCATCAGGGGACTGCAAATAAAAGCATAATTAGAGCAGTACACATCCACTTGAATGGCTAACATTAAAAATTCTGGAAGACATAAATAATGGCAAGAATATTAAGTAATTAGAACTCTCATACATTGATAGTGGAAATGTAAATTAGTTCAATCACTTCGAAGATCTCTTTGGCTGAACCCGTTAAAGCTAAACATAAGCAAGCAAATGTGCCAACATTTCTACTCCTATCCAAGATCAATGTGCATATGTCTATGAAAATTCATGTATAAAAATATTCCTAGCAGTTTAATGCAAAAACTTAATAAAATAGTCACAGAATGAAAACAGCTCAAATGTACACCAATAGGAGAATGGATAAACAACTTGCAGAATACTTATAAAACAGAATACAACTTGGCAAGAAAAACATACACACCACTTTTACACACAATGACATGGACAAAGCTCAGAAAAATTATGTTGAGGGAAAAAGGCGAAACACAAAAGAACACAAACTGCGTGATTCCATTCATATGAAGTTTAAGAACACAGACAACTATCTATTATGATAGAAGTCATAATAGTTGTTAACTCTGGGGAGAGTGTCATTGACTACTAAGGAGCATGAGGGAAGCTTTTGAGTTGAAATCTTGGTCTGAGTAATGCTTAAATGGGTGAATGGAAATACACCCATGTAAAAATCAACCAAGATGTACACTTGAAATCTGTACACTCTACTGTATGTGGATGAACCACTTCAAAGTAAGAGGCATACCAAGGGCAAAACTTTGTCCATTCATGTCAGTCTCCAGATATCACTGCATTACAATTACAAGTACCAGGTCCTTTGCTTAGTCTTCACATTAGTATTTAATCTTATTTGACCTTCACCAGTCCTATTTCTCTTTTTTCAAAAATCTTCTTTTTCAATATTTTGCTAGTTTCTTAACTTTTAGTTATGCTCACTGAGTTTATAACATGGTACTATGATTTGTTTTTCCCTTCCTGGTGAAGAAACATTGCATTATATTTTCATCCTGGCTGTGCCCTACTGCCCAAATCCTTCCTGTCTTCTGAAATTAGTGGTCATCTTGTCCACTTTTTCTACTCAACAGCTAAGAAATTTGAGGTCTAAAAGCTTACATAACCAATACAAACTAACACAACTAACTATCCTCAAAATGTGTACATAACACAGACAACTCATTTTGACATCTTTTTCCAACAGGAAGGTCCTGAGATAATACAACTCTGCCTATAAAATCTGGAATAGAAGAAAAAAGAGCAGCAGTAGTACAAGAAAAGTAGAAGGGCTTCTATTGCAATTTTAAGAGATCATCATTTTAGAGATATGAAGCCTGGAATTTAGAAATTAAAATGAATTACTAATATCATTGGTAAACTATATTAATGTAAGTGAAAAGTGTATTCAGATACTATTTTCCATGGTTCTAATTCAAATGGATCTATCCAAACAACAAAACAATACACATAAATTACCTTCATGCAATTTAATTTCTTTACCTCAGAACAATTTCCATATTCACATATATCAATCGTTAAACTACTCATTCAACAATTTATTGTGCACCTATTGTGTCTTCCATGAACGTATTGAAATATGTTACTATAAATAGAAATCCAAGCTTTCTACAACTGACTTCCGTTCTCAGTAGCAGATATAACAATATCAGCAATGACAATTAAAAAAAGACTTCTTTTGTGATCAATACCTCATTTCAGGAAGGGAATCTGGCCAGCTAATCAGCAGTGTCAAGACTGGTGGGAAGTGGTGTGTTCCATGTTATGGTCAGATTGCCCTTACTTCTGAAATATGCTCTATAGGAAACTAACAGGTGCCATTATGCATCAAGTTAAAAATAAATGGAGGTGCCTTATGTTAAACATAATCTATCTATAACCCATGTTGCTGATGTCCCATTCAAATCTGAAAAATTTCCATCAGCAACACAAAAAAAAACTAGAATCTAGTATAATACCTCTGAAGCTATGTTCTGAGGAACCTGGATATGAGGGAAAATCCATTATCAGTGGGTCTCAACCTTAGCTATATGTAGTCATTATTTGGACATTGTTAAATTATAATAATTCTCTGTATCTCAACCACTAATTATTCTAATTTAATTTGGTCTTGGGTGAGGACCACACTTCTCTCTCTATTTTTATGATAGTCCCATGTCAGCCTGAGAATCATTTTTTCATGTGAAAAGAATGAATTCAAAAGATGTTTTAACTGACTTGACTCAGGAAGTCATCTGATGTAAGAAACCCAAAGTAAGAAGGTGAGAAGAAACAAAGAAGTACATCTCCAAATATGTTCAAACCACCATTTCTTTCCAGGAATCAGCAAAAACAACATAAGAAATTAAGGAAGAGATATGCTGGTGAATTTTTATTTTAAAAATATCAAATATAGAGTAAAACAAGAAAAGAAAAAACAAAAAGAGCACTGTTTCAAGAAATAAGTAGTCAGAAACACTTTTTAATAATATTTTCATAATTTTATAATCACCATAATCTAATAGTACTATAAAGACTCACTCACAATAATACTCCAGTAATACCACAATCTCCAATAATGGATATCTGTCAATCTAAAAAGAGAAGCAAGTACAGGCTAATTAAGGCCATTGACTAGAGCCTTTCAGAGGTACCCTGGAAAGTCAGATTTAAACTCCTGAGATGATCTTTGCTTTTCAGAATTCTTATCAGTGTAACTGGAAGCAGGGTTTTTGAGGACAGCAGACAAATAGGGAAGGATCCCCAATTTGTTATATTTCTAAGGACCATAGCCCTCACTTAATAAGGAGATATGTTCAAGTGAAAACATGCCTTATCTGGCCTAACTATAACTTATTATAGAGCAGTGGTTCTTAAATTTTAGCATGCACCAGAATCACCTGGAGGGTTTTTTAAGATGCAGATTGCTAACCCTAGCCCGACTTTCTGACTTAGTAGGTGGTTAGGGTCGCCCAATTTTTATTTCTAACAAGTTCACGTGTGATGCTGTAGCTGCTGGTTGGGGGATCACTCTGATACAGAGTATTTACAAAGGCTTTATGCTGATCTCTAGTATTTGAGAACTAGAGCAAATTTCTCCACTGTCTATTTATATTGAATCTTGGAAATTCTAGGGAACTTCCACTAGTCTAATTCCACAATTGTAAGGAACTTGTGTCAAGATAATAAAGTCTCCCAAGGGTGATTCGCCCTGCGGACCCTCGGCTTTATGCTGATCATCCAGAACTGTTCTCATTCATGAATAGCCCTGCTGACCTGTACTCATATTGGGCTGGAAGATGAGAGGTGAGGAACGTTCACGAGTATGCTACTCCACCAGTTGTTTCCATTTCTTGTGTAAACAGAATATGTAAGTTAAACATTTGGGAGAGCAAAAATTTCAGAAGGTCATTTTAATTCTGTGAAGGAAATGGAACCAAGGACACCCAGATTCTTAAATGATGGCAATGATCTTGGGTTAACTTTTCTCACAGTGATTTCCTCTTCTCTGGGAATGGCCTCTTCTCTGGGGATGGCAGCTGGGAAAGAGGAATTGCTCTTATCTGACCCTCCCCCTAGCCACATCTGATTAGTGCTGCACTGAACGTTCAATCAATGTCAAACCAGTAAATATTTTCTAGATTTTTAAAGTGGAACTGTGAATCAGTCTTTCTATGATGGAAAATATTGTAAAATGTAAAACTGAGGTGCTGAGTGAAGGAGGTTGTGTTTCCCAGCATGAAGATCATGATGAACAGGATAGATGCCATATTCCCCAGCATGTGGTGGAAGATGGTTCCTACTGATAAAAAACTGAACTGACATTATTGGGAAGGAAAAATATCTGGATAGGGAGGGAGAGGAAATGAGAGAGAAGGAGATCTGGCAGAATTCAATGACCTATTTACAGTAGTTCATGATGTTCAATGGCATAATTTCCTGGACGATTAGCTGATGGTTTAACCCTTCTCTGAGCACCCAATTTTCTTAGGTTTTTTGAGTGGGTTGCTATTACTTGCAATTTAATTCAAGAGGCTCTTCTTGTTATTAAGCTTAAGTCAAGAGGATGCTGCTCGAAAAAAGACAGCTATTTAAGTTACAGCTCTTAGAGTCAGTGGGGAAAAGAAGAAAGGAAATAGAGGAAAATGGAGTAGTAGATGCACGTTTCCTCCACCTAGGAAAAAGCCTATGGATGAGTGTGAAATAAATGAGGTGGAAATCCAAGAGCACAGGGCCCTTTCCTGTTCCATAACTGAGACGTTACGGAAGATGTTTGTGTAGTGCATTGTGCACCAACTTGGTATGTGTGAAACAAGTTAAGGAGCAGAACAGGGTGGCCAGGGATAGAAGGGCTTTAGTTAGCCCTCCTGAACTTCTCTTAGAGAATTATGACTATTGCTTCCCTTGAGCATTATTTTAGCCAAAAGTATGGACTGAAAAATAACCAAGCAAAGACTATGGCATCAGAGACCAGTGGAGCACCTGAGGGCCATGAGGGAAGACGGGGTTGTTTTCTGGAGAAAAGAGGCTTCCAGTAAGGAATGCAGCCCTGCCAATACTTTGATTTTATCCCAATGAGAATCATGTAGGATTTCTGACCTCTAGAGTTGTAAGATGATAAATTTGAGGTAATTTGTTATAGCAGCAGTAGGAAGCCAATATTATTACTTACATTGGAAATTGGACTGATAAACCTAAAGTAGTTCTTATCTTACCCCTCAGCTGCCTTTTTTCCCCTGTTGTTTCTACTCTGATCATTTATTTAATAATTAATTGTAATCCCTAGATTTAAAGTCTATACTAGTGAAGAGCAACACAAGGACTAAAATATTAGTTTTCCTATTTGAAAACAACTCCAGAAAATAACATGAGGAAGAAAACATTTCAAACTAATAGTACACATGAGTCTTTTAAAATCATATTCTCAACTTAATGAGCCATGCCCATCTTTTTCTCCCATTACCAGGAACAACTGAGAGTAGACTATTTAAAATAAATCATGTTCTCAGGGTTTCGAGCTATTGCTGACTATATTATGACTGGTGCATTGAGCCTGGTGGGTCAATGGACAGCTGCTATTTTATTTATTTGTATACTTCTGCGCTACATTTTAAGCATGAAAAACATTGTGCAGGGCTGATGTTTCCTCTGCCCTATGGTCTGCTCACTGAGTAAATTCTTAGACAATGAGATTGTATTTCTTTGGCGGAAAGTAAACACTTACTATAACTCATGTCAGGGAAAAATTCTGCACAATGCTTGAATAGTAAAATGATGCCAACTGAAAATGTGACTCTATCCTGCCAAATACAACACTAGGTTAACGTGGATTTAGAAGACACAGTTGCCACTGAATAAGAGGACTTTATTTCGTAACGCAGATTGATCTGGGTATTTGCAATAACAGCAGAGATTACTACGGTTAGCCTCTTGTGCCCTTGGAATGCCTCAATAAAGTAGACACTTCTGCTCAACATTCCCTTTAATGGCAATGATGAAAATGACAGGTGGTAGCAGATTGGAACGGTAGCTATTTTAATTAATTAATTTATTTATTTATTAACATCTTTATTGGAGTATAATTGCCTTACAATGGTGTGCTAGTTTCTGCTTTATAACAAAGTGAATCAGTTATACATATACATATGTTCCCATAGCTCTTCCCTCTTGCGTCTCCCTCCCTCCCACCCTCCCTATCCCACCCCTCCAGGTGGTCACAAAACACCAAGCTGATCTCCCTGTGCTGTGCGGCTGCTTCCCACTAGCTATCTATTTTACATCTGGTAGTGTATATATGTCCATGCCACTCTCTCACTTTGTCCCAGCTTACCCTTCTCCCTCCCCATGTCTTCAAGTCCATTCTCTAGTACATCTGTCTTTATTCCCATCTTGCACCTAGGTGCTTCATGACCATATATATATATATTTTTTTAAAGATTCCATATATATGTGTTAGCATACGGTATTTGTTTTTCTCTTTCTGACTTACTTCACTCTGTATGAAAGACTCTAGGTCCATCCAAGTCACTACAAAAAACTCAATTTTGTTTTTTTTTAGGGCTGAGTAATATTCCATTGTATATATGTGCCACATCTTGTTTATGCATTCATCTGTTGATGGCCACTTAGGTTGCTTCCATGTCCTGGCTATTGTAAATAGAAGCAATGAACAATGTGGTACATAACTCTTTTTGAATTATGGTTTTCTCAGGGTATATGCCCAGGAGTGGGATTGCTGGGTTGTATGGTAGTTCTATTTTTAGTTTTTTAAAGACCCTCCATACTGTTCTCCACAGTGGCTTTATCAGTTTACATGCCCACCAACAGTACACGAGGGTTCCCTTTTCTCCACATCCTCTCCAGCATTTATTGTTTGTAGATTTTTTGATGATGGCCATTCTGACCGGTGTGAGATGATATCTCATTGTACGTTTGATTTGCATTTCTCTAATGATTAGTGATATTGAGCATCTTTCATGTGTTTGCTGGCAATCTGTACATTTTCTTTGGAGAAATGTCTCTTTAGGTCTTCTGTCCATTTCTGGATTGGGTTGTTTGTTTTTTTGATATTGAACTGAATGAGCTGCTTGAAAATTTTGGAGATTAATCCTTTGTCAGTTGCTTCATTTGCAAATATTTTCTCCCATTCTGAGGGTTGTCTTTTCGTCTTGTTTATGGTGTTCTTTGCTGTGCAAAAGCTTTTTAGTTTCATTAGGTCCCATTTGTTTATTTTTGGTTTTGTTTCCATTTCTCTAGGAGGTGGGTCAAAAAGGATCTTGCTGTGATTTATGTCATAGAGTGTTCTCCTTATATTTTCCTCTAAGAGTTTGAAAGTGTTTGGCCTTACATTTAGGTCTTTAATCCATATTGAGTTTATTTTTGTGTATGGTTTTAGGGAGTGCTCTAAATTCATTCTTTTATATGTACCTGTACAGTTTTCCCAGAACCACTTATTGAAGAGGCTGTCTTTTCTCCATTGTATATCCTTGCCTCCTTTACCAAAGATAACGTGACGACGTGTGCATGAGTTTATCTCTGGGCTTTCTATCCTGTTCCATTGATCTATATTTCTGTTTTTGTGCCAGTACCATACTGTCTCGATTACTGTAGCTTTGTAGCACAGCCTGAAGTCAGGGAGCCTGATTCCTCCAGCTCCATTTTTCTTTCTCAAGATTTGTTTGGCTATTCAGGGTCTTTTGTATTTCCATACAAATTGTGAAATTTTTTGTTTTAGTTCTGTGAAAAATGCCATTGGTAGTTTGATAGGGATTACATTGAATCTGTAGATTCCCTTGGGTAGTATAGTCATTATTACAATGTTGATTATTTCAATCCAAGAACATGGTATATCTCCCCATCTATTTGTATCATCTTTAATTTCTTTCATCAGTGTCTTATAATTTTCTGCATACAGGTCTTTTGTCTCCCTAGGTAGGTTTATTCCTAGGTATTTTATTCTTTTTGTTGCAATGGTAAATGGGAGTATTTTCTTGATTTCACTCTCAGATTTTTCATCATTAGTGTATCAGAATGCAAGAGATTTCTGTGCATTAATTTTGTATCCTGCTACGTTACCAAATGCATTGATTAGCTCTAATAGTTTTCTGGTAGCATCTTTAGGATTCTCTATGAGGAGTATCATGTCATCTGCAAACAGTGACAGCTTTACTTCTTCTTTTCCAATTTGGGTTCATTTCATTTCCTTTTCTTCTCTGATTGTTGTAGCTAAAACTTCCAAAACTATGTTGAATAACAGTGGTGAGAGTGGGCAACCTTGTCTTGTTCCTGATCTTAGTGGAAATGCTTTCAGCTTTTCACCATTGAGGACGATGTTGGCTGTGGGTTTGTCATATATGGCCTTTATTATGTTGAGGAAAGTTCCCTCTATGCCTACTTTCTGCAGGGTTTTTATCATAAATGGGTGCTGGATTTTGTCAAAAGAGTTCTCTGCATCTACTGAGATGATCATATGGTTCTTCTCTTTCAATTTGTTAATACGGTGTATCACATTGATTGATTTGCATATATTGAACAATCCTTGCATTCCTGGGATAAACCCCACTTGATCATGGTGTATGATCCTTTTAATGTGCTGTTGGATTCTGTTTGCAAGTACTTGTTGAGGATTTTTGCATCTATGTTCATTAGTGATGTTGGCCTGTAGTTTTCTTTCTTTGTGACATCCTTGTCTGGTTTTGGTATCAGGGTGATTTTGGCCTCGTAGAATGAGTTTGGGTGTGTTCCTCTCTCTGCTATATTTTGGAAGAGTTTGAGAAGGATAGGTGATAGCTCTTCTCTAAATGTTTGATAGAATTGTCCTGTGAAGCCATCTGGTCCTGTGCTTTTGTTTGTTGCAAGATTTTTAACCACAGTTTCAATATCAGTGTTTGTAATTGGGCTGTTCATATTTTCTATTTCTTCCTAGTACAGTCATGGAAGGTTGTGCATTTCTGAGAATTTGTCCATTTCTTTCGGGTTGTCCATTTTATTGGCATAGAGTTGCTTGTAGTAATCTCTCATGATCCTTTGTGTTTCTGCAGTGTCAGTTGTTACTTCTCCTTTTTCATTTCTAATTCTATTGATTTGAGTCTTCTTCCTTTTTTTCTTGATGAGTCTGGCTAATGGTTTATCAACTTTGTTTATCTTCTCAAAGAACCAGCTTTTAGTTTTATTGATCTTTGCTATCGTTTCCTTCATTTCTTTTTCATTTATTTCTGATCTGATGTTTATGATTTCTTTCCTTCTGCTAATGTTGGGGGTGTTTTTGTTCTTCTTTCTCTAATTGATTTAGGTATAAGGTTAGGTTGTTTATTTGGGATGTTTCTTATTTCTTAATGTAGGATTGTATTGCTATAAACTTCCCTCTTAGAACTGCTTTTGCTGCATACCATAGGTTTGGGGTCATCGTGTTTTCATTGTCATTTGTTTCTAGGTTTTTTTTGGTTTCCTCTTTTATTTCTTCAGTGATCTCTTGGTTATTAAGTAGTGTATTGTTTAGCCTCCATGTGTTTGTATTTTTTACAGATTTTTTCCTGTAATTGATATCTAGTCTTCATAGCGTTGTGGTCAGAAAAGATACTTGACATGATTTCAATTTTCTTGAATTTACCAAGGCTTGATTTGTGATCCAAAATATGATCTAGCCTGGAGAATGTTCCATGAGCACTTGAGAAGAAAGTGTATTCTGTTGTTTTTGGATGGATGTCCTATATATATTAATTATGGAATGTCCTATACATATTAATTAAGTCCATATTGTTTAATGTATCATTTAAAGCTTGTGTTTCCTTAGTTATTTTTATTTTGGATGATCTGTCCATTGGTGAAAGTGGGGTGTTAAAGTCCCCTACTAAGATTGTGTTACTGTCGATTTTCCCTTTTATGGCTGTTAGCATTTACCTCATGCATTGAGGTACTCCTATGTTGGGTGCATAAATATTTACAATTGTTATATCTTCTTCTTGGATTGATCCTTTGATCATTATGTAGTGTCCTTCTTTTTCTCTTGTAATAGTCTTTAACGTCTATTTTGTCTGATATGAGAATTGCTACTCCAGCTTTCTTTTGATTTCCCTTTGCATGGAATATCTTTTTCTATCCCCTCACTTTCATTCTGTATGTGTCCCTAGATCTGAAGTGGGTCTCTTGAAGACAGCATATATATGGGTCTTGTTTTTGTATCCATTCAGCCAGTCTATGTCTTTTGGTTGCAGCATTTAATCAATTTACATCTAAGGTAATTATAGATATGTATGTTCCTGTTACCATTTTCTTCATTGTTTTGGGTTTGTTATTGTAGGTCTTCTCTTACGCTTGTGTTTCCTGCCTGGAGAAGTTCCTTTAGCATGTGTTGTAAAGCTTGTTTGGTGCTGCTGAATTCTCTTAGTTTTTGCTTGTCTGTAAAGGTTTTAATTTTTCCATCGAATCTGAATGAGATCCTTGCTGGGTAGAGTAATCTTGGTTGTAGGTTTTTCCCTTTCATCAGTTTAAATATGGCCTGCCACTCCCTTCTGGCTTGCAGAGTTTCTGCTGAAAGATCAGCTGTTAACCTTATGGGGATTCCCTTGTATATTATTTGTTGTTTTCCCCTTGCTGCTTTTAATACTTTGTATTTAATTTTTGATAGTTTGATTAATATGCCTTGGTGTGTTTCTCCTTGGATTTATCCTGTATGGGACTCTCTGTGCTTCCTGGACTTGGTTAACTATTTCCTTTCCCATATTAGGGAAGTTTTCAACTATAATCTCTTCAAATATTTTCTTAGTACCTTTCTTTTTCTCTTCTTCTTCTGGGACCCCTATAGTTCGAATGTTGGTGCATTTAATCTTGTCCCAGAGGTCTCTCAGACTGTCCTCAATTCTTTTCATTCTTTTTTCTTTATTCTGCTCTTCAGTAGTTATTTCCACTATTTTATCTTCCAGGTCACTTATCCGTTCTTCTGTCTCAGTTATTCTGCTATTGATCCCTTCTAGAGAATTTTAAATTTCATTTATTGTGCTGTTCATCATTGTTTGTTTGCTCTTTAGTTCTTCTAGGTCCTTCTTAAACGTTTCTTGTGTTTTCTCCATTCTATTTCCAAAATTTTGGATCATCTTTACTATCATTATTCTGAATTCTTTTTCACGTAGACTGCCTATTTCCTCTTCATTTGTTGGGTCTGGTGGGTTTTTACCTTGCTCTTTCATCTGCTGTTTATTTCTCTGTCTTCTCATTTTGCTTATCTTACTGTGTTTGGGGTCTCCTTTTCACAGGCTGCAGGCTCATAGTTCCCATTGTCTTTGGTGTCTGTCCACAGTGGCTAAGGTTGGTTCAGTGGGTTGTGTAGGCTTCCTGGTGGAGGGGACTAGTGCCTGTGTTCTGGTGGATGAGGCTGGATCTTGTCTTTCTGGTGGGCAGGTCCATGTCTGGTGGTGTGTTTTAGGGTGTCTGTGACCATATTATGATTTTAGGCAGCCTCTCTGCTAATGGGTGGGGTTCTGTTCCTATCTTGCTAGGTATTTGGTATAGGGTGTCCAGCACTGTAGCTTGCTGGTCATTGAGTGGAGCTGGGTCTTGGCATTGAGATGCAGATCTCTGGGAGATTTTCACCATTTGATATTACATGAAGCTGGGAGGTCTCTTGTGGACCAATGTCCTGACCTTGGCTCTCGCACATCAGAGGCACAGCCCTGATGCCTGGGTGAAGCACCAAAAGCCTGTCATCTACAAAGCTCAGAATAAAAGGGAGAAAAAAAGGAAGAAAGAATAAAAAAGATAAAATAAAATAAAGTGAAAGAAAATAAAATTATGAAAATAAAAAGTAGAAAAATAATTATTAAAAATTTTTTAAAATAATACAAAAAGAAAGGAGAGTAACCAAAGCAAAAAACAAATCCACCAATGATAACAAATGCTAAAATGTAAACTAAAAAAAAGAAAGAAAAAAAAAATGGACAGACAGAACCCGAGGACAAATGGTAAAAGCAAAACTATACAGACAAAATCACACACAGAAGCATACACATACACAGTCAAAAAAAGAGAAAAAGGGAAATATATATATATATATATATTGTTGCTGTCAAAGTCCACCTCCTCAATTTGGGATGATTCATTGTCTATTCAGGTATTCCACAGATGCAGGGTACATCAAATTGATTGTGGAGATTTAGTCCACTGCTCCTGAGGCTGCTGGGAGAGATTTCCCTTTTTCTTCTTTGTTTGCACAGCTCCTGGGGTTCAGCTTTGGATTTGAACCTGCCTCTGCGTGTAGGTTGCCTGAGGGCGTCTGTTCTTTGCTCAGACAGGACGGGGTTAAAGGAGACGGTGATTAAGGGGCTCTGGGTCACTCAGGCCTGGGGGGACGGAGGGGTATGGATGCGGGGCGAGCCTGCGGCGGGCAGAGACCGGCATGACTTTGCACCAGCCTGAGGCGCGCCGTGCGTTCTCCCGGGAAAGTTGTCCCTGGATCACGGGGCCCTGGCAGTGGCGGGTTGCACAAGCTCCCTGGAGGGGAAGTGTGGAGAGTGACCTCTGCTTGCACACAGGCTTCTTGGTGGCGGCAGCAACAGCCTTAGCGTCTCATGCCCGTCTCTGGGGTCCATGCTGTTAGCCGCGGCTGGCGCTCGTCTCTGGAGCTCCTTTAAGCAGCGCTCTTAATCCCCTCTCCTCGAACACCAGGAAACAAAGAGGCAAGATAAAGTCTCTTGCCTCTTCGGCAGGTCCAGACTATTTCCCGGACTCCCTCCCGGCTAGCTGTGGTGCGTTAGCCCCTTCAGGCTGTGTTCACGCCACCAGTCCTCTCTCTGCGATCCAACCGAAGTCCGAGCCTCAGCTCCCAGGCCCCGCCCGCCCCTGCAGGTGAGCAGACAAGCCTCTCGGGCTAGTGAGTGCTGGTCGGCACCGATCCTCTGTGCGGGAATCTCTCCACTTTGCCCTCTGCACCCCTTTTGCTGTGCTCTCTTCCGTGGCTCTGAAGCTTCCCCCCTCCGCCACCCGCAGTCTCTACCCGCGAAGGGGCTTCCTAGTGTGTGGAAACCTTTCCTCCTTCACGGCTCCCTCCCACTGGGGCAGGTCCCGTCCCTATTCTTTTGTCTCTGTTTTTTCTTTTTTCTTTTGCCCTACCCAGGTACGTGGGTAGTTTCTCGCCTTTTGGGAGGTCTGAGGTCTTCTGCCAGCATTCAGTAGGTGTTCTGCAGGAGCTGTTACACATGTAGATGTATTTCTGATGTATTTGTGGGGAGGAAGGTGATCTCCACGTCTTACTCTTCCACCGTCTTGAAGCTCCTCTCCACGGTAGCTATTTTAAATCAAGACGGATACCTTTCTACACTTTAAGTGGGAATGGATGTATATATAGATTATTGGTTTGGCCAGGTTTCAACAATGACAGATTGTTTTATAGTTGTCGTAATAACGAAAGAAGGTAGGTAGGCAGGAGAACATTTTACAAACTTGAGAAATGTGTTTCAATGTGAAATGAGCAAATATTTAACCCACCAAATAAAGTGAATAATAGAAAAGTCTTCAGAAAACCAAATAAGCTCAGGCAATCATCCTTCAAATCTTATATATGTAACTGTCAAAGGCACAGAATTGCTTCAAGATGGATTTATTTATTAAACAAACATGGATTGCACAGTTGTCCTGTACCTATCACCCTGCTAACCACTAGGGACACTAAGATGAATTCTGACAGAGTCCTTCCCCATGAGAACAGTGGAGAGGGATCAGACATATACATAAATTTTTTTGCTATGGACATTGGGATATGTGTTTATGCAAAGATAGTCAGTTGCATCAAGTGAGTTGAGGTGATTATGGTGCATGGAGCATCTATTAAATCACAATAGATGAGAAATTAAAACTATGCTATAAACTAAAAAGTAGTATGAATTTGGTGTTCTTTTTGATCGACATTCCCAGAACATACCTAACAATGGGAAAGATAATATTCCTGAATGCATGTCCAGTCATTCAGTAATTACAGGAGCTTGGTGAATCTGTGGTGTAAAAAGGTGAAAATCTAACTTAGAAACTGAATTAAAAGGCTCAATGAAAACTGTATAAACCTTTTATACAAAGTATTAAATGTTTAATACTGAGCCTCCCTCAGATGTTCCAGAGAACAATACTGAATGTAAGCTGACAGCTGTCTAAATGCAGAGTTGACAAGATTTTTGATAAATATAGCTATTACCTATTATATGTGAAAGCATAGCCTGTAATCCTTTTAGTATAGAGAAAAACACATTCAGTGAGGCAGTGTTGGCACAAAGTATTGGGGAGTGAGAAAGGGGAGAGAAAAACCTACACACTATTAAAGTTTTAGTGATCCTTAATATTAAAAATCAGACTGCAAGATTCATTTTCTAATCAAAACAAGATAAACCATCTTCTTGCCTTTGCAATAAGGATAAAAGACATCAACATTTAAATGTCAGCTCTATGGAATCCTCAATAATTTTTAAATTTAAATGACTCATTAAATCCTTCAGTGATATTATTCTCCCATCACTCTTAAATTTGGCACCATAAACCACAATTAATATCAAAAGTTATCTACAGATTCAATGCAATCCCTATCAGAATTCCAATGGCATTTTTCACAGAAATAGAAAAAAAATCCTAAAATTTGCACAGAACAACAAAAGACCCCAAATAGCTAAAGAAATCTTGAGAAAGGAGAACAAAACTGGAGGCATCAAACTTTCTGATTTCAAATTATATTATAAAGCTATAGGACTCAAAACAGTAATAGTATAGGCATAAAAGCAGACACATACATCAATGGAACAGAATAGAGAGCTCAGAAATAATCCCATGCATATCAAGTCAATTAATTTTTGACAAAGGAGCTAAGAATATACAGTGGGGAAAGGAGAGTCTCTTCAATAAATGGTCTTGGGAAAATTAGACAGGCACATGCAAAAGAATGCAACTGGAGCACTATCTTACACCATACACAAAAATGAACTCAAAATAGATGAAAGTCTTGAACCTAAGACCTGACACCATAAAATTCATTGAAGAAAACCTAGGGAGTAAGCTCCTTATCATTAGTCTTGGCAATTACTTTTTGGATTTGACAACAAAAGCAAAAGCAACAAAAGCAAAAATAAATAACAGAGACCACATCAAACTAAAAAGCCTCTGCTCAACAAAATGAAAAGGCAGCCTACGGAATGGGAGAAAGTATTTGTAAACCACATATCTGATAAGGTGTTAATATCTCAAACATACAATGAACTCATACAATCAATAGCAAAAAACCAAATGACCGAATTTAAAAATGGGCAAATGACCTGAATAGATATTTTTCCAAAGAAAACATACAAGTGGCCAACAGGTTCATGAAAAGGTGCTCAATATCACTAATCATCAGGGAAATGAAAATCAAAACCACAATGAGATATCACTCACAGCTGTTAGGATGGCTACTGTCAAAAAGACAAGCGAGAACAAATGGTGGCAAGAATGTAGAGAAAGGGGAACACTTGTGCACTGTTAGTGGGAATGTAAACTGGTACAGCCATTACAAAAAACAATATGGAGGTTTCTCAAGAAATTAAAAATAGAACTACCATATGATCTAGGAATCCCACTTCTAGCTATATATCCAAAGGAAATAAAACCATTATGTCGAAGAGGTATCTGTACTCCCATGTTCATTGCAGGATTACTCACAGTAGTCAAAGTACAGAAGTAATCTAAGTGTCATTCAACAGATGAATAGATCAAGAAAATGTATGTGTCTGTGTGTGCATGTACATTCGGCTTTAAAAAAGAAGGAAATCCTGTCATTTTTGACAACATCAATGAACCTGGAGGGTATTATGCTATGTGAAATAAGCCAGACAGAAAAAGACAAATACTCCCTGGTACCGCTTATATGTGGAATTAAAAAAAAAAAGAAACAGAGAGGAGAAAAGTGGTTGTCAGGAGCTCTGGGACAGAGAAAATAGGGAATGATCAGTAAAATGATACAAACTTTCAGTTATAAAATGAATAAGGTCTGAGGATATAATAGATGACATGGTGACCATAGTTGATAACACTGTACTGTATAATTGAAACTTGCTAAGCATTTAAGCATTCTTACCTGAAACAAACAAACAAAAAGTTAAATATATGAGGTGATGGATGCTTTAATTAACTCAGTGAGGAGAATTCGTTCACAATATATACATATATCAAATCATCACATTGTATATTTTAAATATATTACAATTTTACTTGTCAATTATACCTCAATAAAACTGGAAAAAAAGTGTCATAGAGCTGGATGCTGAGAGACAGAGTTGGGAGTGTATGGGCTGATTGTGGTGGTTGGAGGAGAGGGTATATTCTGTTTTCTGGCATCCTACGAAAGAGGGTTCTAGTGCCAGAAGCACTTAGGAAGGCTCTTCTTCAACTCTGGCCCTTAACCTGCTTGTCATGACAGAGGAGACAACTGTCAGAGGAGGAAGAGGATGTGCGCAAGCATAATCAGTCAAAAAAAAAAAAAAACCAGAATAAGTATATATGTATTTGTGACTGAAATTATAATTGAAGAAAATGTTTTCAATATAAAAATTAGAAGATGAAAATAACACATTTGGTATCTATCTATACAAATAAAACTGCTATAAGTCCTTGATTTGAAGCCTAGCCAGAAAAAGCAAAGCCTCAAATGGGACATATTATGTCAGTACAGTACCACAGGGTGCTAAGTTCTGAGGAGTATGAACTGCACTCAAGGAAGATAATAAAAATGCTGGATGGATCTCAGAGTTGTCAAATTCTCTACCTTCCTAACCCAAGTGCTTGTTGCAAAACTTGGACAAACAAAAAAAAGACAATGACATTGGTCTCTGTCAAAATTGCTGGCACTCCCAGTGGGTCTACAAATATATTCCTGATTTGTCTGCTGAAAAAATAAGCATAAAACTCATAAACAAAGATTTAAAAATATCTTTGAAGCAAGATACTCAAATATATCGGCTGACCTCTGCAGTACAGTTTCCTTAATTAACATTCAAACTTTCTGTGGTTTTGTTTTCAGGGCATCTGTCTTTCCTTAGCTTGAACCTGCTGAGTCATATCATGCCCTTGTCATGTACAGGTTTGGCCATGACTCTTCAGTCAGGAGTATCTCAACCTCACCTCCTACTGCAAAGCTGTGTCCTGAGCTCCCAAGGTTAGACATAGTCTGTCATTTCCCACAGTGACAAATGCAGAATATTGTGTTGCTTCAAAGGGCAAAACTTTATTCACATACTACTGGGAACTGGATATTCCCAGTAGACATTCACCTCAACATGAGGATTAACCTTCTACGAAAGAGAGCCATCTAAACATAGGAGCACCTCAATACATAAGAGAAATACTAACAGCCATAAAAGGGGAAATTGACAGTAACACATTCATAGTAGGGGACTTTAACACCCCGCTTTCAGCAATGGACAGATCACCCAAAATGAAAATAAATAAGGAAACACAAGCTTTAAATGATACATTAAACAAGATGGACTTAATTGATATTTATAGGACATTCCATCCAAAAACAACAGAATACACATTTTCCTCAAGTACTCATGGAACATTCTCTAGGATAGATCATATCTTGGGACACAAATCAGGCCTTGGTAAATTTAAGAAAATTGAAATTGTATCAAGTATCTTTTCCGACCACAACGCTATGAGACAAGATAGCAATTACAGGAAAAGATCTGTAAAAAATACAAACACATGGAGGGTAAATAATACACTACTTAATAACGAAGTGACCACTGAAGAAATCAAAGAGGAAATCAAAAAACACCTAGAAACAAATGACAATGGAGACACGACAACCCAAAACCTATGGTATGCAGCAAAAGCAGTTCTAAAAGGGAAGTTTATAGCAATACAATCCTACCTTAAGAAACAGGAAACATCTTGAATAAACAACCTAAACTTGCACCTCAAGCAATTAGAGAAAGAAGAACAAAAAATCCCTAAAGTTAGCAGAAGGAAAGAAATCATAAAAATAAGATCAGAAATAAATGAAAAAGAAATGTAGGAAACGATAGCAAAGTTCAATAAAACTAAAAGCTGCTTCTTTGAGAAAATAAACCTGGTTCTTCGAGAAGATAAACCAAGTTGATAAACCATTAGCAAGACTCATTACAAAAAAAAGGAAGGAGACTCAAATCAATAGAATTAGAAATGAAAAAGGAGAAGTAACAACTGACACTGCAGAAATACAAAAGATCATGACAGATTACTACAAGCAACTCTATGCCAATAAAATAGACAACCCGAAAGAAATGGACAAATTCTCAGAAATGCACAACCTTCCATGACTGTACTAGGAAGAAATAGAAAATATGAACAGCCCAATTACAAACACTGATATTGAAACTGTGGTTAAAAATCTTGCAACAAACAAAAGCACAGGACCAGATGGCTTCACAGGACAATTCTATCAAACATTTAGAGAAGAGCTATCACCTATCCTTCTCAAACTCTTCCAAAATATAGCAGAGGGAGGAACACTCCCAAACTAATTCTATGAGGCCACCATCACCCTGATACCAAAACCAGACAAGGATGTCACAAAGAAAGAAAACTACAGGCCAACATCACTAATGAACATAGATGCAAACATCCTCAACAAAATACTAGCAAACAGAATCCAACAGCACATTAAAACGATCATACACCATATCAAGTGGGGTTTATTCCAGGAATGCAAGGATTCTTCGATATATGCAAATCAATCAACGTGACACACCATATTAACAAACTGAAGGAGAAAAACCATATGATTATCTCAATAGATGCAGAGAACTCTTTTGACAAAATTCAACACTCACTTATGATAAAAACCCTGCAGAAAGTAGGCATAGAGGGAACTTTCCTCAACATAATAAAGGCCATATATGACAAACACATGGCCAACATTGTCCTCAATGGTGAAAAGCTGAAATCATTTCCACTAAGATCAGGAACAAGACAAGATTGCCCACTCCCACCACTTTTATTCAACATAGTTTTGGAAGTTTTAGCCACAGCATTCAGAGAAGAAAAGGAAATAAAATGAATCCAAATTGGAAAAGAAGAAGTAAAGCTGTCACTGTGTGCAGATGACATGATACTATGCATAGAGAATCCTAGAGATGCTACCAGAAAACTACTAGAGCTAATCAATGAATTTGGTAAAGTAGCATGATACAAAATTAATGCACAGAAATCTTTGGCATTCCAATACACTAATGATGAAAAATCTGAGAGTGAAATCAAGAAAATACTCCCATTTACCATTGCAACAAAAAGAATACAATATCTAGGACTAAACCTACCTAAGGAGACAAAAGACCTGTATGCAGAAAATTATAAGACACTGATGAAAGAAATTAAAGATGATACAAATAGATGGAGAGATATACCATGTTCTTGGATTGGAAGATTCAACATTGTGAAAATGACTCTACTACCCAAAGCAATCTACAGATTCAATGCAATCCCTATCAAACTACCACTGGCATTTTTCACAGAACTAGAACAAAAAACTTCACAATTTGTATGGTAACACAAAAGACCCAGAGTAGCCAAAGCAATCTTGATAACGAAAAATGGAGCTGGAGGAATCAGGCTCTCTGACTTCAGGCTATACTACAAAGCTACAGTAATCAAGACAGTATGGTACTGGCACTAAAACAGAAATATAGATCAATGGAGCAGGATAGAAAGCCTAGAGATAAACCCACGCACATATGGTCACCTTATCTTTGATAAAGGAGGCAGGAATGTACTGTGGAAAAAGGACAGCCTTTTCAATAAGTGGTGCCGGAAAAACTGGACAGGTACATGTAAAAGTATGAGATTAGAGCAATCCCTAACACCATACACAAAAATAAGCTCAAAATAGATTAAAGACCTAAATGTAAGGCCAGAAACTATCAAACTCTTAGAGGAAAAAATAGGCAGAACACTCTATGACATAAATCACAGCAAGATCCTTTTTGACCCACCTCCTAGAGAAATGGAAATAAAAACAAAAATAAACAAATGGGACCTAATGAAACATCAAAGCTTTTGCACAGCAAAGGAAACCATAAACAAGAAGAAAAGACAACCCTCAGAATGGGAGAAAATATTTGCAAATGAAGCAACTGACAAAGGATTAATCTCCAAAATTTACAAGCAGCTCATGCAGCGCAATAACAAAAAAACAAACAACCCAATCCAAAAATGGGCAGAAGACCTAAATAGACATTTCTCCAAAGAAGATATACAGATTGCCAACAAACACATGAAAGAATGCTCAACATCATTAATCATTAGAGAAATGCAAATCAAAACTACAATGAGATATCATCTCACACCAGTCAGAATGGCCATCATCAAAAAATCTAGAAACAATAAATGCTGGAGAGGGTGTGGGGAAAAGGGAATCCTCTTGCACTGCTGGTAGGAATGTGAATTGGTACAGCCACTATGGAGAACAGTATGGAGGTTCCTTAAAAAATGAAAAATAGAACTACCATATGACCCAGCAATCCCACTACTGGGCATATACCCTGAGAAAACTATAATTCATAAAGAGTCATGTACCAATATGTTCATTGCAGCTCTATTTACAATAGCCAGGACATGGAAACAACCTAAGTGTCCATCATCGGATGAATGGATAAAGAAGATATGGCACATATATACAATGGGATATTACTCAGCCATGAAAAGAAACGAAATTGAGTTATTTGTAGTGAGGTGGATGGACCTAGAGTGTGTCACACAGAGTGAAGTAAGTCAGAAAGAGAATGACAAATACCATATGCTAGCACATATATATGGAATCTAAGAAAAAAAATGTCATGAAGAACCTAGGGGTAAGACGGGAATAAAGACACAGACCTACTAGAGAATGGAGTTGAGGATATGGGGAGGGAGAAGGGTAAGCTGTGACAAAGTGAGAGAGTGCCATGGACATATATACACTATCAAACGTAAAATAGATAGTTAGTGGGAAGCAACCGCATAGCACAGGAAGATCAGCTCGGTGCTTTGTGACCGCCTGGATGGGTGGGATAGGGAGGGTGGGAGAGAGGGAGACGCAAGATGGAGGAGATATGGGAACATATGTATATGTATAACTGATTCACTTTGTTGTAAAGCAGAAACTAACACATCATTATAAAGTAATTATACTCCAATAAAGATGTAAAAAAAAAAAAAAAGAAAGAAAGAGGGCCATCTGACAATTGAAAGAACTGCTTTGCAAAAGCATGAACTCCTTGAAACTGAAAGTATTTAAAGGGAAGCTGGGTTGCCATCTGCCCAGGATATAATATGAATTCCAACCTTGGGAGGGAGTTTGACTCAAAGACATCCGAGTCTTAAGATTCTGATTCTTATCATTCTACTTCAGTCACTTTAATTACCATATCTTTTTTTTTTTTTTTTTTTTTGTGGTACGGGGGCCTCTCACTGTTGTGGCCTCTCCCATTGCAGAGCACAGGTTCCGGATGTGCAGGCTCAGCGGCCATGGCTCATGGGCCTAGCTGCTCCACAGCATGTGGGATCTTCCCGGACCGGGGCACGAACCCGTGTCCCCTGCATCGGCAGGTGGACTCTCAACCACTGCACCACCAGGGAAGCCCTGGAGCAGTATATTTTTATTATTTATTCTGAGTTCTGCATCTGCTGAGTTTACTTTCTTCTGTTCTATGTAGAAATCTTCATATGTTATGGGAAAAGGGAGTTTGGACATTAGCATAAGATAAAGCTTTTTGGTAGACATAAATGTCTTTCAACACCATGTGGTATATACATACTGGACCCCAGTATCTGAGAGCCTCTATATGCTCAGCACTGCATTTCTGATGTACAGCTGCAAGAAGATGCGGAATATATTTTTATTCTTTTCTCTATACCTAAAATATTTTATAATTTAGAAGAGTAGGTAATAATTGATTATTACTTAACATTTTCTAGAGTAGAAAAAAACATGTCATACAACAAGTCACAGTACATTATGAGGACTTTCCTGAACTGGTGATGGCAGTGGGGTTGGGTGTAAGTCAATAGTCATGAGGTAGACTTTACCAAGAGAATCTATGCAACAGCGAAATGGAAGCTCTCTCTGATATTAGCTGCATGCTCCAGGTCACTGTATAATAACAAATGGGGCAAAATGGAAT
The DNA here is from genome assembly GCF_008692025.1 of Phocoena sinus. Taxonomy (NCBI): domain Eukaryota; kingdom Metazoa; phylum Chordata; class Mammalia; order Artiodactyla; family Phocoenidae; genus Phocoena; species Phocoena sinus. The sequence goes on from NC_045769.1 coordinate 66,127,572, forward strand.
AAATATGAATCAGGAATGCAGTTTATCCTTTGATAGGCTGGTAGATATAAATTGATGTAAAAGTAACATCAGACTTCAGACATAAAAATGGTTATAAAAGTAGCATTAATTCCTTCATGTCCATTTCTTGCACAATTTCACCAGTGTCATCTATAAGGCATACAGAGTAATAACACAGGGTGTCCAACCCAGAGAAGCTGGCACACAGCCACTGAAAAGATTGCTTTGGCTAAGTTGACCATATGCAAGGGACAAATGACATCAGGTTATTAAACACCTGCTGTCAAATCAGCAGAAGGAGTGCAACTATAGGCAGTGCAGGCTGAAGAATTCCTATAAGGTTACCTTGAAGCTGAGTCCTAAGGATGAAATGCTAAAGCACATGACCTGGAGAGTAGACCCTGAAAGAGCCAGCTCATTTTAACAAGGGCTTTCCATGCACCCATTCTTAAGGTACTTAATGAGCACACCCAACATGCTTGGCACTCTGTTAAAAACAACGGAGGGAAGGAAAAGGAAGAGAAGATGTGTTCTTGCCTTATAATCCAGGTGGATAATCAAGCAAGGTAGTAAAATAATTTATCACTCAAACTGGGACACTTTTGAGAATGGAAAGAATTCTATTAAAAATTATGCTGCAGCAACATATGTAAACCAGGACTGTTCCTACAAAGCAGGACATATTGTTGCCGTATAGATCAGATATGTATAATTCATTCTTAAATAGCAAAATGCGGAATTGAATTTGAAATGATACAGAGTAAAATAATATATAAAATAAAACTAAAAGAGCATCTTGTCATAAATAAAGAAAACAAAACAAACTTATACCCCAAAGTTAGATACACCCAATTATAGTGAAAAATTAAAGTCAATTTAGCACCAATGGGCAGAAGCAAGACATAATAAGTAGAAAAAAAAATCAAGCCACTCACTATACACTTATTAGAAAGGTTAAAATTCAAAATACTGAGAATTCCAAATGATGGCAAGCTATGGACTTGTTAGTAATAATGTACCAATAATGGCTCATCAATTTTAATAAACATATCACACTAATGCAAGATGTTCGTAATAGGGGAAACTGGGGGTTGGAGGGAGAGGGGATATGGGAACTCTGTATTTTACTCATTTTTTTCTCTAAACTTTCTTTTCCCTAAAAAGAAAGTTTATTATTAAAAATGTGAATATCAACATCTGGAATATTATCTTGACATGGTAGTTGGAGGAAACTAAAGAAACCTTCTATAGGCATAAAGGGCCCCAAGGTAGCACCACTGGACAGGTGTCTGCATGGAATAAAGAGCTGGAAGAAAGGAAATAGATTATTTTTTAAAGTTTTGTTAAATAAGAAAATCCAGCCCAGCATACTTAAGAAGATTATTTGTACCCAATATAGGCTTAAAATCAGTCCCAATATCATGCTCAGCATTCATGATAAATAAATTACTGTAAGTAGATACATTGGCTTGGCTTCTCCTTCCCTTGGTATTGCTCCTTGGACAGGTTCCAACAGTACAGTATGCTGAGCATTCAGGGGCAAAATCAAAAAGAGAAAGTTAGGCAAAGTCCACCTGAGTCATTAGTATGAAGTGGAAAGGCAGACATATAGACTGGAATACACCAGAAGAATTCTAGAACACATACAACACTAGGAGCATTTTACTGGGGAAGTTGGAGCCCTGTATAGGAGCTACTAGAGTGCAATGCCCAATAGAACTTTCAGAGATGATGAAAATGCTTTATACCCATGCTGTCCAAACAGTAAACACTAGCTACATATAGCTATTGAGAACATGAAATATGGCTAATGTGACTAAGGACATGAATTTTGAATTTAATTCCATTTTAATTAATTGCAGTTAAAGTAACCACATGTGGTTAGTGACTCTGTAATTGAAAATGCAGCACTATAAAATAGAGTGCACTCCCGAGACTGAACCAGGAAGAAACAGGAAATATAAACAGACCAATCACAAGCACTGAAATTGAGACTGTGATTTAAAATCTTCCAACAAACAAAAGCCCAGGACCAGATGGCTTCACAGGCAAATTCTATCAACCATTTACAGAAGAGCTAACACTTATCCTTCTCAAAATCTTCCAAAATATAGCAGAGGGAGGAATACTCCCAAACTCATTTTACGAGGCCACCATCACCCTGATACCAAAACCAGACAAAGATGTCATGAAAAAAGAAAACTACACACCAACATCACTGATGAACATAGGTGGAAAAATCCTCAACAAAATACTAGCAAACAGAATCCAATAGCCCATTAAAAGGATCATACACCATGATCAAGTGGGGTTTAAACCAGGAATGCAAGGATTCTTCAATATACGCAAATTAATCAATGTGATAAAACATACTAACAAATTGAAGGAGAAAAGGAGAAAAACCATATGATAATCTCATTGATGTAGAAAAAGCTTTTGACAAAATTCAACACTCATTTATGATAAAAACCCTCCAGAAAGTAGGCATAGAGGGAACTTACCTCAAAATAATAAAGGCCGTATATGACAAGCCCACAGCCAACGTTGTTCTCAATGGTGAAAAACTGAAACCATTTCCTCTAAGATCAGGAACAAGAAAAGGTTGTCCACTCTCACCACTATTATTCAACATAGTTTTGGAAGTTTTAGCCACAGCAATCAGATAAGAAAAGGAAATAAAAGGAATCCAAATTGGAAAAGAAAAAGTAAAGCTGTCACTGCTTGCAGATGACATGATACGATACATAGAGAATCCTAAAGATGCTACCAGAAAACTATTAGAGCTAATCAATGAATTTGGTAAAGTAGCAGGATACAAAATTAATGCACAGAAATCTCTTGCATTCTGATACACTAATGATGAAAAATCTGAAAGAGAAATTAGGGAAACACTCCCATTTACCACTGCAACAAAAAGAATAAAGTACCTAGGAATAAACCTACCTAAGGAGGCAAAAGACCTGTATGCAGAAAACTATGACACTGATGAAAGAAATTAAACATGATACCAACAGATGGAGAGATATACCGTGTTCTTGGATTGGAAGAATCAATATTGTGAAAATGACTCTACTACCCAAAGCAATCTACAGATTCAATGCAATCCCTATCAAATTACTAATGGCATTTTTTACAGAACTAGAACAAAAAATCTTAAAATTTGTATGGAGACACAAAAGAACCTGAAGAGCCAAAGCAATCGTGAGAAAGAAAAATGGAGCTGGAGGAATCAGGCTCCTGGACGTCAGACTATACTACAAAGCTACAATAATCAACACAGTATGGTACTGGCACAAAAACAGGAATATAGATCAATGGAACAGGACAGAAAGCCCAGAGACACGTCCATGTACATATGGTCACCATACTTTTGATAAAGGAGGCAAGAATATACAGTGGAGAAAAGACAACCTCTTTAATACACGGTGATGGTAAAACTGGACAGCTACATGTAAAAGCGTGAAGTTAGAACACTCCCTAACACCATACACGAAAATAAACTCAAAATGGATTAAAGACCTAAATGTAAGAGTGGACACTATAAAACTCTTAGAGGAAAACATAGGAAGAACACTCTTTGACATAAATCACAGTAAGATCTTTTCTGATCCACCTCCTAGAGAAATGGAAATAAAAACAAAAATAAACAAATGGGACCTAATGAAACTTAAAAGCTTTTGCACCGCAAAGGAAACCATAAATGAGATGAAAAGACAATGCTTAGAATGGGAGAAAATATTTGCAAATGAAGCAACTCACAAAGGATTAATCTCCAAAATTTTCAAGCAGCTCATGCAGCTCAATATCAAAAAAAACAAAAAAACAACCTAATCCCAAAATGGGCAGAAAACCTAAGTAGACCTTTCCCTGAAGAAGATATACAGATTGCCAACAAACACATGAAAGGATGCTCAACATCACTAATCATTAGAGAAATGCAAATCAAAACTACAATGAGTTAGCATAAGGTATATTTTTTCTCGTTCTGACTTAATTCACTCTGTATGACAGACTCTAGGTCCATCCACCTCACTACAAATAACTCAATTTTGTTTCTTTTTATGGCTGAGTAATATTCCATTGTATATATGTGCCACAGCTTCTTTATCCATTCTTCTGCCGATGGACACTTAGGTTGCTTCCATGTCCTGGCTATTGTAAATAGAGATGCAGTGAACATTGTGGTACATGACTCATTTTGAATTATGGTTTTCTCAGGGTATATGCCCAGTAGTGGGATTGCTGGGTAGTATGGTAGTCTAACACATATATATGGAATCTAAAAAAAAAAAAAAAGTTTATGATGAACCTAGGGGCAGGACAGGAATAAAGATGCAGAAGAAGAAAATGGACTTGAGGACATGGGGAGGGGGAAAGGTAAGGTGGGACGAAGTGAGAGTGGCATGGACTTATATATACTACCAAATCTAAAGTAGATAGCTGGTGGGAAGCAGCCACATAGCACAGGGAGATCCGCTCGGTGCTTTGTGTCCACCTAGTGGGTTGGGATAGGGAGGGTGGGAGGGAGTTGCAAGAGGGAGGGGATATGTGGATATATGTATATGTATAGCTGATTCACTATGTTATAAAGCAGAAACTAACCCACCATTGTAAAGCAATTATACTCCAATAAAGATGTTTAAAAAAAATGATGCAGGTTGAAAGTATAAAAGGTAGAAACAATAAAAATAAAAAAACAGAAACAACAACAAAAAAAACTACAATGAGGTATCACCACACAACAGTCAGAATGGCCATCATCAAAAAATCTAAAAACAGTAAATGCTGAAGAGGGTCTGGAGAAAAGGGAATCCTCTTGCACTGTTGGTGGGAATGTAAACTGATACAGCCACTATGGAGAACAGTATGGAGGTTCCTTAAAAAACGAAAAATAGAACTACCATACAACCCAGCAATCCCACTACTGGGCATATACCCTGAGAAAACTATAATTCAAAAAAAGTCATGTACTACAATGTTCATTGCAGCTCTATTTACAATAGCCAGGAGATAGAAGCAACCTAAGTGTCCATCAACAGATGAATGGATAAAGAAGATGTGGCATATATATACAATGGAATATTACTCAGCCATAAAAAGAAACAAAACTGAGTTATTTGTAGTGAGGTGGATGGACATAGAGTCTGTCATACAGAGTGAAGTAAGTCAGAAAGAGAAAAACAAATACCGTATGCTAACACATATATATGGAATCTTAAAAAAAAAAAGGTTCTGAAGAACCTAGGTGCAGGACAGGAATAAAGATGCAGACGTAGAGAATGGACTTGAGGACGCGCGGAGTGGGAAGGGTAAGCTGGGACGAAGTGAGAGAGTGGCACGGACATATATACACTACCAAATGTTAAACAGATAGCTAGTGGGAAGTAGCCGCATGGCACGGGGAGATCAGCTCAGTACTTTGTGACCACCTAGAGGGGTGGGATAGGGAGGATGTGAGGGAGATACAAGAGAGAAGGTATATGGGGATATATGTATACATATAGCTGATTCACTTTGTTATACAGCACAAACTAACACAACATTGTAAAGCAAGTATACTCCAATTAAGATGTTGAAAAAAAAAAGAAAAAATAATATACTATGCCCACTCTTAACTGCATCCAGCACCATCCATACCAGCACTACTGCTCTAAATAGAGAGAAATTTGAACCAGCTGACTGTAAACCAGAGGGGGCATGTCTTGTACACCTTCATTATTCAGCAAAGAGTTAAAAAATGACTATAGTGTATAAGACAGTATTTCTAAACATGAGATCAATAGATTCACATAGGGGAAACACTCGGGGTGGTTACTGACAATGTGAAGTTTGGGTATCCGTATCATATCTACTGGATCAGAATCACCTGTGTTGAGGAAGAACCAGTATTCTGTACTGTTAGCAAATTTATGTACAAAGTTCAAGAAAGACAGTATAAAATTGTACTTTTTAAGACAAAAAAAATAGAATGTATGTAGATGGCATACATAAGTATATGATATTGTATACAAGCCCATGACAGTGGAAATTAGAGCTGAGATTATATAACTGAGATGAAGCCTGGACAATAAAAGGTTTACCATAAAGGACTAAGATACCAGACAGGAAGGTAATGTAATAACGTAGGTAAGAAGTGACAAGGGCTAGGTGATAAATGAAAAGTGAAAAGAGAAATTGGGAAATGTGGAGTTGAAGGCGAATGAGCAGGATAAATTAAACTATCAGAGAGAACTCTTGGTCACTGCACACAAGGTGTTGTCATTGAAAATATATGGCCTTTGGGTAAGAAGTTGATTTAGGTGGAGAATAATGAGCTCAGAATTGGGCATTCTGAGGTGGTTGAAGAATATCCACATGGAAGTTTTCAGAATGAGTTAAAAACTGGGGGGACAGAGCTGAGGTAATAGGCTAAGATTGAGATAAACATGTCAGCATCATCTACATAGGGTCAAAAATTGAAATCACAGAAAGAGAAGAATGAATCTGAGCAACTGTCCACAGTAAGTAATTCAGAGAATTAAAAAGAAGCACAAAAAGCAGAAAGAAGCAGACTATATTCCTGTTCATTAAATTTAAAAAATTTTATTTGGTCTTGACCTACTATCTTCCTCCTCTCTGGTTGCCTTCTTCAGCAGCTTTTAGGCTTCTAAATTTCTCATAGTTAGAGGTTTCCTCTACATTTTGATTTTATCAATTAGAGAATTTGCTTTCTAATGAGTATTAAAATAAACTGCAAAGTTTTTTTTCTTTTCTTTTAAAAAATGTCTCAAAAGGGAACCCTCGCACACTGTTGGTGGGAATGTAAATTGGTGTAGCCACTATGGATAGCAGAATGGAGGTGTCGCAAAAACCTAAAACTCGAACTACCGTTATGACTCAGCAATTCCACTCCTAGGTATTTATCCAAAAAATGAAAACACTAATTCAAAAAGGTACATGCATGTCAATGTTCATAGCAGTATTATTCACAATTGCCAAGATATGAAAGCAATCCAAGTGTCCATCAACAGACGAATGGATAAAGATGTGGTATATATATGTATATATGTGTGTATATATATATATATATGCATACACATGTAATACTACTCAGCCATAAAAAATAATGATCTTTTGCCGTTTGCAATAACATGAATGTACTTGGAGAGTATTATGCTGAGTGAAATAAGTCAGAGAAAGACAAATGCTGCGTTATATCACTTATATGTGGAATCTCAAAAATAAAACTAGTGAATATAAAAATAAAATCTCACGTTTTCTCTCTCTTTTCCTTCAAATATCTCTAAATATCTTTCTTTGGGTCAAGTTACACTAAAATCATCTCTGCTTCTATTCCTAGACCCTGAAGGAGAAATAAATAGGCCATCATTGATTGCTTTCACTTCTTTATTAAGCTCCTTGTTAGTGTGGAAGTTATTTTGCACAAAGTTTCTTGTTCATTAGAGTAGAAAATTTCAGCTTACTCTAAACTCTATTAGCCAAATAGACATAATACAAAAACTAGCCTTTAGTAATAAAGCCTCTGGGACTTCCCTGGTGGTCCAGTGGGTAAGACTCCATGTTCCCAGTGCAGGGGGCCAGGATTCAATCTCGGGTCAGGGAACTAGATCCCCCATGCACCCCGCAACTAAGAAGTCTGAATGCCGCAAATAAAAGATCCTGCATGCAGCAACTAAGACCCGGCGCAGCCAAAATAAATAATTAATTAAAAAAAAAGAATAAAGCCTCTGGACTCAGCCTGTTTGGACAATTCCTTTTTCAACCTCTTCACAGAGGGACCTTAGACAAAGAGGGTTTATTTTTACTAAGCCTCTATATTCTCATCTGCATAATGATGATGCTGTCCTAGCTTACCTCATAGGGTAGTTATGAAAATTAAAAGAGAAAATATATTTCAAGTGCTTACATAGCTGGCACACAATGGTCATTGACTTTTTAAATGTATTTATTCAAAATATGAAGTTTATTTATGCCATATTTTATCAAAGTAAAATGACATCATTATTTTATGTACCTCTAAGAAAAGGGGAAAATCCTGGCAAATTATGAAATGCCATTGACTACAAGAAGCATGTCAATTTCATGTGAAAAAATATGTCTTAGAATTGAGTATATCAAGTAGTGTTTGTGGTATACAAAGTTTAAGAGTTGTGTGATTTCTATGACTGGCTAGGATCCATTTATACCAGAAAAACAGCTGTGAGATCTTGTATGAAAATGGACAATATGAATCCAGAGAACACTCAGAGAGTAGTAATTAATATTGTGGGCTTTGGATTGAGATAGACTTGGGTTCAGATCCCTGCTCTATTACTTACCAATGGTGTACCCTTGGACTAGTTATTTAACTTGTCCACCCTGCAGCTGTAAAATGGGAATAACGATAGTTCTAAATTTAAGATGACTGTGAGTATTAAATGGGCAGCGATACTCATGAAGCCTTCAACAAAGTACCTGGCAAATACTGTGTTTAAAAATTAGTACTTGCTAGCCATTCACAGCAGCACAGTGCCTTATCCTCCAGGGGTCTAGGGGCAGACCAATGTTAGGATGAGGTGAGGCATTCAGGGATAACATCAAAAATACGTGGGACCTGCAAAAAAAGCTATACCTATAAACCAAAGAGCAAACTTGAAACATATCTCAGGGAAACCACAATTGCTGGTCCTTGATAAATAAGTCTTTTTAGAGACATTGACACATGCCCTACATCCTCTCAAATTTACTTTTAAACATAAAATATATTTTTAAAAGCCTATGTATTAGTGTGTGTGTGTATGAGGCTATGGAAGAGAAAGAAAATTTGTCTGTGGTACTCCTGGTTTTTGCTTGTTTTTATTGTTGTTTTTTATACTTTGAATTTCCTTTCCTATGAGAATTTCAAACATATTTCAAAACACAAGTAAAAAAATTGCCCTAGGGGTTTCCCTGGTGGCACAGTGGTTAAGAATCTGCCTGCCAATGCAGGAGACACGGGTTCGAGCCCTGGTCCGGGAAGATCTCACATGCAGCAGAGCAACGAAGCCCGTGTGCTACAGCTACTGACCCTGTGCTCTAGAGCCCGCAAGCCACAACTACTGGGCCCACATGGCACAACTACTGAAGCCCGTGCGCCTAGAGCCCATGCTCTGCAACAAGAGAAGCCACGACAATGAGAAGCCCCGCGCACCGCAACAAAGAGTGGCCCCCACTCACCGCAACTAGAGAAAGCCTGCACGCAGCAACGAAGACCCAAAACAGCCATAAATAAATAAATTTATTTTTAAAAAATTGCCCCAGCACTCAAAAATAAAGGTAAATGGGAAAGAGATTAAATTATAACATCATTATGACCAGAAATGGATATATTTTATATCATCTTTATCATTAATAAAAGATTCTGACATCTAATCAAGGTTGAAATCAGAACATTCTAATTAATTTAAATGTTTGCTCCGGACATGGCTCCATGAATGGCAGTGGGGGGAGAACTGCATCATTATGATGTATTACCATGGTTTAGAGCAATCTGTCTGATGGCATCTAATAAATGACTTTACATTGACATAAAACAAGTTAGTACACTATTAAGTACCATAAATCATATTTGGTAGTAGGTGTAGATGAGAAACATTAACGGAGATTGAATTTGTTTCAGGTGTTTGAAACTCACTGCGTTCACTTACCACTACACATTAAACAAAGAAATAGCTTTCCAAGTAGGAAAATGTATTAACCATTTGATTTCCACACACAGTATAGTGAGTGCAAAACAGGTGCTAAAATAGAGGTACAGTTTGGTGTCTAAAGGCTGGTTGATATCCAGGAAGAGGGTACCAGGGTGACTGTACCTGTTGTAATAGCCACATCCATTCTGAATTATCAGTGCCTCCAGTGCACTTCATGCTAAATATCTTGAATTTCAACCCTTTCAAATGATTCCAGACTTCTAAGTTCAGTTAAAGAACTTCACTTGAGGAATAAACCAGGCAACTACATTAAAGAAGGCTTTACTATATCAACCCTGGGGATTGGTACTCAGTAAGAAAGACCAGATAGGGGAGCCTATGAAATTAAGAAAGTTGGCATCAGAGGGGCTAGCTCCAAAGAGAAGGAAGATATTTTAGGAGCATTGGGAAATCTATCAAAAAACTATTTTATACACCAAAAAGAGGGTGAACATTTTGGAGGGGCTGGCAATGTATTCTACAGATTGAAGTCTGCTGTCAAATCAGCAACAGAACGGCAATAGTAGTTATAGTTCCTGGAGTTTGAGTCTGAGACAAGAGATAATTTGAGTTTCTTGAATTTGATGCAGTGACTTAGAAGGACTATAATCAAGACAGAACCAACAGTTTAAATAACAGCAACACCTACTACAACTACAATAAAAACAAGGCAAGCACTCTACTTCTGAAAATGTAGTGAAACTCAGTGAGTGGAAATGGGGTATAAATTTAAAGCTGATCTAACTACAGAGCTGTCCATAACACTCAGCTTCTGAACTACTGATTGGGCTCCTTAAATTCTCCTTGCTAGAAAAACAATTAATTGCAGAGAACCTGAGATTATAGGCAGAGATTAAATGGCTAAAACTTCCAAAGTTTTAGAAGTACAGGAGTAGTGAGCTAGGAATCGTGGTCTACAAAGGGATATAAAAATAATAAATCTGTGAGGTTTGGAAAAATCAGGACAAAAGAGGCCATAATCCTCCACTCCACAGTGCTAACGCCTCAAGAATGATCATAATATTTATTTAATTTTTTATTTTGAAAGAACATTATACTTATGGGAAAGTTGCAAGAATACAGAGATTCCTATATGCCATTTGTTCAGCTTTCCCTGATCTTAACATTTTATTTAGTCACAGTATGACTGTGAAGCCAAGCAATATGTAGACCTTATTAGAATTTCACCAACTTTCCCACTGAGGCCCTCTTCTGGCCCACGATTCAAAGATCCCGTCCTCAATTTAGTTATCACATCTCTTTAGTCTCCTCCAGTTTGTGGCGGTTTCTCAGTATTTGTCCAGCATGGCCTTGCCACTTTTGAAGAGTAATGGCCAGCTGCTTTATATCATCCCCGTATACATGGGTTTAAATGATGTTTCTCATGATTAAGTTGAGATTACATAGTTTCGGCAAGAATACCATAGGAGTGGTATTTTGCCCTTTATAGTACATTCAGGGGGTACACGATATCAATATATCTTATTACTGGTGATATTAATTTTGATCACTTGGGGTTTGTTTTGTGTGTGTGTGTGTGTGTGTGTTTCCTGAGTCTGTCTACACTACATGGAAGTTTAGCTGTCAGAGTGCTGTGGAAGGGATCCCTGTGTTATTAGAAAGAGAGGCAAAGCCCTGAGGCTGTTCTTCGGGGCAAAGGTTCCAGGAACAAGCATTACTGGTCTCCTGTGACAAGTTCTAAACACCTTGCAGGTGCCTGCAGGAGCAGTTGGCCCCAAGGATATGCAATGGAATGGTGCGTTCGGCTGGCTGTAGACTTGGACCTTAGTAGACATCAGATTGTGGCCCCAGGGCTCCATGCTTGAAGCCCCAGGTGCTGCCCTGGGGCCTTCCTTCTCCTAGAAGACTATAGATTTCTGGCCCACATGTATGCAGTTCACTGCCCTATTTTGGCTTAGGGCGGTCTCCCCTCTGCACAGCCTTTGGGCCAGAGCCAGTTGCTCAGTACCTGGTCAGGAACCCTTGGGCAAGGTGCCATTGCGATGTGACACTGACTGTGAGGTTGGGCTCAGTGATGATGAGGATTGGGGTTTACTTGATAAAAGCCTTGAGCCAGACTTTCCATTTAGTCTGGAAAGAGGCGCCCAAATGTCTGTTGGACCAGTTGTCTGTCAGGCACTGTCTAGCACTCAGCTTCATGCTTTGAGATGCCAGATCAAGTGCTCATCTCATTAACTCAGTTCTGATAAAACTGCTTTGACATAGTCTCTGGAGGTGACAAGATGTGGGCTAGGGAGAGGGAGAAGGTGAGGATGAGATGGCATTTGGACTGCTGGTTCAGTGATTAGAATGTCATTTCCATGGCCCTTGGTGGAGACAAAGGCCCTGAATAAAAACCAAAATTCTCCCTATTTAAGCATCCTTCCCAATGTAATGTTTTCTTTATTTCTCCTTTTAGCTTATCCTGATGGTAAGGTAAAAAAAAAACAAACCTGGTAGCATATGAAAATCAGCCATGGGAGGACAGGAAAGGGGAAAAAGAGTCATGTGTGGGACTCACAGAATTAATTCAGTCAGTAAGAAGAAATGTCGGCTAATCATCAGGGGGAGACAGGGTGGGTAAAAGAAAGTGGGTTTGCAGCAGAGGCGGCAGAGCTGGTATCAATTTTCTTATAAAACAAGGGTGCAAACCCTCACTAGTTTTTCAAGTAAAATATCAAAGAATGCCAATCCATAACCCGACAGCAGTTCTCCCAGTTGAAGGTGAGTCAATATTGCTTAACATCTTTCTGTGGTTACTGGCACTACATTCTCTACAGTCATATTGTGACTGCATATATCACTGCAAGACACAAATGAGAGGAGATAGCAGTTTCCTCGGAAAGTCTTTAAGGGCACACAGATATGTTCAGTTGGGAATGTTACCATCAGATCACAGAGCTATCTTTTCTTCAACTAACATAAAACACTGCACAGGAGGCAGTAAAATAATAAACATGTAAATGGAGGAAAAGAACAACCAAAGAACACTAAAAATATCTGGAAGAACAAATTATATTGTGAAGAAAAAGCAGCACAAAATGAAACAAAATATGGCCCATCCTTGTGGTGTCTTTGAAGTCCAAGTTTAATTTGTTCTCTGTGTGTGTGTGTGAATACAATAAACACTTTTATACCATGTAAGTCTCATCTCTTTCGGATTTGGATTTTTGACTAAGCACCGGTGACTTCTCTTAATCAGAAAGAACAATGAAGGTGGCAAACATATCTCTGCCTAGGGTCTTAATAAAGCTTTGAAAACTATAATTTAACAAATTTTCTTTTCATCTCAAAATGGGATTGTAACCCATGTTGGAAAGTTTCATTAACATTTGCTCCACTCAGTGAGAGCCCTTCTAGTGGGGCCTTTGCAAAAGACTAAGGTGTTGTCAGACTGAAATAAAAGCTGCTTCGCCCAGAGTACTTTTCCAATTTTAGAAACCATAGAGTGTAAGCTTCTGCCTTTAGGTGAGAAAACAAAAGCCCATTGAGATTAAATATTTTCTCTGAGGACATTTACTGAGTTACACAAATGATACTGGAGAAGAGAAAATAGAAGAAATATTAATTTGGTGCTACTTTGGTGTTATTTCTTTTTTGTGTGTGTGTGTGTGTTATTTCTTAAATTTCATTTGGTGCTACCTCTTAAATACCTCTTCTCTTTCAGGTGTTATATAACTTTATCTTCACAAAAATCCTGTGCTGTATTAATTTCCTTATTTTATAGGTGTGAAATTAAGGATTAACGAGGTGAAATAACTCATTCAAGTTCACACAATGAGGAAGTAGCCGAGCCAAGGTTTCCAGCTGATCCTTTGTCACCAAATATGATTTCATACGCTATGCTGAAATGAAAATTACAATTCTGTATAATATATCCTCTAACAGAAAAAATAAAGGAGTGATCTCATTAAACTATTTATTCAGTTCTACAAAATCTACTTGCTCATTTTTCAGGCAAAGGAAAATATATTTTCTTTCTTCAAAGATCTTTAAAACTCTTCCCATAGGAAAAAATATATTTATCTCTATATTTTTGAGAGTTTGGTGGACAGATATTTCAGCAATAATTTTCAAGATTGTACTAACCTCCATCTCATTAGATGTTTTTACAAAATACATTATGCTTGACAGAAATTATTTCAGAAATACTGGAGAGACAGGAGGGTGGGAGATGGAGAATCATAGGCTGTGACAGAGGTAATTGCCTTCAAAGAGTAGTGTTTCTTGCTCTCTGAGATTAGAGATAAATTAATCCCTGAGTCCCCACATGCCCAAGTGTAAGGAGCAAATATAAGTTCAAGCATCTAATGAAGTGATTTTGTAGTGGAAGCAAACTGCAAGCCATGACTCACCTGTGCTTTTAAAGGCTTGATTTTATGCAGAACTAAAAAGTAGGAGATGAAAAATTGGTCATTAAATGAAAAACCAGAGGCTTTGATTATTGGAGGGAATGAAAATAACATTCGGGAAACTATGCCATATTTAATTGTTTATATCCTATTCAATCACTGATGCACATGTAGGTCCATAGTCCCTTAGCCTGTGTCTTCATGTTCTCCTTTAAGCCTCCAATCATACAATAGATCATATTAATGCATTCTGAGGCAGCACAACTAGCTAGAATAGGGTGATTGTGCTTCCTGGGTTTGATCAAGTTCAGCTCATTTTTGAATGCTCTATGTCAACTTAGGACCTAAGTAAATTAGAGCAACAGTCTCTGCTGGAACATTAGGTAAATTCAACCTGATTGCACAAGTGAGTGAGATTTTTGAGAAAGATCATAACTGTGCATTAAAAACACAAGTAAGTCACTAAGTAATCTACTGTGAAAATCAGATCATTTACTATTTGCAGTCTAAAAACATGAATGGAATAAAGGCAAAAATTAATTATTAACTGAAGCAATAAACCCCTTATTTACACTGGGATCACAGTGAAGGCTGAAGTGATCCTTTAGGGGGGCTTGCTCAGTGGTCTCACTGTCCCAGCACTATGGACAGCAACTAGGAACTTAGAAAAAGAAGGAAGAACTTGTACAACCTGTTCTGCTCCAAATTAGTCTAAACACTGCTGCTATTCAGAACTTACTACCCAGAGTTAAGAGTTGATTTTGTTTAAAAATTGTGTGTATATTCCACATAAATTCTATCATCCATAGAAGAAACATGAACTAAAGCAAGTGTGTCTCACACGTGCTTTGTGTTTATTTGTTGCCTTAAAGTATTCTTTCTTTTCTTCTTCTTTTATTATAGTAGTGTAGTAGTAGTAGTAATAATTTTGCCAAACTTTCCTGATAAATTCATCCTTTTAGGTGACTATGTGTTGCATATCAAATACAGATCATCCAAAACTAATATTTATTAATGTTGCCTGGTTACTTAAAGTTACAAGCATTCATATCATCGACTACATGTAGAAGAAAGCCAAGATCTGATTTTGAAACATAGGAATATGTTCATCAGGGAAGAACAAAGGAAAACTCAAAATCATACACCACCCAACCATTTTTAACAATGTTTGAAGAGCCTACAATATAACTGTATTAGTTTCTTATATCTGCTGTAACAAATTATCACTACACAAATTTGTGTTGTTTAAAACAACACAAACTTATGATCATATAGTACTGGATATCAAAGTCTGAAGTTAGTGTCACTGGGCTAAAGTCAAAATGTCTTTAGGGCAGCATTCCTTCAGGGTCCTCTAGGGGGGTACTGGTTTCCTTGCTTTTTCCAGTTTCTAGAGGCTGCCCACATTGCTTGGGTCATGGCCCTATACTACTCCCATCTCTGCTTCTGTCATCATATCTCCTCTGATTATCTCTCACTCTGACATTTCTGCCTCCCTCTTATAAAGACCCGGTTTCCACCTGGTATACTTCGGGAGAATCTTTGCATCTCAAGATCCTTAACTTAATCACATTTCAAAGTTCCTTTTGCCATATCAGTAACATATTCACAGGCTCTGGGGATCAGGATGTGGACATCTTTGGGAAGCCACTATTCTGCTTTCCACAATAATTATCATCACTGTAGTCAATTAACTGAATCTAAGAGAAGAATAAGAAATGAATTTTATCCACAAATAATTATCAACATGGATCCTTTTGTGTAAGGTCCTCTTCCTAATATTTGCATTAATTCATGATATATTAAACCACTCTGATTCTTCAATGTATTTAAGTAAACTTGCCTGTGGTAGATTGTTTACAAAGTAGCTCCAATTGTTCCTCTCCTTGTATCCATTTACCTTTGCAAATGTAAGTTTACAACTCCTCCTATCAAGAGGTGAAGTATATTTCAGCACATTAAAATCTGGCTTGTTTTGTGACTATTTTGGCAAATAGAATATGGAGAAATGATGTGTAAGTTCTGAGCAAAGACCTCCAGAGGCCTCGGGAAGTTCCACTATTTTTCTTGAAACTTCTATGACCTGGGCATAAATCTGGGCAACCTGCTGGAGGAGGAAAGACCACATGGGGCAGAGCTGAGTTGTTCCAGCTCTGTAGCCATCCTAGACTAGCCAGACCCCTGCTGACTTGGCCACTGACCATAGATGTATGAGGGAGACCAGAAAACACTAGATAAACTTCCCAGCTCACCAGAGACTTGTAAGCAATCACAAATGCTTATTGTTTACAGCTGCTAATTTTGGGGTGGCTTGTTACACAGCAAATGCTAATGGATACATTGCCTTATATAATAACAGTTTAATATTTCTTAGTGTTCCAAGTGGATATGACATTCTTTCCAAAATTTATAATCCTAGATTCTTGTAAATTCTTAAAAACTCTTTTAAAATCATGTTCCATACCATTTATTTGGGATAATGTCTGTGTGAATTTATGTCTTTGAATCACAGTCTGCCTCATGAGCATAAAAATCTTCAGTTTAAAAGTTCATTCAAAGTTGCTTTTATAAGGTGTTTTAGAAATGATAACAATAGGTTGTGTCTCACTTTGGAAATTATAAAATGTCAGCTGGCAAATTATTTTAAGATTTTCTCATTAATTTTCTATTGCAATTATATTAGGATAAATTGTTTTAACAAAAGCTCTGGAATACAGTGAATACTTTTAGGGGTTGAGATCATCTCTCTTTTATGAGCTTACCTACTTATAGAAAATAATATTGGCTCTTATAGTTTCTTTTTCCAATTAACAAAATACTTTTCTAAACTATCTGTTAATGGAGACTTTTTAATAAATAAAGACATGTTTCTCCTATGTTCATTGAAAATGCTTTAAACAAATATCCTTGTGTGCATATCTGTAAATATATATACATATATATAAAAGATTCCATGCCTTTAAAAATTCTGTAAACTTAGACTGAACTTCAATAATTTTATGAACTTTTTCTTAACAAGTGCCTTTTGCTGAAGTTTTCTTCTACAGCAACATTAAAATGCAGTTCTTATTTATTATTGATGAGATGATCTGCTAATTGCAAGAACTTTTCTTATCTGTAATTATTTTCTGTCCTTGCTTTAAATATCATAAATATTGAATATCTTTCCCCACATCACCAGTATCTCAACAGAGAGTTTCCATAAATATAAGCATCAGTGTTACAAAGTAGCTAGAATATTTTTGGATAATTTACGCAAATAACTGTTATTAATTTATAATAATAACAGAAAGTACTGATATGAGAAAGAAGAAAGATATCTATAGAAATAAAGGGTTAAGTTGTATATAATTACTAAGCTTTTGCATGAAATATATAATTTTAAATTAAGGGGAGCTAGGACTCTTTTCACATGCTTAGTAACATCACAAAATGATTCACTGGAGGAAAGTAAGTTAATTCCTCATTGGATTCTCATTTTTCTTTTCCTTTTTTCCTTCTTCTTCTAGAAGTCATATGGAATTTATATAGAGAGTTCTGCAAACATTAACATTCATTTATATAAAATTATTCTAAAATTCATGTGTGTCTCTGCAGATGAGAAATTTCTAAATGTACAATCCATGTTTCATACATTTAGGGCAATACCATATTATGGCATAGTACCTTAGAATACACAGAACACAGCATATTAAATATGTTAACCAGCTTCCCTGGTGGCACAGTGGTTGACAATCTGCCTGCCAATGCAGGGGACACGGGTTTGAGCCCTGGTCTGGGAAGATCCCACATGCCACCGAGCAACTAGGCCCGTGAGCCACAACTACTGAGCCTGCGCGTCTGAAGCTTGTGCTCCGCAACAAGAGAGGCTGCGACAGTGAGAGGCCTGCGCACCGCGATGAAAAGTGGCCCCCGCTTGCCGCAACTAGAGAAAGCCCTCGCACAGAAACGAAGACCCAACACAGCCAAAAATAAATAAATAAATAAATGTTAAACAAATTTCATTTTTGTAAACCAGTGTTTTCACATATCTGACTTCTTTCCATAATTATTTTTATAGGCACCAGATCCAAAAATCACATAGCATACCAATAGTAGGAATCTCATATTTCAACCAGAAACCCTTATTAATTTTTCTTTTTTTTTTTTTACTATTTTGTACTGCTCCGGATGAGGATGGGTTATATTACATAATTTATAAGGACGACGACTTCTACCTTTGGCCATTTCTTTTGTCAATTATCTTGAGTAAATGTCAAAATTGTTACACTAAAGTCAACAGAGAGTGAATGGAAACTCTTTTCTGTGGCTTTACTTTTCTTAATTCATTAAGATAAAAATAAATGACATTGTAAATATCTACATTAAGTGTACCCCAATCCCTAGACATCCAACTAAAAAATATCATAAAGCCATAAACAAAGAGGATTGCACCTGTAGAATAAAAAGGAGGGAAACAAAGTCCTCAAACTGGAGACTGGTAAGCAGTTGTATTTTTTGAAAAATCATCTAGTTTCAACATAACCTCATAAATATAACTTCACATTCCTTATTCTCATTAAACCAAGTTGAGTTACTTGATACACAAGAATGGTCTCATCATAACTACTGTATATGTCCCAGTACAAAACATGGGAGCAACTATTAGCAAAATAATTTATTTTGAAAATTTTTCTATTTCTGTGAAGACTTCAATGAAGGCTAATTATCCATTAACAAGAATAGGACTGTGCCTCCCTGTTAGCTGTCACTAGGTTAAAAAAGGAAAAAGAACAGAGCATGGAGTTTGCTTCCCAATGGAAAACCTGAGATCATTTATTAATCCTTTATGAAATTCAACTATACTCTCTTATGTAGGGGCCCTAATGAGTGTAAAAAATTCAAGCGATTTAGTTTAAACAGTAGTTGCTTTTAATTGACAACAGAAGTATAAATGTGGTCTTCATCAATAATGTTGCTAATCTTATTTCCTGCATTTGATTAAATGTACCATTTAGCTAATAGACATATTTTATATGTGACATTATAATATACCATAATCACTGAGGCATAATCATCATCTACCACAAAATATTCCAGACTGTATGCTCAGTGGGTATACACATATTATAGATAATTCTCACAAGATCCCTGGGAAGTAGCAGATTAACACATTTATATTCACGAGGTTAAGTGTCATGCAGCTAGAGAAGTAAATAGCAGGTTTCAGGATTAAAATCTAGGTCACTGTTGGTTCCAGAGCCTTCACTTGTTCCATTTCACCATCATTACTGATAAATTCTCGTGGAGTTCTAGCTTAATGCAGCACCATTTGTTAGATGTTTGAAGTACAAAGACAGGTAAGAAATTGTCCTTGCCTCTAAGGAACTTACAACTTAGTTGTGGAAACAAGGCACGTACATAAAGAAACATCAGTATAAAAGGCCCTATCAGAGCTGTTTTTGTGGGAGTGAAAGGAGGTCGGGTCCCCATTGGAACAGACCATAGAGGAAGTCAATAACAGAGGATGCCACATTTCACACTGTATTACATGGTTGCTTCAGGACATCTGTCTAGAATAGTAGTGAGGCGGAAAAAAATTACATGCTTAGAAATAAATGGCAGACTAGGCAAGATGCCTTACTTGTCTACTGTAAATTTGGACTCCGAATCAACGGCTCCTTACCTTCTGGCTATACTCAGCTGGTCCGGCTTGTCTGTTTCCACTCCTAGGAGCTTCAAACACACTCCTCAGCTCATCAAGGGCGATGGAGAAGCGTTCGATCCTGCGCCGACCACTCAAGGAATCCTCCTTCAGCACTTCTGGCCGGCCATAGTCCCTAGAGTTGTCACTCTTGTCCTCAGGAAACTTCTCTTCAGGCTCTGAGCTCAACATCTCTTCTCCAACACTGCGGGGCAGATTTGGGGGATCTGGAGGTCCAGGCACTGAAGCTGCCTCTCCTTCAGGTTCAAGCAATTTGTTTTCTTGAGGCTGGAAGAGCCTGCAACGACTGCCCCTGGGACTACACTCATTTTTCTGGTAATCGCTGGATTCCCATTTCTGCCGCAGGAGGTTCAGGGAGCCCTTCTGCATTGGAAACATCGATGATGCCAGGTTGTCCTGCAATATCAAAAGTCCTTTCATCAAAGATATGCATGTGAGTAATTTTCCAAACACTGTGTTTAGGAGTGCCAGCTCTTGGGATTTGTATTTCAGTGTAGAAATCCAGCTTTGCTATATAATTTCTGGCTCTTGACCCTATATGAAGCTATGTCAGTTAACCTAGAATTAGATTATGGAGAGGACTGATTTGTACAGCCGAGGACATTTGACTCTAAAGAGACAAAACTAGGAAAACGTGATTTTCTTCCCTCTTCCTTCTATGTAAAATCAGTCAATAATTACTTACAAAGTAAAATTTGAATAATATTCACTCATCATTTAGTATGTTCTGAGAAAAGAGCAATTAACAAGTCCAACAGGAGTGAAAGGGGTTTGTTTCCTTCCTGTAACCATTCAGGATTTTCTTGGTTTCTGCAAATGTATTACTTTAAAAGTAATGGACTAATAGCTAAAAGTTACTAAGTTTTTGCTATAAGAAAAACACTTTGATAATAATTTATATGTATATCTCATTTTAATCCCAACGTTCTCACAAGGAGTTAGTTGCTACTATGAACACTATTTTCCAGGTAAGGAAATTGAGAAGTAATTTGCCCAGGGTACTGTGTGACAGAGCCTGGATTTGAAACACATCTGTGTGACTCCAGTATCTTCCCTTTTAACCACTGGAGTGTAATGTCTCTTTTTTACTTTAATTCATATCTCATTATGAAAGTGATTAAAATTTAACTTTGTTATAGAGTTTTGTGGTGAGTAGAAAAAGAAACCAAATGGTAGATTGCACTTTTAACAGAAACAAACACATACACACACATACCAAAATCATAGGCATCAAGAGCTATACACTAGCATGAATTTTTATCATAGAAATAGCTACTTTCTGTTGTAACCCAGAGATTCTACACTGCAAATTTGGGGCTTCAAAAAATAAATTCCGCTCTTGAGGGATGATGCATTTTCCTGGAAAAGTATTAGCACAGTGGGTATGGTAAACAACCTTACTTAGGTTAAGTGAAAGTATCTCAAAAGGTCACCTAGTACAATGGCTCCAGACTTCTTTGACTGTCAACCACATTATAAAAAACATGTTATGCACTGGGACTCAGCGCATATACAACATTAGTAAATTTATACACATATATATATGAAACAAACTTTTGTTTTCATTAAATAATACTTTCCCTTACTATGTGAAATGTCTGGTGATATTTTCTACTCTAATACCCTTCACTTAAAAAAAAATGTTTTCTATCCACTAATGCTTCATGGATTGCTGGCTAGCTCTATACTTAGAGCAGGAGTTCAGTCCCAGGTTGGGTTTTACTAACTGTGTGACCTTGCAAAAGCTTCATTGGTAAAATGGATTTATATACATTATGGCTTTATTTTGAGGAATACATTAGATAATGCATAAAATGTCTAGTGTGAATTAGTCCCCCAACAGCTGTTAATTCCACTCCCAGCCCCATCTCTGGCTAACTCATTTTAATCACTCAAATATTTATGCTAAACAGGAGCCTCCTAGATAGGAAAGCTTTCAGGAGGAATGAGGATATTTTAAGCCACAAATCCATAGACTGAACAGACCGGGAAATTTGGCTTTAATAAATTGCTAATTAATAAATTTGGATTAGTCTCTTATTATAGAAAGTCTCAATAAAACAGTAGCACCCAATAAGACCTGAATATCTGTTTGGGAAAATGATCAGCATATGTTGAGAATCTAATCAACATATGCTGGAAATGCCTGTGTCTCATGTATAAATGGACTTCAGAAAAGATCTTATTAGCAAGAGCTTATTAGCAATGGTGGGAACATTGTCACAGCTGGTAATAGTGACCTCATGAGGTGATTTAATGAAAGAATTGTTTCTGAGCCAACCTTGCATAGTTAGGAATGGAAAGGTGGGAGGAAAAAAATTGGCAAATGGAGGAGGAAAACCATTTTTCTTATATAGAAAAGGCGATCCAAACATTCAAAACTGATTTGGAACTTCTGGCTCTAGATAAAGATGGAATAGACATATTTTTCTCAATTCCTCTTTCTAAATATAGCTAAAAACACTGGAACTAATATGTAAAAGGAAACGAGGACTCTGAAAGGTGGAGCGAAGGCAGACAGCCTAGGAACTTTTGCACTTGAGGAACAAGATGGTGGTGAATTCCCTGGGTTTTCTTTTAGTCTTATATATCCAGAACATGTTGCTCGAAGAGACACTAACCCAAAGACTCCAATGGGAACAAACAAAATTCCCTAAGAATAGCCTGCTCTCTCTAGCTAAGAAGTAGGAAAGGGGAAAGTTAGCAAAGGTGTTAGACAATAATTGCTATATGTCAGGCAAATAATGAAATATACCCAAAATATGTGTGGGTTTTTTCCCCACATCAGCAAATTCTCCAACTCTCTGGACTCCAACTGGGTGACCTAAAGTTCAGTTTAATTTTGACACTAACTATCTGGCATTAGCACAAATTCCAAAGGTTAAGGTCTCAGTTCCACAAGACTGCCCCCACTTCAGAGGCCAGTTACAAGTTCCAGGTTGCCACCTGTACCTCTGACCAGCTGGCTACAAATCGGGGGTTCCCATGATCCCCCTTCTCAGGTTTGGTAGTTTTCTAGAATGGCTCACAGAACTCAGGAAGGTACATTACTTAAATGTACCTGTTTATTTTAAAGGATACAACTCATGAACAGCCAAATGCAAAAGATGCATAGGGCAAGTATGAGAAAGGGGTGTGCCACCCTCCCAGCACTTTGATATATTCACCAACCCAGAAGCTCTCCAAACCCATCATTTAAACAGTTTTCACAAAGGTTTCATTTCATAGGCATGACTGATTAAATCATTAGCCACTGGTGATTAACTCAATCTCCAGCCCCTCTCTCCTCCTTGGAGGTCAGGGAGGGTGGTTAAAAGTTTCCACCTTCTAATCATGCTTTGGTGTTTCTGGCTAGCAACCCTCATTGTGAAGCTATCAAGGGCCCCCAGCCACCAGTCATCTCATCAGCATACAAAACACACTCATCACTCCAGAGGTTCCAAGAGTTTTAGGAACTGTGTGCCAGGAACTAGGGACAAAGATCAAATATATATTTATCACAAACACCAGTGACTTTGCGCCTCACTGACTCCCCTCCCCTTCCCACCACAACCATGGTATCAGAGAAAACTCAGTGGGGAGCCAGGATTTTCATACCCACTTGATGGTAATAAGACCTTTCTCTAAGATATCAGTGGAGGCCATGTAAGGATCATGTATTTCTGCACCACCTAGTGGTAATGAGACATTTCTCCCCTTCCCTGCCTGCATCAGAGGACAGAGAGTTGTCAGCTAGAACTTTCACCAATATTCACTGTTGGTGAGGCCTCTCTTTTAGCAGTGGTATCAGTGGGGGCAACATGGAGAGCAATAAAGGGGGAACTCTCCCTTTCCCAGCCAGCCAGGGTGATATCAGTGAAGTCCCACCTCCACCTAACAGTAGTGGATCGCCCCTCTCCAGGGAGTCAAAGGATGCTAACTGGGAAAACTGAACTTCAACCCCACTTGGCAATAATGAGGCAACTCCTCCCTTCATCTTGTGAAACAGATTTAGGTGAGATCCAAAGTTCATAACATAAATGCCCAAGTGTCCAGATACAATTGAAAATCACTGGTCATACCAAGAGCCAGGAAAACCTAATGTGAAGGAGAAAAATAATCAATTGACACCAACATTGAGATGACTCAGATATCTGGGATTATCTGACTTTTAAAACAGTCATCATAAAATTGCTAAATGAACAATTACAACCTTCTTTTAAAATGTTTAAATGGAAAAGGCTTAGCAAATAGAAGATTAAAAAGAAAAAAAGAACCAATTGAAATTTTAGAATTGAGATATAAACAACCAAAAAAAAAAAGGAAAAGAAAACCTCACTGGATAGTCTCCGCAGAATGGAAAGAACAAAAGAAAAGGATCAATGAACTTGAATATAGAATGATTAGAAATTGACCAATGTAAACAACACAAAGAAAATACAGTGAAAAAAATAGAACATTAGAGACGAGTGAGACCGTAAAAAAAGATCTAGCATTCATGTCATTGGGGTCCCAAAAGAAGAGGACAAAGATGGTGGTGCTGAAGAACATTCAAAGAAATCATGGGTGAAAATTTCCTGAATTTAGCAAAAGATATGAAACTATAATAAAAAAGCTGAGGGCTTCCCTGGTGGCACAGTGGTTGAGAGTCCGCCTGCCGATGCAGGGAACACGGGTTTGTGCCCTGGTCCGGGAAGATCCCACATGCCGCGGAGCGGCTGGGCGCGTGAGCCATGCCTGCTGAGCCTGCGCGTCCGGAGCTTGTGCTCCGCAACGGAAAAGGCCACAACAGTGAGAGGCCCGCGTACCGCAAAAAAAAAAAAAAAAAAAAAAAAGCTGAGCTAATCTTTATGACACATCAAAACCAAATTTCAGAAAAACAAAACTTTGAAAAAAAAAGGAAAGGTTGAAATCAGTGAGAAAAATATGACACCTTACCTATAGAGGAAAAGCAATTTGAATGACAGTGGCTATCTCATCTCATCTCATCTATCTCAGAGACCACGGAATCTAGGAGGAAGTGGCACAATATTTTTCAAATGCTAATAGAAAATAACTGCCAACCCCGAATTCTATTTCTACCAGAATTAACCTTCAGAAATGAAGGCAAAATGACAACATTCTCAGGCAAATAAAAACTACGAGAATTCATTACCACCAAATTTACTCTAAGAATGACTAAGGGAGTTCTTGAAATACAAAGGAAATTATAAAAGAAGAAATTTGGGAACACTAGGAATGAAGAAAGAACAACATCAAGAGCAAAATCATGGGTAAATACATTAGACTTTCTCCTCTTGAGTTCTCTAAATTATGTTGATGGTAGATGCAATAAGTATAACACCATCTGATATGGTACTCAGTATATGTAGAGGATTTATTTTAGATAATTATATTATACACTAGGGATGGTGAAGGGATAAAGGAGGTAAAGTTTCTACCTTCACTCAAGGTGGGAGAATGTGGATGCCAATAGACTGTGATAAGTTATATATGCATAACATGACACCTAGAGACAGCACTTAAAAAAATCCATCACACATGAGATAAGTTAAAATGCACTATAGATAAGTCAAAATGGACTCTGAGGTATTCCAATAACTCACAGAAGGCATGAAGAAGTAAAGGGAGAAACAAAAAGCAGAGGGAACAAAGATAAAACAAAATAAAACAGCAGGCCTGATAACATCATTACATAAATGTAAATGGTCTAAAAAGACTAATTAAAAGATAGCGATTACAGAGTAGATAAAAATCAATCATTAACTGAATATATATATATATATATGAAAGGGCATTATGCTGAGTGAAAAAATCCAATCTCAGAGAGTTCACACACTGTATGATTGTATTTATATAACATTCTTGAAATGACAAAATTATAGATATGCAGAACAGATGGTTGCCGGGGGTTATGAATATGGGGGTCAGGTGGGTTTGACTATGAAGCGAGATCTGTGTAGAGGGGAAAAAGTTCTGTGTCTTGATTGCTTTGGTTATAAAGAATTAACAACTACAATGAAAGTACAACAATCTACACGTGTGATAAAATGGTGTGAAAATATATATACACATTGTGCCAATGCCAACTTCCTGCTTTTGAGAATATTCCATAGTAATGTAAGATGGAACTACTGGAAGAAACTGGGTACAGGGTGCACGAGTTCACTCTGTACTATGTTTGCAACTTCCTATGAACCTAGAATTATTTCAAAATAAAATGTTTAAAACCAAACAAATAAACCAGGGGTTTGGTAGTCACGCCTCCAGATTTTATTCCACTTGGAGGGGAGGGTGAGAAACATAGATGTACCAGCATTCCTCTTGTGCAGTGACAGATGGTAAGGTACTCTGCTACACAGGCCACCATTATGAATGGTAAGCGACATGTTGTGTCAGTTGTCAATTTATTGCCGCTCACCTGCAAGTGTACCCTTAAATATATGCTCCATCATGAATGACTAAATCTCTTTAAGCATTTCTCCTTTACGATGTTTAGCTTTCTCAGTAGAGGGTGCCGGAGGGACACTGTAGGAGGAAGGGCTTACAGCAAGGTGCTGCATGGGTGGAGTGTCAGGGGTCAGGAGAATGTGAGAAAACCCAGTGGAGCCTGTCCAGTCACAAAAATGGAATGCCACCCCTCATGATCTTAGCCTTGGCCTGGGAAAAATCTTTCCACAGCCCTCTCAACAGGGAAACAAATCCCATAGCTGCCTGTGGCTTGGAGGGTCACAGAGGGAGCAGTTGTTGATTCTAGGAGACCTTGAGCAGCCTGCATGCAGACTGACTGTGGCCCAGGAGATAAACACTAATCTGCTGTTCCCTCTGCCAGCCCCTGCACAATCCTTGTCCTCTGAAGTCCTCTTACCCACACAGACACTCTGATTCCCACTGCATTTCCTTGTTACCAGCTATCAATCACTCATTGAGGCTACACCCTGGAGGGTGGCCTATTG
The DNA here is from genome assembly GCF_008692025.1 of Phocoena sinus. Classification (NCBI taxonomy): domain Eukaryota; kingdom Metazoa; phylum Chordata; class Mammalia; order Artiodactyla; family Phocoenidae; genus Phocoena; species Phocoena sinus. The sequence goes on from NC_045769.1 coordinate 66,154,270, forward strand.
CTTGTCTAGAAACTCCAGAGCAGCCCCAGCCTGGCTAAACCAGAAGCTTCTCTGTCCTCCAGGGGCTGAACCACACCTTCTCCAAGGGTGTCTGAACCCTTTGTGAATTTGTCCTTCCTTGGTTATTCTACCTCAACCCTAGGGTATCATATAATGTTTCCTTATATATTATGGTTACACTTTCATTGTAGTTGTTAATTCTTTATATTAAACTTCTCCTGTTTAACCTGCTGTGTGGTTTCTGTTTCTTGATTCCACACTGCCATAATACTCTTGTTTAGTAAGAGATGTCTACTACCTAATTCCAACAGTAGGTCATGAGGCCACATGTTTTCAGTATTGTCATGATGATACATGCCACTGTTCCCCTTGTGACCAAGTGTACTGGGGTGTCCCATTGAACTCTAGTCTTCCATGACATTTTTCAGAAACCGTTACAGCAAGGATTATCTAGACAAATGAGTTTAAGAAGCTTAATATTCATCCGGTTCTAAGAGAACTACAATGTGCACTTCCAGATTAAAGGCTGTTGAAAAATCTTTGAGACAAAAAGAAGTCTAAGTAATTTAGGATTTTTAAAAACTTATTTAACTAGAGGATCTTTTATCATAAATTGCCCGTAGTTGCCTCAAGTGTTGTCTTTCATCAAAGCCATTTTTCAAAATGTTGACATAAGGCAAAAGTCACTAACTATAGAAGGTAAGCCTCAGATTCCTTCTCAGTATATATGTAGTAGTAGAAATTAATCATTCATCTCAGTTATGATTTTTGACAAGTTTTTAAAGAGTATTTGTATTAATAATTATTATATTTAACAAATACTTTTTTGTATTTTTATTTTATTAAAAAACAGTGGGCATCTGTTAAAGACCACATGATAGGCTGCAACATTTATGTCTAAATTGAGAGACTTTCTAATAAACCAGAATTTGGGTATGTATGAACTGAGGAAGATAACTGTATGTTTCATAACAACAAAAATCACTGAATTAAAATGTAGCTAAAATTAAATAAAAATTTAATTTAAAAAACTGAGTTGAAATGAAGATCCCCAGGAGCTATGTAGGTGATCTCCCTGTGACTATGCTGCAAAGGTTGCCAACTGGTTACAGAGACCTCTTCTTTCACATTCAGTGAGACAAACTTTGATTCACACAGGATTTACTTGTGTTCGCATATCCAGAGGCCTGTTTGTGGGTATTGTAGAATCTAGTCACCCAGGTGAGCAATGCTCAAGAACAACTTGAGTTTAGGAATTTTGGACTTTGGTTTTATGTGTCAAGTGAATGTCATCCCTAAGTTAGGCATCACTGAGTCGAGTCATTAAGACCAAGGTTTTAGCTAGGCAGATTGAGGTAGGGTAAAACTGAAAAACATCCACAGCAGCAGGATTAACTGATGAGTTGGGAAAAAAAACATTAGGGCATAACACATCCAATGTTGTCATTTCCATAGAAATGCATGCTGCCTTGCACTGTCACATATGACACATAAAATGTTTTGGTCTAACCTCAGTAAATGGACTCTGCATTTTTCCTTGTTTAGGGGATGGCTTTAGTGATTTAATGGATTTTAAACCAAGATTCTCCTCTATCATCCTCTCTCTCTGGGATTTCATCACCCTGTGCTTTCAGTCTCATGTATTCCTTATTTTCTCTCCTTCCACAAGACATTTGCAAATGCTGTTCCTTCTGCCTCCGTACTCTTCCCTCTTATGTTCTGGTACCTCCTAATTATGCTTCTGGTCTCAACTTAAGGCATGACCCTCTTGGAGAGCCATTCCTGACTTATCAAAGATGTTGTGGCTCACTATTTCATAAGCATCTGTGGTGATTTTAAGGAAGGTGATCTGAAATCCATACTTGTGAAACACTAATAAAGAGTCCATCGTTTGCATGGACCGGCAGAGATAAAATCTGCCAAGATTTAGTATACTGTATAAATGAACTAACATTCACATGGGGATTCCAAAGTCTTGAGTTCTTGTTGCTGCTAGGTGATCTGCTATCTCATGTAAAAGAGTATCAGGTGTGTAGAGGGAGAAATTTTAAGCAAGGCAAGGAAAGCCGTATCCAAAATTAAGTTGTCAATGCATTAAAAACTGGACTCTTACAAAAGTGTTCTTATACCTTGTGATCCCTGTAATTGTAAGAATTATCTCCTGCCTCTGTTATTGTAACATTGAGCTTATTTCTAATTATAATAATAATATATAGTTATATTAATATATAATATATAAGGTCTGTGGCATATTTCATGAACAACAGCAATGATTTTTGCCTGTCAAGCACACCAATCTGCTCAAAGAAAAATTAAGTCTCTGAGTAACTCTTGGTGAGAAGAAAAATTACCAAATGCTTTTCTGCTCCACTGAAATTCCCTGAAGTCAAATTTTAAACAAGCTTTGTAAATAGTTTCAGATGGTTGATTTACTAAGATTTCTTAAAAATCATAACTCTCATTTCTTGTATTTAAAAACATGCTTTGGTATAATTTTCTTCTAAGAGTGTTTCAGGTTAAAAGTAGAGTTATTTATCAATTTGAAATATATTTCCAGAGATATATGATTATCATATAATGATAGCAAATGAAAAATTTTAAACAGCCTGATATATGGCACGGGTGAGCAAAGTGCTGATAACTTTGACCTGTATGTCCAAAAGGGAAAATTTATCCTAAAGTAAAAATTTAATAGAAGAACCTTTTTTATATGCAAATGTCCTTTGCAGAATTTTTATAGTCATTATAAAAGAAAACCCTAAAGTTCAAAGCATGAGGAATGTTTTAATAAATTATAGTCAAGTTATACAATGAAATTATGTAGCCATCTGAACTAGTAAGTAAGAAGACAGCATCGAAATATTGAAATAAATTTACAGTATAACATTAAGCAAATAAATACATGAAAGTGAATATATTTCACTAATTCAAAATACATGCATATGTTCAAGAACTGAAAGCATTTTCAAAAGTAAAAATAATTGTGTTAGTGTATTGGGATTTGAGGAAATTGGCTTTCCCACACTTAAAGAAAAAAAATATTGTCTTTAGCAGCTTTAAACTGTCTACCTCCTTCCATGGGGAAAAAAAAAGCCTTTTGAAACAATTATAGATTTTTCTGAGATATTTTTAAATTTCCCACACATTACTCTAATATTTATAGCATCAAATTCCAATATTCTCAGTTTTCACTAAGCAGAGAATAGCCATTGAATGTAATTTAAACCCAAGAGTCAGTTTACTGCAGTCATCTCTGTTTTAAATTACAGTACTACCAAAGCCTCCCCAGAATCAGTATGTGATCCCTCCTTTTTCCCTCTCGTGGTTATGTATATATATTTATATTGCTTCTATGTAATGATGCCTGAGCCTGACTGCAGGTGATGTCATTTCTATTGCTCAAAAATTATGGCACTCTACATCAAGTAACCAGCCAAACGTTACTATGGAAAAGAATACAAACACAGCTTTAGGAACTTGGGAAGCCTCTTCAACATATTTCCTGTGGGGACCTGGATAGAAAGCCTTTTGCCAGATGCAGGAAGATGGAATTCTTCAGGGGGTTATTTAACCCTATTTCACTCTGTCCAATTATTTAATGTTTATTTTGAGGTTCTGAACACATAGCATGCTGCAGAGGGCCTGAACTGCAGGAAAAAGCTGTTTCATACAGTAATTTCAGTCATAAATCAATTTGCTTTTTTTCCAACACCTGCAATCCTCTTAAACATTGCATTTCAGAAATCAGAGTAGAATCTAGGGCTTCGCCTGAAGCCCTAAAATATGACTACAATATAAAAATATTTTTCACATATATTTTAGCAATTTTCATACCAGACAAAGTTAGGAAACTTTCTGTTAATCAAAATGAAGGCTCTACCAGTTTAAGAATAAAAAAGATACCAGAGTAGAATAAAAATGTGCGATAGAACTTTTCTTTGTGGGCGTCTTGTCTTTGGTTAACTACAGCTATCTGCCTGGAAGGGGAAAATATTTTGCAATATAATGCTAGCCTCCTTTAAAAACAGTAGCTAATGATCCCAACCAGGGGACAGAGCATAAGAAGATTGTGAGGCATATCAGCGTCAGCAAACTGCAGTTTCAAACTACAAAACAAAAGGTTTCCAAGAACCTGCCAAATTTCTGTCGTCACTGAGCCAGATTCTCTGCCAAGGAAATCCTCAGTCTTGCAACTATAGAAAGCAAGTTAAGGTTAGGGAAATATGTTAAACTAGCACCTTCCAAAGAGGGTAAGAATCCCTAGTATTAGGTTTATAACACTAATATTGTGTAATTTATTTTTCTCTTTTGGTTATATTTCTGTTACCAATCATTCAATATTTTTGCTGTGACTGAGAAATAGTCTCAGACAATACTCTTTTTTTTTTCAGAGAAAAAAGTCCTAAAGGCAATGACTAAAAATGTTTGTCAAAAAAATTAATTGAGCTATTTTGGGGAGGGAACTTTTAATTAGTTTTGGCAAATAGTTGCTGAACATCTACCTGATAAGAATTTGAAAGAAATGAATTAAGAGTTTCAAAGAATATTTAAAAAATCTAACTAAAGCTTTAATATTAGATGTTGCCAATTCCATTAATTGTTTTTTGGCTCTTCTAACTTCATCAAAATAGATTTTCAATTAGTTTTCCTTCTGAAAATGTACCTAAAATTAGTACATTACTTAATTTGCCACTAATAAGATGCATGCATGCATAATTCGGATACGTGAAGAGAAAGATAGGAATAATGCATTTGTTTATTTTTCTTTCATCTCCTCATTCACATTTATTAAGCGACTGGCAAAGCACCTAGCTAAGACAAGTTATTAAAAGAATTTATGAAGTTGTATATTTGCAATAAGCTTATCTTACCGCCATGTCCTTTTCTGTCAAGTTCCTGTCCTGTGACTCGGCTACCACAGTTACATATCCATTAAAGGAAAACACAAATTTAACAGTTCTTTAACTCACTGATCTCATCTAACTAATGAACATCAAGCATGATGGACATACGTCGCTAGATAGCGGTTACAAGACACCAAATCTCTCATTGCTAGCTCTGGGAGCTACATTATTTAGTAAGTCATGGAAGAGAGAAGTGCACTTTCGACCATAACCCCTGCTTGTGTTGGGTACTCAGCTTACAAGGTTTGCCAGGTAAAGGCTGATTGAAGCAGCTTTTGTTTCCAAATTCTATAGAACAAAAACCCATCCTCAAAGGACCTATCTCACAGCATCCCAGGAAACTGCAGGATGTGGATAATTAGTATTTAGTAAAAGAAGATATTCACTAAATGTTTCATGGATTATCCCAAGCAGGCTGGATACCAGACAATACCTGTTATTTAGCACAAAGCTCATGATCTGTCACATAGGCAGGCTTCTACCACTCTCACATACAGAATACATCTGTAGAAAAACAACCACCCAAAACTTGCTCTTGTGAGGTTTAAAATACATATGTATCAATGTTGATAATAGAAAAATAGTTTTAGAGTTTATTGTGGGAAGCTGCCAAAGGGTTAGAAAGGATCAGTCCCATGTTCTAGGGTTTACAGTCTGGTCAAATGCACTGCTTCTTACCTTTGTTGTGCACCAGCATCATCTGAGATGCTGTTGACACTGCAGATTCCTAAAGCCCCAATTAGGGAGTTCCAGATTCAATACGCCTGGAATGTGGTCTTGGGAATCTGCCTTCTTACAAAGCACCACAACTGATTCTGATGCCCATAGACGCTGGATTTAAGAAATACTTTGCTACATGGACAGAAATATCAATGAACTGAAGAAGATACAACATCATTCATTAATGCAATAAATGCTTGTGGAAGTCTACTATAGGAAAGGTACTATGCTAAATGGTTATAAAGCACTTATAAAACAACATATAAAAATAGAAAATAGTAAGTGTTAGTGAAAGTATGGAAGAATTGGAACCCTTGTACATTTCTGGAGGGCACATAAAATGGTGCAGCTGCTCTGGAGGACAGTATGGTGGTTCCCCCCAAAATTAAATGCACATTTACCATGTGATCCAACAATTCCACATCAGAGTACATACTGAAAAGAATTAAAAGCAGGAACTCAAGCAGATTTTTGTTCATAGCAGCATATTCACAATAGCCAAAAGGTAGAAATAAACCAGGTATCCATCAACAGGTGAATGGATAAGCAAAACGTAGCATAAACATACAATGGAATATTATTCAGCCTTTAAAAGGAAGGAAATTCTGGTATCAATATATGCTGTCACATGGATGAAACTTGAAGACATTATACTAAGTGAAAGAAATCAGTCACAAAAGAGCAGATATTATACAATTCTATTTATATGAGGTACCTAGAACAGTCAAATTCATAGAGAAAGAATATTGAAGAGCGGTTATGAGGGCTGAGAGGAGAAGAGAATGAATAAAGAGCTATTGTTTAATGGGTACAGAGTTTCAGTTTGGGATGATGAAAATTTTCTGGAGATGGATGTTGGTGATGGTTGCACAATGGTGTGAATGCACTTAATGTCACTGAACTGTACATTTAAAAATGGTTAACATGGTAAATTTTACATATATACTTATAGCTACAATAAAATATCCAGAAAAACTTGTCATTAAAAATCATGCAAATAGTAATCAGAAAGTGTAGAAAGTACACTGGTAAATAAATGACCAAATTTGATAAAATAAATTAAATAGCCTTCTTGGTGAAGAGAATTTTCGTATGTGGTGTTAAAGGCAAGGGTGCTCAAGCCCTGTTGCTTCTACCCTCTGTACACCCCTGACCCCCCAAACACATGCAAATCAAGGGAAAATGGAAACTCGGTAATTCATCATATAATGCAAAGATCAGCCCATCTGAGACATGAAGGTAGATATTGCTTAAATTCTGTCATTAAAGAGGCAAATGTATGTATAAGGTTCTTTTTTCCCCCTTAGGCAATGACGGACAACAACAACAAAAAGAAAATAAAAATCATCTTCTTCTTTTTTTTTTTTAAGCGGTTCGCGGGCCTCTCACTGTTGTGGCCTCTCCCGTTGTGGAGCACAGGCTCCGGACACGCAGGCTCAGCGGCCATGGCTCACGGGCCCAGCCGCTCCACGGCATGTAGGATCTTCCCGGACTGGGGCACGAACCCGTGTCCCCTGAATCGGCAAGCGGACTCTCAACCACTGCGTCACCAGGGAGGCACTCAAAATCATCTTCTTATTCAGTAAATGAATGTGATGGAGACTGAACCATGTAATAAGAATGGATGTGATAATGTGGGCATGCTTGCAGTGTAGTAGCAAAGAATACAGATCTGGGACTAAGGGCATGGGGACTGCTGCCCTACGTTTTCCATTCAGCCACCACATGGTCTTGAGTTTTATTCTCTTAGAAATAAAATGGGACTCGTAATGCTCTCCCCGACCTGAGAGAGTTGTATAGATCACATCTTAAAGGAAATACGTGGAACTTTGAAAGTATTTCAGTGTCAGAAAAACCTCTTCATGTGGTATGAGAAATGGCATTCAGTAGAGATATTTCTTTTGAGTACTACACTAAAACAAATCAAAACACATTTAAAACTTTCCTCAAAGATTGTCAATTAATTTTGAACTTATAAAACTTAATGAATTTTTAGTGGAGACAAATTATCTTTTCAGGATGGATTTTATTTTCAGCAATAAAGCCAGTCTACGTCAAAGGATTAAAATGGGATTAGATAGATGATTATGCTCTTAGAAAATTTCTAGAAATGCTGAGATGAGGGCCAGCTGTCCAGAGAGGCAATGTGCACCTAAAGATATTTAGTCAAGACTCTTGGCATCTCAGGGCCTTGGTTTCTTTACACTTATATAAACTGGGGTTTGGGGTTCAAAGAATACGTCCAGTTCATTCCCTGAATGCCATGGTGATAATAGAAAGTTTCTAAATTCTCCACCTTTACATTTTCAGGAAACCCTCAGTCTGAGACGTGAGTCTGAACACTCTAGATCCCACTTTGGGGAGCTGACTCAGATAATGAGGGGTCACAATCAAGTATCCCTGATGGAAGTCGTGAAGGGGCTCAGGATGAGGCTGCAGTTAGTCTTTGGGGAAAAGATGCACTTGTCTCAGAAAAGTACATCTCCTTTGTCCCTGTGGACCAAGCTGCCCACAGTGGTTTGGTAAAGACTCATGACAGGTACAGAGCCTCTGCTCTGGTCCAAATGCAGTCCAGGCTCATGCCCATTCACAGTGATGCTTTGGAGGAAGTTCATTCCCAAGAATAACTCTCATTTGAACAGGGTCCTCAGAACAACTATGTTCACACACGGAGCCACTTCCCACAGCGAAACCCAGCCTGTAGGTGTTGGGTAAAGACTGGTTTCAGCAAAATTATCCCAGGAATTTAGAAACACCGTTTTCCTTTCCCCTTGAGACTTGCTATATCTAGAGGAGCACCAGTTTTTCTTTTTTAAAAAGTATCTTCAAAACATAAATATGACTATGCACCTTGAATTCCAGTTTCTATACACACAGCCCTTAGACATTCCCAAGGTTCTTACTTGCTAAGGGAGGTTGCTCTTAATAAGCCCTTCACCTACACTGTGATGAACCTGGCTACTTCTCTAGCCAATGAGAAAAACAGGTTTAATCTGTGGCAGGACATCCCCTCTAATAAGATTTGCCGTGACTTAGTAATGCAGAGACAATATCAATAATTTATAATCATGTTCTGTAGGGACCTAAGTGTCCTGTGGAGGTGCCTGTGAGACCTGTATAAAGGACAATGCTGAAGAGATTAGCCTCTCCATAATAAGACAGCGCTGCATGTCAGTAGTTAAAGAAAAAAGGAGTCTTCGCAAATGAATGAACCCTTAATGTTTTGCTGGACAAACACAAAGACCTCTTTCAAATATATCTTATTAGAACCTCTTTCAGCCCTTTGGAAGTTTGCAAACTTAGAACTGTAAGGTAAACTTTCCCCTTTGTACCCAGTATCCTGAGTGTTCATCTGTCTTACATGGGTTTCTGTAGGCCTTTCCTCCCAAGAGGGTCACAAGGCTGTCTTCACCCATAAAAGAAAGGCTGAAATCTTGATATGTTAAGAGTGTGGTGGTCTTCAGCCTCTGGCCAACGAGCATTCCACTCTTTCTGACGGCAATTCAACCCACTTATTTTAATTTGCGTCTCATTTATTTTTTTTCCAAAACAGGACAGTCAGGGGTGCTTAAAATGGAAGCCCACATTTAACACCCCTCCCTCAACTTAGAAATAATGCTTTTAACTGTTTTGCGCTTAAGAAGTATATATATATGAAGTAATTTAAAGAAATTATACTATGACTAAAATAATGTTTAGGAATCACTGCATTTCTTAACTTTTAGGAATCCATTAATATTTCATGTGACTACAAATTATAGAAATTCCTGAAACAGTGGCTTAAACAGAAAACCATATCATGTTAGTTTCATACACAAATCACAGCGGTCCCCAAACTTTTTGGCACCAGGGACTGGTTTCATGGAAGACAATGCTTCCTCCGCCGCGGGGCATTGCAGGGGGTGTGTTCAGGTGGTAATGTGAGTGATGGGGGGCGACGGGGAGTGGCAGATGAAGCTTTGCTCGCTTGCGCACCACTCACCTCCTGCTGTGCGGCCCGGTCCCTAATCGGTACCGGTTTGAGGCTCTGAGGTTGGGGACTCCTGCACAAATGCATTGCACAAATGGATTCAGAAGTAGTCCAGGATAGGTTATGCCATCAATCTTTCTTCATCATTCTTAGCAGGTGGCTTTTATCTTCAAGTTTATAAGAAAGCTGCCATATCCTAAAAATTGCATCCATGTTCTAAGAAGAAAGAATGCAGAAGGGTCAAATGCTCTTCTCTTGGTGAGTGAGGCTGCTTTTTGTTAGCTTCCTCCCCAGAATCCCCTGGCTACCAGTAGCCAGAATTGTGCCCCTTAGCCAGCCCCATCTGCAAGGGAGCCTGGGAGACCAAGTATTTTTCTTGGATACATTGCCACCCCAAATAAAATTGTGGTTCTCTTAATAAGAAAAATGAATAATTGGGTAGTCTAGAAGCAGTGTCTGTCACCACGTTCTAGCCCAAATACATCCATGATGCTATGATATTCTGTTAATTTTATGTGTTATTGAAAAGAAATATATATAGAGAGAAAATAGTGTCCTGTCATAAGTGCTTAAAGACAAGCAAATTTGGGTAGAAAATTTATGAACGATCTTAGAAAAATCTTACTTTTTTCTAGATGTTCCGATCCCTATGCGATGTTCCCTCTTGGCCGCCTAGGGACCTGCTGGATCACTCCAAATAGTCCTGACTTCCTAGGTACACCCCCATGTAGACACATTGAGTTCTAGAAGAATCTGCTTTGTGCCCCATCAGAACCAGATTCTGTTCATTATTTTGGAATAGGTTAATCTGTTCCAGATCAATTAATGGGTACTATCAGGTTACCTATTATTATTTTTTTTCCTGCAGATCTCTAGAGATACCGAGTGTGAATTTGAATCCAGGTGGCATTTTTGAGCTATATGACTAAACTATGTATTAACCATCGCCGAGTCTTGAGTTCCATGTGTGTAAAAATGAACATAATATCTAACTCACAGTCACTTGTGAGGGTTTGGGACATTTGACAATGTTATGAAGCAGTGAGGCACATGAAGTCCACATTCAGAACAGCTGGTTTCAAATTCCTGCTCAACCACCAGTACTTAAATGATGTTAAATGCATTATTTACATATCTAAGTATTAGTTTCCTCACCTAAAAACTGGGATGATAATAATATTTCCCAACAGAACTCTTGTGAGATGAATACAGTAAGTGAAATAATTTTTTTAAGAACTTAATATACATCCTATTATGGAGTAAGTGTTCAGTGGATGTTGGCTTTTATTAGCAGTATTTAAGTATAGTGGTTGGCACCCAAAAAGTGCTTTAAAATATCAGTTATCTTCTACGAACTATAGACCAGCACAATTTTAAGATAATTTGATTTTATTTTATATATTTTAAACTATATATTATTTCAATTGAGTTTATTAAAAGTCTTTCTCCTCAGAGACTATAATCACAAAGTCTAATTAACATCTGATTTTTATTTGGTCTTTCTAATAGATGTTGGTCCAGTCTGGAGGTTTTCATATTTAATTGTTAGAGTGATATATTATTCAGGACAATATTACCTGTTTTTTGGATAAATGAATCCAGTGGCAGAAATACATTTTAATGTAATATCTTAAATCTTACATGTTTAATGAATTTTCTTACATAAAAAGGACTATAAATCATATCATTAGTTGCAGAGTTTAGCCAGTCCTCAAATTATAAGTTTCATAAGTCTTATTTGAAAGCTTTAAAATATAGAACAGCTATAATATGATATTTGGGTGTGACATAAAGTTTCCTTGTAAGACTAATTTTGGACACTGGTTACATTCTGAACTGCAAGTTCTGTTGACTTATAACCTTTTTTTCCAGGAGTTTGGCAAAGTCAATAAAGAACAATTAACCTAAACTCTTTTCATTTAAAAAGTACTTGGGGGGCTTCCCTGGTGGCACAGTGGTTAAGAATCCACCTGCCAATGCAGGGGACACGGGTTCAATACCTGGTCTGGGAAGATCCCACATGTCATGGAACAACTAAGCCTGTGTGCCACAACTACTGAGCCTGCGCTCTAGAGCCCGCGTGCCACAGCTACTGAGCCCAAGTGACGCAACTACTGAGGCCCATGCACCTGGAGCCTGTCCTCTGCAACAGGAGAAGCCACCACAATGAGAAACCTGCGCACCGCAACGAAGAGTAGCCCCTGCTCGCCGCAACTAGAGAAAGCCCACACGCCAGCAACGAAGACCCAACACAGCCAAAAATAAATAAATAAAATAAATTTTAAAAATGTACTTGGGGATTCAACTACCCTGGGAGAATAAATGCAGTACTTATCTTACTGTGTTTCTTTTTCTCACCCTGCGAAGATTAAAAAAAATAAAGACAACCCTAAAAATTATAGGCCTGTTATCATCACTACTTAGTTGGAAACTTACTGAAAGGTATCATCAAAAAATCAATTTGCAAGCACCTAGAAATCATGGGTTGCTGGGTAAAATCTGCTTGGCATTGTGAAAAATAAATCCTGTCAAATCAACGTAATTTCCATCTATGACAGAAGTGACAAGAACAGTAGACACAGAGAACTTGACAGATAAAATATATCCTGACTTTGGTCACAATGTAGCAGCAGATCCACGTAATATCGAGAAAAAATACAGTTTGGGTGCCACTTTATTAAGAGCTCCTATTAATGATTGTGCTAAATATATCTGGAAATGATACTCACTTGGAATATTGGACAAGTAAGGTAACTGGTTAGATATAAAGATGATCAAGTCCAAGACCAAATTGTGACAGGGATGATTCTGATAATTTTCTCATAAAAAATTTGAAAGGTATTAGTAAGAGAAAAACCAAGAAGGAATCATCATCATTTCGCTGCTTCTTTTTAAAAAGTCATCATGCCTTTTGCAACCGACATGCCTCTCCTCTTGACTTTATTCATGCTTTTGTTAAATTATGAATGTCAAGTTAAAGATTTGCAGCTAGAAAGGGTATAGAGAATCACAAAGTCCATGTAATGTTGCAGTGGGATCATTCTCTGAGCTTTTGGGGTTTGGAGGCCCAGGAGAGTAGAGTAGATTAATGGCATGAAACCAGATGCGCCCAGTGAGGGATCCATTGCTATGTATGACCACAAGGATTTCTTTCCACAAGAAGAGTTTAATGCATCCCTCTCATCTCTGAAGACTCGGGACATCTAACAAAATGAAAAGAGTGTGATCAAACCAGAGAAAGAGTCTTATTTTTGTGAAACATTAGTAGTTCCTAAGCAGGAAGTCAGATATCTGAATATGTATTAAAATATCAAACCATTTGGTAAAAGAAAATTATTCATTTTAAAGTGAATTTTGATAAATATTAATTTTAAAGTAAATTTTGAGGAATCATATTGGCAGATTATTATTATTTGGAAATACTGTTAAGAGACCTGATTTCAGTACATTGTATCCCAGCCTAGACAATTTAAGTTTATAAAAGTAGGAGACAGATAAACATTGTATGACTTAGCACGCAGTAGACCAATAAAAGAGTGTTTCCCTAGACTAGGGCTTGAAAATAATTTTCATCTTATATACCAACTCTAACAAATTTGTAGCAGCTAGACTTACTCTAAAGAGTGATATGATCAGTAAGTGAACCATTAGTGCACTGACCACTGTAGTATTTATATTTGATTGTACAATAAATCCAGAGGGAGTAATTATTCTTGAATATCCATTTACTCATCTTCAACTAGGCACTGGTGTCTTTATTAGGACTTGAATTAAAGACTTCCAGGTGTCATTATACACATCCAATCTGTGTAAACCTACCTGGTTGCTAAAGTCCAGAATCTAGTCCACAGAATATGTAACCGAGGACCTTTTAGGGAATTTTATTTTAACAAGACATTTCTGCTGGGCTGTGCTAATTCATCCAATCGAAATAATTATTTGATGGCTGGATTTCTCTTACAATACATCTGTGAATGGGCACTCCACACTCAGCTGGAACATTATTTTTAAAAAATCTCACTTTTAAAAAAATTATTAAGCACTTGACACACACTAACTGATATCCAGTATGTGCTGGAAAAAGTCACCAGATATTGGATAATCCCATGCTATCTTTGCCCAAGATTTCATAGTATGATGAGGGATTCCAGTGAATTAATCTCTGACTTAATTGTTGAAAGGGCTCTGGTTGTGGTGCTGTGAAAGTTCAGAACAGGGCACTTGCATTAACTTTGATTTTAAAAATTATTTCTTGTATTAACCCCAAATATCCTTGTAACTTTCCCCACATTGAGCATATTCTAAGCCTTGGCGCCATACAGAACAAGTCTAATCCTTCTTCCACATGAAAAAAGCATTTAAAAATTTGAAAAAAAATTCTAATAGGTTCCATAAATTATCTTCTATCCAAGCAAACATTCTCCAGATGGACCTTACTATAAATGGTCTTAATTCTCCCAAACATCTCACCTCTAACTCATCCATCACCTACAGTCAGAATTAATCATGTATTCTCCTAGCACTTTGTAGAAAATCTCTCTCCCTTTAGTACATGGAAAAATCTTAATGTTTTGATTCATTTGTGATCTCCCACACATTTTGCACAGAGCCAAAATCAATAGATTTTAATTGAATATAAACGAAAAAACATTTTAACATCTGGAAAACAAATATTATAGAATATCAAAGACTTGTTGAGAATATAGAGCAATTACAGTGGCTGGCATAGATTCTTAGAGAAATATGACATATTGAAATCTTAGGAATTCCTTTTTTTCTAATGCCATGTTTTTATTAGAGTCATTTTCTGACTAAGTGTAAAGTAGACTATAACATAAAGAAGTGATATTCAAAATATTTAACAAATAATATCTGAAGGCCATGACCCTAGTATTGAAGCAGGGTCCTAGAAGCATTGACTTCAGATTGGGAAGGTCTGGGAGTCTCGGGGAGGGCCAGAGGCTATTTGAAAACAATTTCAAAATTGTTTCGATATTTTAAAAATCAGTAAGGCAATAATAGTGCATAGTGGCTAAATAACAGGCTTTGAAACACAGGCTTTTAGCATTAGAGGTTTTAATAGAAGCCCTGCAATCAAATGCCCTCATTGTCCTGGTCATAAGAGAAAAAACTGCCTGTTCAAATTCACAGTGACAGAGACAGTGGTAAAACTGACAGACAACAGCCTTAACATTTCCCTCAGCTTGACTAAACATTAGATTTCTTATTTACTCTAGGTCCCTAACCTCCCATTTCTTAGAGCATTTGCTTTGGAAAACTTGCCATTGTAACTTATTTCTTTGCCCCTTTGTCATGTAAATCTTCTCCCAGTATCTTGTCAATTTTACAACCCAGGAATTTTGGTTTTTCAAGGACCTGGGAGTCATCCCTTTGAAGTGTAATCATTAAGAAAGATAGTGCCCCTGTGTTTTGGGAGATTAGGAGTCTAAAATTCAGTAATCGCCAATTTGTAAACACAGATGGCTGAATCACATTGACCAACCTCCCCACTAAGTACTTTTCAACTAGCTCATGCCAGCGCCTAAAACTCTCCCACCTCCACTCCCTCCCCCGCAGTGGAGTTGAATCCAGTCTCTCTCCCATATTGCAACTGTCTTGTATTCAACTTTCCTTGATTATTTAACTTGCCCAGTGCAATACTTCTTTGGTAGAACCCATATCTTCAGACTTGAGCTATTTCTATGATGCCATACTCTTTCCAGCTGGTAACTGGAGTTACCACATAAACAACAGAAGAAAGAAAGACAGCTACCACTTTCTTGGTCCACCAAAATACAAATCACACTCCAAGGAAACTCCTTTATAAACTGTAGAGTATTGATGTCAAACTTTAGTGTGATTAAGAATTTCTCACAATGCCTTTTGAAAATGTAAACTCCCAAGTTCCACTATCGTTGATTCTGATTAAATAGATCTGTGGTGGGTCCAGAAATACAAACTTTAATATGCATCAAATGACCTCTGCTACAGGTTCTGCTTTACATCATAAGCTTGTAAGGGAAAGGGTCATATCTATCTTGTTCACAATTTTATCCCCAGCAACATTTCCATAAATATTTGTTGTGTAGAAGATTGTTTTTGCTTGCCCCCTTTCCAATATATATGTTTTTCCTTTATGGAAATCTGATACTTAGGACCAGAATTTTAAATATAATCTACTTCATAAATTCGTAAATGCTTCAACAAATTTTCTTTTTTTATTCTGGGAGAAAATAATAAATGCTCTAATAACAATAGTATCTTATGTTTCGATTGTGATTTGTAAATGTGTTTCTCTCACATTTTCTCATTAGATCCTCACAGCAGTCCTTCTAAGAAAACATATAATCTTCCCATTTTGTAGATGAGAACACTGAGTTTCAGAGAGAATTAGTGACTTCCAATTGTAACACAATAACAGATGACAGACAAGAGCAGAACACAGTTCTTTTGTCTCTAAGCATAGGGCCATGGAGAAAGTTTGGCAAAGAACTCTTTTAAATTATGTGTGTATTACTTAAAACAGATCTATGAATGTTTAAAAATCAAAAACATGTATTTTAGATGGTTTATAATTAGGGTCATATTTTACATCGTAATCTTTAGATGAATGTTGTAAATTTAAAATCTTTTTTTTAATTAATTAATTTACTTATTTATTTTTGGCTGTGTTGGGTCTTCGTTTCTGTGTGAGGGCTTTCTCTAGTTGCAGCGAGCGGGGGCCACTCTTCATCGTGGTGCGCGGGCCTCTCACTGTCGCGGCCTCTCTTGTTGCGGAGCACAGGCTCCAGATGCGCAGGCTCAGTGGTTGTGGCTCACGGGCCTAGTTGCCCCGCAGCATGTGGGATCTTCCCAGACCAGGGCTTGAACCCGTGTCCCCTGCATTGGCAGGCAGATTCTCAACCACTGCGCCACCAGGGAAGCCCCTAAAATCTTTTTTAAAATAAGCTTTGCCTAAATAAAATTAATGTATTCAGTATGTTTATCTAAGTTTTCCAATAGCCTTAAAAGTTTCAGCAAATCCTTCTTTTTAAAATTGTATTTTTATTGGTGTCTCCTTGACATCAAAGAGAAAACTATGAAAAAAAATCATTTTCCATTGCCCTGTGTACTATAAGAAAGTTATAAAGCTTAAAAATATACATAGTTACATCCAACTGATGGTGAAGGTTGAGTAAAATAAAAGAATTAAGAGGCCCTTTCTTCCGATTAAGAGGCTGAAAGATTTTTAGACACTCTCAAGTTATACTTTATTGCACCTTTGGTTTTTGTAGGTCCATTAGGGATTTTTTTCCAGTGAATATACTTAATAGCAATTCCATTTTCTAATAACTATCCCACTGTGTTGTACAAAATTTAAGTTTGGACACTTAAAGTTCATCTATAAAGTTGTTCCATATTTTACTGGGGGAAAGGAGATTGGAGGTATATATGACATTTTGACTTTTGTTAACTCTAATTCCACAGAACAGTCAAATATATTTCTAAGATTCCAACGTGAATATTTTATGGAGGGCTTGGATATCTTCTGTAGCCAGACCTGAATGTATCACACTTTTCATCGAATATTTTTCATAATTACCAAAGCTCAAGGATATTGCACCTAACATTGTTGAAATATGTGTAAAATTAGGCCTCAAGGAAAACATGAAATCTGTATATGAAAGGGGAAGAGAATCCCTCTCCAAATTGCAACCAAGGATGGTCTTCTCAGCATCTTTATCATATCTAATACAGAGTGAGATTTTAGCTTACTAATAATCTGTCCCGTTTAAACACTCATTCTATTAAAAAATATGCAAAAGTCTGATCTCAAAAATGTCTTTTCATTGCTTTCTTCTCCTGCCATTTCTTGCTAAGCTCACTGAAAAATCAATGTGTCTCATTGTCTACAATTATTTATTGGCATTTTCTCATTAGCCCTCCATAATTTGGATTCCAGCCCTGCCATATCGCTGAACTGACTCTCACAAATTCAAACTAACATCTATATTATAGTATTCTATGGACACTTTGCAGTCTTTATCGTATTGAAGCTTACGGTCCTTAAGGTTTTTACTTCTTTGCTTCTTGTAGAACCATGAAAACAGTTTTGTGAAAAGATCTAATTGCTTTTATTTTGAAAATAATTTTAATTATTAATCATTAAAACTAAACATTTAGATTTATTAAATATTTATCAAATATTATTTATTAAATATTATTTAATACAATTAAAATAATTAAATAATTGATTAATGCCCATTACCCACAAATCACCCAATCCTCAAAGAACGCTCTCTCACTTTCTTTCTGTCCTTGGTATTTCCGTATAAAATTATTATGTTTTATAATTATTCTAGGATATACAGCAAACTTCAATAAGGAATTTATATGACTCAGCCCTATCCTGGGGGATGCATATTCTGTCCCAGAGGCTCTCCCCATCAGTGTTGTTTACTATAGAACCCTGAACGTTCCAGGGTGCCTGGAAATCAAATGGCACTGTGCCTCTTGAGAGTGAAACTAGAAAGTCAGGGGGTAATCTGCAGTTCAGCTATAACTGAACATCAACAATTTTGGCCGAAAAGCACCATGTTTAAAAAAAAAAATTAAAGGAGTTATACTTATGTGAATCTGATTTTCTTAAGTTAACCACATCAAGGAAATAATAATTAAAAGAAAACAGAAATCATAAATAATAATGTGTTCCATTGTCCAAAATAATATGTTTGAGGATTTTTCTTCCTTTGTTAATACACATTTAAGTTACTCCCTTCCAAGTTACTTATGTCATAATTTGCCAATTCATTAAGCTTCCCTAAATTTATGGCCATCTGTTGTTCTATTTTTGCTGAAGCAGAACAACGCAAAAATGCATTAAACTACACGGTGATTCATTTTGCACCTTACTCAAGACTGGCAGTTTCACAATTAAAATGAAACTGTTATTTTGGTAGATGGAATGATGGTCAATGGAGCATCACTCCATCTTCTGTTGACTCCAGAAGAACTGAAATTAACCTTACTAGAGCTGTCTGATTTGGCCAGCCATGGGGTGTTGCTTGAGGAAGTTGGGGGTGTCACTTTTTTCTCCCACTAAGTAGAAAAAGAGAGGAATAGACAACAAATAAAAGAAGACAAAAGAAAAAGGAAATGAAGGAAATCGAATCTTTCATTACAGCCTATATAGCAATGCCTGAATTCCAAAATTAAGTTCAACAGGTGCCTTGTTCCAAATAAAATGCAAAGATATTGGGAGAAGCAACACATTTAGCCTTAATAGTAATCTCTGCCTAAAGGTTTGCATAAAGGGAACCAGGCAAAATGCATAAGTCCTTTGGGCTCCCAAGACAGAGACGATATGACTTAGGACCGTGAAACACCAACACTACAGTTCACAATAGTGAACTGAGCTACTGAGCCAAGCCTTAAAGTTCATTAACAACAAAAGAAATGACCAGCTATCAGAGACTACGTCTGGAGAAGGAAATGCATCAGACCATCAGGTGTGGAGTTCCTAAAATTCAGAAGTCTGAAAGCTATTTGTGAACTAAAGGAATCATAAAGACGAAATATACAGATCTAACCCGTTTGTCTCTTTTCACCTGCCTGTTCCTTACTATATGAATTCTGATATATGTCTTAGCTGTCAGACTGAAATAGAAATCATACAGCTGGAAACTTATGAGAGATATTCCCCAACCTATTCTTTATTTTGAGTTCCTTCTCTCACCTTCTAATCAATTTTTTAACCTTTGTTTGTCTTTTTTATTTTAAGACAGCTCATCTGTAGTCAGACATATCCATCTGTGGCCTTAACTTATTCATCAAAATAGCAATTTCAGATTTCTAAGTTTCTACTAGACCTTTCAATATGCAATGCAGAAATGAACTCATGGCTCATTTGGTTTTCCCCACCACAATGTTTTTTGGTAATTATCAGTTCTGCAAGAGTCTTATCTTTCTAGTCTTCCATTTTCAACGTTGCTGAGTTATTTTAAACTTTTTATCTTTATGCCCAGTTACTCAACCCAGGAGGTGCCATCATGATGACTCCTATTTCAGAGAATTACTTTTAACCATTACTTTTTCTCTTTCATGTTTTCTCTATGCCTATCTAAATCCTTATCATGTCACACATGGATTCACCCAGATACCCACCAAAATTTCCATGCCCATTCTCTTTTTCCTTCTGCTATCAGAAAAATATGTCCTATGTCCTAGATTGCTCTCTAGCTAGTTAATTTTCCATGTAAAAACTATTATTGCTCCTATATGACTCACAGAATAAGACCTAGACTCCTTAGGCTATCAAAATTCTAGATGAGTATTTCTCAAACAACCCCAAACATTCCACATAATCAATCAAATATTGTTTTAAGTCTTCCACGGTATGAATCCCTATACCAGGAAGATGAGTGTATTAGAATTGCTGCTGGAACAAATTACCATAAATTTAGTGGCTTAAAATGACAGAAATTTATTATTTTACAATCTGGAGATCAGAAGTACAAAATGAATTTTAGGGAGCTAAAAGCAAGGTGTCAGGAGCACCCCCCTCCCTTTGAAGGTTCTCAGAGAGGAAATGTTCCCCTGAGTTTCCCAGCTTCTAGAACTGCATTTTTTTCATTCCTTCATCTTCAAGGCCAGCAGCATATCTTCAAGCCTCTCTCTTCACTACCTTCACTTTGTCTTATCCTCTCTGATAAAATCTCCTTGTGCTTCCCTCTTACAAGACACCTGTGACTGCATTTTGGACCCATTTAGTAATCTAGGAAAATCTTACCATCTCAGGATTCTTAATTACATTGAGGTAACATTGACAAATTCCAGAAATTGGAGGTGGTTATCTTTAGAGGCCATTATTCAGCCTAGGACAGCAGGTAATACTCTCTAAACGGTTTTCAAAGCAAATTTTTTGTGTCTTGTACAGGTTCCCCTACCCCACCCTTATCCAAACCTTGGAATGCCTTTCGCTCCACCAGTTTCATTTTTCTAGGCAAAAGTCACATAACATTTTATTTAACAAATATTAGATAGTACTTACTCTGTCCAAATGAATTCATTAGGCACTGTGTGGAGTATAAATATGTGATCCTGCCCTCACCAAGCAAAAATTTACTGAAGAAAAGAAACATGCGTTGAATAAATATGAGTGGAAAGAAGTTATTTATAGTCACCAATCCCATTTATTCACCTTCAGTTTTTCCTTCAACCCCCTCTAATCAGGTTTTGTCCCTAACACTTCACCAATACTGCTCTTACCAAGGACCACAATGACATTCATGTCAGCCTAAGTCCATTAGGTCACTTTTGTGTTTTTATTGTACTTGATTTAATATATTAACAGGTTATGGGGATTAAAATTTGAACACCTTTGAGGGGGCATTATTCTGTCTACCACTATACATAGCTGATTTTTAAAAAATCAATTTGACAATCATCTTTAATTGGTGAGTTTTCTCCATTTACATTTAGTGAAACTGTTGATAATTTGGGTCT
The DNA here is from genome assembly GCF_008692025.1 of Phocoena sinus. NCBI lineage: Eukaryota > Metazoa > Chordata > Mammalia > Artiodactyla > Phocoenidae > Phocoena > Phocoena sinus. The sequence continues at coordinate 66,175,348 of NC_045769.1, forward strand.
TATATCTATCATTTTACATTTGATTTCTTCTCGTTTTGCTTCTCCCATTTCTTCTCTCTCCCTGCTTTTTAAATTTTTTCTTTGTTATGTTCTTATCCTATTTGCTATCTATTATATTAGGATTTATAAATTTCTAAATTTAAATTCAGTGATTTACTGTGAGATTTTACTGTGCACATTTAACTTTCCACCATTATAATTTTTATTGCTTAAATTTTATAAAAATGTATCTGTTAACTTGGTGGCTTTTTGTACACTCACATTTGCAATTGCATCTTTCATTTCTTCAGAAATGTTCATACATAAATGGTTGTTTCTTGCTTTTGTTGACACTCTCTCATAGTGCTTCCTCATGTATTCAATAATCTTCATTTGTGAGCATGTCATTTTATCTTAGTTGTGATAGTCCTATGGCTCTAATTTTGGGAAAACTTTTCTTTAGGTAGTAGATGTTTCTATGTCTGCTGTTCTTCAGAAAAAGAGGCATTGTTGAATCACTTCAGACTCCCTGAGGTTTTTAATTCAGAATGGAAGATAAGATAAAATACAATAAATGACTCAATAATATCAAAGTAATTGAGTAATAAAGTGACAGAAATACATTTTATTTAAATATATTTATCTTTTCTTTATGGGATCATTGATTTTCGTTCCTTCAATAAGCTTCAACCAGCCACAGTTTTCATCTTTTGGATGTTGATATTTTTAAAACATTGGCCAGTAGGAATCTCTTTTTAGGACTCCTGTGTCCTCTTGAAATTACTCTATTAATCAGTGAAATCTTACTTTCTTTTGGGTGCACTAATATATCCTCGACCTATCTTGTATCTTCACTGACCCAGGCATGAAATTTTCAAAAGCACCTTGGATTTTTAAATTTGAGAATGGTATTAGAAATTGTGATCAAGGAGCTACAGTGGTTCATGTTGCAGAGTAACAGTGCTCCTAGATCATTTCAGTGTTCAGAGGTACAAAACAAACACTTGCATTTCTTTAAATGAGTACTTCCTATTGATATTTCTACTTACTTCTATCTAACACTATGGTGCTTCTATTTAATCTTCTATAAGTGAATCAGTAATTGTATGGTTTTTACTTATAGTAAAAATATTAATTTCTAACAAAATAAACATACTTAAAGATTCTTTGTATATCAATCCAAAAATAATAATATTAAAAAATAAAACTACTAAATCAAGTTCAAGGTTTTCTATATAGATATTTCTGCTTCTAGTATGCATTCTAACAGACATATGTATACAATTTACTTTGTTTTAGAGTCATTCATAACTCATTCTACATGGCTACAGCAGTATTTACTTGTGTGATTTGTGGCAGTTTATTTAAATTTGAAGGTGTTATCTTTCCAAACAGATGACAGTTCCATATTCTTCAAAAGTTTCATGTTTAGGTGTTAACAATTAGATTCTGATAGTGGTGGAAATAAGTTCTATCGGTCTACTTTATGAGATGTGGAAGAAAAAAACAATCAGCAATTTAATCTCTGAAGCCCTATATAAAGTGTTTCATTTAGCCACCATCTGGTCTATCTGCTATGGTTAAATGCATGGTTATATGCATAGATTCATATGTATGACTTCAGGCTGGGCAAAACAGTTCTGTCTTCTATGTTAAGTTTCAAACAATATTAAAATCTACATGTTTTCACATATTCACAATTTTAACTTTGTAAATTCCTGTTCTAACATATTTTATTTATCTTACTCATTTTAAAAAGCTTAAAGTCACTTTCTTTTTATAAAACATAATATTCCCTTACAACCTTAATATATTTTGCTGTGCACTGTTATGCCAAGGCTTGTAAATGTATACATTCAATTCCAAATTAATATTATCACTTAGTATCATTTAATTATTTATTTTGTTCCACAGGGATTGTGAGAAAGATATCTAGTATCTTGATGTCATATTATTGCTAAGTTAGTATACATAAAATATGTGTTCTGAAACTTTGTCTGAGATCCTCTCCCATCTCAAAATTCTGAATATATAAAACTGGAATCTTTCTGAATTGTAGAAAGTCTAATGAAGCATTCCAATGTATCTATTACTAAAATACTATATGAATTTAAATTTCTTAAAGTCAATTAAAATACTGGAAAAATGGAATTCATCAAGAACAAAGTAATTAGATTACTAAAGTATTGTCACAAAAAAATGTAAGACTTGTACCTTGAAACCTTCCTAAATACAAATTTTTCTATAGAATAATAAAGTTATTATTCTATAGAATAGAATAGACTTAACACATTTTCCTCTTTAAATATTTAAATAAAACTCTACATTTTTAAGAAAAAATTGACATTGAAATAACTAAATAATTTTTAAAGACATCTAGCCTTAGGCAACTAAGACTCTTATTTCCTACCTATGTTATATCATGAATACAAAATTTGAATTTCTTTATGAACTGGACACTATCTAAAAAGAAATAATCACTGGTTTACAAATAGGTAATGCTAAGGATTTTTAGTTGCATATAATATGTTCACAGAGTCATTCTGTCCTTTTAGCTAGGACCATACACTGCAGCAAATTATTGACTTAAGTTTTTTACCTTTTACAATAAAATCAGTTTACAATCACGTATTTTATATTTTTGTTTTATTCGCAGATCCCATCCCAAATAATCATTTCTGAAACCCCAAGATATCTGAATACATTTTAAGGTTGAGTAAGTTTATGTAATGTGATTTTATAAATCATAGTAGCCAGATTTCTTCAAGGTAAGAAATCTTTTTTGTCTCCAAAGCAAAGATTGTCTAACCTGTAAAAATAGAGCTGCTTACATGTACACATACTGAAATCTCAGGATCCACTCAATGTTTCTTGCTAGACTGGGGTTCCTAATTTAAAGCATGTGTCCTCTGCCTTCTTGTCTTGTGCTGTCTAGGCTTACTCTGAGTAGAGAATTATTCTGTTTTGATGAATTTCCATTACTCGAATGTGTTATCCTTAACAGCTAAATGCTCTCCTGGGTGTTCTGAGTCCTTTAGTTTGAGGGACAGCACATCACAAAGCTCAAGGCTTTTGGTGACGGTGCCTCAAAGGCTCAGGCATCTTCTAGGCAATCTGAGGGGTTCCTAGCACTCCCAGAAGCAGGAATTCTAGAAGCATGTGGAAACTTGATACAAATGTGGACTTAGGTAACTCCAGAACAGAGGAAGAGGAAGAACCTGTCCATTTAGAAGATTAGTATCTCCTGATAGGAGAATAAATTAGCACATAGCTTCAGAAGTTCATACTCAGGTACAACAGTGATAAATGAAAAATCATGTAGGCTACATATATAAAAATGTCACTCCTCTAGTTTTATTCAATATTCTTTATGTAGTTTTGTCATTTCTTCTGAGTATTTGAGTGGTAAAATTCATTTCCCATACATACCATTAACCTAATTGGTTAAAATGGGTTTCTTTTAGGTCTCAGGATATCGTAGATGTCTAAGGATATCATGGTCTCTGGAACCATCAAGAGGAAATGATAATTTGAATCATCTCTGTTATATCAATATAACACTGTATAGGTCAAGAATCATAACCGTCTACTCCTTTCTGAATAGGAGTAGAATGTTCCTCTGTTTATGAAATAGAGACACACTTATGGTAGACTGATCTGAACTTGAGACAAAAACAGGGCACCTGATAATTTCATGGAATCTTATAGGAAAAATTAAGAGGTATAGAGGTATGACACAGAAGCTAAAAAAAAAGATTCAGTTGTGATTCCTAACTAAAACAACAAAGTCTTCTGAACTGAAACACTTTGGGGCCATGGTCTACAATGTTGGTCCCAGAAAGTACAGAGGAGGCAGGGAGGAGGAACCAAAGGAAAAATATCAATGATTTTCCCACATCTGGTCCTCATCTTGCTGACTCATTCCAGTGTGTTGGGTTCTATGCCAAGTTAATACAAAATCATTACTAAATGCTAAATATTATATTGTGGTAGAAAATAAAATCATAGATTTAGAAGTTAAAATGAGACTTTGTGGACTTCCCTGGTAGCGCAGCGGTTAGGAGTCCACCTGCCAACGCAGGAGACACAGGTTTGAGCCCTGGTCCAGGAAGATCCCACATGCCACAGAGCAACTAAGCCCGTGCGCCACAATTACTGAGCCTGCGCTCTAGAGCCCATGAGCCACAACTAGTTAGCCCACGTGCCACAACCACTGAAGCCCGTGTGCCTAGAGTCCGTGCTCCCCAACAAGAAAAGCCACCACAATGAAGAGGAGTCCCCGCTCGCTGCAACTAGAGAAAGCCCGCATGCAGCAACAAAGACCCAACACAGCCAAAAATAAATGAATAAAAATAAATAAATTCATTAAAAACTTAAAAAAATGAGACTGTTATTAATTTTTTTTAATTTAATGCATAAAAATCATTATATTATCTGTCTGTTTTTGCATAATAATATTACCACAAACTTAGCAACTTAAACAAGACATGTTTATAATCTCAGTTTCTGTGAGCACTCTATAGCTGAGTCCTCTGCTGTAGGGGTCCACAAAGCTACAATCAATGTATCAGCCAGGGCTGCTTGTGCCAAACATTGTGTTAGGTGCTAGAGATACAAATATGAAAAATCTGAACACAATCTACTCCTCCATGGATTCTACCATATAATGGGAGAGTTTCACCTATGGATAGATGATTTCAGTATAATATGTTATTTAGTATATAGATGAGCTAGGATTTAGTGATTGGATGTGCATGGTAAGTTAAGGGCGCCAGTCAATATGGACACTTGGGTTTTAACTTAAGCAGCTGTGTAGCTTGTGAGCCATGCATTGATGTTGAATACACAGGAGTAAGAACTGTCAACAGCTCGCCATTAAATATACCTCCTTAGAATAAGATAATGATACTTTATTAATACCCATAAAGTCTGTTTTCTATTACACATTTACATATAAATAAATATGTACAGGCATTGTAAAAATGTCTACTACAGAAAGATCTCATTTCGTTTTCCTTATCCTTAATTAGCAATGTCATTCCCTGACATGGCTGATTGAGCCAAGAGTAGCTACCCAACCCCAGAGGAACTAATCCATCAATCTGAATTAATCAGTTTCCCTTTTGAGAATTTGAACTAAGATATATGGAAACCTAATAAGCTGCGAGCTGAGGTAATGCCAGATCATTAGAGTAAAGGTCCATGAACTCCTACAGGCGCGCTCCCTGGAGCTTCATGTTTTCCAGCCTTGCCGAAATCTGGTTGTTCTGTTTTTCTTTAAATTTTTAAAATATGCATTTTTGCAATAAATATCTTTAACTTGGGCTAAGTTAAGGAGGCTTTTATTGTCTTCAAACAATTTTCCCTGTCCCAAATACTTTGAAGACTGTTGATGTCTATCAGAAAAATCAAGGAACAAATCTTAGACTCCATCCCAGTATCATGAGATGAGTTGTTTCTACCTGATTTTAAACACAGAAAAGCCATCTAGATTAAGGAGCCATATTTGTCAAATCTGATTTCTTCCTTTATGGGTCTTTTATGTAACCCAGTATTTTTATTAGTAATGTAAATTTATATGTCTTAGCTTACCAATTATATGGTAGAATTCTAAAGGAAGAGGATCAAGGTTCTTTGGTAGCCCCAGAGCACCTAGAGTAGGAGTTTAATTAATACTTGCTGGCTCTTGTATTAGTTTTTGGTATTACTTGCATTGAGAAAAAAAAATGTGTCCTATTAAATGCAGAAGAAAGCAAGTCTTCACTCAGAACATAAAGCAAGTGTCATCATTATAATCAGGTATCACTCAAGGAGGAATGCGATGGAATTCTGAACATGTTATTTCAAGTTATTATGGGGGGCCAAGAATATCCATTTTTTATCTTTATCCTTTCCTCAGGGGTTTTACAAAATTAAGGCAATTTTTCTCCACCAAGTATGATGTATCTGTCACTTGAACTACATTGAAATTTTAGGGAATGCTCTAGAAAACCTAGTTAATTACTGTATGTACCATGTCTATACATCTTCATATCTAATATAATAGAATTTGAAAACTGGTTATTTATAAAATTATATGCATATTGATCCAAAATTCTTTTTTTCTATAAAATATTACTGTGACTTTATTTAGGACATATTTATGGTCACATTCTAACTATGAGGCATTGTGCTAGGGACAGGTCTACTGTGGGAGAGAAGACACAAAACCTGACCTTGAGGATCTTACAACCCACTATAATTTTATATTTACATTTATAAAAAATTTAAACTATATACAAAAGACAAAACAATCTATATGGAGTGTTTTATACAATTTGTGCCAAGTCATTGACCCCACTTCTAACATTTTTATGATGAACTACAGTGCCCAGAACAAGCAAATCTTCCCCCTCTGCCCTTGAAAATGTATTTTCTTATTTTCTGTACTTATGTTAACTGTCATTCGACTTAAATAGAACATTCGAAGGTATAAATATCTGCAGAAAGTTTAAATCCATTGATAATTAATTTCATAATTTAGAATCTGATTACTTTCTCTGCAGTGGAAATATTACTTTCATGATGGCAAATGTACAGGGAAATGATGTATGGAAAGGTGCTTTGGGGAGCGTGTGAGACTGAGTGAGACATTTTTCAGGGCACTATCTCATCAGATAATTGTATTCGGCTGACAAACAAGAGAGAACTTGGACTGGCAGATTAAGGAATCGATCAACTAGATTAACAGAAAAGAGTTGCCCTTAGAAAATCATCTTTGTCATGCAAATATTACCAGAAATCAAAACCACTAGTAAGCCTAAATTCAAATGGAGCATCTGATATCAGAATTTCTCTAAATGTCACAATTTTCTCCCAGTTTTGTTTTGCTTGAAGTCACTTTCATCACTTGTTTAAAACAGTTTGCTTTCAGATCATATTCAGATATTAAAATGTAGATATTGAATACATTAAAGCTGATTTTCTCCCCATTTTTCATAATATCAAGTCCCTGGAGAAGCTCTTAACTCTGAATTTTAGGTCAGCTCTCTGGACATTCACTTATGAGATAGATCAATTTGTTTCTTTCCTCTTTCTGAACCACCTTCCAAAGGAGACACTGACTATATGACTTATGATTTCAGCTCCACTTAATTCCTTCTATCTGAACTGTTTCGTTTATCTGAAACATTCTCTGCATCTGAAACATTTCTGCCTTCATTAGTTGAATCATTTAAACTACACCTACTATCCTGTCCCCCTTCACCCAGCTTTATAACAGAACATTCTTCATTCATTTTCTTCAATTTTACACTAAAAAACAAGGGTTTCCAACCTTAAATGTCTCTTCATTCATGCATAATGAATCTGCCCCCAGAAAGCTTCTTTTTACAGTAACAGATATGAAAGAATCTTTCCTTTAGCTTTTTTATTCAAAGAAATGATTTTTATAGGACAACTAGAAACACATTGTTCAGAACATCTCCTCAAGTTAAAAATCACAAATTTTAAAACTCCAGCCAAATGTCACCTTTCCAAATGTTTTACACATTTTTAGTTGCTGAAGCACTACACTGGCCAAAAGAGTGAGTTACTTCTAAAGTAGCAAAAGGAATAGTGAATCTACGTTAAAAAAATTTTTTTAAAGTTAGTTTCCTAAGAGGTTTCTTGGCTCTTAGTAAAACACAGAACTTGAAAACAACACTATATGAAACAACTTATTTTATTAGTATTTTTTCCTTTTTACCAAATACCAGGAATTGATATAACTTCAAAGCAGAAGAGGTAACATATACAATCATCCTGTGAGTGCAAACATATGTCGAATTCCCAGGATCACTGCTCTTTTTTCAAATCTTGCTCATGTGAGCTAGCATTTTGGGTCTGTCACCTCTCCTTATTAGGAAACAGAAACTTGATATAAATGATGCGTTTTCCCCTGTGTCTCCAAATGTTTCACTGTTTATAATTATTTACACAAGCATCTTGTGATTCTTTTCTAAATCTAAATTCATAAAGAAACATTACAATCCAATTAATTACAGAAGCCACAAGCAGTATATATTGATAGAAGTATATTGTCTGCCAGTTTTATTTGTATTTTGGTGGCTTAAAAATACCTGTTAAGCTGAAGACTTTAGGCTTAAAACCAAAAACCATGTTTCTCCATCTAATATTCCAACTAGCTTGTGTGGTCTTTTTATAGAGTTGACACTTCTACCTTAATTAGTCCAATCATCAAACCCATATCTGCTGTCTTGTCCACCCTTACATTTTGCTTTATTTGCTTTCTCTTAGGTACTTATTTTGCTTACTAATATACTTTGCACTGTGATTCCTGCTGTTTGGTTTCTTACCTTAATCCAATGCCAGGCTTTCTCTTCCTCTAAAATGCATGTTTCCTTCCTCTCTCAGGTCATTATGAATTAATGAATATTATGAATATTTGCAATTCTTCTCAAGTGTAGAAAGTGTTGGTATAGTTTTTCAGGCACTACACTAGGGATCTTGAATGATTTTGGTAAACTAAGTTGTTTTGTTTACTGGTTATTTTCTAACTTATAAAATGGAAGAGGTAGGTAAGATCAGGTTTAAAAACTGGTGAAGTCCATTCTCTACGTCTATACGGGGAGGGGGAAGGGTAAACTGGGACGAAGTGAGAGAGTGGCATGGATTTATATATACTACCAAATGTAAAATAGCTAGCTAGTGGGAAGCAGCCACCTAGCACAGAGAGATCAGCTCAGTGCTTTGTGACCACCTAGAGGGGTGGGATAGGGAGGGTGGGAGGGAGACACAAGAGGGAGGAGGTATGGGGATATATGTATATGTATAGCTGATTCACTTTGTTATAAAGCAGAAACAGACGCACCATTGTAAAGCAGATATACTACAATAAAGATGTTAAAAAAACCAAACAAACAAACTGGTGACGCTTTGGGCAAATTCCAACGACAGACACCTGATATGTCTGTGCGCCTTATTTATTTTTTCTTAATGCTAATTTTCACTCCTTAAAATAAGGAATCTTTTTCTTTAGGTTATCATAGGACCCAACTTACTCTATTCTCTTACATCAAGTTCAGTTCACACATTTATAGCCTGCCTGGTCCTGGCAGGCATCTAAGTTTGCAGCTCTGAGCTAGAAGATGTCTAACCTTCCATAGCGCCATAGGAAGGTAATAAATAATAAACTGAAGAATATTTTTCTTACAGTACATTCAATTCCATTACTGATTCATTATTGAACATTAGACCATGAAACTGAGGTATTAGGACATTAAATGTGGACAAACAATATAAGTCCCATTAGCCTACAGGAGAAGCAATGAATGATCTCATTTAATTTGTGGAAAGTTGAATAGCAGAAACTCTGCAAATGAAATTAAGTGCTATGCCTCAGAGCTCTCAAAGGGGAGATTTGAGTTCCAGGATACAGCAAATAACAGGCAGTGTCTTTAGCTGTAATTTTGAAATGGTTAGTTGGCAAAAGATATTAAGAAGGATGTAAATGATCTAGCCCTACAGGAGCTGAGAAGTGTCCATGTCAATGAAGCTCTCAAGGTTCTAAAGTGAAATAAAAATGTTAGATTTTTATTTTTACTGTCCATTGATTGCATAATTTCCAATTTTCCCACTCATTCCCATATCTCCTCCAAAAAAGCTAGGTTTAAATATTGGTGAGATTCTTAATCAGACCTTTCAACAGGTTCAGTGATCCTTTTTTTATAACTGCTTTAATCATTTTTGACACTTTCTGCTCTACCATCACTTTGGCACATTTGCTGATTTCCATGAGTTGTAAATTCTGGGACACACTGAAGTTATCTTCCACTTTCACTCAACTTACTTCGAAAATTTGTCTTAAGAATATACGCAGGTGAAAGCACGGCTGTGATGTAGAGGTTGTAAATGGGGCAAAGTGAAGGCAGCTCATGGCTCTGCAGGTGAAAACTGTACAATATTGCACACAACCTTCAGCATAATTACTGTGTCTAGTAAATCATTATAGATAGTAGACATTTAAACAACTTTATTTTGTATAGACTTTTTATTGAAGTCATGTAAAAGTTTCTTCAAATCGTTTGTTAGTCTATAATTTAAAACATGGCAACTATCTCAACCTTACAGCAGTAGAGATTTTCTCATTTCTCTTCTTGCTTTTACGAATTTGTCAAGAAATAACCTTGTTTTCATCCAATAGTCAGATCTGGTATATTGGATGGAGCATTAAGCATGGAAATAGAAGATCTGATTTTGAATCTTGACTCTGCTACTTGATGGCTTAACATTTTCTTAGAAGAGTTCCTTAACTTCAGTGATTGCCCATTTTCACATCAGGTCAATGGGGATAAAAGTACCTACCCCATCAAGTTGTTAAGAGCACTAAATAAAGTGACAGGTGTCAAAGATTTTGTAAATAGTTGATCACTATGTTAGGTATTGATACTAGTAATTTCTGTTAGAAATTATGTTTAGACTTAGCATGTGTTTAAATGGCAATTGACTCCGTGAATTGGCCTCATTCATATCGGCTTGAATGCCCTAATTAATTATAAGGCAATAAATAAAGTTATTCTGCTACATTTAAATGACTACTAGATAACTTGTCTAGACAGGCTGATGGTGGGACCATTTAAAGCTCTTCTAGTAACCTCATTGTGTCCAACTTCCAAAGCAATGACTAATGGTCCTAAAATTCACTTTTAAAACGAACTGAAGATCAACAATATTCTGATAGAGATTTTCTGTATATAACTTTAAGGTAAACTTCTTTTAAAAGTTTATAAATAACATGACAACAAAGTAAAATGATGTGAATCATTCAGCCCTCCTAGAAAATCCCTAACAGCATCATGTTTTTAATTAAAATATAATTCACAATGCAATGAATTGCACAGATCTGAAGAGTAAAATTTGATGAGATTTACAAATGCATATGACCATGTAACCCACATCTTAGAAAAATACAGAATATTTCCATTTCCATTACTTCAGAAAAGTTCCCCATGCCTTCTTCCAGTCAATATTCCCGTATGTAACCACTGTGATTGTTCTTATTATAATAGATGATTTCACTTATTTAAATTTTATAAAAATGGAATCATACTATATGTACTGTTTTTTGTGTCTGGCTTCAAAATGTTTTGATGATTCATCAATGTAGACTTATTTGTTCATTTTTGTTTATTGCTGAGTAGTATTCTATTGACTGAATATATCACAATGTTATTTCACCTTCATGTTAATTGGACATCTGTGTTGTATCTAGTTTGGGGACAGTAAAAACAAAACTTTTAATAGACATATATTTCCTTTCTTTCTAGAAGTGGCATTGCTGGGTCATAGGATAAGCACGTATCTAATTTTAAAAGAAATTGCCAAAATATCATTCAAAATAGTTGCACTATTTTATACTTCCACCTATAATAAATGTTTCAGATGCTCTGCACCTTCATCAAAATTTGATATACTATGTCATTTTAATTTTAGCCATTTTATTTAGTACATGTGATATAGTAATTCATATTTTAATTTGATGTTTACTGATGACTAATGATTTTGAACACATTTTTATATAATTATTTAGCTACTCATATATCTTCTTCTGTGAAGTTTGTTAATTTGCCCATTTTTAAAGTTGACCTGTTTGCCTTCTTATTATTGCTTTGTCCAGGTTCTTAGGGAATACCCACATTCCTCGTTAAGTGGGCCCATCCATTTTCAAAATAAAGAATCTCCCCCACGTCAAATCATTCTTGTGCTTTGAATCTCTCTCACGGCAGAAGTCCTGTCCCATTTAAAGGCTCACCAGACCCACTAAGGATAATCTCTCTACTTAAACTAATTTGGGATGTTAATTACACCTGCAAAACTCCTTCATGCTAGCAGAGATTAGGGTTTCATTTAATGACTGGGAGGAAGTATGTATACATCAAATGGATGGGAATCTTGGGATCATCTTAGAATTTGGCCTACTATAAAAATTGACCTTGTATTCAGCAATGTCACTATATCTACTCATTGGTTCTGACATTTGCTTTGTAGAATACTTAAAATTCTTTATGTAAATAATCAAATAGTGATAATTTTATTTCTTTTTTACCAATCTTTGTATACTTTATTTATTTCTCTTATTTTATTGAATTGGTCAGGCCTTCAGTTCTTTTTTTTTTTTTTTTTTTTTTTTGCGGTACGCGGGCCTCTCACTGTTGTGGCCTCTCCCGTTGCGGAGCACAGGCTCCGGACGCACAGGCTCAGCGGCCATGGCTCACAGGCCTAGCCGCTCCGCGGCATGTGGGATCTTCCTGGACCAGGGCACGAACCTGCGTCCCCTGCATCGGCAGGTGGACTCTCAACCACTGCGCCACCAGGGAAGCCCCCTTCAGTTCATTTTTGATAAAAGCGGTGAAAACAGATATCCTTCTCTATTCCTAATTTGCTGAGTGTCTTTATCATGAATGCATGTAACATACGGTCAAATTCCTTTTAAATGACAGTTTATAATTACATAATCAATTTCTTTAACAGCTATTGGGTAGTCAGATTTTCTATCTCGTATTTTATTAGTTCTGGCTGTGATCAGATAAATACTTTGTAATATTTTATTTTAAAAAATGTGTTGGATACACTAATATGTATAAAATAGATAACTAATAAGAACCTGCTGTATAAAAAATAAATAAATTAAAAACAATGTGTTGGGACTTATTTTATGGCCTACTATATGTTCTATTTGGTGACTAGTCCATGTGCCTTTGAAAAGAATGTCTATTCTTTTCTGCAGGATGTCTCTTGTTGGTCATAATGTTATACAAATATCAAATAGGTCAAAGTAGTTGATAATGCCATTGAAAGCTTCTATACACTTATTGATGCTGTGTCTAGTCATTCTTTCAATTATTAGTGATAAAGGGGCATAAATATCTCCAATGATCATTGTGAATTTTTCTATTTCTACCTTTAAATCCTGATAATATTTTGCTTCATGTGTTTCAAATATTTTTTATTTATGATTATATTATCTTTCTGATTAATTTAATCTTTTATCATCATCAAATAACATTCTTTGTCATTGGGAACACAACTTGTGTCTTAAAGTCTACTTTATTTGATATTAACATAGCCACACTGTCTTTCTCATGTTGTTTTCATGGTATACCTCCTTTCATACTTTTGTTTCAACTTCTCTAAATCTTTAAATTTAAAGTTCATTTCATGCAGGTGGCATAAATTCAGTCTTGTTTTTAATATTTTCCCTCTGTATATTTCTATAACCCTCCCACCTGCCCATTTGTGTACTATTAGCTTAATATATTTTATATCTACATGTTACGAACCCTACAATCCAATGTTATAAGTTTTGCATTAAGCAACAATATCTTGTTTTGGCATTTTCTTTTGGTGGAAATCACTACTTCTACTCTGCTTATTATTTTAAACATTAGACATTAGACGTAATTTTAAAATAAATTTGCTTTTTCATTTAAAATAATCTAAATGGACTTTATTTATTTAAACATTTGCCTTTTACCTTAGCCACCAGGATATTCTTAGCTTCTGACGGCTTTTTAACTATAGACTAAAAAAGAGAATCTGGAAAATACCTGATTATATTTAAGTAGAGGGAAGGTTAAAAAATTAATATTAACTGGGGACCCTTATGTGTGGCAAAAGAATTGAAGAAAATTTGAAAGTGTTCAGTAAGACCAAAACAAAAAAGTGGGTAGGCATATCTTAGAATCCATGGAAAATACATCATAATTAATAATGGTAGATAACTTTTAAAAATCATAGGCATTATGTAATATCTGCTTTTCTAGTTGGTAGTTATAACCCATACACAACTTCGCCTAACCTCATAATATATTATGTTCAAAGATGTTAATAATGATTCTATCCACCTAGAAAGAAATATATTTTCCTAATCCTCACAACATTACCAATTTTATTTTATGTAAATATTATTTGTTCTAGTTGACTGCTCTGACCGGAGTTTACCTATTATTAGAAATAACTATAGTAAGTCTTTCTAATCCAAAAGATAGTCTTGGGTATACTTTTAGACATAAAGGCTGATCCTGGTGAAAATATTTTTCCCATTTTCCTATAAATTGAGAATCCTACTGGGGTGTGATTATTAAAACAACATCATCAACAACAACAAAACTCTTGATGCTCTCTCTTATCCACAGAGAGAGACAACTGTTGAAAAAGGTATAAATATAAACCTATAATGTAATGTAATGGTGTTCCGTAAGTGAAGAAAGGATCTTATTGCTTTTCTCAAATGTACTCAAAAAATTGCTTTGGAATCACGTATCACTTGTGCACATTAAGATGCCATTGGCTCCATATTTGTATGGGGGTGACACGTGACTAATGTCTCAGGGAATATATATACATCAGGATTAAACAGGTCTTCATTTTCAACAGTTTAACCAAGTTTCTCCTTATTGTTATTTAATAATTCACTAACTACTGCCAAAGTTGTAGAAGATTCCATTTTAGAATCCTTTTCTACACTAAAGGAAACAGAAGCCACCTCCACAGGTGCATGCACACACATACATGCACACACACACGTAAATGTTGTACCTCTATTCTTATCATCCTGAAAGTTATATATTATGACCAACTACTTATCTTTATAAAATTTAGATAAATTACAATAACATTCAATATTTTAAAATCCAAATGTCTTCTGATTCCAAGAGTAGACAACAGTTATGTCTTTGATGCAGAAGCAGACACAATAATTAGTGTTGGCCACTGATTTACATACTTTTTCCTAATCATCACATTATTCCTTTAAAATAAATGTTATTACCCCTGTTATTATAAACAAAGAAATTAAAGCTCAGAGAATTTAAGCAACTTAGCCAAAATCACAAGCTAGGAAGTGCCAAATTTGCAAAGTATTACCTTAAACATGATTCAATGAGGAAATGGTTTTGAAAGCACATTTTGTGGGGCAAATGCTTTTCTAAGCACATCACCTTCACAGAGCAAGTGAGGATCCTTTATTACTTACCCTCTTTTAACTCTGTTCTTCTTCAGTGGTTCACCACAATTGTAATTAAATAATTACTTGTTATTGTCTCCCTTCCTTGCTGGATTATAAACACCATGAGAGCAAAATTGTGTACATTTTGCTGCTGCTGCTGCTGCATTTTAGCTTTTAGAATGGTGCTTTGCATACCTCAATCTATTTGTGAAACAAATAGCTGAATGATTATGCAGCAAGTCTCTAATAAGTGAGCAGATTTCTTAGGATGTATCACAATTTCCACAGTTCAGATAATTCTAGGTTACTACTGTGTAAATTGGACTTTGCATAAAAGACTGTGTGCGATCACAATAAATCCTCAGTTTATGATTCCACTGTTTAGTTTTCACTATAATTTCATCTTAAGTTCTTGGGAAATGATGACAGTTGTTATTTACTGCTTAGCACTGGTATAACAGAGATGAATGCCTTTAAATCAGCACATTGTCATAGAAAATAGTTTCACTATGTCTTCCAAGCATGAGTAGCCAAATGTTATGTGTCATTATGATTATATAATAATTATATTAGCTAAAGATTGTCTGTGCCTGTGGTGTACGTGAAACTGTGCTCAATGTATCTCATCTAACCCTTACAACACATGCAGTACTATTATGCTATGTTCTATTAATTCCTCCATTTTGCAGATAAACACTAAATTTAGACAGGATATTAACATGGTGACTGACAGCTATTCTTTAAATCTAGGCAGCCTGCCTCAAGAGAAGCCTCCAAGCTACTACACTGTATCATTAATAACATGAAATTATGTTAGTATGAAATTCCACAGTGTGTTAGATTCTGCAAATTATTTCTCACTGGTAATGTCCAAAGAAATTGATTGCATTAGAGGGAGAAAATTAATTTAAAAAATAAAGTAAGAAGATTAAAATTTCCCCCTTAGTTTGTAGGAAGAGACTGGACTTATGCTGATGTATTCTGGCTGTCTCTTTCCAAAAAGGTAATGCAAATTATTGCAATAGATAACATAG
Organism: Phocoena sinus; assembly: GCF_008692025.1. NCBI lineage: Eukaryota > Metazoa > Chordata > Mammalia > Artiodactyla > Phocoenidae > Phocoena > Phocoena sinus. The sequence continues at coordinate 66,191,347 of NC_045769.1, forward strand.
ACATTTTTGTTGTTTGACTTCTAAAGGATAAAGACAGTAGTGCTAGCATCTTAATAATACACAATAAGGAATCAGGCTGAGAAATGGTGCTATGGGAAAAAAAAACCCTTATTTTATTGTTTATCTTCTTTTTGAACTTTCCCTTGAGGGGTGGATTCCTTTTCTCCACAAAACTCTAACCTTAGTGGCAATGTGGTGGGTTGAAGATTTCAGTAGGGCACCAGACTATAGGTGTTTCTTTCTCTCACCTCAGAGTAATCATAGGGTGGAACAAGGTACACCAATAACATTCAAAAGGTAGTAAGAGAAAATTCTTCACCTAATTCCCAAGTGCTGAGAAATAATGATTTTTTTTCTCTGTGCTATGCAACCCCTAACTGATAAAGCCAGAACATTGATAGATGACTTTTTTGCACCATAAGTATTTCAGCCAGGAGTGTACAGTCTGGGAAGGGTAGGAGATAGAGGGAGGAACAGGGTAGGGAGGGAAAGTGAAGGAAGATGTAATGTTTTTTGAATTTTAAAATATCTTTACTGAATACAATTGACATACATTGAGCTGCACATGTTTAAAGTAGACAATTTGATAAATTCTGACACATACACATGACCAAAAAACCCATCACAATCTAGATACATCACCACCAAAAGATTCCTCATCTCCTTCACTGTCTCTCTATTTCATCTAGTATCTTTTACTCCCATAATTATTCTGTGATTCACCTGATAGTTCATTCCTTTTTATTACTGAGTGGTATTCCATTGTATTTTTCACAGTTTGTTTATCCACTCATCTGTTGATGCGTATTTGGGTTATTTCCAGTGTGAGCTATTAGAAATGAATCTGCTGTGAACATTTGTGTAGAAGTCTTTGTATGAACATATGCTTTCATTTCTCTTGGGTGAATATCTAGAAGTGGTATGGTTGGGTCACTGAGGTGTATATTTAACTTTTGTTAATTCATAGATTTTGGGGAGCAGTTTATACATACAAAAAAGAATGAAACGTACAGAATTCCCGTTCGTCCCCTTAGTCCTTCCAATTTCCCCTATTTTTAACATCTTGTACTAGTGTAGTACATTTGTTACAATTGGTAAGCCAATATTGATGATCCTTATTAATTAAAGTCCATGGTTTACACTAGGATTCACTCCTTAAATTATACATTCTACGGGTTTTGACAAATGTATTATGACATGTATCCACCATTACATAATAACAGTTTCACTGCCCTCAAAATTCTCCTGTGCTCTATTCATCTCTTTGAATGTATTCTCAAGAGGAAAACTGACAGGTAGAGAAATATTCCAGATTAAAAAGATATGACATTCCCTCTGTGGAGGAGTAAAACAGAAGTGAGAGGGAGATGGCAGAAGTGGGGGACACGGAATCAAAGTAGTTCTAGCTGCCATCACTCACTGAGAGAACTACAAATTGCAAAGTGAGTAGTGTCCCTTTTTCCCTTTTCATAAGAGAATAGAAAACTGAGGGTTAAGTTACTGAACATCATGTTCACTACGCTGACTAAGCAAGATTCAAGCACAGAATTTGTTACTCCTCGTGGGAACTACACTATCAGGCAAACTGGGACATAGGGATCATTTTTCAATTAATAATTAACACTTTAAAAGCCTAGTTTCACCAGGGCGCACTGCTGGAATAGAATAATATTTTACAAAGAAATAAATCACCTAAAGTGGTCTTTAACAGGTTGTTCTAGAATGGAGAGCACCAGAACCTGTATTTTACTGCCTGAAAGTCTAACCTAGGACATTTTCCGAGATCAGGATATGGGACTAGATAGAATCAGATTTGAGCATATGAATTATGGTTTCATGGGATGTTTTGAGAGGTACTGAAACAACTGCTTTTCCCCAGCTCTCTCCTCCCATGGCTTATCACCCTGCTCTCATACATTCTCAGAGGAGAACTGCTTAGAGTTAATTTGCAGATATTTAGAGTCAATGTAGTTGCCTCTTTGCACTTTAATATCACTCAGTTTTTTCTGTTTGTTTCTTAGCTGAGGACAATGATACAATAGGGGATTACAAAGGAAGGAAGAAGGCATAAAATAACATAATTTTAGAACACTGGGAATGATCAGGTCAGCAGAAAAAATTTTATGGCAACCAGAGAGCAGAATGAGGGCATTAGGTACCCAGGCGTCAGGTAAATAGGGTCTCCAGCAGTGGAAGAAGAAAGCCGAAAGGGAAAATGAGAAAGCAGTAAGCCACACACTGTACCTACCAGGGGACTGCAGAGGTCCTGTACAAGGCCTATGACTTATACTAGGTTCAGTTTTAATCTTCCAAGAAGAAAGACAATAGAAGGCCAGATGGGTACATTTGTCAACAATCTTCCAATGCATCTGTTCATTATCATTCATCTCTGCTCCCACCCCAATACTTTCTCCTTCTGAATGTGTCACATATTTCCAGAAAAGTGGGGGAAAGCACAAAGAGCAGAAAACAGGGTGTAATTAAAAGGTATTTGTAGCAGATACTGACCATGCCTTGCCCACACCCCTCAGATCTTTCAAGTTGATTGATAACTGTCCATATCTTCATTAGCGACTAAGGGTTTTTTCTTCCTGAAACTGTAAATATCAAGGAATTGACAGTCTTCTCCCTCCTTCCTAGTGTTCCTCAACAATGACTCTCTGGCTTCTTGGATAATTTCGAAGTGAGTGTTTTGCACATTTCCCAGGATTTTCTCATGGGTTGAAGCTCTGGTAGCCCACTGTGGTAGGTGGCTTGATTGAGTACCCTTTATCAACTATATTTTCTTCCCAGAGCCACTTCCACACTTCCCTACCAGTTACCTATATTTCTTAAATAGGTTATTGTTCACTGGAATCCATGTCTCCAATCTTGTCTCTGGGACAGAATTCAGATCGTGAATAAGGAAAAAATTATTCTGTTACTAACATCTGGGAGATAATTATGGGTAAGCCTTTTTATTCCTTGGTAAGACCCATTTATTAGCATTACCTTGTTTAAGAAACATGGAATCCCAGGCTTTGATTAGATTCAGACATTTAAGGAGTAGTTATTATATAGCAGACATTTTACTAGGTTCATTAGCATGTTATTTTCTTCTTATACTCTAATTACAGTATAATTTCATTAACAGCTAACTATGATTATCATCCATTCAATTAATAACTTTTGTTTCTCTAGGTTTCAACAGTCATGAGGTAAAACACTATATAACAATAACAGCCAAGAGAAAATTATTTTTAGTTATGCCCAGATTATTGAGCAGACTTCCAAATCTCACTTTTGAAAATCCCTACACCAAAGCAAAAATGGGGGGTGGGGAGCAGAGGATGGGATGTCTTGATTGTTTTCACAGACTCCTCTCCTTTATTACGTAGCATCTGCCATTTTACATCCCCCTCTACCCTAGCTTTGCTTTCTGAAACGTTTGCTTGAAACACCTGTTATCCAGGTTATTGACCCTGTGAAGCTACTTGAAGGTGCCTTATTTCTGCTACCATGTAACAGTCAATAATGCTTTAACTGAAAGTAACAGACTTCTTGGCTCATAGTAGTTGCAACAATAATAAACAATAAGCATTGGATTATCTAATATAACAAAAAGTTTCAAAGTCAGTGATTTCAAGTTGGTATAGTAGCTCAATGCTATCTTCAAGAGCCCGTTTTTGTTTGTCCATTTCTGCTCTGCCCAAGTCAGTGCATTGAAAATATTGCCCTTTATGGTCACAGAACGGCTGCTAGAGCACCTCATTTTACAATATTCTCAGTGGTAAGAAAACGAAGGAGGCACTCAAGACAAAAAGGTCTTCTTGTTTTGTTAAAGAGAAGCATCTTTCACATAAATGCATGCTGAGTTCTCTTTATCTTCTCAGCTTGAGCTTAGCTCCAATAAAAAAAATATATAGGCATTCTGCTGACAAGAATGGAGGGATGGCTGCTAGATGAACAGTGTCTGCTTTGCTGCAGTACCTACTGAGATCCACCGAAGTGTTTTCTGATGAAATTCTGCACCATGGTCTGATTAATGAGAATTCATCTTCCTTTACTTTTTTTGTTTTAAACCCAGTTATTAAGGTATGATTGACATACAAAACACTGTATATATTTTTGTAACCAGCTTGATGGGTTGGGAGATAAGTATATCTGTGAAATCATAAACACAGTTTATGCCATAACATATCCATTACTTCTAAAAGTTTCCTTCTGCCCTCTTTATTATTAGTATTATTACTTTGTGATAAGAACATACAGCATAAAATTTACCCTCTTAGCAAACTTCTAAGTATACAATATAGTATTATTGAATATGGGCTCTATCCTGTATAGATCTCTAGGACTTATTCATTGTACATAACTGAAACTTGTACCCTTTGATTAATACCTTTCAGTTTATCCTCCCTCCAGCTCCTGGCAGCCACCATTCTACTCTCTACTTCCAGAAGCTTGATTATTTTAGGTTCTTCATATAAGTGGTATCATATAGTATCCTGAATATATAATTCATGATGGCCTAAGTCAATCAGTATTCTTTTTTTTTAGCTTTTTATTTTTATTTATTTATTCTTAACATCTTTATTGGAGTATAATTGCTTTACAATGGTGTGTTAGTTTCTGCTTTATAACAAAGTGAATCAGTTATACATATACATATGTTCCCATATCTCTTCCCTCTTGCGTCTTCCTCCCTCCCACCCTCCCTATCCCACCCCTCTAGGTGCTTCCCACTAGCTATCTATTTTATGTTTGGTAGTATATATATGTCCATGCCACACTCTCACTTTGTTACAGCTTACCCTTCCCGCTCCCCATATCCTCAAGTCCATGCTCTAGTAGGTCTGTGTCTTTATTCCCGTCTTACCCCTAGGATCTTCATGACCTTTTTTGTTGTTGTTGTTAGCATTTGCTAGTCTAATGTGGCTATATGATCCAGTTCTAGTCCATGCGATATAAACAGAACTTTTATTTGAAGAAGAAAAGAATGATAGGAATAAAAGAGGAAAAGAAAACGTGAAGAAAGGAAAATTTCACTGGACCTCTCATATCTTGTTCTTCATGTGGCTGTAGAGGAATTGAGCTCATGGAAAGAGCAGTGACATGATGCTTTGTCTCCCTCAGATTCATTGTCCTGCTTTGTGTCTCTTCTTGAGTCACATTTACTTCATGTCTATGTGGCCTCTTGAGTTTATCCTTTCACCTTACCTCACTTTTCTGAATACTTCATCACTGCCTCTAAACTACTTTATACTTTTACAAATACCTAGGTATGGAGGTTGACATTTTTCTGACTCTGCAGTTTTTGCTGATGTTGCTTTATGTTAAAATAGATACACTTTCCAGGAAATGAAAGTTATAAATTTGGGTTCATAAACTTCGTTCCAAAATGATTATATTCTCTGTGGTGATGACACCAGTAAATATTTTAACTCCCTGTATTGTATGTACTACTTGAATGTACAATAAACTGAAAAAAAAAGAAGTTCCAAAGGTATTCAATAAATACTTCTGGTTTATAAATATTCAGATGTTCTAGGCATGATTATGAGCCTCTTGAATTTACTGGGGATGATTGGTGCTGAAGCCAAGAGGAAAAAGACAGTAGCTTCTGAGGAAAGCTCAGATGAGTCAAAACATAGATGGTATTAATCCAACCAGTTTTGTTACTCAGAATTACAGCTGGGAAGTGGAATTTATCATATGAGTTTTGGAGACTCAAAATCAGAAGTATATGCAGAGGAGAGATGAATGATAAGTACTTTTTATTAACTAAAAAGAGAGAATTCAAACTTACTGCCAAAAGTTAAGGCTTCAAAAGCAGTTAGAGAGAATCAGGATACAAAGTGGAGAAATTAGTATCAAGAAGAACAAGAGCAAGAACAATTGGTGTCAGGTTAGTCTCAATTTAGGATAACTGCCTATAAATAGCTCGGTGTCTACAGTTGCCTCGAGCATGTCAGTTATAATATTATATATGGATAAAACATTCATACCTAAAGGCAAGAGACAAGATAAGCAGGGATTTGCATTTCCTCATTCTTTATTACTCCTCAGGCCTGGCTCATTTGTTAGCAAACGGTATGAGAACATAGCCAGGCTTGAAAGGAAAAGTCTGTGATTGACAATAATAAAATATAGATGCCTTACTTCCCAGGCTCTTTAGAGTAAATCGTTTAACATTCTGAGAAACAAAATGCCAAGATCTTACCTGATAGAACAATCGTTTACCAAGCTCATTCTTGTAGTCACTATTTCAAAATGACCCCAAGCCTGATAATGTCACCCAGTTGGAGAGGAAAGCTTTGATAAATTTAAGTCTTCTCAGGATATTTTGGGATCTCTCATGAGGTCTTGGGAAATTTCCTTTTTTGTGCCCTCTGCATAGACAGACTCTAAACATTACTACATTAGCACTGAATACTGTTTATATAAAGAAAGCCACCTCATCTGGTATCTGGAGCCAGAAACACATGGAGACCTTAAAAAAACTGATATCAAGTAGGATTACATTTCCTATAAAAACATAGTTTGGGGGCTTGGCAAATATTAGATGATAAAGGTTTTTGAAGCAAGTTAAATCCTTTGAATTTGTGAAGAAATGAATTTTACATAATCTGTGGCCTATGTTCATGTACCATTTTGACAATGGGACAAAGGGGAGTTGTTGGAATAATAAAACTAGAAGACAAGTGTAGGATTAGAATGAGCCAATATCTTATGCCAACAAGGGAATGAGCACAGAAGAAATGCAATTTCATAGGATTTGTAGAAAAGCTTCACCATCAGCAATCAAAGGTCTACTGTGGGAGGTCACGACAGCTGCCGTAAAGGCAGAGTAAACTTATGGAATTCTCCTTTAAGAAGAGAAAAGATAAAAAGTGGATTTTAAAAGTAATATGGGAAAACGATAGCCCAGAAATTATCAATCTGAAAGCTATCAATTCATCTCAGACAATAATGTGTATTTGGATATAACCTCAACTAAGTGTTCTGATCTTAGACCTGCCATTAATGAGCTGTCTAACCTTGGACAAGTCTCTTGACTGTTCTATGTCTCAGCATTCACATTTGTAAAAGGAAGAGGTTGCACTATGTGATTGCTACAGTTCCTTCTTGTTCTGAGATTCAGTGAAATGCTAAAGGATCTAATAAGAGATATTTCAAACTGCCTCTAGCTTTGTACATATAAACCAAATAAGCCATGGTTTAGATAATATAATAGACAACATTCTATCAACATACTTTTTCAGCCTCACCCCCGAGATTGCATATAATCTAAGCTAGAATGCAGTTTAAAAGTAGTAGGGTCTATTCTGTGTTCAGCTGCCAACATGGGCCACACATTGGTTGACAGATTCATCTCATTTCTACTTTGAATGTAAAAATTTGGCAGGGTCATAAAAGAAATCTATTAGAAGGTCAAGGAAAGATTGAATACATTATTACTCTAAATATGGCTTAAAATATGACCACAATGATATTATTTCTAATAAAATGCTTATGTATGCTCTAAAATAATTCTGAAAGGATATATTCCAGTTTCCTTTGGAAATAGAGAGCAAAAAAGAAAATATGGGTGATTTTCATTCTTTTCATATATACTGTGTGAAGTTTTAAAATTAGTAGGCAACATTTGTATAGTCCCACACAAACAACATAAAGAAACATATTTAAGAGATCAGTTGTAGCCCATGAGTGTGGCTATAGCTTGTCATTATTTGTGCTGAATATCCTCCACTGGACCAAGAAAGGCAAACAAACAAAAAGAGATGGGACCCCTATTTCACTCCCAGTCCATGTTCTTGGTTACTTTTTAGAACAATCCCTAACTCTACAGTGCTAGTTTAAGTTGGCCTTTTCTGATATGTTCCCTACCTCTTCAAGATCAAGAGAAAAAGATTTGGGAAAGCTGTGAGTGCCCATAAGGCAACTAACTTTCAAGGTCAAGACCATATTAACTATATTCCCTGATGTTATGTATTCAACCTCATTTGCCCTCTACAGATTGATTTACTAATAGGACCTCATGAAATGTTTCTGTTCCAAACGGGTAAAGTGTACGATTTCAAGAAGTAATATCCCCCATGACCAAACTGCACTGGTAGATTATGTTAATTTATGATTTTTTTCATATCCCCCTCTTTTTTTTTTCCAGTAAGCCAGTAGAGGTGATCTGACCCCAAAATGTGGACTCTACTATTAAAAGGAACTCGTTCACATTTGCTAGTTGTGGCAGTTGGGGACAGGACAAAGCCCCCTGCTTCACTGAACTATTGCAACAATAAAACTGAGGATGAGAGGCACTATGGGAAGAAAGAGAATTTGGGGCAGATTCATCTTTGATTATTCATTTTCTAAATATATTGTGCTAAAAACAATGCTGTGAGAAAGTTGGCTGTCTAACAAACTGTTTAAAAGCATGTGGGTGCCTTAACATAAAATAATAGAAAACAATAATGTAGTGAAATGAAGAATTACACACCTGTAAAAGTCCCCAAGCTTCATTAGCATCATTTATCAAAATAAAACATGGTAGCTTCAGTTTGCTAAGAAAAATTGAGTACTGCTTAGGTGCTTTGTTCTATTTCTTCCTCCCGCCCCATAGAAAAATATTAGGCTATTTGCAAACAGTGCTTCTTTTTTTAATGCAAAACTACAGAAATATGCATCCCTAGGAAGATGAAATGTTTCACTACAGTCAGTGACAAACATTTCCTGATTTAGTATGACAGCTAACACAAAGTAACAGCCTGCCCCACAGAAAGCTGTGAAAATGACAAGTCAACTATGAGGAGCAGTCAAGGGTGTCTCTTTCTTGCTTTTATTCCATTCCCTTACGTGGTCCCATGTAAAGGGCCAATTGCCCAAGTGCTTTATGCAGGCTATATAAGTGCCCTAATTGGATGGTCCAGTTATCTCAGGGATTCTGAGTTCACAGTTGGATAGGTTTAGATAAAGAAAGGAAATGTGGAGTCATCAGATCTTAAGACAAAACCCAAACAAACAAAAAAAACAGTTCTATACAAACACAAGTGATACCTCTCACTGACTAACTTCAGGTACCTCTGTTTGGTAGACTACTGAGTCACAAAACGAACACAGAATTTGCAAAAAAGAATGTAACCATAAAATAAATGATGTGATGATAGAAGAGTGATCCCTTACAGAGAGTATTCCACTAGATTTCTCTCTCTAATTCAACACGTTTCAAATGACAGGCCTTGCATTGTATTGCTTAGGGCATGAATCCACTAACAGAGATCTCATTACACATCACAAAATGTTTTCTGATATCCAATCCTTTCTTTTTTTAAGCTCCCTCTCCCTGGACTACCTTAAATACACCTTCTCTCCCACTGGAGTTCAGGTTTCCTTGGAGCCAGGTAATTCTAAGAGTTACCCAATGCTCTCTTCTATGACTTCTGCTCCCCCCTGACCTTACCCCTCCCTCTACAATGATCAGGCTGCAAGTGCCCATGTCAGACAGACCTTTGTTTTCCTGGGTTCCTTTCTTGTTTTATTGTTGTTACTTGCCCCCTCCCCACGCTTCTTCTCTCATTCTTTTTGCTGGCCTCAAATTCAGGGTCTCCTTCACCTCTTCCCTGCCATGTTTTTCAAGGGAGATGTGCTGTTCATGATGTTACTGACTGTATACTTTCTTTACCATTTCTCAGGAGTGATGAATTAAATTTACCCCACAGTTCTGACCAAACTAAACTGTAGTTTTCAATTTTAATCTTTCCATTAAGAAAACCTCAAAGAGATTGTGGGAGGCAGAGTCAAGATGGCAGCATGGGAAGACACAGAGTTAGCATCTCCCCACAACCAGGGGCCCTGCCGGCCGCTAGTGAGGGACTCTTAATGCCCAAGGAGATGGAGGAACCCCAAAGTGAACTGGTAGGATGTAGGGGGACATAGAGGTAAGGAGAAGTGGAGGCCAGACAGGATCAGTGCCCCTGAGGCTGGGGAGATCAGTAGAGGCAGGTGGGAGGGGCCATCTGGAGGACTGGGAGAGCAGTGGAGGGTGATTGCCCCACCCATTCGGGCCCAGGGAAACTGCTGAGCTCCCAGACCAATCCCTGGCCTTCCAAAGCTCCCTGCAGGCTGCGTGGGTCCTTGGGGGTATAGGAGGGAGGCTGGGGAGATCAGGAGAAGCAGGCAGGAGGGACCCTCCCAGACTGGAGGAGGAGAGGAGAGGAGAGCATTTGCCCTGCCCATTTGAGCCCAGGAAGCCTGCTGGGCTCCCAGGTGAGGTCCCCTGCACTCTGAGACCAGCGGTGGGGGGCACACCTGGGCCCCTTCTGTTCCTTGAGCCTAAGCCACACCCCCACAGCCCAAGGGCCTTTTCCAGCCCTGTGGGTCCTCAGCATTGGCCCCATCTACTGCCCAAACCTCACCCTTGCTTAGGCCCCACACTCCAAAGCCAACGCCTTTCCCCTCCCCTTTTTCTTTCTTTTCCGTACTCCTCTTTTTTACTGTTGAGGTACTGATGTACCTTCCAGTTGTTGATTCATCTATATTTTTATTTTTATATTCTTCCTAACATATCTGTTAGTTTCCTACTCTAATTTTATTTTTCATTTTGTTATTGTTCTTTTTTTGCTGCTCCCCAGGTGGCTTGCAGGATCTTGGTTCAGAAGCCCAAGAGGGGGGAGGGCGAAGCTCCCGCGGTAGGAGCTCTGAGTCCAAACCACTGGACTAACAGAGAACCTCAGACCCCAGGGAATATTCATTGCAGTGAGGTCTCACGGAGTTCCTCATCTCAGCACGAAGACCCAGCTCTACCCAACAGCCTACAAACCCCAGCACTGGAAGCCTCAGGCCAAACAACCAGAAAGACAGAGACACAATCCCACTCGTTAAAAAAAGAAAAAAAAAGAGACAGCAAAAAAATATGTCACAGATGAAGGAGCAAGGTAAAAACCTACAAGACCAAATAAATGAAGAGGAAATAGGCACTCTACCTGAAAACGAATTCAGAGTAATGATAGTAAAGATGATCCAGAATCTCAGAAATAGAATGGAGGCACAGACTGAGAAAATAGAAGAAATGTTTAAGATCCAGAGAGAACTAAAGAACAAACAAACAGAGATGAACAACACAATAACTGAAGTGAAAAATACACTAGAAGGAATCAATAACACAATAAAGAGGCAGAAGAACGAATAAGTGAGCTGGAAGACAAAATGGTGGAAATAACTGCCGAGGAGCAGAATAAAGAAAAAAGAATGAAAAGAATTGAAGACAATCTTAGAGACCTCTGGGACAACGCTAAACGCACCAACATTCAAATTATAGGAGTCCCAGAAGAAGAAGAGAAAAAGAAAGGGTCTGAGAAAATATTTGAAGAGATGATAGCTGGAAACTTCCCTAACATGGGAAAGGAAATAGTCACCCAAGTCCAGGAAGCACAGAGAGTCCCATACAGGATAAACCCTAGGAAAAACACACCAAGACACATATTAATCAAACTAACAAAGATTAAATTCAAAGAAAAAATATTAAAAGCAGCAAGGGAAAAACCAAAAATACCATAGAAAGGAATCCCCATAAGGTTATTGGCTGATTTTTCAGCAAAAACTCTGCAGGCCAGAAGGAAGTGGCAGGATACACTTAAAGTGATAAAAGACAAAAACCTACAACCAAGATTACTCTACCAAGCAAGGATATCATTCAGATTTGATGGACAAGTCAAAATCTTTTCAGACAAGCAAAAGCTAAGAGAATTCAGCACCACAAAATCAGCTTTATGACAAATGCTACAGAAACTTCTCTAAGTGGGAAACACAAGAGAAGGAAAAGACCCACAAAAACAAACCCAAAACAATTAAGAAAATGGTAATAGGAACATACAAATTGATAATAACCTTGAATGTAAATAGATTAAATGCCCCAACCAACAGACACAGACTGGCTGAATGGATACAAAAACAAGACCCATATACAAGCTGTCTAAAAGAGACCCACTTCAGATCTAGGGACACATACAGACTGAAAGTGAAGGGATGGAAAAAGATATTCCATGCAAATGGAAATCAAAAGAAAGCTGGAGTAGCAATACTCGTATCAAATAAAACAGACTTTAAAATAAAGACTGTTAAAAGAGATAAGGAGGGCCACTACATAATGATCAAAGGATCAATCAAAGAACAAGATATAACAATTATAAATGTTTATGCACTCAACATAGGAGCAACTCAATACATAAGGCAAATGGTAACACCATGAATGGAGAAATCAACAGTAACAGAAAAATAGTAGGGGAGTATAACACCCCACTTACACTAATGGACAGATCATGCAAACAGAAAATAAATAAGGAAACACAAGCTTTAAATGACACAATACACCAGATAGATCTAATTGATATTTATAGAACACTCCACCCAAAAGTGGCAGAATACACTTTTTTCACAAGTGCACATGGAACATCCTCCAGGATAGATCACATCTTGGGTCACAAATCAAGCCTCAGAAAAGTTAAGAAAACTGAAATCATATCAAGCATCTTTTCTGACCACAATGCTATGAGATTGGAAATCAATTTCAGGAAAAAAACCAAAAAACACAAATACATGAGGCTAAACAGTGTGCTACTAAATAACCAAGAGATCACTGAAGAAATCAAAGAAGAAATTAAAAAAATACATAGAAACAAATGACAATGAAAACACAGTGACTGAAAACCTATGGGACACAGCAAAAGCTGTTCTAAGAGGGAAGTCTATAGCAATTCATTCTTACCTCAAGAAACATCTCAAATAAACAATCTAACCTACACTTAAAAAACTAGAGAAAGAAGAATAAAGAAAACCCAAAGTCAGTAGAAGGAAAGAGATCATAAAGATTAGAGCAGAAATAAATGATACAGAAACAAAGAAAACAATAGCAAACAACAATAAAACTAAAAGCTGGTTCTTTGAGAAAATAAACAAAATTGATAAACTGTTAGCCAGACTCATCAAGAAAAAAAGGGAGAGGATGCAAATCAATAAAACTAGAAATGAAAAAGGAGAAATCACAACTGACACTGCAGAAATACAAAGGATTATAAGAGACTACTACAAACAACTATATGCCAATAAAATGGACAACCATGGAGAGATGGACAAATTCTTGGAAAGGTACAATTTTCCAAGACTGAACCAGGAAGAATTAGAAAATATAAACAGACCTATCACAAGTAATGAAATTGAAACTGTAATTAAAATTTTTCCAACAAGCAAAAGCCCAGCACCAGATGGCTTCACAGGCGAATTCTATCAAACTTTTAGAGAAGAGCTAACACTTATCCTTCTCAAACTCTTCCAAAAAATTGCAGAGGGAGAAACACTCCCAGATTCATTCTATGAAGCCACCATCACCCTGATAACAAAACCAGAAAAATATATGACAAAAAAATTATAGACCAATATCACTAATGAACATAGATGCAAAAATCCCGAACAAAATACTAGCAAACAGAAGCCAACAACACATTAAAAGGATCATACACCATGATCAAGTAGATTTATCTCAGGGACGCAAGGATTCAACAATATACGCAAATCAATCAATGTGATACACCACATTAACAAATTAAGGAATAAAAAATATATGATCATCTCAATAGATGCAGAAAAAGCTTTTGACAAAATTCAACACCCATTTATGATAAAAACTCTCCAGAAAGTGGGCATAGAGGGAACCTACCTCAACATAATAAAGGCCATATATGAAACACCCACAGGAAGCATTATACTCAATGGTGAAAAACTGAAAGCATTTCCACTAAGATCAGGACCAAAACAAGGATGTCCAGTCTTGCTACTCTTATTTAACATAGTTTTGGAAGTCCTAGACACAGCAATCAGAGAAGACAAAGAAATAAAAGTAATACAAATTGGAAAAGAAGAAGTAAAACTGTCACTGTTTGCAGATGACAGAATACTACGCATAGAAAATCCTAAAGTTGCTACCAGAAAACTACTAGAACTAATCAATGAATCTGGTAAAGTTGCAGGATACAAAATTAATGCACAGAAATCTAGCATTCCTATGCACCAACCACAAAAAATCAGAAAGAGAAATTAAGGAAACACTCCTATTTACCACTGCAACAAAAAGAATAAAATACCTAAGAATAAACCTGCCTAAAGAGGCAAAAGACTTGTACTCAGAAAACTATAAAACACTGATGAAAGAAATCAAAGATGATACCAACAGATGGAGAAATATACCATGTTCTTGGACTGGAAGAATAAAAGTTGTGAAAATGACTATACTACCCAAAGCAATCTACAGATTCAATGCAATCCCTAGCAAACTACCAATGGCATTCTTCACAGAATTAGAACAAAAAATTTTACAATTCATATGGAAACACGAAAGACCCCGAATAGCCAAAGCAATCTTGAGAAAGAAAAACAGAGTTGGAGGAGTTTGAGTTCAAACTATACCACAAAGCTACAGTAATCAAGACAGTATGGTACTGGCACAAAAACAGAAATACAGATCAATGGTACAAGATAGAATGCCTAGAGACAAACCCACACACATATGGGCACCTAATTTATGACAAAGGAGGCAAGAACATACAATGAAGAAAAGACAGCCTCTTCAATAAGTGGTGCTGGGAAAACTGAACAGCTACATGTAAAAGAATGAAATTAGAACACTCCCTAACACCATACACACAAATAAACTGAAAATGGATTAAAGACTTAAATATATGACTAAACTCTATAAAACTCTTAGAGGAAAACATAGGCAGAGCACTCTTTGACATTAACCACAGCAAGATCTTTTTTAACCCACCTCCTAGAGTAATGGAAATAAAAACAAAAATAAACAAATGGGATTTAATTAAACTTAAAAGTTTTTGCACAGCAAAGGAAACCATATACAAGACAAAAAGACAATATCAGAATGGGAGAAAATATTTGCAAATGAACAACAGACAAAGGATTAATCTCCAAAATATACAAACAGCTCATGGAGCTCAATATCCAAAAAACAAACAATCCAGTTAAAAAATGGGTGGAAGACCTAAATAGACATTTCACCAAGGAAGACATACAGATGGCCAAGAGGCATCTGAAAAGATGCTCAACATCACTAATTATTAGAGAAATGCAAATCAAAACTACAAGGAGGTATCACCTCACACCAGTCAGAATGGCCATTATCAACAAATCTAGAAACAATAAATGCTGGAAAGGGTATGGTGAAAAGGGAACCCTCCTGTACTGTTGGCAAGAATATAAATTGATACAACCACTATGGAAGACAGTATGGAGGTTCCTTAAAAAACTATAAATAGAGCTACCATATGACCCAGCAATCCCACTACTGGGCATATACCCTGGGAAAACCATAATTCAAAAAGAGACATGTACCACAATGTTCATTGCAGCACTATTTACAATAGCCAGGACATGGAACTAACCTAAATGTGCATCATCGGATGAATGGATAAAGAAGATGTGGCACATATATACAATGGAATATTACTCAGCCATAAAAAGAAACGAAATTGAGTTATTTGTAGTGAGGTGGATGGACTCAGAGTCTGTCATACAGAGTGAAGTAAGCCAGAAAGGGAAAAACAAATATCGTATATTAACGCATATATGTGGAATCTAAAAAAAAAAAAAAATGGCACTGATGAACCTATTTGCAGGGCAGGAATAAAGAGGTAGACATAGAAAGTGGACTTGAGGACATGGGGTGGGAGGGTGAAACTTGGGCAAAGTAAGAGTAGTATCAATATATATATATATATACACTACCGAATGTAAGATAGTTGCCTGGTGGGAATCAGCAGCATAGCACAGGGAGATCAGCTCGGTGCTTTGCGATAACCTAGAGGGCTGGGATAGGGAGGATGGGAGGGAGGCTCAAGAGGGAGGGGATATGGGTACATGTGTATGCATATGGCTGATTCACTTTGTTGTGCAACAGAAACTAACACAATATTGTGAACCAATTATACTCCAATAAATATCTATTTAAAAAAAGCTCAAAAAATTTCAAGTTTGATAATGATAATTCAGCTTCAAAATATGCAAGGTTAGGCATAAAGGACAAAAGAAGACACTGACTTTTTTTCAACAATGTGTTTTTATTTCTTAGGTGTGATTATTAAGGCAAAATGAGATTTGACTTAAGTGACTTGGAGGTTGAAAGCCTTATTCTCCTTTGTTTTGTTAGCTTGTTCTGAAATCTCTGACTTAGCTCCCAATCATTCCAATAACTGCCTGCTCTTAGAAACACTGTGTAGGGGATTTTTTAAAAAGATATTTGACCTGAACATGAAATCCTAATCCATTCCCTAAACTCCCAGAAATACACGTACTCACATCTTTTTCCCATAGGGTATATATTTTCTTTAGAGAATGCAAAATTGTGTTAATGCCTAGATCACACAATATCCCTATAAGTAAGTAAGGAAACTGCCATTTATTACTCCTCCTGCCCCACATCTTCTGTCTGCCCGGTGCTTGGTTAAAGTCTTCCATGTGTTTGATCCTGTTTAATCATCACATATCCTACAACAGAAATGCCATTATCCCTATTTTCACAAATGAGGAAACAAAAGTTAAGAAAGGCAAATTTATTTGCCCAAGGTCACATCAAATAGTGTGTGACAGAAGGGTCATGTTATATGGTGACTAATAAATATTAACCTGAATAGAAGTATTTGGTTTTTAAGGACCAAGATGAATATTAACAATATACAATGGTCCCTCGGTATCTGCATGGAATTGGTTCCAGGATCCCCATGGACACTGAAATCCGAGGATGCTCAAGTCTCTTGTATAAAATGGTGTAGTACCCTCCCACCCTCTGCCCATTTCCTCAGGTTCTACTTCCTCAGATACGGCGGGCCAACTGTATCTTGCTAGATTTGAGGAGTATGACTATTATTCAAAAACTTTGTTCAATTCTGCTTTTTAATTCTGTATTAACCAAGTAATTGGTGCCTATTTTTATTCTTCTCTGTTACCAACCACATAAGTTATCTGGATTCAATAATGTGTGAGACTTCCATCCTTTGCATAAGGTAAAGTAGTTAGGGAGTCTTCTCTTGTTTAAGCATCAGTATTATGAAAGAGCCTTGTCATCTACCTATTAAAAAGACAAATTGGATTAAATTTTTATCCACTAACAGTGGTTCAACCGTTTATGATATGTTCTCTTGGTCTGAAAGAACTATTTCATTCCAAAGGAAAGTTATCATTTCTTCACTACTGAAGGTTCTGTTCCAACAATTTTATTGAGTTTAGTTCACTCTCCAAATAGGGAAGAAAAGAGTTTCTTTTTTCTGGCTGCCAAGTTGCCATCTGACTAGTTTTCTCTTCATTTATGTGCATATTTTTGCACCTGTCCTTTGCAAATTAGTTTTGCATATGACAAGGTATGAAAGAAATATGCATTCTCAAATAATTTGCACATTTTATACAAGGAAAATTTCACTCTTCAAAGATTTCTGACACAATGTGCTTATTAAATAATTGTAAAATAACTGCTTCAAATAATTTTAAAATAACACTGTTTGGCAGAATAAATTGACTATTAAATATCCTTGAAAACCACTTCTAAGTTTGTTATTAGTTTTGTTTTGCTTTGCTTTACAAAAGAAATCCCTTGGAAGAAATTTAAAACAGATCTTTAAAATTACACAAGAAGATGCACACAAACACACATACACATTCAATTTCTAAAATTTCAAATGCAATATTGAATAGAATAATAAAATTTTCATTACGAATATAAGGCTTTCTTAGAAATAATGCACCCAATGTCTATTAAAATCTACAAATGCTATTTCCAGTAGTTATATTGAAAGTCTAGGGGAATTTTTAGAAGTTTTAAGTAATATTGAGCTCAAATTTGAAATTTATACCTTCATATCATAGGAACATGTTGCTTTTATTCTTTAGCTGTTTCTGAAGCTAGAACTAAGAGTGTAATAAAATTTAGCATTGAAATAAAAGGCAAGCTGAGAAAAACATGGAAATTACCATCATTACATTATGTTCACTTCAGAGAGGTAATTTAGTTAGGCGTATATATCTCTATTAATCAAAATACTTTTGAGGGGCTTCCCTGGTGGCGCAGTGGTTTAGAGTCCGCCTGACGATGCAGGGGACACGGGTTCGTGCCCTGGTCTGGGGAGATCCCACATGGAGCGGCTGGGCCCGTGAGCCATGGTTGCTGAGCCTGTGCATCCGGAGCCTGTGCTCCGCAACGGGAGAGGCCCGTGTACCAAAAAAAAAAAAAAAAACTTTTGAGACCATGACCCTGCAGCATTTTGATAGTTCTAAAGCTTGCAGATATTTTAATATAGATCATTATAACACAGACCCATTTATTCGAAGCAATTCCACTCTTATTCACAAAGAAATTTTCATTTAGCTTATTTTTTCTTGGGCAATTGGTATCATTTTAAGTCTGTTATGGGAATGGGAGACCTATAGAGACAGACAACTATTCTTCTCTTTTGTTTTTATATTATTTTATATTTTACCCTGGAATAGCTGAACATTTCCCATAAATGTGTTTTAAATGTCTAAACAGTGATTTGGAAAAGACTATAAAGATGACACCAGTAATTGCAGCAAAAATATTAACTTTTTTTGTAGTCTGGGAAAATGTGTACTGGAAAATGTGTATGTGGGGCTGAATTTTATTTTTCCTAATTAAATTTTTATTTTGAGCTAATTACACATTTACATGCATGTTATAAGAAATAATACAGGGAGATCCCAAGCATCCTTTACCCAGTTTCTCCCAAAGGTAACATCTTGCAAAACCTATAGTACGATATCACAACCAGAATATTGACATTGATACAGTCCAGATACAGGACATTTTCATCACCGCAAGGATTCTTTTATAGTCACATCCACTCCTCCCTCCCCTATCCCTGGCTATTGGAAACTACTAACTTTTAAAGTGGACGTAGCGGACAATTTAAGAAGCAGCCCTCATGTTTTTCTTTTTTTACACAGGCAAAATGGTACTTATTTGCATTGTGTTACAAAATGTTAACTTGATTAAAATGTAATTAAAATTTGTAATTCTTTTATCAAAAATATAATGCCCTGAGAAAAGTAAATAGTAACTTGACTTTTAAAGCATTTTTCTTATAAAAGAAACAATGGTCATAAAAACAATAGATAATTTTGTGACATAAGATATAACTCCTCACACCACTCTCATTACATTGTTTAGAGAGAACAACTATTAAAAAATTTAATATGAGTTCTGCCAAATATTTTCAGGACACAATACTTATTTGTATAATGCTGGCATTTTTTTCAAAAATAAAATCACATTATATAATACTTGCATTTCTAGGTAACAATATAACATGGACATTCTATATATGGGTACATAAAAATAAAACTTTTTTAAAGGTATACTGACATTTTAGATGTATGGCTCATATGAGTAAATAATATATTTTAAATATTTCTTTGCTATATTTGAAAATGTCATATTATTTTTAACCAGTCACTTTACTGTCTTCTCTTACTATTTTCTTAGTGCTTCAGGTGATTCTTTTGGATTTTTAGATGTACAATTATACAACATGTAAAAATAATAATTTTCCCACCTTTGTATATTTATACCATTTTTCTTTTATTTATTGCATTGGTTAATATTTATAGAGCAAGGTTAGATTAATTTTCATGAGAAATCCTTGTCTGGCCCTGATTTTAATAAGTATCATCTACATTTTCACTAATAACAATGTACTGATATTAGTTTGAGGTGATTTCTTGTCCTAACACTGAAACTCTCCTTAACCCTGATCCTAATTCTTACATTAAGCCTTAATTATCTTCAGAATTTTTCTATCTAGTTCTAGTTTTGTTTTGTTTTTTTTTGTGGTACGCGGACCTCTCACTGTTGTGGCCTCTCCCGTTGCGGAGCACAGGCTTCCGACGCACAGG
The DNA here is from genome assembly GCF_008692025.1 of Phocoena sinus. Lineage (NCBI taxonomy): Eukaryota > Metazoa > Chordata > Mammalia > Artiodactyla > Phocoenidae > Phocoena > Phocoena sinus. Next base: position 66,211,285 of record NC_045769.1, read on the forward strand.
CTCAGCGGCCACGGTTCACGGGCCCAGCTGCTCCGCGGCATATGGGATCTTCCCGGACCGGGGCACGAACCCGTGCCCCCTGCATTGGCAGGTGGACCCTCAACCACTGCGCCACCAGGGAAGCCCTAGTTCTAGTTTTGAAAGAGTTTTGTTTCTTTGTTTTAAAACCAGGAGTACATCTTATATATACTTATAAACTTTTTAAATTAAAATTGTTTTTGTAGAATTTCTAAGTCATTTATTTGCAGTTCATGCTTATCTTTTCTAGAACAGCTCTGTTTGGACCTTCAATTTATCCAACTGTAGAGTTCATCCTCCTTGACACCTTTCTACTTTACATGGGCCCTGTTTCTTCCAAGGTACAATGATTTTTTTCCCCCAAAGGAACAACTTTATAAGGATGGATAGGTTCCCAGACTGACTGATAGAATTTGAATTTACCGGTAATTTGATGATTTAACTAAACTAGATTAATAATAGTAGATTTCAACTCTTTACTGTAGTAGTTAGAACTCATAAATTTAAGGCCTAGACAGAGCCCAGCTGTTCTTTTGGCACATGTAGGTGTTAGCAATGTGGAAGGTCAATACATTTTCATTATGTCCTAGATCTCAGCAGGATTTAAAATTAATTATACAGAATTTGAATTTACCGGTAATTTGATGATTTAACTAAACTAGATTAATAATAGTAGATTTCAACTCTTTACTGTAGTAGTTAGAACTCATAAGTTTAAGGCCTAGACAGAGCCCAGCTGTTCTTTTGGCACATGTAGGTGTTAGCAATGTGGAAGGTCAATACATTTTCATTATTTCCTAGATCTCAGCAGGATTTAAAATTAATTATACATGTCTTCTAACAAGTCACCAAAATTGTAGCTGTCCAGCCTGCCAAGCAGGCCCATGTCATTCCTCGTCCCATGGGTCTGAGGGCTTCCTTAACACTTTTAGCATACTGACACGCCACAGAATCCATTTGCCAACATTTCTCATTGACGTTGCCCTCATCCCTGCCACTGTCAAATCTAGTTTAGACAAATCCTATTGCATTTCCACTCTTGACCTTTTAATATCCCTTCTATCCATTTCCTTGCAGCAACCAGAAGGATAACAATAAAACATATATCAGATCACATCACTTTCCTTCTCAAAACTTCAAATGGTTTTTACTTGTGCAGAGGGTAAAATATTACATTTACCATGATCTACAAACCCTTCTGGACTGACCTACTGCACTATCCTCTCCTCTTATAACTTTCTCTACTCACAAAACTGAAGCTTTGCTGCACTTCCCTTGTTTCTGACAACCTGGCAAGTCCTTCCTGACTCAGGAGCTTTTGAACCTGTTATTTTCTTTACCCGGGAGATTCTTCTTTCCACTCACTGCCTGGATAATTCCATCTCCAGATCTCAGTTTCAGTAACACTTTCTCAAAGAAACCCTCCCTAATACCTTAATCTAAATTCCTACCCCTTATGATAGTATCTCAGATCACACAATTATTTAATTTTCTATTATGTACAATAATTGGTAACTACTTACTTATTTATTTCTAATGATTTCCTTCTGTAAACTCACATGTGCTCTTTTCCCTCTCTGTATTTTAAGGATCCATGCACAGAAAGGTATAGTATTCAATATATATTATCATCAAAATCAGTGCATGATGTTTAAACTAATACATAGATGAAATAGACAAATATGCTTCACTAGCCCCTAAAGAGATCATTATACTGAATTATAAGAATAGATTTCAATTATTTGAGTGCTAACTTTATTTGAATATTCTCTCTAGTCATCATCCAGAAAGAGTACTCTCCATCCTGTAACACATTGTGCCTATTCACTTCCCCATTCCCCTCCCTGCTCTTTGTCTCAAACCCAGTCCCAAGGGACATTCACTCTTAGCTTAAAACTTTGGACTCACAACCATATTTGAGAAAAGGTTGACACATATCTGCCAGCTTTTTATGTTTGGCCTTCTAAATTTCTCACATCTGCCTTTACCTCTGTCCAACCAAGATCCAGATCCAGAGATATCTACTGAACACTGACTTTTGTTACCAGTCGATATTTTGAGTGTATGGTATCATATTAATGATCTAGGTCTTTCTTTCCACAATAATTATTCATATCCTTTTGTGTATGCCTTATTATCCACAGAAGTTAAAGAAAGCATTTTAGAAATTCCTGTGTATGTGATATCAGGGAGTTTTTAAAGGTAAATAAGTATCCTACCCAGGTTTTCCACCTCTGAAAATTATGGCAGCTATGCCATTCTGGAGAGATGATTATTCCTTCATATTTAAAATGTTCTCCTTCAGTGTGCAATTAGAAGCTCCTAATGGCATATTGGGGCCTCTACACAGAAGACTGACATTAATGAGAGGAACAAAGTGTGAAAAATTACATTTTATGTGGTCTTCATAATAAGAATTGACAATAATTAAATCTAGTAAGTAGGTAGGGTTTGGAAGGTAGGTTACACATTCTTAAGACAATCTGGATTGATTTTTTCCTCCTGAACAGAGCTTTTGTCTTTGAAATTGATGATTCAGATAATGCCTGGGATAGGCCACATAATCCAGATTTGAGTTAGTCAGCCGCAAAGCCAGACGAAAGCATTCATCTTGCTTAAAAATCATTGAGTCCTTTCTTTCTTTTGAATTGACTTCAAGGAAGGTAATGTTATATTTTAATTTAAATGAATACTGAGAACCATCTGCTACAAAGGATCAAGGTGACTGACTTGTCCAGACACTTGGCACATCAAGAGGAAGTGGGAGAACAGATTTAACGACAATAATCCCACCTGCATTAAGTACTTCCTTAACTATATATGTTGTTGTATTCTAAATCTATTTCAGTAAATTATTTTTCTTTAGAAGATTACACAGATGAGTATTTATAGCTTTCTTTGGTGTCTGTGTATTTTCTCAAGAAGCTATTATATCATGCAAAGTTCATTCTTCCTGTTTCCTCATATGCTTGCATCAGTTGATATATGCATACATAATACATGATCATAATATACATATGCATGTATGTTATATATATACATACTATTAAAATAAAATATGCAGAGAAAATTCCAAAAGAATTTCCATCCTTTCACTCTCCTTTTTAAAATTTTCTGTTATGTTTGAAAACTACATTAATATCTTTATGGACATGTATCCCTTTTAGAAAAATAAAAAATATGAGACCTAGCTTAAAAATCTAGAATTACAGTAGACTCTTAAAATAAATGAGTACCTGTATTTATGACAACCAACTCCTGGTTCTGAAGGTGACACGTATGAATTGGTTATTTTCTTGAAGCTTACATTTGAATTGTATACACTCTGAAGCCTGAGAGTGGGAACAGGTCTTTCAGCTGTTAACTGAGACCAACAGAACTCACAGCATATCCATTTCAACAGGACTTTGTGGTTCTCTATTTGATGTTGCATATCCAGTGAATGCTTCTGAAGTGAAAAGTCTTTGTCTGTCAGTGAGAAAGAGTCCCAAAGAAAAATTGACTAGTAGTGCTACTCGTAGAAATGAAGAGAAGCAAAGAGGCCTGAAGTGATTGTTCTTAGCTAGAAAATGGAAATTTGGAATAAAGCTCAGAATATAATATTAAATTTGTGGCTTAAATGTATTCAATCTGTTTAATTAATTTTTTCTTGAACATCAACTCCACACAGGTACTGTTCAAGATCAAAGGGATTTAATGATGACCAAAATGGACATGTAGGCTGACCACCGGGAGCACAGAGTCTAATGTCAGGGAGAAAAGAAACTTTTCCCTATCCTTATGGGTTCTTCTAACTGGTCTGAGAATTATATTGATATGAGACAAAACAGGAGAAAATCATACTTAATTTTATACATATGGGAATTCCATATATATGAGAGAGTTAGAGACCCCACATACATGAGAGGTTTATTGATAGAAAGGTAAAAGTAGGTATATATGCCATCCAGAGCTAAGAAAGGGGGTAGGGACCTGGGGTTTTCAAGGATAGGAGGGTCATTCACAAGACAATAAGAGAAAGAGCAGGTATTTGGCAATTAGATGTTTGTCCTGCCATATGGATGGAGTCACTTAGATAAAATTTATTTCTGGTAATAACTCTTTTTCTGGGAAAATTTTAATTTAAATTCTTGTAGGTAGTAGAAGGAGGGGTAGTAATTTCTCTTGAGGCTATAGGGTCTCGAATGCCTTTAGCTCAAAAAAATCCACATGCTAAAGTAGTACATCTTGGGGAGGTCTGTTCCAACCCCCTACACTAGCAATCAATTATGTGCCTTAAACTGTTGTGTGTGTGTGTGTGTGTGTGTGTGTGTGTGTATATATATATATATATATATATATATATATATATATATATATATGTAGGTAGGTAGGCATCTCTTTACTTTTTTCAACAAGCTAACATTTATATAACTCTTACTATGTGGAACATTCTTTCTAACACTTGATAAATCTGATTTAATCCTCTTTTGACCTCATGAGGTAGGTCCTATTATCATATTCATTTTACAGAGGAGAAAAATTAGCAGTTTAGAAGAGATTTTCAACAATAATATACCTCTCATTTATTGATTTTTATTTGTGTATCAGTCAGGGATCAGCCAGAAGCATTCTGTCTATGAACATTTTGAGTAGAAATTATGACTAAAACTTTTAATTGAAGTATAATGTGCATTCATAAACCATATATATTGTAATGGTACAGCTCAATAAATTTTCTTAGTGTAAACATTCTCATGACATAGGACTCAGATTTAGAAACAAAACATTATCGGTACCTCAAAAGCCCACATCATGCTCTATTTATGTCGCTTTTTTACCCAAGTATATCTGTATATAGGACTTAGAAATCTTAAGTATATTTGAAAACAGAGGGATGTCACCATAAATGACGTCAGCTCCCTGCAGCACTGAATTGAGTCTCTCAGAAAGCTGGTTTGCAACTTGCCTTTGCCCAAGCCTCTGCCCACAACTGCCACCAGAGAATTATGGCTTCTTCTTTAATGCCTTCCAAATATTTTGCCACTGACTTTCACTGACTGAACATTTCTTTGTCAGAATCTTAGAAATATAATATCCATAGCAATCCCCTATGGCTGATGGGAAATCTGAGAAAGGTGGAGATGGTACTGAGCATCAACAGTAAATATCTGGTCTAGTCTGTTCTACTACTTTAGCTTCTTAGCTTCCATACACACTTATGTATATATCTAAATTACTGAGACAAAACAAGGCACAACAATTCATCATACAAATGGAGATTTTTTAAATGGAGAAAAGAATTCATAAGTAATTGCATCCATTTTTGGCTGATACTTGTTTATTGATTTGATCAGTCACAAACATCCATTGATATTATGTAACTTAAATACCAATATAACACCTTGTATAAACTATTGAAGGAAGAAGAGAGGGAAAACTCCATGTGTGTGTCTGTGTGTATGTGTGTGTGTGTGTGTGTGTGTGTGTGTGTGTGTGTAGATAGATGATCAATGTTAGATACGTCTATCTACTGCAGTTCTTGTTTTTGCAAATACCCAGTGCCACCATAAACACCTTACAGATGGCTTCCTTCTGCCACTACTCATTCTATGTTCCTTTCCCCCAGTAAGAATCCAATGTTTAATGGTTCTCCACTTGGATGAAGAACATCTTCATTCATGAAGGCCTGAGATGGCTGTGCCTCTGCCTGTCTGAGACTGCTGTAGTTCTCCATTAACTTTACCACTAGAAATAGGAGAAATAAGAAGTGCTTGAAAGAATCCCTTGGGGCCTAGATATACTTTTTCTTGTCCTTATTGTCTAGCAGAAACTATAATTCCCCTTGTTGGCTGGCAGTGCAGTAGTCCCTCTTTGTCTGTTGCTTCAGGATCAGAAGGTGCTTAATGTGGCCAGGCAGAAGCCTCGATTTTGAATTCAATCTGGTAATAGTTGTGTCCCCCAGAAAAGCATATCTCCCTTAAAAACTAAGATTCACAACCAACCAAGTCCAAAGATGTATATACAAGAATCAGAAATTATATAAGCCACTTTTACTGCCACACTTGTTTCCAGGACACATGCTTTCTTCTGGCCATGGGGTAAACATCTTCATATGTTTACACAGGGCATATACTAAAATCTGTGTAATACCACACAAGTCTTAAGGTTTTTGTCATCACCCAGCTTTGTGTAACTGAATATGCAGTAACCATTTCACCTTTCACTCAGTCTTGTTGCCTCTGTGTGACGGGTACATGGTAAGATCAATGAATTCCATAGGTGTGAGCACTTCATCTCATGTATTTTGCTTTCAAATTGGTTATAACAAAGTCTAAATCAAAATCACAGCAGAATATTTTGAAGAAATTGACAAGTTGATTCTAAAATATATATGGACAGGCAAAGAATATATTAGAACAGCCAGGCCATTTTTTTAAGAAAAAGAACAAATTTGTGTTTCAAAAATTACTATAAAGCTATAGTAATCAAGATAGTGTGGCTTTGACAAAAAGACATATAGATAAGTGAAAAAACTAGAAAATTCATAACTAGCCCCATGTCTATATAGTAAATTAAATTTTGACAAAGGTAATTCAATAGGGGAAAGAGAGTATTTTCAGTAAAAAATGCTAGAACAACTAGATATTCATGTGAAAAAGAAATTCTACTCCTTATCTCTCATTATAAACAAAAACTATTTCAAAATAGATAATAGGTCTAAACATGAAGGCTACAATTTAAATATATATTTTATATAAGAAATGAGGTTTTTGCAAACTTGTAGGCAACAATTTCTTAGATACAAAGTAAAACCCATAAGAACTGACAAAAATAACATCATAAAAATTAAAAACTTTTGTTCTCTACATCTGTGACTCTACTTCTGTTTTGTGAATAAGTTCATCTGTACCCGTTTTTTTTAGATTCCACATATAAACAATATCATATGATATTTGTCTTTTTGTGTCTGACTTACTTCACTCAGTATGACAATCTCTAGGTCCATTCATGTTGCTGCAAATGGCATTATTTTGTTCTTTTTTATGGCTGAGTAATATTCCTTTGTATATATGTGCCACAACTTCTTTATCCATTACTCTGTTGATGGACATTTAGGTTGCTTCCATGTCCTGGCTATTGTAAATAGTGCATGCAGTGAACACTGGGGTGCATGTGTCTTTTTGAATTATGGTTTTCTCCAGCTATATGCCCAGAAGTAGGATTGCTGGGTCATATCGCAGTTCTACTTTTAGTTTTTTAAGGAACCTCCAGACTGCTCTCCATAGTGGTTGTACCAGTTTAGGGTCATGAATGTAGAAAACAAACTTATGGTTACCAGGGGATAAGCGGGGGTGGGGGGGGGGAGATAAATTGGGAGGTTGGGACTGACATATACACACTAATAGATATAAAATAGATAAGTAGTAAGAACCTGCTGTATAGCACAGGGAAGTCTACGTGATACTCTGTAATGGTCTATATGGGAAAAGAATCTAAAAAAAAAAAAAAAGTGGAGGGACTTTCCTGGTGAACCAGCAGTTAAGACTCTGTGCTCCCAAAATCAGGGGGCCTGGGTTCGATCCCTGGTCAGGGAACTAGATCCCACATGCCACAACTAAAAGCCTGCATGCCGCAACTAAAAGATCCGAGTGCCACAACTAAGACCCAGCACAGCAAAATACATAAATAAATATTTTTTAAAAAGAGTGGATATATGTATAACTGATTCACTTTGCTGTACACCTGAAACTAATGCAACAGTGTAAATCAACTATACTCCAATAAAAATTTAAAAAATAGAGACCTGAAAGCCAAAAAAAATTAAAAACTTTTGTTCTCTGAAAGACACCATTAGTGAAATAAGAATGGAAGCCATAGACTGGGAGAAAATATTTTCAATACATGTATCTACCAATGAAACTCTATGCAGAATACATAAAGAACTCTTACAACTGAAGACTAACAACCCAGTTTTTAAAATGGGTGAAAGATAGGAATAGACACTTCACAAAGGAAGATAAAATTATGGCCAATAAGCACATGAAAAGATGCTCAGTAACATCAGTCATTAGGGAGACATTAGTTAGCAACATGATGAAATATTACTAGAATGGCTATTATTAAACATATTGACAAACTAAATTGTTGATGAGAATTTAGAACAGCTGGACCTCTCATACCTTATACGTAGAAGTGTACAAATGGTACCACCACTTTGGAAAGTTTTGGCAGTTTCTTGTAAATTAAACATGCTCTTATCTTTGACATAGTAACGCCAAGTCTATGTATTACACAAGAGAAATAAAAACATGTATCTACAACATGCACAAAAATGCAAAAAATGTTCATTGCAGTTTTATTCATAAGAGCCAAACACTGGAAAAAATCCTAAGTATCTGTCATTTGGGGAATGGATAAACAAATTGTAGAATATTCACACAATGGAATCCTACTAACAATGTAGAATAATGAACTACTGGCATATTTCACAATGTGTATGAATCTCAGAAAACAAAACCATTATGCTAACTGTAAAAAGCAAGAAGCAAAAAACTACATACTTTACAATTCCACTTATATGAAACTCTAGAAAAGGCAAATCTAGTAATGCAGTCATAGAAAGCAGCACGGTGTTTGCCTAGAGCCAGGATGGAGGGTGGGATTGGGAGGGGCATGATGGGAGCTTTGAGGAGTGATGGAAGTGGTCCATATGTTAATTGTGGTAGTGGTTAAAAAGGCATAGGTGTTTGTCTAAACTCATTAAATTCTACATTTAAAATGTGTGTTTTATTGTATACAGAGTAAGACAATATAGTTGATTTTTTAAAGTTGGTTATTGATCAGAAGCAATATTTGACCTGTGGTGTATACATGTATACATGGAACCCCTGTTCAGTACTGGTGGGAATATAAATTTGTGCAGCCACTACAGAAAATAGTATGAAGTTTCCTCAAAAAAACTTAAAATAGAACTACCATATGATCCAGCAATTCCACTTATGGGTATTTATCCAAAGAAAATGAAAACACTAATTTGAAAAGATATATGCACCCCCATGTTCACTGCAGCATTATTTACACCAAGATATGGAAACAACCTAAGCATCCATCGATGGATGGATGGATAAAGAAGATGTGGTGTATATACAATAGAATACTATTCATCCATCAAAAAAGAATGAACTCTCGCCATTTGTGACAACATAGATGAGCCTTGAGGGCATTACGTAGGTGGAATTAGACAGATAAAGACAAATGCAGTAAGATCTTACTTGTATGTGGAATTAAATAAAACGAAACAAAGTATAACTGAGTTTGTCAATACAGAGAACAAATTGGAGGCTGGGGCTGGGGCATGTACAAAAAAGGGTGAAGGGGGTAAAGGGGTACAAACTTCCAGTTATAAAATGGATAAGTCATAGGGATGTAGGCAAATCCATATCCATAGAATAAAATATCCAGTAAGTTGAGGTAAAAGGAGTGAGCAGAAAGATTCAGAACTACACATGATCCTGTAAGAACTGAATTCATGACATTGCTTAAGAATTCATGATGTTTCTATCATTTACAAATGCGCATTATATTCCTCATTTTATTCAACATCTGAATTTTGGTGAAGTTCTTAGTGACCTCCCACAAAAATATTAGGAGGAACTTTCTCAATTGTTATAAACTGAATTCATCCTACTTAACAGAACAGGTCCTCCTCATTGTCATACACAAAGTATTTCTTATTGCCCAAAGAGTGCAGCTTTATTTGTTTTGATCACCACTTTCATTTGGCAGATTCAGTAAAATTCTAAGTTAATGTTAGTAAGGAAAAAATGATTGTCATATAGTGTGGAATTTTAGTAAAAAATTATTTTAATAGTTTTATAAATGCACTTATTACTATGCATAGAAGTTACTGAAGAAAATGTCACGTAAAATTGTCAATTATATTTTATTGAATGTTATGAAGTATGCTAAAATTGCATCATCAATTTGAAAATTCACAAATATCTTGGTATGTAACCTCACATGAATACAATGGGTGATCTGTCATACTCTGGCATTGAATCTCACTGAAGTGAAAAAATTTAGTCAAATGACATTACTTTTTGCACCCACAGCTTGAGATGAATATATGGAAACTGATTCTGTATTCAGCCACTTTTAATTCTCACTGACACACCTATAAGATGTATTTTGTTTTCTTTATTTCTTTATTAAGAGAAACATTATTTTCTACTAAAGCATCACATGAAATTTTGCTATTTTGTTTGTGAACAATATTTTACACCAATGGCTATTTTAATATTGGAATATTGTATCCTATAAAGAAATATAGTAACAAGGGGGCTTGAAAAGGAGTTAAAAGTCATGTCTGTATATGACATACCCAAATTACATTACCAGGTTCAGACGAGAATCAAACCATAGTTTGATTTTCAAACTATGAATAATATCTATCAAGCAATTTGAAATATAAAATATTAGAGTTTTGGATGATTTCATAAGGAAACTATTTCATGCTCTCAGAAAATTGAGGCCCAGATGAATTAAATAATCTATAAAAACTTGTGCTGTCCCCAGGACTAAAACCTTGATTTAATCCAACCCTAGCTTTCCACTCACAATTTGCTTCTAAACATATTGAAAATAGAAAGTAAATACAAATACATAAAATCCTGTCAACATATAATTCTGAATATAAACATTTTTCTTCCAAGTGTCTTCCACAATGACTAAGTAGAATTTCCTGGCCTTTTGTATTTAGGCTCACATTTATCCATCATACACTATGCTAAGAAACCTTTTTTTAAAATAAAAGACTTTATTTTTTAGAACAGTTTTAGATTTACAGAAAAAATTGAGAAGATAGTACAGACAGCCTCCATATACCCTCACACTTAGTCTCCCCTATTATGAACATCTTACACTAGTATGGTACATTTCTTATAGTTAAGGAACCAATATTTATACATTATTATTAACTAAAATGCATAGTTCATTCAAATTTCTTTAGTTTTTACCAATGTTCTTTTTCTATTTCAGGACTATCCAAGATACCACATTAAATTTACTTGTTATGACTCCTTGGGCTCCTCTTGGCTGTGACAGTTTCCTCGTTTCTGATGACTTTTACAGTTTTGAGGTGTACTGGTCAGGTATTATAGAATGTCCCTCAACTGGGGCTTGTCTGATGTTTTTCTCATGATTAGACTGGGGTTATGAGTTTGGGGGAGAAAGATCAGAGAGGTAAAATGACATTTTCATCATATCTTATTGAGAGTACTTGCTATCAATATGATTTTTGATGGTCGGTAATGACCGTAATCATTTGGCTGAGGTAGTGCTTGTCAGAATTCTCTACTTTAAAGTTACTCTTTTTTCCCCTTTCTATACTATCCTTTTTGGAAGGAAGTCACTATGCACAGCCCACACTTAAGAAGTAGAGAGTTAAGTTCCCCTTCCTTTAGGATGAAGTATTTATGGAAATAATTTAGAATTCTCCTGCATGAGATATTTTTCTCTTCTCCCCCACTTACTAATTTAATTATTTATTACGTATGGACTCATGGATATTCATTCTATAGTCTGGGTTATTTTGTTGCTCAAACTGATTCAGAACTTACTATTGGGAACATTTTGAGTTGGCTCTTGTGCACCTTTGACATTCTCCCAGCGAGCGTTTTTTGTCTGTTTTTCCTTTGATACTTCCTCACTTCTTGGCACTATAAAATGCTCCAGGCTCATCTTGTCATTTTCCTACCACAGTCTTAGAGTCAGCCGGTTCTCCAAGGATCTCTGGTTCCTTTTCTTGGAGAATGGTATTAGAAACCAAGATCTGGGTGTTAGTTGAACCCAGAGGCCTACTTGAAATCAGGGATTCAGTGTATTTTGTCCTGCCATAATGATATTTGTGAAGAATGCAAATATATTATCGAAGATAATCATTAGTGACTTTTGATAATATGTTGCTCTACCCAAATTGATTATTTTCCCTTATATTCTCTGAGCTGAGAGAAGATACTTGCTATCATGTTTTATATGGAAGCTGTTTACTGTACGTATCAGAAGCAGTATTGTGATTTCCAGTGATTTACTCCACTTTTGTCTCGTTAACAAACCTTTGCTGACTTGGGTTACTCAAATTTCCCTTCATTTCCCAAATTTCCAGGCCCCAGAGACTTGATAAAAAGAATATACAGAAAGGTCAAATAGCCTCTTACCAGAGTTCAGGCCCTTAACTCTACTCAACTGAAGCTAATCACCAATTTTTTAGCTCTTATTTCTTCTTCTAGATATTCCAGAATATTTTCATCTGCAAAAATATGCATTTTCAGACTTTTGTGAAATTGACTGCCATCATAAAGATTTTAAGAAAGAACAAATGAATTTTCTAGGAGAAGAAAGAAAGGCTGGGAAAATGACACACCATGCTTTGAGTCTAAGTGGAGGTTGTCATCTCTGCCAATATTAGAAACATAGAGCTTTCTGCTCCCAGTTGTAGGGCACAGAAATTCTCTCTATAGTGCTAGATTATGGATTTTCTCTGAAGAGATTTCTTGTTTGGAGAATGAAAATAACAAAACTAATCTCTGAAGAGGGCACACTATTGATTTTCATAATACTGGAGCTACAAATATTTTCATCTTTACTATAAAAAGGTGAATAGTAGTCAATGTTAAAATATTTATTCATCGTTTATGAGAAATTATTTATGTATATAATCTACTCAGTGTATTATCCGGGCCTTTCATGCCTTTTTACATACTAAATTTGTTCATCAGGACTTAAATCAAAAGAGAAGATAGCTACAAAAAAAAGTTTCAACACAGATATGTCAGTTTTGTTCTTTTTAGCCAAGGACTTGTAGGGAGGACACTAAAATTAAATTTTACTTTAAGCAATTTATAATTGATATTATTATTTTCAGATGGTATTTTCTATATGCCAATTTAAATGCTACAGGTTATTTAAATATAGCAGAAGACTAACTTCATTTTCAAGGATATTGGTCCCTAAAAAGAGATAATATCCATAGTGTTAGCACTGACTTCTTTGTATGTATATATGTATGTATGTATATCTACCTATTTATCCACTTATCATCAATGAACTACTACATATACTATTAGAAAAAATATATGCACATGCATTCCAAATTGGACTTTGTTTAATATTCCCCAAAATACAACGACCAGGATATTTTCAGTAATCCTGATGGTGTCACAGGCCACAGTTACCTAATAGGATAAATTAATGTTTTCAGAATATTTTTTCAAAATGAATTTTGAGATATAGTGTAGCCTAGTTCTGATGTCGTCAATATTTACTAGATTATCCTTAGCCAGTAATGAACTATAATTTTACCTTAGTATCCTCAATTCTGATATCAGAGAATCAATCTAGGTGATGTTTGCATCCCTTATGGCACCGGCATTCTATGATCAATTTTTGACTCTTTGATTCTATTATTTTCATGAATATAATCAACAAATTAGAAAAACGATTCTTTGGTAAATAATTCTGCCATGTCCTTTCCCACAGAAGTTTTCTTCACAAATGGGCACAAGCAAGCATGCCCAAGAATAAGAACCAACTGCAAAATCATGCCTTTCAAGTGAAAGGTTTAGATTTTTCCCTCAGTGCATGCAACAACTTAGGAAACAGTTATCATCTTTGCCAGGAAAAATGATTCTCTCCTCTGCCTAACTTTATTCCATTTATGTATTCTGGGAATAGGGTTCCTTAATATTTTAGAAGCAATCAATAGCAAATGATATCTCTCAGCTACTCTACTCATGAGAGCTAACTTTATCTTCATTTTATGCAGAGTCAGTGTTCTATTTAACTTTAAATTATTTATTATGTACCATTTGGGATATAGAGGAAGCCATGCTGTGGAAACTGAGGGTTATGTAAAATAAATTAATTCCGAATTATTATTCATGTATGTCTCATACACGTCTTGGATTTACGTTGAAGTATGACTGAACAGCAAACAAGAACAAAGTTTTTCTTCTGGAATAAATTTCTAAGCAGATGTTTGAACCTAAGAGACTGAACATGACTACACTAGCCTCTGTTGCTTGTGGATGCACCTGCAATCCAAGGACTATTTTTGTGTTTGATCAGGGTAGAACAGACATTGGGTATATTCTGATCATGATCATGAAAACCTAACATGGTGCTCAGAGCACTGTAGACGCTTAAAACATTCTTGTTGAGGGAATAAATGCACACAAAATGAATAAATGATTTGATCACTCCATTCACCCCCCTTAATTAGGAATTTCTTAGTAATGTCACCACTCTCCATAGATGGAAAAGACATATTAATTATCTATATGAAATCCAAAGCTTCATTACTGCGATTGCTATTTTATTTGGTAGTATCCATGTTGTTAACTAACTGGCAAATTTCTTTGAACTTCTTCAAGGCAAGGTGCTATGTAGTCATAAGCTTTAATTATGAAACTATCTCTTTAGCAAAATAGACTATTAATTTTCTTAGAATTTCTCTGAAATTCTCTATAAAATTCCCCCTAGAACTTTCCTTCTATATTCTATAAATGTTATAGAAATAATAAAGTTATAGAAATAATGTATACCAGAGGAAGTCATAATTAGGACCCTACTTTTTCTGAATCACTCATGGATTGAATAGCCTGCAAGCTATTTGCTGCAAGCAAAAAGTCCTCTTTTTCAAAAAATGGGAGAATTTGGTTTTCAGCTACAAAATAACCATGTGTTAAAAAAATAGCAAACCTCTTCAAGCTTCCCCAAATATTAATGTACATAATTGAGAAATCAGCATTAATACAATACTATTATCTAAACTAGAGACTTGATTTCACTAGTTTTTCCCCTAATGCCCTTTCATAGGCTCGCTCCCATCATAGTCAGAATTGAGCACAAAAGTGCGGCACAAAAGTTTTTAATCACTTAGCCCTGCTTACTTTTCCTGTTCCATTCTTCCACTCTCTCTTCTTTGTCCTTTATATTCTGGTAGTACACATGCTTTTTCCTTAAATGTATTATCTGCTTTATGCTTACATAAGTTGGTTAATGCAGAAATACTCTTCCTATCTTTCCTCACCTGTTATATGCTCACTCAGACTTGGGCTTAATTCCAGCATCATTTCCTCCCAGAAACTTCTTCAAGTCCTTAGATAGGGCAAGTATCTTAACTGCTGTGCTCCAGTAACTCTCAGGCCATGTGTCAATCGTAGCAATTACCATATTTTATTAAAATAATCTGTTCATGTGTCTACTTTCCTGACCAGACTGGGACCTCCCTTAGGGCAAAGGACACGTTCCTATTCTTCATCTTTATAACCTTGGTGCCCATTGAAGGCATTCTGCAATTATTGGTACAATTAAGGAAAGAGAAAATAGAATTTCAAATCTACTTTCTGATCATTAAACCATACTATTCCCGTTATGCTATTTTTATCTCCTGTCAGTAAGATTATATTAGATGATTTGTTAAATAATAGAAAATTATCATTGAAATAATTACAGAAGTTGTACAATGTTTTGCTGCTTGTTATACTAGCTTTCCATCTGTTTATAAGCAGCAGTCACCCATTCTGTTCAGTAGGAATAACTACATTTGAGGTACTTGTGAATATAAGCAGAGATTAGGGTCTGAGTCATTCATTTTCAATCCATGTAACTTTGACCAGATCTCTTATTCATCTTTATAGTTGCTGGAATTGAAGATCCATCCTGAGTATCAAATGAAGTAAATAATGGGAAAATCCAATAGAAACTATAGAGTTTTTCATTTGTAGAAGAGGTTATTGCCATTTATATTATTCATACTCATATCACTCATATAGTGATATTGAATAATGGTTTATTTCAGCTAAAGTGTAGATACTTGTTATAATACACTATTTTCTCCAGAAAATAAATACTATGAAAATGTCTCTTTCTAGAGAAAAATCAGTCTCTTTTAGGGCAGTGTTGTGAGAATCCTAAAAGACTTTATTTTTGTCCTGTTTTGCTTTATTTTTTTGGCAGGGTCAGACACATTCTCTGTGGAGATTCGCTGACAGAAAAGATCCTGCAGATGAAATTACCATAGAATGACAGGGTTCCTTCTAGACAGCCAACCACTTCTTATAAGTTATATAATACAGTACTTTAGGGACCCCGAATGCTAAGAACATTATGATTTTATCTGTACTAACATAAATCAAACGAATTGAAATGACCAGAAGAATAATGATACAATGTCACCGATCATATTGAATACATTAGTCTAAATAAATGTGATAATAGGTAAAATGACTTGAACACACATTACGGTAAACACTTCGTGTCATTTCATTTTAAGCACACGTTAACCTTTGAGAAATTTCTATTACCCTCCTTTTATATATGTGAAAACTAAGGCTTAGAGAGATCAGGTAATTTGACTAAAGTCATACATATTGTAAATAGTGGTGGTGCCAGGATTTGATTCTGTCTCCTGAGTCCATGTTCCCAAAGTCTGTGTTTTTGAGCTCTGTTGGATCACAAGTTCAAATTCTCCCAATGATCTGTACATTTCTTTACTGGATGTGAGGGTTGGGGAGGGTGCTTTATTCTTGAATATCTATTAAAATGTGTAAATTACTTTCTTTTGGGCAGCTTCCTGACGTTTTGTTGACACTGAAATAAAACACATTTATTTTGCATGTGATTACTGTGTTAACGTGAAACTACCTGAAGACCTGTTTCCTTTGTTCCCTCACAATTTTAATGTACATCTGCACCTCTAGCCTAAAAGATCATAAATATTGAATCCTCCTAAGTTGTACCCAGCTGAAAAATATATACTTTATGAGGATGTAACATTATTTAACAACACTGTATTCCCAGTGATGTGTCCCATGTGACTATAAATTTAATCCCTATACCGTAATAGATGCATAATATTATAAAAGTTGTCTTCCTTAGATGTTTCTAAACAGTGCTCTTGATTTATTGACAACTTCATGAAAAGAAAATTCATGTCCTGAATTATTCAATGACTTAAACATTAACCTATAACTGAAACATGAACAAAGTCTATGTTAAAAAGCTATGATTATATAATTAAGTATCAATCAATAAGGAGTCTAATTCAACGAAAGACAGAAATGGAACATTTGTAGGCTCTGAAAATTCTCTAGTGAACCATTTAGCAACTGGAACACAAAGATATTGTAGATTCATAGTGGAAATTCACAGGGAGAGGACAGTAGAAAAATAAAATTAAAAAGTGAACTTATATAATATTTTTCATAGTTACCATTGCACAGAACATATGTATTTTTCATATTGCATTGTTATCACAATTAATCTAATGGATATGTAAATGCCATCTTTTATCATTATTCATCTGTTCCTTTTTCCAAGTGATGATTAATCCTCTTCTCTTAAAGCAACATATAATTGTATACATCTGATATCAATGTTCTCTTACAAAGGAAGAAAAATAATAAAAATATACATACCTCCTATGAGGTTTGGTAACAGTTGAAGGTAGGAGAATAAGAGTCTATTCTACTTTTTTTTTTTTAAATAAATTTTGGGACTCCCCTGGTGGTCCACTGGTAAAGAATCCGCCTTCCAATGCAGGGGACGTGGGTTCGATCCCTGGTCAGGGAACTAAGATCCCACATTCCACGGCGCAACTAAGCCCACGTGCCACAACTACTGAGCCAGGACACCTCAACTAGAGAGCTGGCACGACGCAAACTACAGAGCCCACGCACTCTGGAGCCCACATACCACAACTAGAGAAGAGAAAACCCACACGCCACAACTAGAGAGGAGCCCACATGCCACAACAAAAGATCCCACATGCCTCAACAAAGATCCTGTGTGCTGCAACGAAGACCCAACACAGCCAAAAAAATAAATAAACTTTAAAAAATCAATTTCAAATTTGTGAAATTAATTTTATTTACAGAAAGGGTAGTGGTGCTATGTCTACTGAGATGAATGTGACCCCACAGACTATTACTAATACTCCCCTTCTGAGTTAGATTTTAATTGTTTCTGGAGAGTGGGTGACTTATAAAACACTTCAAATAGGGGAGAACCCAGAACTAACCAAAGCTGAACTTGGGCCCAGACCAGCAAGGGGAAAGGAAAGGGTTTTATGGTAGGTCAGGGAGGCCAAACAACAGCCTTCTGTGTATTTAGCTCAAAGCACTCTGACCATTATGTAGACAGCCCATCAAGATAGTTTTGCTAATTAGATATTAATTAGAATTTAATCTTACTATAGGGCTAATTATCTAGCTAATTTTCAGAAATAAGATATTGACAAAAGGCATAACTCATTCAAAAGATTAGCTTCATACTTCATCTATTAAGAAGCTTCCTCTCTTTTTGTTAAGAACTTTTTTTTTTGAAGTATAAATGCCTGAGACAGCACAGTGTCCTAGAAAGTGTTTGTCATAGGAGTCAAGAGGCCAGGATTCTACTTCTTCCTAATTAGCTTCATGGACTTGGGCAAGCCACTTCACCCTTTGAGCCTCAGTTTATTCATTATGATCAAATGATGGACAGAGGAGCATTACTTCTAACACTAACATTTTATAGGCCTTTATCACTCTTTTCTGCATTTGATGGTTATTTTCAAATATTATGTCCTTATAGCAAATATTATAGCAATGCCTTTGTAATATTAAATCAGATGCCATATATATATATAAATATATATATATACTTAAGATTAAATAAATCAGTATAAATGTTAAATGACAGAGGAAAATTTTATAATTCATTCAAATTCCTAAGGGCATATGGTTTGAAGAGCATGGTAAACAACTCTTCTCTATTTCTATGGTTGACAGAGAACAAATATGCCCAGTCCCTAGGAAGACATAAATAGGTCTCCTACCAAAAAAAATGCACTGAATTCAAGGTCATACAAGTAAGGAAAATTATTCATTTTATCAGTGGAAGCTGAGGATCACCTTTTACTGGGAGTCAGCAATTTAGAACCTATGAGTTTTCAGCAGTATCAGAAGACACAGCTGAAGGACGGGATAGAAAACTATCAATCTAGAATGTCTGAGACTCTCCAGAAGCCACTGGGACAGACTAGATAACGTCTTGACAAAACGGATGAATTGGCTCTACGTGTCCTATAACTGCGTGTGGGTTTGCTGAAACTGGCAGATATATAGCTTCAATCTTCTTCATCCTTTCAGTTGTTGATATGATTCCAGCTGTGTGAAACTCATCCATAAATATTTCTGTATCTTCTTGTATTTGCATATCTAGAATGCAACTGTTGGGATACCAAATACTGTAAATGACTGCCCCATGAATTTCTGTGTGCACTTGAAGTCTACTGAAATGAAATACTTCACAGTAAATTTCAAACAGAAATTAAGTCTAGTACTCAAAACCATTACATATTACTAGTAAGAAAGAAGTCATAATACAAGACAGCACAAAGGGCACTACTTCTAAAGGAAATCTCTGTTTTATGAAAAAAAAACCAAAAAAACTCAGTTTTTTGGCTGACTTTTAAAATGATTTTCAGTGCTAATTATATACTAGGATCTAGTTTACCCTAGCCTATAAGTTTCCTTTTATTGTTGATTTCCTAATTATTCTCATCATTATATTTGAGAAACTTGAGAGTAAACCAGAATCAACTGAGATAAGTTAGAGTTAGAAAGAAAGGACAAGGGATAAACACAGTGGCAGGTGAGACCTAGGAGAACACAGATAGAGGCAGCCAGTAAGAGTGGTGTATGTAATCAAGAAAGAGGTTAAGATTAATTAATTAAAGCACAGTAACTGCAAGAGAGTTCACTGTAACAAAACAGTAACCACTAGCACACATTGACAAGCAGTCATTTTCAGGATCCCCATATTTGTAACTCACTTGATCCAAGCCAGTCCCAGAACATGGCCAGTCTAGAGGTGAATGTCAATAGAACATAGGTTAACGTGGGTAGTTGTGAGAAAGCCAGATACTAGATCATAAGGGAAAACCATCTTAACTTATTATAGGGTTCTAAACTTATGGAGAATTTCCTTTGGGTAGAACTTCTAGATATTTAGAGTACAATGTGAGAAAACCTAATGATCATTAATTATCCTTTAATTATAGTGTGCCAATAGTAGAGTGGTATGTACTGTACATTTTTTATTAAATTTTTGAAAATCAGTACTCTTTTAGTGGCATAGACAAAAGCTTTGTAAAAATCAGGTGTGTTGGTTAATTTTATATGTTGACTGGGCCACTGGATGCCAAGATATTTGGTCAAACATTATTCTGGGTATTTCTGTGAGGGTGTTTTCAGATGAGCTTAACATTTAAATAGATAGGCTAAATAAAGGCAGATTTCCCTCCCTAGCATGGGTGTTCTCCATCTAATTCACTGAAAGCCTGAACAGAACAAAAGTCTGACCTTCCCCCAAGTAAGAGACCTTCCCCCAAGTAAGAGACCTTCCCTCCTGTCTGATTGCCTTCGAGTTAGGACATCATTTCTTTCTGCCTTCAGACTCACACTGAAATGGGTGTCCAGAGGGCTGACCTTTGGACTAGAACTACACTATTGGCTCTCCTGGTTTCCAGGCTTTTGGGATCAGACTGGAAATACACCATCAGCTCTCCCGGGTCTCCAGCTTACTGCAGATCTTGGAACTTGTCAGCCTCCATAATCATGTAAGCCAATTCCTTATAATAAATTTCTTTCTCTTTAGATATAATTCTATTGGTTTTGTTTCTCTGGAGAACCTTAATACACAGGGTGCTGTGTTAACCAGAATACAATGGTCTTGTTAGTTAATTGTGTGCTAATTTTAAGAAAAGATAAAAGTTATAAACAATTATTGGAAATATAATGGTCCCTTGGCTGTGACAGTTTCTCATATTTTTCCATAATTTTGATGACCTTGACAGTTTTGAGGAGTTCTGCTCAGGTATATAATAATACGCTCCCACGTTGTAATTTGTCTGACATATTTCTCTTGATAAGACTGGCGTTATGAGTTTAGAGGAGGAAAATGACAGAAGCAAAGCACCATTCTCAACAAAATTTGACTGTTGATACTGACCTTGATCATTTGGCTGAGGTAGTTTTTGTCAGAATTCTCCAATGTAAAGTTACTCTTTTCCCTCCTTTCCACTTTGCCCTCTTTGAAAAGGAGTCACTACATGCAGCCTATACTTAATGAGTGGGAAGTTAATGCTCTCCTCCTTCAGGGTGGAGTATCCACATAATCTGGAGTTTTCTGCATGAAATATTTGTCTCTTTGCCCTCATTTATTTAGTCAGTCATTTATTTATATCAGTTTGGACTCATGGATATTTATTTTATACTTTGGGTAATAATCCAATACTGCTTTATCTATTTTGCTATTTCATGAAGTTTTTGTTTTGTTTTTACTTTTTTATTTTTATTTTATTTTATTGTTTTTGGCCACGCCACATGGCTTGAAGGATCTTAGTTCCCTGACCAGGGACTGAACACAGGTACCAGCAGTGAAAGTGCCGAGTCCTAACCACTGGACCACCAGGGAACTCTGCTTGTTTTTAACATTTCCTTAATTTTTGGTACTACTACCACATGTTCCAGGCTCATCTTGTATGTTTCCTGTCCCAGTCCTAGAATCAGTCACATCACCAAGGAGCTTTTAAATACTATTTTATCTGATATTAATAGTTCTAGTTCCAAGGGATTTTTTGCAGGGAGGCGGGAGGATAAGGCAGAGGCATGGGATTTTATTGGTAACACTTTAATTTTCTATCTTTTAAGTTTCACCTTTTCTGGGTCATTCAGTTTAGGCGTATCTAATGAAAATAACTCGTAGATTTGTTTTTAATCTAACTGTATAGTGGCTCTAGTTTACTGAGTGAAACTTATATTAATTTATTTATATGCCTGTGCTTATTTCTATAATTCTAATTTGCTTTCTTATCTATATTTTCTTCTATATTTCATGCCTTTTATTGAATTAAAAGAATTTTCTTTATTTCTTTTCCCCCCACTCCTTGTTTATAGACTAAACTATACTTGAATTATTTAGTGATTACCCCCAATTTTTAACATGAATGCTTGTCTTAATGCAATCTAAAATTAGTATCTCTCCCATCTTTCTACATAACTAAAGAACATTAACACACTTGATCATTTAAGCTTGATCACCTTTCCACTTTCTATATTATATTGTCTTATATTTAAATTGTACTTACTTTAGAAATTTGGATTAGATTGGCAAGAATATTTTTCTTTTAATTATGGTTACTCTAGTAGTGGTTACTAGAGTAACCACTAGTGGTTACTAGTGGTTACTCTAGTTACTCTAGTAGTGGCCACCTTGACAATAACAACCACAACTCCATTATTTGAGAAGCCAGTGTAAGTTGGGGAGGGAGGAAAAACTTTAAAGCACACACACACACAAATATTATCATGAATATGAAAATCTCATTCAAAAGATGCAAGCAGGGCTTCCCTGGTGGCGCAGTGGTTGAGAGTCTGCCTGCCGATGCGGGGGACACGGGTTCGTGCCCCGGTCCGGGAAGATCCCACATGTCGCGGAGCGGCTGGGCCCGTGAGCCGTGGCCGCTGAGCCTGCGCATCCGGAGCCTGTGCTCCGGGAGGGGCCGGGAGGGGCCACAACAGTGAGAGGCCCGCGTACCACAAAAAAAAAAAAAAAAAAAAAAAAAAGATGCAAGCAGTTTGAAAAATTATTCATCAAATTACTAAAAAATGAAATAAGAGTTTGTTTCTTTAAATGTAATAATCAAAACTTATCCGTTCTACCTTTCTTTATACTAGTATCTATCATTCTGCTAAAGAAATGAATAGGTGTGATTCTTTTTTTCTTGAAGGGATAGTGTAGCTAAGCTGGGTTTCAAGAGGACTTACACTATTTCTACAGATCTGGAAAATGTTTAGTTCCACAACTTGTGGAAAATGTGCACCTTTGGCAGAGGCAAATTTAAAATTCTTCCCTTTCAACAGACACAGGCATCTGACAGCTTATTATCAACTCTTTAGAAACAATGAAAGGAATGTGAGAAAAATAAAACTTCTGAAGTGAAAAAAAAAGTATGAGAATTACATGGAGCTACCAACCAGCTATAGATTTTTGGCCTAGCAAACAACTTGATTATTGACTAAGGTTAGCAGAAATGAAAAACATATTTGAAGACTCAAGTCAGGAAGATAAATGTTATACCCATCTGACAGGTAAGCAGTGCTATCTAGTGGAATAGGGGAGCCATCTCTAGAGAGAAAATTGGGTTTATTAAGAGGTGTATAATCCAAATGAGACTTAAAAAGAAGGAATAGAATTGAGAAAATATTCCAACAACTATTTTACAGGCCACTAATTTGCCTCTCATACTGTAAAAGTTTAACTTTTTAAATAAATTAGAAAGTTAATAACAGCAAAAACCAATAAAAATTTTAACAGTGCCTTTTGTGGTGAACAGACTTTAAGGGGGACAGACTTTTAGGTGGACAGACTTTAAGACCCATGATCCTTACCTTCTCATAAACACATCTCTGCTAATCCCCTCCCCCTGTGTCTGAGCAATACCTGTGACTTGCTTCTAACTAAATGGATGCAGAAAGTTAATGGGATATATGTGATTAAGTGTATGAGATTTCACGAGTGTTACATTCATCTTGCCAGTGTCTCTCTCTCTCCATTACTGGCTTGGGAGAAGTAAGCTGCCCTAAATCATACAGCTGAAGGAAATGAAATCTGTCAACAACTTGAGAGAGCTTGGGTGCAGATTTGTCCCCACTTGAGCCTCCAGATGAAAATCCAGCCCTAGCCAACACCTTGATTATAGCCTTACAGAGGATCCCACTAAGCCATGCCTGTACTCCAGAACCATGAAAACCATAAGATAGTAAGTATGTGTTGTTTACAGCTGCTGTGTTTGTGGTAATTCTGCTAGCTAGCAATGGAAAACTAATACTCCTATTTATATTAAATTATTCATTTGTTTATTCAATAAATACGTGCTCAGGCACTGTGCTGGGTGCGGGGTCCAGTGCTAAACCAAGTTTTATGGCCTAATGGATCAGATATTCACTATATTGTGCAAGAATTTGGAGGAAATACAGATCCTGTTGGAGCTACAGAAGGCTTTCTGGAAGAAATGGTATCTAATATGAAATTTAAAATATGAACCTAAATTTTCTAGGTGAAAAGAAGAATCCTTCAGAAAGAGACAACTCATGCAAAGCTCAGGATGAAACTGAAAATAGATCAGTTTAGCAGTTTAGAACTGTGTGTGTGTATTTAGTAGAGCTGGGAGGTAGCAAAAGATAAGGTTGAAAAGGGATGTAGGTTTATGCAGGTTTGTTTTTATAAATCATCTTATAGAGTTTGTACTGTGTCCTAATAAGTTGCTCTTTTCCTTTAGGTGTACATATAATATGCTATTTTGTCTTTACTTATTAAAGATTTTGGATCATGCAAGACAGCAGTTTTTTATCATTCTGGTTTCAGTTCATTCCTTCTCCAACTCTTCTAAGATGAAGTAAATACTATGATAGTTGGTTGGAGTGAATGACAACAATAGCATCGCAGAACTTGCCTCTGATATCGGGGTTGTTGTGTATAGCCATGCAAACTGCAATATTAAAAACTCCAGAGAAGTTTTGTTGTATACAGCAATGTTTCTCAAACACCAATATGCATAAGAATTACCCGGGGAATCTTTTTAAAGTGCAGGTTCCAATTCAGTAACTCTGGAAAAGGCCTTCGGAATTTCTAACGGGCTCTCAGGTGATGCTGATGTTGACGTCTGAAGAGCACACTTGCAATAGCACAGAAGTAAGTCATAATGTGACTAGAGTCCTCTGGAGTTGGTTAGTAGGATCGGTCACCATTAGAGCAGCTGGGGAATCATTAAGTTTAGAAATCTCAGGTATAGTCACAGAAATGTGATAAGACAATAAATTATGGTTAGAGATTTTTAAAATATGAAGAAATGCCTTTGAACCCTTTTAAATGAAAATAGTTTTAGTACACCCAGTTCCAGTTCCTTAGATTATATACCGTGATTAAAATGGAGTGTAGTGCTTTGTGGGCATCAGGATTCATTTTGGTAGTGAGCCACTACCAGCTCTGAAATCCCAGGCAGAGCTCTACGATGAGAAAAATGAGTTAAAGTTGAATTTGTGAATATATAGAAAGGTTATCCCTGGAAATGAAGAAGAAAAGTATATATCCCTAGTACCGCTCCCTATAAAAACTAAAAGCCTGAGCCTTCTGCTACTGTCCCCTCCCCATGCCTGCCCCAGGTGATCTGGGCTCTCAGTTCCAGCCACCCCGCCCCTTACAACTAGCAGACAGCCACCCCACGCTCCCAAAATCATTCTCCAGACTCAGTTTTCCATTATTCCATGGCCTTATTCTCTATCAAGTCTATCTTGATAAATAAAATCAAAATGAAAGTATCTCTCAACAAATCATTGTGATACCTCTTGGTTTCACTAGGGAGCAGAATCTGAGGTGGAAATTTGCATACAGGCAGTTTATTTGGAAGTGCTATTGAAATCAACAGCTGTGGGAATGGGAAGGCAATAAGATTGAGCCCAGGAAAAGGGTAGGCTGTGATACAGTCACAACAAAAACTTCAGATGATGCCATGGAAGGCTCTGGAGCTGGGATGGTCCTGAAGAATTGTTTCAAATTGAAGCAATGAGTCAGCTTGCTATATTCCCTCATAAAATACTGATTGTATTCAGACTGAAAGGGGGACATATTATTAGATAAGGCAAGTCTTTTCGGCCAAGAGCAAACTTCAGGAAAGAATACTCAGCTGCCAGCCATCAACATACCCAGCAGCTGGGGAAAGAAGTCCTTTAATTGTGGAGGGTTAGATAAACTTCACAATGGAGTATCTACTATGACCTATTCCATAAATAATTTGTATTTTAAGAGCCTTAAATGCCTTAACACAAGAATGCCAAAAATATTTTGTAATAACCTACAAGGGAAAAGAATCTGAAAAAGAAATATATATATATACGCATATACTTTGCTGTACACCTGCAACTAACACGACGTTGTAAATCAACTATATTTCAGTAAAAAAAATAATGCAAAAAAACCCACAAATAATGTTGCCATTTCATACCCTCTCATACTGTAGAACTAGTCTGGGATATGAGAGTCTCTCATACCCTCCAGGGCAGTACTTCTAAACTCACCTTGGTGATGGACCATGGGGTTTTTTTCCCTATTATTTCAAATCTGTCATGAACAGATAGATGGTTTTACACATGACTGGTACATAGCCTGCAACAGGACAGTTGAACATCTCTGATATACTCTATTCAATAAGATATGTCCACTGATAACAAGCTTAAGTGTTGTCGCAACATCAAACGACTATAAATATTTGTAAAAGTTTACTCTCGACTTCTGTACTTATTGAGGATGGCTCACTGAGGGGCACTGGATTTGTCTGCTATTCAGATGCACACTGTGGTTTGTGAAACCTTGTTTCAAGTGGTCACATGGTTCCTATCTTCCAAGAAATTAAAAAACAATCAAAAGAACAGACACTTAAAATACAAACAATAAAATATACAGCAATAATACCATCAATTACTGCTCTGAGGAGGAAAATAGATACATAGGATTTTTCTCATTTCTTACCTCAGTTTTAAGGCTCAAGTGAACTGAAATTCTTAAGACTTTTCTAGGTTATTTTAACCTCAATCTCTAACAGGAAAGGACATTTGTAGTTAATGCCCCTGTTTCATTCAGGTAATATTCCTTTAACTGCTTTTTAAACTTTGTATCACCCTTCATGGGACATTTTTAGACCAACACTGTGCTGTTTCTGAATCAAACACCATGAGAAAAGGTCTCTTCTCAAAGGCTACTGCCGCTAAATTTTAGTCAGCCTCCTGTCACAGAGTGTCATCCTAAAGTTTAAGCTGTTGCAAGTGCAAAAAGATGTGAAAAAAAAATAGGTACACATGGGCTTCCCTGGTGGCGCAGTGGTTGAGAATCTGCCTGCTAATGCGGGGGACACAGGTTCGAGCCCTGGTCTGGGAGGATCCCACATGCCGCGGAGCAACTAGGCCCGTGAGCCACAACTACTGAGCCTGCGCATCTGGAGCCTGTGCTCCGCAACAAGAGAGGTCGCGATAGCGAGAGGCCCGTGCACCGCGATGAAGAGTGGCCCCCGCTTGCCACAACTAGAGAAAGCTCTCGCACAGAAACGAAGACCCAACACAGCCAAAAATAAATTAATTAATTAATAAACTCCTACCCCCAACATCTTCTTTAAAAAAAAAAAAAAAGCTAGACATGACCCTTACATGTGTAGCACAGTTTCTGTTGGTCTTCTTAATAACAGAACTGCTTTGACAATCCACTTGGACTTGAGCTGAGTGGCAATATTGCTCTTAATTTCAGGGAAGCAGCTGCCCATTGCAGGCAGAATTTCTTGTAAGGTGCAACTTTTACTTTTGCAGTTAGGTTCCAAAAGTAACGTTTTTTTATAGGCATTCTTCATTTGGCTCCTATCCACAAACACAAAAAAAACATAATTCCATTTCTGCTTTGAACTCTGATCATCATGACACCAAA
Source organism: Phocoena sinus (assembly GCF_008692025.1). Lineage (NCBI taxonomy): Eukaryota > Metazoa > Chordata > Mammalia > Artiodactyla > Phocoenidae > Phocoena > Phocoena sinus. The sequence goes on from NC_045769.1 coordinate 66,238,855, forward strand.
ATAGAGCCTCTGAGATAACTGACTTTGGAAACACAGAGACTTCTGGATTAGGGAACACGATTCCTGGAAATTCCCAATGTGTCAAAACTCTACTTTAGGGCTTCCCTGGTGGCGCAGCGGTTGAGAGTCCACCTGCTGATGCAGGGGACACGGGTTCGTGCGCCGGTCCGGGAAGATCCCACATGCCGTGGAGTGGCTGGGCCCGTGAGCCATGGCCGCTGAGCCTGCGCGTCCGGAGCCTGTGCTCCGCAACGGGAGAGGCCACAACAGTGAGAGGCCTGCGTACCGCAAAAAAAAAAAAAAAAAAGAAAGAAAAACTCTACTTTAGACCAGGGTGAATGGCTTCTGATGGAAAATAATACATTCATCCTAATACCAAATAGGGATTCCCTAAACTGGGGAGGAGTAGCAGTAGGGCTGCACTACATATGAAAGGTGGTTGAATGTATTCATACCCCACGAATTAGTGATCGTTACTGTGGCTTCTTAGATATTTTAATATAGTAGAATTTGATCTTGAAAAAAAACAAAGGATGTTACAAATCAACTAAAAGCATCATCATCATCATCACCATCACTGTACAAGCTTTTACCATGTGCCAGTTACTATTCAAAATGCTTTAAATTTAACTCATCTAATCATCCTAATAAGCCTATGACAGGTATATGTAGGCAAATTTTCACATACATATATCATAAACACACATATATTATTACATTAGAAAGAATGACTTACTGAGAATTGTTCTGATTTCCCATTAAAAAACCAACTTCTTAGATGATTGAGTTATTCAGCATTAAAACAAGAATCACCTTATATTGAGGGAACTTGAAAGAAAGAGGACTGTCTTTTAAGCCCATGCTGCAGTGTAAAATGTACTGATGGTGTTTGCTTTGAGCTTCAGCACCAGCCAGACAGTCATGTATGATGAATTTTGTTTAAATCCTGCACATACAGTCATGGGCTTTCTAAGGAAAAATATCACTAAGCTGCATGCTGTGAGCTTCTCACTATAACTTCCAGGTGTGGTTGGAAATATTTAGCAAACCACTGTAATGAATATATTTTCTGAAGTTGATTAAAGAAATATTCATTTACACTTCTAGAAAATGTAACCATCCTAAAAGATTACTGATATAGGTTTGCTCCTTCTAAATATAGACCAAGGTAAAAGGTAACAGTTTTATTATTTAGGTTCTGAAGCACAGAAGAGAGAATATAATGACCCTTTTTTGCCCTTTCCCTTCATTCTTCTCTCTTTGGTCTCCTTTTCTTCTGTCCTATATCTAAGTATTTCTCAATAAATCCAGGCCTAAGAACTCAATTTCAGGTTTAAGAAGATGTGTACAATTTCATTCTATAGTGATCAAAAATAGGCAAGGTAGACCTTCCTTTTCAGTCCACTTGACCTAATTTTTTTTTCAGGTTTCTAGGGTCAAAGTGTTCCTAGAATCAAATTCCAATGCTGAAATTCTGGGACTGATATAATTTTTTTCTTATGCATACCCAGCACCACTTGAAGAAGGAAGAATCCTAATGGGCTTCCCTAAAGTTACTAAAACTAACTTATGGAGCTGCTTCAGATTTAACAGTGAATCAAACTGAAGCACCATCCACTGGAGGGTGATTGAGGCTGTATTAGTGCACTGAATTCTCTAACAGAGAAATATGATAATAAGACAAGGACTAAAAATCAAATTGCTTCTATATTTACTGCAAAGATTCCACCTAACACTCCAACTTATCTTCAGAAATGTGCAATAGAAATGCAGAAAAAGACAGCAGTGATTTTCAGACTGAAAACCATCTTAACAAATAGATTTATCTGGCTATGTGGTTAAATGCACCAACAGGGGCACGAGTGGCTGTATGGATTCACTGACTTAATTTTAATTTGCTTCCTTGATCATTCAATCAATGGATGTATATTAGTCTCTGGGCTAGCCAACAATATTCAAGGTACTCTGATAAATATGAAAGCTAAGAAACTGGATCTATAGTATCATTATTTATTGTTAGGCACTAAATTACGTGGTATAGCTGTAAAGTGCAAGAGGAGAAAAGATAAAGAAGAGGGATTATGGAACTAATGATAAATTCACTGAGGAATCAGTATTGGGGTTATTCCTTAAAGACAGGATTTTATTAAACAATGGTAAAGGGAAGAGAAAGGTAGACAATATTGAACAAGTTATATGAGAAGTCAAACAACTAGTTTTGAAGTTAGAATTTAAATAAACCTCTCTTCTGATTCTAAAATCTATGATCCAATATTCCATGAATTTGAGAGTTATGCTCCCTCTAGTTGAAAAATATGACAGACTGAGTTAACTGAAGTCTTGATATATCATGAAGTCCATTTGAGACCTTTTAGAAAACTTTCACTAAAAACTTTCACTAATTTACATGGTTATACAAATGTATATGTATGCATGTGCATGTGTGTTTGTATATATATATATACATACATATATATATATACACACACACACACACACACACAGAGGGAGAGATTCATTTGAGTATATGCCTGAACATACCCAGATACAAACTGTTCTTAGAGCACAACCAATAAAATCAAACTACATAAGAGTCCATAAAGCATGAATGTATTAATCCAAAATTATTTATACAAACACAAAAATACATGTTTGTATATATATATATAACATATTTCAGTAAAGATACAAAAAAAGAAACCCAAAACCCCGATAACAGCCATTATCTTTGGGGAGAGAACTAGTAAGCATAGGGATGGAAAGACAGATTTTCAATTTTATACTCTTCTGCAGTATTTGATTTTGTTGACATCCTCACATATTGCTTTTATACTTAAAAATCTAGTTTAACCTAGATACTAACATTTGCACAATAACAAAAATATTCAAAAATATGTAGACTATAAATGTCACATGATACATATTTCCTGTGCAGTTTGAAAACGATACAGTCATAAGAGCTCTAAAAGGCTCTAGTTGAGAGTCTTCTTCATTTTGTTTAATTCCTACTTTTCTGGGAACATTTGCCACATGGCTGTGACTGCTGGTAGTGTGACTTCTAGAATTCAGCAGGAAGGAATAATTTCCATTTGCTTTCTCTTATGATTATGAGTTCACGGAGAGTTACCAAGTGCAAAATGAAGGGGAAATATTCTGTTTGACAGGAGTTAGTAGTAATAAGCTGTCATTCTTTAAAAGGAATACAGTAAATATTTATTTAAAGCAGATTTTCTAATAACTTACACAGTAGTGGAAAGCAACATGATGACTCGACTTAATGCTACCCTATAACCAGGTGACAATGGGTCTGACAGTTAAAGATAGGCCTTCCCCACTAGCCCAGAAAATTAAAGAAATTGTTCATTGATTTCTTCTATTCCATTCTACAGAGACTTTAACTCTCTGACTATTCTACTTATGTATACATGATCTGTAGACCATTCAACGAGCAAAAGCATTTGGATGAGTTTTCAGTTTATAAATATTACTGTGCTTTCAAGTATCCTTTTCATCTTCTTCTCCCGCCATATTTTCTTTGAGATGATAAGTATCTGGGACAGATTAGTGCCCAGAAGTTGGGACCTATTTCATTAAAGTCAAACTCAAGGAGCGAGATTAACAAATTAAAAATTTGAAATTTGACCTGATGATGCAAATTATTTATAATAAATTTCAGTTGGATTTACATAAGAGAACAGCAAAAACTATTTGGAAAGATGACTCATTTTCCCAGTTTTCATTAAAATAAAATTAAAAAATTAAAGGCCTATAGATATTTAACTTCCTTGTCTTAACTAGAAGGGATTAGAGTAAAAAAATACTTTATATACATACCCTGTCATTCTGATCTGAGCAAGTATAAGAAATTAATTCCCCTGCCTCTAATTATTGGTTGCAGTAATTAACACTATACAGAGGACCAGAGTAATTTATTTCATTACATACATTCAGTATCATTCTACTCTTCATATTTTACTTGTTTGGCAGGCTTTGTATTTGTCAGCTATGAGATTAGGGAAGATGGTAAAAAGCATTTCTAAATGCCATAAGATTGAATGACCTCCATGCCAAAAAAATGACCACTGTCCTTAATGAGAAGTCCAAAGTTCCACTTGAAGAGAAAAATGTACTAATTCTGAAAAAGGAAAGCAGTGGAAAAATGTAAGCAGTGAAATTCATTTAGCAGTAATGCTACCTTATTGAGCGTCAATTCTGTATGCTTTGGATAAGAGTCATCAGTTCCACTATTTGTAATCTTGTTGTCTTTTTAATCAAGGACACATCACAATTTATAAAACCCATGTGAGTCATCTTTTCCTTCTTTTATCAAGGACAATTTTGAAGAACATAATTGAACACTAAAATAGTTAAGGTGTTCTAAATAATGCTGGTGACTTAAAATTATCCATTACGTTAATGTTTCCAAAGTAGAAGGGATTACAGTATACGAAACTGTCAAGTTCATAAGTGTCAAAAGTAACACGAACGAACGCTTTTCAAAATCCTCTCAAGGAATGAGCCTAAAGCTGAGGCAATTCAGTTCTATTAGATGTACATCCATTTTTCACACCCATTGCAGTTACAATACATACAGAAAACCCACACTTCAAAGAGTAACATTATGTCTTTCTGGGTTTTTTCATGACATAAGATGAAAAAAATGTGAGCAATCTTTTTTTTTTTCCTTAGATGAAGAACTTATTTGGGGGAATCCTCAAATAACTCAAAAATAGTCAAATCAACTTTACTCTATTTTTTTTTTTTTGGCAGTACACGGGCCTCTCTGTTGTGGCCTCTCCCATTGCGGAGCACAGGTTCCGGATGCGCAGGTTCAGCGGCCAGGGCTCACAGGCGCAGCCGCTCCGCAGCATGTGGGATCTTCCCGAACCGGGGCATGAACCCGTGTCCCCTGCGTTGGCAGGCGGACTCTCAACCACTGCGCCACCAGGGAAGCCCTACTCAAACTTTTAAAAGAAAGAAAATGCCCTTTTCACAGAGGCCAGGCACAGAAAGATTTTGCTCAAAAGTACATTTTACTTCAATGTTATAAACAGTGTAGAAGAGAAACAACAGTTTAACATAGTAAAACTTTCTGATGCTATCTTTTGGATAAATAAGTACTACTTTCCTTTTGATTTAAGAGCAAATTTATAGGTAGATACACTAATGATAAAGACCTTAGTCTTTTAGAAAAAGTATCAGTTCAAAGCAGTGAACTTGCATCTTAGGTAGTTCAGTTTGGAATTTTAACCAATAGCAGTGAACAGTCATCCCTAGAAAGTTATTGGAAATTTGCTTTAAAAATAAAAATGGGAATATGGCTATATACCAATGGCAAATAGTATAGTGTCCTTGCATTAAAATACAAAGATGCATTGTTGACACAATGTAATAAAATGTTCCATTCTATAATGTTGGAACAGGAAAGAATAACCTAGATCAACTAATCTATTTCATTCATGCATAATGAGGAAATTCCAGTCCTAAGAGGTAATGTTACCTGTCCATGGCCACCCAGAAGCAGTCAGTGCTAAATCTAGGCTGAGTACAGAATTTCTAATCATTACACCATCACACTTGCCACTTAAATTAGTTAGGGCAATCCTAATAGCTGGATTTAAAAGATCCAAAAATGTAAAGGCACAAAAAAAATAGAAGTACACTTGTGGCTCATACAACAGACCTAGGTGGATGCACCTTCTTAGTGGGAAATCTCTGGTTAACAAAATTATTCTGGTACCTAGGCTGCCTGCAGCTCTGGGGCTTTCAATACATGGCTCCCAAAGTTGCCTTGGTGGGTCATCTCCTTCCTAATTGTCTAGAAGAGGGAAGTAGCATGGAGGAAAACCTGTAGGAAGCAGGTTTTCCAGGACATGGCCAGAAATGACAGTCACTGCTTTTGATAGTATTCCAGTGGCTAGCACCTAGTCTCTGACAATAAGAGAGGTTCAGGAATGTAGTCTATTTGCCCAGGAGAAAAAGAAAAATTCTGGTGAATATGTAATCGTTGTTACTTCATGGTATATGACACTAATTTGCACAGATAATTTATAAGTGGCATCATTCATTCCAGCCCTGAGTTCTATAAATAAAAGAGATAATTTATAAATAAATAAACATTTAGTAAGTAAATGTAGATAAATAAACGTCTAGTAATCTCTAACACACAACTTTAGTACTTTATGGTATACAGGGCCCTAATCTGGGAGGTGCCCTAGTTAAAAGCCTCCAGCATCCCAGCCCTGAAATCTCTGTCAAAGAGATAAGTGGATGGCTGCTCTAGGGTTATCTTCCCCAACCATCAAATCCTTGGTGCTGTGAGTGGCTTCTGCATGCCTAGTCTGGATTCAGGAGCTCACTCTCCCATTCCGTGCTGACCTTCACATGCACCTCTGCTTTCAGCTTAACACATAGGTACTGGGGAAATAAGGTCATATGGCCACTTCAAAAATGAATTAACTATTTTATTCAGAGAATACAACTATTTTTATGCTGTGCATATGCTTTACAAACGTGAAAATATACGTTGGAGAATCATTTGACCTAGGTTCACAGGGGCATTTAATTTGAAATTCAAAGATAAAAGCTTCCTTGTGAATTAATTTTTTTAAGCAGTCAATTAATACAGATAAAATAAACTCTTTAATGCTTATATATTACGATACATATTTTTAAAACATACATATTTTCTTCTATCTCATACATTTTCTTTCATCCCATTCAGAAAACCAGGCTATTGCTTGTGTTTACTGAAGGGATGTGAGAGAAAACAAAGAAATAAAAACTCTGCCTTTAGATTTTTAAATACTAGAAATTTAAAAAGAATTAAAAGCACTCAAAGCATAGGCAGTAGATCTGGAAGAGTAACATACAAGTAAGAAAAGGATTATCACTTGGAGAGTACAAACTGAATCCACTGTCTGAAGCAAGGAGAAAAGGAGGAGGAGACGCCATGAGTATCCCTGAATGAGGGACTCCCTCTGAACTCTGCTGCCTGGGTCAAGCACAAGGGAGAGGCTAAAACGAACAGTGTAGACAATAGCAAGTAACTTGTCTACGTTGTTCATTTTAGCCTTTCTGTTTGGGATGTAATTGTATCTCATTGTCATTTTAACTTGCATCTCACTGGTGAATAATGATGTTAATCCTAAGTTCAAATACTTAGTGTTGATTGAGATATCCTATTTTAGGAAATTCCTCTTAGAGTCTTTGCCTAGTTCATAAAATTTGGCTTTTCTTATTAATTTGTAGCTGTTTATTTTTCTTTCAGTTTTATTGAGATATAATTGACACATAGCACTGTATAAATTTGTGTACAACACAATGATTTATGTATATTGTGAAATGACTACTACATTAAGTTAATCTCCATCATCTCATACTGATAAAAAACATTTTTTTCCCTTGTTATGAGAACTTTTAAGATCTACTTTCTTAGCAACTTTCAAATACCATACAGCAGTATTAACTATAGTCATCATGCTGTACATTACATCCTCAGTACTTACTTATCTTATAACTGGAAGTCTGTACCCTTTGAACACCTTTAGTCAATGTGGGAGAAGTTTATATATTATATAAAATCTATTTATTTTTATTGTAATACTATATATTTAAAATGTATATATTTTATATTTTTTGGATAATAGTTATTTGTCAGAAATATGTATTGTGACTATTTTTCCACATCTGTAGCTTGACTTTTTATTCAAAATGTTGTCTTCTGATAAGCAGGAGTTCATAATTTTAAAGAGGTCCAAATTTATCAATACTTTATGATCAGTGCTTGTTCTGTCCTTTTTAAGAAATAGCTTATTTGCTTGTTAATATCCTCTTATGTTTTTATGGAATATTTATTGTTTCACCTTTCAAATAAAAGTATTTGATCTACTCATCATTTTTTATATAGTATGAGGAAAGGGTGAATTTTTTTTATATATAGATATTCACTTGACCCTCCATAAATTATTAAAAAGAACATGCCTTCCACATTGAATTGAAGTGTTGAACCTACATGTGGCTGTCTATTTGGGAATCTCTTTTTAGACTCTTGTTTTACTCTGCTTGCACCAATAACCACACTTTTAAATTACTGTAATCTTACAGTAAGTCTTGCTACCTAGCAGGTTAAGTTCTCCAGCTACCTTCTCCTTTTCCTCTACCCCCTCCTCCTTCTTAAGATTGCCTTAGCTATTCCATATAAATTTCCATGTAAAATATTCCATAATATTATGAGATAATATTCCATAATAAATTTCCATTTATATTCCATCTTAAATTTCATCTAAATTTTAGAATAAACTTGCTAATATCAACAAGAACCCTGTGATTTTGATTGCAATTATATCATCCCCTGCCTGAAACCTCAAAGTCTGATAAGTCTTCTTCTTTTGTCTTAAAGGGCAGATTGACTATGTATCTGAAGTAGGAACCTCCCTCCAATGGGACTTTGAAATGAGATTTGGCTCTGCCTTTTAGGAGCTCTCAGCATAGCCCCCTCACTGCTGCTCAGAACTTAGTAAGTGCCCCAAGGTGGAAGTTGGCTCTGATTTTGAGACTCCTCAAGTTTCTAGCTATCATGCCCACTACACTTAACTCCAAAATCTTACAGGTCTCTCGTTTCTTCTAGGAGAGTCTCTCTGAGTAAATTAAGCACAAACTTTAGTCTACACCCAGAACTGGCAAATATCCACAGTTTGGGGAAAATGGTCAGCAATCATCAGCTCACCTCAGAAAGGCCCTCTTTCAGAATTAAAGTTCATCATTGTTTCCTCAGCTTTCATATCTTGAAAATGATTATTTTTGTAATATATCTGGCCTTTTTTTACTTTTACAGTTGGAACATTTGCTTCATGAAATCTACTTCATGCAAGTCAAAAATGGAAGGACATTTCTATGAGGATTCTTGCAGAAAAGATGTTATCTTGGAAAAGAGCCCCATTCTATCTTCATTTCCCGCCCTTGTAGACTTAACATTTATATAAGCAATAAACTGTGAGTAAGACGATACCTCAAATTGATTTATAACAGTTTCTGCTACCTAAGTGAGAGAGGTAGGTGAGATAGAAATTAAGGTGAGTTATAGAAAAGAATAAAGTTATATTTTTTGGCAACCTGAAATTTTTGGAGCCATTACTTTAAATTTGGGGACCAATTTGAGTCAAATTTTAAAATAAACACTTTAAAAATCCTTCAAAACCACATTTCTTCCTTCCAAGAGAAAGTTCCCTTGGATAGCTCCTTCAGAGATTGAAATGGATCGGTGATATTGTGGCATCAGCTACCAGATTTATATATATTTATATCCTTTGTGGATTGGATGAACACTCTATTACTTGAGAATCACACATAGCAAAAGTCAGTAAGCTAATAAGTATGCCTTAGGTACAGCAGAAACAAATAATAAAAGGAGGTAAACATAAGCGAGGCCAATCTCTCGATGAGAAACAGATGATCACGTTTTGAACCCATACCCTTGACTCTCAAGTATAGCTTCAGTAATTCTCATATAAATTTACCCATATTTCAGAATTCTGAATTATGAAGAAACCAGCTTGGAATATGAGAAATAAAGGGGTATTTTATAGGACTAACTCACAGAATAAGGTTTAATAAATATTTGTGGACCTACTAAACTTAAGGTATTATCGTATAAACTTTAAAAAATGAGAAAAGCGTATGATGCTCAGTCCCTGATATTGTTGGTTTGTAGTTTAGATAAGAGGTACATGCATGAGAAGCAAAATTACAATTTAACCGTATCTTAAGGCAGTATGACAATAATTGTAGTTTTTATTGTTATTGCTTTGTACTATCAGATTATTATTAGAGGACTCTTATTACACTGGCTTTCATCTCAAAAGCCAGAGCTATCATGAGGGCTCTCAAGAAATCATAGCTATCATGAGGGCTCTTTTATCCTGGTAATTCTTTGCAGATTATCAAGATAAATATCCACACGGGCTCAGAAAATTAGCCCTTCCTTATTTATTAGCTCTTTTAAGCATCAAAGGCAAAACAAAAACAAACAATAAGCAAACAAAGAAAATGAACAAAGGACCTTAGATGAAACAGTAAGGTCTCATAACCTCTGGATATGACTTCTAGAGGCCTGCTTATCAATTTCCCAACTATTCTTCTTATGACATAGAAGTGGAGTGATAAGCCTGTGGTGGACAGACTGTAAGATGGCCCCAATGGTCCTCGCCGCCAGGGTCACATGCAATCCCCTCCCCTTGAGTGTGGGCTGGCCTGGTGACATGCTTCTAACTAGTAGACTATGGCAAATTTGATGGGATGCCACTTCTATGATTGTGTTAAGATTTTAATATCCATCTTGGTAGCAGACTATATCACTTGCAGACTTTAATGAAGCAATCTAACATATGGAGAGACCCCTATGGCAGGGAACTGAAGGTTGGGTCCAGCCAACAGCCAGTGAGGAAATGAGGCCCCCAGTCCAACTACTCACAAGTAACTGAGTCTTGCCAACAGTCATGTGAGCTCAGTAGTGGTTCTTTCCCAGCCAAATATTCAGATAAGACTCCAGTCATGGATGACAAATTTACTATATTTGATTGCAAATATTTGATTACAGCTTTGTTAGCAACCCTGAAACAGAAGACCCAACTAAGCCATGCTCAGATTTCTGACCTACAGAAACGGGAATAAATGTGTGTTTTTTTAAATTTCACCTTTAAATTTGTGAGACTCTATCACACAGCAATAAATGAACAATACCTCTTCTATTTTTTTCAAACAGCTTTATTGACATAGAATTCACATACCATACAATTCACCCATTTGACATGTACAATCTAATGACTTTTTAGTATACCACAGATGTGCGCAAACATGACCTCAGTCAATTTTACATTTTTATCACCTCAGAAAGAAACCCTGTACATTTTAGCTATAACTCTTCTAGTGCCCCTCCCCCAAGCCCTAAACAACCATTATTCTACTTTCCGTTTCTATAGATTTGCCTAGCCTGGACTTTTACATGGAATTATATAATACGTGGTCTTACATGGCTGGCTTCTTTCACTTAGCATAATGTTTTCAAGGTTCACCCATGTTGTAGCATTTATCTGTACTTCATTCCTTCTTATGGTTCAATAATATTCTATTGCATGGATATATCACAATTCATTTATCCATTCATTAGTTGATGGACATTTGGTCGTTTCCTCCATTTGGCTATCATGAGTAATATTGTTATAAACATTTGTGCACAAGGGTTTTTTTTGTGGGCATATGTTTTCATTTCTCTTGGATGTATAGAAGTGGAACTGCTGGGTCATATGAGAACTCTTTTAATAATGTAAGGAATTGCCAGTCTGTTTTCCAAAGTGGCAGCGCCATTTTAAGTTCTCACAGGTAGTATATGAGTGTTCCAATTTTTCCATATCTTTACCAACGCTTGTTATTATCCAACTTTTAAATCAGCCATCCCATGTGCTATTGCATTGTGGTTTTGACTTGTATTCCCCTGTTGACTAATGATGCTGAGCATCTTTACACTTACTCATTGAAAATTTGTATATCTTCTTTGGTGAAATGTCTTCTCAGGTCTTTTGTCCATTTATAGCTGAGTTGCCTTTTTATTATTGAGTGGTAAGAGTTCTTTATATAGTCTAGATACAAGATCATTATCAGATATATGACTTAAAAATATTTTCCCATTTTGTGAGTTGTCTTTTCATGTTCTTGATAGTGTCCTTTGAGACAGAGTTTGATTTGATTTCAATGAAGTCCAATTTATTTTTTCTTTTATAGCTTGTGCTTTAGCATCATAACAAAGAACAAACTGTCAAATTCAAATTCATATAGGTTTATCCTTAAGTTTTTCTCTAGGATTTTTATAGTTTCATCATTTACGTTTAGATCTTTGGCCCATTTCTAGTTATTTTTTGTATATGTTATAAGGTATGGTTCTAATTTCACTGTTTTCCATTTCAATATCCAGTTGTCCCAGAAGTTTGTTGAGAAGTCTATTTTTTTCCGCAAAGAATGATCTTGATGCACTTGTCAGAAATCAGTTGACCATAGACACGTTATTTTTTCTCTGAGCTCTCAATTATATTTCATTGGTCTATGTGCATCCTTATGCTAGTACCACACTGTCCTTTTTAATTTTTTAATTGAAGTATGGCTAATTTACAATATTACATTAGTTTCGGGTGTACAATATAGTGATTCAATTTTTTATAGATTATACTCCATTTAAAGTTATTAAAAATATTGGTGATAGTCCCTGTGCTGTACATTACATCCTTGTATCTTATGTATTTTATACCTAGTAGTTTGTACCTCTTAATACCCTTCCCCTATCATGCCCTCCCACTTCCCCTCTTCCCACTGGTAACCACTAGGCTGTTTCTGTTTTGATATATTCATTCACTTTTTTTATTCGTTAGGTTCTACATATAAGTGAAAACACACAGTATTTGTCTTTCTCTATCTGACTTACTCCACTTAGCATAATACTCTCCAGATCCATCCATTTTGTTGCAAATGGCAAAATTTCATTCTTTTTTATGGCTAAGTAATATTCCACCGAGTGTGCATATAAGTGTGTGTGTTTGTGTGTGTACACAGGGTTGTTTCCATATGCTGCCTCTTATAAAGAAATACTGCTTCACCTTCATTTTTGAAAGATAGCATTGTTGGATATAGGATACTTCATTGTCAGTTTTGTTTTCTTTAAGAACTTTAAATGTGCTAGCCCACTGCATTCTGTCTTCCATTGTTTCTGATTAGAATGCAGCTGCTATTTTATCAGAGTGCTTTTGTAAGTGATGAGTCATTTTTCTCTTGCTGTTTTCAAGATTTTCTTCTTGACTTTGACTTTCAGCATTTTTACTATGGTGTGTCTATTTTGGGGACTCTGAATTTATTCTACTTTGAGTCATTGAGCTTCCTGGTTACGTACATTAATGTTTTTCAATAAATTTGGGAAGTATTTAGCCATTATTTCTTCAAATCTATATTTTTTTGTTCTTTCTCTCTCTCCTCCTAGAACTCCCATTATATACATGCATGTTGTACATTTAATGGTGTCTCACATTTCTCTATGGCTGTTTTCATTTATCTTCATGCTTTTTCTTCCTCTCTTCTTCATCTTGCATGAGCTCTATCAATGAATCATCAAGTTCTTAAAGTTTGCTAATTCTTCTGTTGGTTCAAATTGGCTGTTGAGTCCCTTTAATGAATTTTTCATTTTGGTTATTGCACTTTCAACTCCAGTATTTCCATTTGGTTATTTTTAGTATAATTTCTCCCTCGTTATTTATATTCTCTTTTTCGATGTGGCATTGTCATCTTACTTTCCTTTACTTCCACTTTCCTTTACTTCCTAATCATGGTTTCCTTTAGTTCTTTGAAGTCCTTTTCTGTTAATCCAACATCTGTTTCCTCTCACAGGCAGTTTTTTTTTGCCTGCTTTTTCCTCAGTGCATGGATCATACTCTTCTGTTTCTTTGCGTGTCTTCTAAAGTATTTGTTGGAAACTGGAATGGTAGATATATTTTAGCAAGTCTGGGTCCTGGTTCTCCCCACTTATTATTGTTATTTACTTGTGTACTTATTCAGTGACTGGCTGGGTTATTTTAGTGAAGTCTATTTCCCCCATCACAAGGGAGCTAGTGTGAAACCTCTAATGTTAATTCACAGGGAATGCAGTCTTGAGTATGCTCACAGTCACAGAAAATAGTTATGGCAGGGCTCTCTTTGGCTGTCTCAGTTCCCTGACCATACTCAACAGTTAAGCTCCACTAATTACTGATTGTTTACAAAAATTCCCTGAGGGATAAATTGCTTCACAGATTTTTCCAATCAAATTCAGACTTTTTTGAAGGGATAGTACCCCAAGTTAGGGTTTGAGATTTGTCCTGACCCCTGAAAGGTTCTTCGCAATTGTCTCTTTTCCTGTTTCTGCCAGGGAAACCATCTGTCCTATAGAGTGTATATCTCCAATAAGTGTCCTCGCAATGACCTTTTGCCACAATTTTCAATGTTTTTGAGAATGCCATTAAGCTTGAACTTTACACTCTATTGCAAAAGAAGTCAGTTCCACTGGGGAGGGATTTTGAACTGACACTAACCCTAACTTCTCCTCCCAGGCAAAATCTCTGAGCCAAGGCTCTTGTGCTGGGGGAATGAATGATGGCATGCTTCTGAATGACACCCTCACTTGAGACGATGAACATTTGGTGGATGGGGGGACCCCCAGGCCTCCTCAGTTTGCTTTTTTCAGCAGTGAACCTTCCACCCATGAATTGGAGCCAGGGTGACTGGGGCCCAGTATTTTCAGTGGTGCAATCCCTAATGGTAGAGCCTCTGTCCTATTTAGTGGGAAATGGGTAGAAGACAGGAGTCTCTGCCTCTCAGCTGCATTCATTTGGAACTTAGCCTCAGCAACAGGTAGCTTGGGCAGGATGAGAAATGTAAACAGCTTGTAACCTCCTGGGAAAATTGCCCTTTGAAAGCTGGTGGAAGAGTGAGTCCTGTTTTCTACTGTACCAGTCTGGAGTGATGGGCTGAGCTGGGAGAGAGAAGGCTTGGTTCAAACATTACATATTCTCCCAGTTCTTACTAGTTTTAGTAGAGTCTCTCAAACGTGCTGTTTTTCTCAGTGGCTTTATGCTCTTAAAATCAGTGGCCTTATGCTCTTAAAATCATTTCCAGAGATTTTAAATAGTTGGGGTTTTTATCTTCTTTTTTCTTTCTTTTTTTTTCAGACCAGAGATCACTTTCACTGGGGAGCAGGTTTGTGGAGCTCAGTCTGTCATGCTGAAAGTGGAACTCTGCACGCTGTCTATTTTTAACACTTTAGAACTTTGGGTTCTGCTTAATTCAGGCAAAAAAAAAAATCTATTACAAAGGTCATTTCTTCGACTACTACAAGTGAAGGATTCAATATTTACAATAGACAGAGGATTTTTTTTGGTCATTGTCTGGTAGTAGCAGTTCTTTAAGTAAATATACTTTGCATTTCCCTTCCTGGCTCTTGCTCAGGACACAGCTGATAAAGCAATGATGTGATGAGAGAGCTAGTGAGAGCACACACTCTATGCTTCCCCTCGATTCATAATTTTTTAAGTAACAAAATAAAATTTCCCTGGAATATTTATACTTTACACATCAAGCACATTGAGACATGTTGTCAGTTCCCACTTTTAATTACTCTTCTAATTGCTTTTCATTTTAAATCCTATCATAAACCCACTTTATACCACCTGCTCATTCACAGTAAAATGGGGAGAGAGTGGAGAGAAAGAGAGGGAGAACAGAAATTATGACTAAAATAAATTCATTTTAATCTTAGGCATTCAAAAATATGTTACATACAAGAACACTGCCTCCACTACTTGAGGGCATGAAGTAATGTAATCAAGAAACAGCATGCACTGTTATCTAAATCAGTTTGCATTTTACATATGAAATTCTAGACACACAGGCATAAAACTCACCCAACATACGTGTCGCTGTTATGTTCAAATAACATAGGTTCTGATCTAAGTTATTTTATAAACCACTAAAGATTGGGGGTATACTTTTTTAAATCAGAATTTCACATAGTGTGATTTTTCTGTCCACTTGTCACCTAGAAGTGTTTATTTAAAGTGTCAGTTCTAGTTCCTATTCAAGTCATTATCTGTAGGGGCTGAGAACATAATAATGCACTTTTAACAAGCCCTCCAGGTGATTTCAGTGTACACTGAAGTTTGAGAGCTAGTCTGTACTTGCTTTATGTGAGGGGTTCATTGATGTGCTTCCCTGAAGGAGCTGATGCTTATGATGGAAAGAATGTTGGGATGGACATCAGGAAGAGGCTGCTCTGCCACTCAGGAGCAACTTATTCATTCTGAACATTGGTATTTTCATTTATAAAACTACAGTAATATTTCAGTTTGCTTCTTAGGGTTAATGTGAATATCAAATGAGATCCATCAATACAGCAAAACCATTCTGCAAAATGGGACACACTTTACAAACAGGGAACCTTAGATAAAAGTTTTGTTTTACCTTCACAATGACTAAGATATATTTTACAACGTTACTGGTATAGAAAGTAAAAAACAAATTAGAAAATTATAATTACAGAATAAAACAAAATAGGTATAAAACCTGCTTTCAGTTTATTTCAACAGGTGACAGAAGCTAGAAAATGTGGTACATATACCAAAATATGTCCAAAGCTTACATACTGATGGTCACCTTAAATAAATTTAGTGAGTCAGAATAAGTTATGGGTGACTTGCAATGATTGATAATAAGGATATTAATTATATTCTTGAATTGTAGCACCTACATTTAGTTCCCAAAGAATAGAATGATTGTTATAGCCAGCAATATTTATCAAAATGAAACCAAAGTCACAATATATGAATTTACTCCTCACCTACTGAAATTTAAGACTTTGATTAAATCAGGTGATGATACACGCAGGACATCCTAGAACTACTCTATATCAAAAGGACAACTCGGCTGACAGCTTCCCCTTGAAACATCTGCAAGTCACCAAATTCCAGAGAGCATATGTCTGTAAATGGTATCAATGGCATACTGTTAAAGGGTGAATCACTGATCTGCCAGAAGTCCTCCACCTCTCTAAAAACATTTTGTTGCTATTAGAGGTCACTGATTATTTTTATTCAAGGAGAAAGGAACATTTACATTAGCTAGAGTTTTTCCTGTACAACGCCTAAAGCCTATGTAAAGAACGATCAATCAAAAATTTACAGGGAAACTACCATCATGACCATAATCATGTGGGGAAGGAGAAGGCTGATGCACACACATCCTTTATAATACAGGTAAGACATCTGTCAAATTTCAGGCAATCAGAATCTTGTTTCTTCCATGTATGTTTCTTGATGTGTCTAACTTAAAAACATGGATGCATGCATGACATTTAAAATCATAAAATTATAGCTTAGAAAGAGACTACTGAAATAATCTACCTAAAAGAGGTAAATTCAAATATTTTCAGGATAATCAGCTGAGCTAAGTAAATAGAGACCGATGGTTGCAGCATAGAGACATTTGGATTCACATACTAGAAAGACAGAGACCACCGTTCTGTGAGCTCTGATTCACCCAGTCCTCTTGTTTATAAATGACAAAAGAAACTGAGAACGATAAAAATCATGCAGCTTTTTAGTAGCAAGACCCAGATTACAACCCAATTCCACTAATGTATTCAATTTGGATTTGATTTATAATCTAACCTAGGGACATTTTAACATGCCTGAAATAATTTATACACTTCCTAAACCCAAATTTGCAAGACAGATTTATACATTTTATTTTAAAGCATCCAATTTATGACTTTCATTCATTTAGATACCTTGGCAGAATAATTATTAAATACCCTAAAGTTTTTGAATGCTTGATTTACACTATTAATTTATACAATATTTTTTCTTATTTTCTCAACTGTGCTTATCATGACATGCTATATTCTATGTCTATATGTACACTCCCTTTCAATAAGAAGTATGTATCTACATACTTGCACAGACACTTAAATTGTTTTCTGATACATCTACAGCCTAGGTGGCCAACAGATAAATTTTATATATGGTCTACTTCTCTAAAAAGTTAGTCAGTGAAATTATTTCTTCAGTAACATGGTGCTTAATGGATTATTAACCAACTAAATCGTGGGATTTTATTTAAATGAATTCTTGAACTGCAACTAGGATTCCAGATGGCTGGTATATTTAATAGGCAATATGGGAAAATGTAGAAGGTTAGGATAGCTGCCTCAAAAAATATTAAACAACGTTTAAAGCTTTTTGACATACTGGCAATACTACTCAAACACTGCAAAATGCTTTTATATGTTAAATACCACTAACAAATGGGTGAAACTCATAAGCATATGTTCTCACCTTTAAACAGGGGACACAACACACATAAATGCAAAGTCCTAAATAAATTATAAGTTTATAACCAGATGTTGTAAGGGTAGATAAAAAATATGTTCTCAAAAAGCTAATAGCCAGCTCATTAAGGTCACAGTCACCTTCTGCTCTTCTAATACACTGAAATGAACACCATAGAAAACAGATATTGTGGAGAAAGCAGCCACAAGTTAATAGAGGGAAAATAAAGGAAAGTAGACAATTTGAGAACTTACCCTCAGTGACTTTAGTCTATGTATTAGGCACCAAAAGGTAAAAATGCATTTTATTAAACCATGACCAACACCAACATTTTATTTTATAAAATATACAAGCTAAAGTAGCTTCTTTCAGAAATACTTAATTGCAATTAATATTTATCCCTTAATAGAAAAAAAGGATTTATATTTAGAGTAAACATGGCTTTTAAAAGATTATATTTCTAGGGAAGAACGAATAGATCTTAATGAGTAATGAAATAATGGGAAGAAAGGGAAAGGAAATGTTAAATGTGCTGAGTGTCAAGTGCCAGTGGAAATGCTGGGCCATTGATTGGAAGTCAAGAATAAATAATTTGGAGGGAAGCTATGGCTGGAGACTGATTTTATAAAACTCCTGCTGAGGGCTTCCCTGGTGGCGCAGTGGTTGAGAGTCCACCTGCCAATGCAGAGGACACGGGTTCGTGCCCCAGTCAGGGAAGATCCCACATGCCGTGGAGCGGCTGGGCCCATGAGCCATGGCCGCTGAGCCTGCGCGTCGGGAGCCTGTGCTCCGCAATGGGAGAGGCCACAACAGTGAGAGGCCCGCGTACCAAAAAAAAAAAAAAAAAAAAAAAAAACTCCTGCTGAGAATGATAGCTAAAACTATGAATTTTAATAGTCTATTAGTTATGAGGTAAACTAACAGATAACTAAGGAGGAAAATCTACAAAGAAGGAAGGACTAAAGCCCTAACTTTGTCTAAGCTTTGGACCCAGAATAGGGGACCCTGAGGAAAGGAAAGAAGCAAGGTACTAAGAAGCAAGAAAATTGCAAGTTTAATGCTATTTTATTAAAGCCACTAAATAGTTTGATTTTAAGAAGAGCTAAAGATGCAAACAGGATAACTATACACACTTCTGAGCCACAGTTTTCTCATCTATTGAAGGACATATCATAAAAATGCCCAAAGATTGCTTCCAGCTCAAGCAAATTCTGTCAGTTGGCAATTAGAAGTTTGGGTGCTTTAGTGGACTGAGAGAAAATTCAGATTTCAAGGGACTATTTAAAGAGCAGGTGGGTAGTCAATGGTTTCTCTCTGATGGCATCATCTTTGTCAATGACCTTCAAAATATTCTCATCATATAAAGTCATAAACATTTGCACACATCTATTTAATCTGTAGAATTGACTGTTCAAGATATAATTACAGCTATCTTTTAATTTTCACGAAATTCTTATCCTTATAGAAAACTTTAAGAATAAAATGTTACTATTAATCACTAAGACATTCCTGAAACCAGCTTTGATCTTAATATTAACTTGGAAAGGCCAGTGAAGACATAAAGAATGAGTTACAACCATAGCAACAAAGTCAAACATGGTAACAAGAAAAAAGCCGAGTTACATTTTTCTAGGCAGGAGGGCCCTGACTCTGCTCTCTATACATGGTGACTCCCATGATTTATGGTTTAAAATAAATACTTAAATACTACTATAAGAATGTAGTTGGGGGCTTCCCTGGTGGTGCAGTGGTTAAGAATCCGCCTGCCAATGCAGGGAAGATGGGTTCGAGCCATGGTCCAGGAAGATCCCACATGCCGCGGAGCAACTAAGCCTGTGCACCACAACTACTAAGCCTGCGCTCTAGAGCCCGCGAGCCACAACTACTGAGCCTGTATGCCACAACTACTGAAGCCTGCGCGCCTAGAGCCCGTGCTCTGCAACAAGAGAAGCCACTGCAATGAGAAGCCCGCACACCGCAATGAAGAGTAGCCCCTGCTCACTGCAACTAGAGAAAGCCCACGCGCAGCAACAAAGATGCAATGCAGCCATAAATAAATTAATTAATTAAAAAAAAAGAAAAGAAAGTAGTTGGAATAATATTACTAAGAAGATAGTATTATTTTGGACAAAATATTAGGAAAGATAGAGGACCAACCCACTAGATGAAATATTATTTATGAACTTGTGTGCACTAATAAATTTCCGAGAAAGAGATAGACTATATACAGATAGAATAACAAAGAGAAAAACAAGACTATATTCATAGTGGATGAATGTAACATACCTTTATTAGAAACTGATAGTACTAAACTTAATCCAAATAGGAATATAAACAACATAATGAATTGATTGTATGTGATATATACTGATATATCTATATTTATAGAATCCTATACCCTAAAAAGAGAAAATATACATATTTTAAAACATATGGAATAGAATATATGGAACATTTATAAAATTTTATCAGATACTAGGTCTTAAAAAAGTTTCAAAAATTTGTCATGTCCTAGAGGGGTGGGATAGGGAGGGTGGAAGGGAGACGCAAGAGGGAGGGGATATGGGGATATATGTATACGTATAGCTGGTTCACTTTGTTACACATAATAACACACCATTGTAAAGCAGTTATACTCCAATAAAGATGTTAAAAAAATTTGTCATGTTGGACCCCAATTTGTATATATTACATTTTGTGTAAAATATATTGTATTTATATTATGAAATATAATTTCCTTGCAGCTATATGTATTTATGTGACTGAGGTCTTACTAATAAAATGGAGTGGAAATGATGACTGTAACCTCTGTTCCCCTTGTTACAAGTAAGTTATTTGCCTTAGATTTTCTTTCTTTCTTCTTTTCTATAAGCTGGACTTCAGATAGGCACCAACGAGCTTTCACTCTGCAGACAAGGAAGTCATCTTGGGGAGAGCAGAACAACTAAGATGGAAGGAACCAGAACACTTGAACTACCCTGTGGAGCAGAGCTGTCCCTCTGGCCTGGACCAGGCAGACTGTTATATAAGAGAGAAATACATTTCCATCCTATTTAAGCCACTCTAGTATCTTTGTTACAGCAAATTAGAATTGATGCTAAAAATATTTTTCAAAGGATTTAAAACCACTGGAACGATGTAGATCCTTTCCAGTTAATGCGGACATGTCTGTATAGGATTTCAGTAACTTTGGTATTATAAAACATCCCACGCTCACTCACTAACACATGTACTCTATCGCTAGCAAGTTGATGTCAGAACTGTCTAAATCCTTTTATCTATAGTACATTGTTCTCAATTTTCAACTCTCCCATGATTCAAGATTGCACTCAAATGTTTAATGAGAAAACTGCTGTTTCAAACAAAGGCTAACGTTTTGCATATCATAAAAATTATATGTATATACAATAAAACTGCCAAAAAGATCAAAGATTCTACAAAGCATTTAGGATAGTAGGCGGTTTCATGCATTTCTACCTTAAATAGGTTAAGTTTAAGAGTTTTCTTCTAAGTAGAGAGATCATAGATCACAACTTAGGCTTATAAAATGTATTTGCTAGACTGAACACAGACTTAAACAAAAAATATGTTGATTTTTGAGTGTCAACAATGTGCTTGGCATTGTGCACTTTGCATCATATGCCTGCATATAGCTAATAATCTCCATGTGTTCACTGAATTTAATTTGTAGTATTTCATCTTATCTTTTAAAAAATCCCAATAAAGAAATTATTGTTAAATCTATTAGTCAGATGAGGGAACTCTGACATAGACAGATGAGCTCATTGGCTGGAGATCAGAGCTGTGAAATGGCTGCTGTGGAATATGAACAAGGGTCTCTCTAACCTCTGGACTGTTTTAGCAAGAAACCAAGTGAGCTTTGAAGACTAGAAATAATTTTTTAAATCCTCAAACTTTTTTTTCCAGTGTAAAAATTATGACAAAAAACCTTGTCATTAGTCTAGATCTTGGGGTTTAGATATCCCGTTCATGAGAAACTTTTACAATGCTTGAGTTGAATTTTCAGCTCTGCTGTTGACTAGCTATGTGACGTGGGGCAAATTTTTTTATATGTAAAATTGAAACATTAAATTAACTTTTAGTGGATTTAAATAAAATATAGACAGGTAAGCATATTTCATTTAATTTAAAGTAGCTTTGAAACATATAAATTTAAACAAAAAACTAAATCTTTCATAAATTCATCAAATATTTATAAATTTATCATTCACAAAATATTCATCAAATGCTGAAGTTGGTAATTAGCAGTATTTAGCAATATATTTTTTATTAAATATCAGCAAATAGTTTTTACTAAATTAGGTCAACCAATTTTAATCTATTTATCAATACCTAGCTCTTTCCTCTTTTTCTCTACCACTATCACGTTCCTTTTCTCTGACTTCTTTAAAAGAAATCTTCCTTTACAAATATAAATGTAGATCATCATGGATAAATTTATCAACAAATACTTGTCAAATAATGTTGTCTTTCAAAAAAGTGGCACTAGGCATATTGAGAGATAAAAGAGAAGGAAAAGGATTCATTAATCACAAGGAGCTTGCTAACTTATTTGGGAGAAAAAAAGATATACCAGAAATAATACAGTATATAAGAACTGAGAATTCAAATTGAGAAGCAGAGTATGTAAAGCAAATATAAATTCAGAGAAAGGGGTAATTAGTGGTGGTGAGAGGTCTTCTCTGAACCAGGCAGGACATGAGAGAATGGCTCATTGCCAACTTATTTATTAAGCCTATTCAAGTGTTTCCTTTAGAAGAGACAGTCATTGTGGCCATTTGTGTTTCTAAGACCAGTACTTAACATTCAAAACACGTTTCCAAACAATCAACATATAGTATAAACTTAATAGGATCTATCTTTTGGACTTATGTATATTTTATTGTGGATTTGAAATACTCCCCATGTAAATTCTTCTATTATTGGACTGTGTACCAGTCACAGTCAAGGTAGGAAAATAGAAGTAGTTAATGTTAATAAGAGAATTTTATACAAGAAATTAGTTAAGCTGATATTAGAAAATCAAGGAAAAAAACAGGAATAGTGAGGTGAAAAATAATAACTGTAAGAAATAGGTAACAGCCCTAAGACTAAAGGACCAAAAGGAAGAGTAGGGTTACCAGAAGTTAGCAGTTTGGAGGAAGGACCCTGCAGATCTAGAACCAAAGACTTTGAGGAGCAGACACTGCAGGGTTAACTTTGATATCTCTGGAACCTCAGAGAGGATGCCTGCACAGCTGGGTCCAGACCCTGAGGGAGGGAGGGAGGCCAGCTTGTTGATGATGACATTGCTGCCAAGCCTGCTTCTAAGAGTAGTGAAAAACCTGGGAACTAGAAGCAACTGCTGCTGCCCAAGGTGAAGGGCCAAGGCTGGAGCAATGCCAACAAGAACCAGCAAACAGGAAAAGGAAATCCCTTTCTCTCTCTTCCCGTTGTTTGCACTTGCTCTAGTGTCCCTATGGCAGAACCTAACGGGGAGCCAGTTGGCAAAGAAGAAATGTGCTTGGCAGCGTGCCAGCCCCAGCATCAAAATATGCATATAGAGGATGAATTCATAGCTGAGAACAAAAGCTTAGCAACTAGCACAATCATGTTCTAAGATGAGGACTGGAATGTAAACATTCCATAATAAACTTACCATTTTACTATGAAATTGAAATCCTTCCCACGTAATTTTATTGTACTGCATTTAGTTTTTGTTATTGCTAAATGTGCATCTCTCGGTGTGAAAAAGAAAGAAAAAAATTCTTGAAAGGTGAGTGAATGCAATAATATAATCATCAACCATTTAGAGACTATCACTGAAAGGAAGAAAATATTTTACTTTTATTAGAGTTGTGTTTAGTGTAAGCAAAATTTTAACAGACAAATTAATATAGATGAGGAGGAATTAGAGATTACAGAATATCCGTATGTGTGCTAATGAATAACCACTACATACCACATGAGAACAACAGAGTAGAAGACTAAGTGGTAAATGATGACACTCATGAGCAGCAGCTGTGTAACATTTTTCATGATCTTCCTACTTTTGTACATGAAGCAGAAAATCCCTTCCTGTAATCAAGGTGCTGTCTGGATTAGAGGCATCTTAAGGCTCTGTTGGGGGAAGATCTGCTTTCAAACTCAGCCTTGTAAGTGTAAGCATAGGCTTAGGCCCTTGGTGGCCACTAGCCAGAAACATCAGCTCCTGGCTACAAGGGGATCCCTTAGGGTAGGTGTGAAATAACAAGATATATATATATATATGTATGTGTGTATATATATTATATATATATATATATATACACACATACATATATATATGTCTCTTGCCCGATTCCTGACACAGCATTCCTGAAACCCTTGTAAATAGGATTGCCAGGAGAATCTTTCTTTCTAACATTTAGAGTTCGACCCCAGTTCTTGACACAGAGCTCCTAAGACTTTGTAATTACTTTAGTGATAGGAACATGTGAGGCATGTTAAAGGCAATTTAAATAAATAGATAACCAAACTCCCTAAATCCCTTGAATTTCCTGGCTGATATAAGTGTCTTTTGTTCTAGTGAAGTGACTCTTGGTAGGCTCCTAGATGGGGGCTGGTAACAAGAAAGACCAATCCATGATGGGAAACTTGAGACTTTCAAGCCCCAACCCCTATTCTCTGGAGAGGAGAGAAGGGCTGAAAATGGAGTTGCAAAATATTAGAAAATCAAATACAAAGCTATATAAAACAAAACCACATTGTGATCAACTGGGAATTACTGCAGGGATATAAAATTAGTGCAATAAATAAAAACCAATAATGTAATTCACCTCATTAATAGAACAAAGGTTAAAACTCATAATCAGCTTAATAGATACAGAGAAAGCCTTGGACAAAAATCAACATCCATGCTCTAAAAAAAAGTTCTCAGCACACTTGGACAATAAAAGAATGTCCTTAATTTGATAGAGGGCATCTACAAAAAAACCAAAAAAAAAACACAAACCTTGAGCTGATGTTATACTTAACGGTGAAATACTGAATGATCATTGTGTAAGATCAGGAGCTATGCAAGGTTGTCCACTCCAGCCTTTTATAGCTATTTTACTATAAGGAGTTTTTGCAGTGAAATACAGCAACAATATTGGGAAAGAAAGAATAAATCTGTCTACACCCACAGACAGCACACTTGCTTACACAGAAAGTCTTAAGGACTCTACCAAAAAAAGTCTTAGAATTATTAAGTAAAATTAGCTTGATCACAGGATATGAAGCCAATATACAATAACTTATTGCATTTATTTATACTAGGAAATTGAAAATTTTAAATGATACTATTTATGATAGTATGACAATCCTAGGAATACATTTAACAAAAGATGCTTAAGATTGTAAGTCTGAAAACCACAAAATATTACTGGGAAATTAAAGGCAATTTAAATAAATAGATAACTATACTACATTCATAGATTGGAAGATTCAATATTATTAAGATGTCTACTCTCTCCAAACTGATCTATGGATTCATTGTAATACCAATCAAAATCCCACTAGCCATTTTTGTACAAATTGACACACTGATTTGAACATTTATATGTAAATCTAAATAACCTAAAATAGCCTAAACAATTTTTAAGTTTTAAATTATTTTTTATTTTTTTTTAATTTAAAAATATTTATAGATATAGGAGTCAAACTGGTGAGATAGTCACCTGTGTATAAATGGGGGACAATATATAGTGCAGGTGTTTCCAAAATTGTGTTTTGAGGAACAACAGTGCCTGCAAGATGATGACATGAGTTCTATGATCTAATAAAATTAGTAAAACATGGCAAAAAAAATGTTCATCTTGGGCTTCCCTGGTGGTGCAGTGGTTGAGAGTCTGCCTGCTAATGCAGGGGACATGGGTTCAAGCCCTGGTCTGGGAAGATCCCACATGCCACGGAGCAACTAGGCCCGTGAGCCACAACTACTGAGCCTGTGCGTCTGGAGCGTGTGCTCCGCAACAAGAGAGGCCACGAGAGTGAGAGGCCCGCGCACCGTGATGAAGAGTGGCCCCCGCTTGCCACAACTAGAGAGAGCCCACGCACAGAAAGGAAGACCCAACACAGCCAAAAATAAATAAATTAAAAGAAGGCTCAACATTTAAAAAAAAAAAGTTCATCTTGAAAGTTTTAACATTTTTTGGGCTGTGAGTGATTCTAAAACAAATATAACTAGTTTTACTTAATATATTGTCTCCTAAACTTTTTGAACCATAGGCCGTTCTCTCTAAAAATCTCCACCTTTCAATTGAACATCTTTTAACATCTTTACCCCTGTGCAGCACAGTGTGGGGAACACAAACTAGCATTTTCTCCTCAGCAGTCTTTGTAGTAAGGAAATAAAAACAGATGCATTAACATCACAAAAGGAGAGAGAAAAGTTATTTCATTACAGCAAATATAATAACTTGTAGTAAAATTGCACAGAATATTCTGTTTAGAAAGCATGTCCTCCTTTATATGTAGTTTTCATTTAAATGATTAAACATAATTGCCATTTCAATACTTCAGTTAGCTAGAAATTCTTTTAGGTGAAAGAGCTTATACCAATAATTCAGGATACCATAATTTAAGAGTTTACACTGTATCACTGTATACTTCTTAAGTATGTCCTTTGTGTTAGTTCATTTTATGTTCATGGTTAATCATAGATTCCTTGTGGGCTAGAATATGTCTTTTTTTTCCCACTAAATGTAATTAAGTGCTGCATACATATTCACTAGGAGTTTAATAAATGTTTTTAATCAATATTTATAGAAACTATTGAGATTCAGTATCTCCAGATTTCTTATTTTTTAAACCAGAATTTACATTGATTAATTTGTTACTTAACATTTTGTTTAAAATATATTTCCATTTAAGTTTATGTTTTGGAGACTATTCTTAGCTAGTTGGTTATATTGCTAGATGTCAAATTGCTACTTAATAATTATCCTGATTTGTTCATTTGATTATATACAATTTTACATTTTGGGTGTAGTATCTGCTTATGTGTATCAACAAGATGTTTTTTATTCAGATAACTGTATTGAATTAATTACTGTCTAACAAAGTGGGTTATAATCTTAACTAGAAGGACATGCCCTATATAGTATATCCAAACTGTGCCACCTCAAATGCCTTTAAATATGCTCACTCAAATGCTTGATATAGATGACATGAAATGAAAACACAATATACTACGTTGGATTAGTAAAGTAGGCTTTGACTGTAAAGTATTCATGAAATAATGGAATATTCACATAAACAAGTGGAAAATGTCATTGGTCAAAATCAAAAATATTATACAAGAAAGTAGTGAGGTCCCTAACCAACTTACAGACCTTAAAACATTCTAATAACACAAAATCATTTTATTTAAAAAGTTGTCAGTGCCTATTACTGTAAAAGTACCAGATTTTCAGTTATATAATCTATCTAATACTAAACAGGAGACTGGGTAAATGAAGGATACTAGAATAGATACATAAACGTTTATAACAAGGACCACATTTTACATATACTATTTTCAATAAAGAGATGAATAATTAAACGCATTTTTTTTTTTTTGCAGTACGCGGGCCTCTCACTGTTGTGGCCTCTCCCGTTGCGGAGCACAGGCTCCGGATGCGCAGGCTCAGCGGCCATAGCTCACGGGCCTAGCCACTCCGCGGCATGTGGGATCTTCCCGGACCGGGGCACAAACCCGTATCCCCTGCATCGGCAGGCGGACTCTCAACCACTGTGCCACCAGGGAAGCCCAAAACACATCTTTTTGAAAAGAGCAACTACTAAATCAAATAATCTAGCTGGATCTACATGAATCAACACAGATGCATTTCCAAAGCATAATAAGTGAAAAAACCAAGGATAGATTTACTGGAAAAGATAGGTTTATAATTTTATTATTTATGTAAATACAAAAAAATACCATCCCTTTTTCTGGGATGATAAATGTCAGGAGAGAGAGAAGGGAAATATA
Source organism: Phocoena sinus (assembly GCF_008692025.1). Taxonomy (NCBI): domain Eukaryota; kingdom Metazoa; phylum Chordata; class Mammalia; order Artiodactyla; family Phocoenidae; genus Phocoena; species Phocoena sinus. Next base: position 66,266,743 of record NC_045769.1, read on the forward strand.
TTGTGGGAAATGAGTTTAGTTGTAACTGTAATGTTTAATTTATTAGGAAGAGATATAGGAGGAAGGAAGGGAGGGAGGGAAAGGCAAAGAGAGAGAGAGAAATCTAAAGCAGAAACAAGCAAACAAAAACCAGTATTTAATGTCATTCATAACCAAATCTATAATCTCAGTGTATATTTTTCATGGTTTCTTGAGTATTTGGAGACAAGAGGAGGAAATGAAGAGATGAGATTCTAGAATGTATAACTATCAATCCACCTTATGTTTAAGCATCCAGGAGAAAGTGGCTTCAGAGAAGCACATCTATCAACAGTGATGCGTAAACTGCCATCTCAGTGCCGGCATTAATTAATGCTCAAAGGAACATACTTAGTAATGCCCTCCTGGGAATGGCACTTGAATAGCAAATTTTAGAAACTTTATGTTCTTCCCTCCAGTGCATGCTGAAACACCAGTTTGAGTTAATTAAAATGAAGTGGTGAAATCATACCTACTCTAGTTACAACTTAAATTTTCAGTATTCAATCACCAATAACAATAACTTTTCCCCTCCTGATCACCTTCAAAAGGAGTGTAAACCAAATAAACACCCACAGGGACAGACTTATTTGAATGCATCTGTAACATACATTGTTTGTGACCATCCATAACTCCTTGGCAGCAGCATTTGCACTGACAACTTCTTGCTGCAAGCCCCAGTGACTCTAAAAACTCTGGAATATGTGGTAAGTGGTCTTATTTACATTTTACAGATGAAGTATTGCCAAAGAGATTGAGCAGGTAATTATTTTTTAAAAAAGAAAATTTGAATACTTTTAAATACATCTTGAATATAAAAGATGTATATTTTAAAATATAGCCATCCATTTCCCCCCCACTCAAATTAAATTACTATTCACTTTTGCATACCTCCCTCTCATTCACGAGTGCACATGAGCGCTCTCTCTCTCTCTCTCTCTCTCTCTCTCTCTCTCCCTTCCCCACCTTTATCTTCATCTTTAAGACTGCAAATTGATTTCCTGTACCCATTCTCCCCTTATGTCTTATCTAAACAAGCTAGAATGCTACATGTCTCAGTATCCCTAGCATTGAGGGGTACTATTCAACTAAACTTGGCTAACGAGATACAAATGAAAGTTAGTCTGTATCCCTGAAAAGAATGGAGAGATGTCTTTATGAACCCTGTCTCTTGCTTCTGGTTTAGAATGCAAAAACGACAACTAAAGCTCCAACAGCCATTTTGGATCATGAGCTGACATAAAAATTCTGAGAACAGCAGAGAAGGAAATTACGTGGTTGGGTGCCACCATGATGTCGCTATACCAGCCCTGGTTACCTATCTCTTTCATGTGATAGAGAAATCAAATTCTATCTTCTTTAAACCACAATTTCTGGGTTTTATGTCACATGCAGTTGAATATAATTCTACATAATATCTATTAAAATTATACAAGGACTCTATTAACATGTTACCAGTAGAATTTAACAGACAACAGAATGTAAAGCTCACTTGACCACCTTCTTCAAGTCCAATCTACTCAACTCCTGTTTAGAAGTTCCACTGCTATGTGTTTATGATTTATCCTTCCACTCCCTTTCTTAAAACTTTACATATGTATCCATAGCAAATGTAAAGTTTGGTTTTATGTATTTTCATTAATTTACATAAAAGATAACATGCTTTTCATGCACCTCACTTTTTTCACTCCATAATGTTTTAATGATGTTTCCACACTGATCTATATAATTTTTATAAATGAGTAAATTTAAAAAATATTTATGTGTGTATATATCACTTTTTATTCATTTCTTGATTAGCATATGTATCATTTATTTCTAATATTTCACTATTCTCTCCAGTCTGAAATGAATATCTTTGATGCCTCATTCCACATATGAGTAAGTATATTATAGGGTAGATTCCTAGCACTGTAAGTGTGGGTCGTATGAATTGCACCTTTTCAATTCTCATAGATGTTTCAGGTGTTCTCGTAAAGAAAGATACAGTTAACACCATTTTTACATAGCAAAGACAATCTTGATAGCCTTTACAGGTTTACTGTTATGAGGAATCCCTATATAAATCTGACTTTTATTCACATCCATACACTTTTATTAATATAACCAATATTGTAAAATTTTTAAATAATACGAGTAGACCTCTGTGGTTTCCTGTTATTTGCTTGGTGAGAAAGATGATGGAGGGAAACAAAGAGATTAAGGGGACCAACAGCAAAGAGAAATTTAGCACCAACAGAATAAAATCAGTATGCTGAAAACAACATCTTCCCTACTTTCTATTACTTACAACTGATGGGCAGACAAAGATAAATGGCAATGTTAAAAAGATAAGATTTTCTCTAATAATTCTTTTCTGTCCCATGGCACCTTCTATTTGACTTCTGCTCAAAGGTCTCAGCTTTATATCTACAGATAAGCTCTAGTTTTATAAATTCAGAAAATAAGGCACAGTGAGGCTTGTTTAAGACTATGGCAGCCAGTGGAGTCCATGGCTATAAATCTTCTATCATGTCTATAAACCTTAATAAACACCCTCCATCTTAGAAATTGTGGCCATGTGCCCTTAAACAGTCAGTAATATCTAAAATGCTTACTTTCTTCAAAGTTACATTTTAAATGTTAATTTATGGGAAGCAGAGCTGTGTTGAATTACCATTTACAATATGTCAATCTCTTACTTTGAAGTCCAGAGAATGATGTTTGTGAACAGTGAAAACTCAGCTTTATTTTCTTTTTGCAATCATTTTGCTTTCAAAATACATCAAAATATACCTCAAAGACAAAAAGTCAAATTATAATCTTTGACATGTTTTTCAAACATGAATGCTATCTTATAAGACATTTTTGCATAGCTTCCATAGGTTTTGATGACATAATTTAAAATTATAATACATTTCCCTAGTATAAGGGAAGGTTCATTTTTAATATGAAATCAACTTAAAAATACTTTCCAGTGTTTCTTCTGTTAATCAGAGAAATAATAATCATTCAGTAGTATAACCAGTATTTCATTTATATTTCAAAATATGTATGCATCCCAAACTTAATGCATTATTTTATGATTCCTTTTTTAAATTTCAAATAACCAACCTGGTGTCACAAAGTGATTGCCACAAGATTAAAAGCCTAATGAAGAAAGCTAAAACTTTCTTTTATAAAAATATTCATTATTTTTCTTTAACATTACCTAGGTCAAAAATAAGTGGATTTCTTGATAAATTTCAGAAAATATGTCTATATAGTTAACAGGGTCTCCTCAATAGTCAAGAAAAGATAGACTGTTAACGTTTTATATTAGAATATCAGTACTAGTCCTATGTAAATGGAATGTGTCTTACTGGCAGCTGTATGAAAAATGCTTACTAGAGTAGCTCAGACTTTGTATTAAAGATAGGTGTGTGCATGAGTTTTGAAACAGACTGTAACAATTTAATTATATTCAAATAATAAAATATAAAATTCAAATTTGTAAGTAATATAAATTTAAATATAATAAAATTCAAATAAAATGTGTGTTTGAAATTAATTGGCATCCTCACAATAAATAACCATGCAGAAAAATATATTAACCAGGGCTTTTTTTTTTTTAACATTCTTATTGGAGTATAACTGCATTACAGTGTTGTGTTAGTTTCTGCTGTATAACAAAGTGAATCAGCTATATGCATATGTATACCGCCATATCCCCTGCTTCTTCCATCTCCCTCCCACCCTCCCTATACCACCCCTCTAGGTGGACACAAAACACCAAACTGATCTCCCTGAGCTATACGGCTGCTTCCCACTAGCTATCTATTTTGCATTTGGTAGCGTATGTATGTGCATGCCACTCTCTCACTTCGTCCCAGCTTATCCTTCCCCCTCCCCATGTCCTCAAGTCCATTCTCTACGTCTGCATCTTTATTCCTGTCCTGTCACTAGGTTCATAAGAACCATTATATTTTTTAGATCCAACTTATAATGTGTTAGCATACGGTATTTGTTTTTCTCTTTCTGACTTACTTCACTCCGTATGACAGATTCTAGGCCCATCCACCTCACTACAAATAACTGAGTTTTTTTTTATGGCTGAGTAATATTCCATTGTATATATGTGCCACATTTTCTTTATCCGTTAATCTTTCGATGGACACTTAGGTTGCTTCCGTGTCCTGGCTATTGTAAACAGAGCTGCAATGAACATTGTGGTACATGACTCTTTTCGAATTCTGTTTTCTCAGGGTATATGCCCAGTGGGACTGCTGGGGCATATGGTAGTTCTATTTTTAGTTTTTTAAGGAACATCCATACTGTTCTCCATAGTGGCTGTATCAATTTACATACCCACCAACAGCGTAAGAGGGTTCTCTTTTCTCCACACACTCTCCAGCATTTATTGCTTGTAGACTTTTTTGATGATGGCTATTCTGACGGGTGTGAGGTGATACCACATTGTAGGTTTGATTTGCATTTCTCTAATGATTAGTGATGTTGAGTATCCTTTTATGTGTTTGTTGGCAATCTGTATATCTTCTTTGCAAAAATGTCTATTTAGGTCTTATGCCCATTTTTAATTGGGTTGTTTGTTTTTCTGATATAGAGCTGCATGAGCGGCTTGTATATCTTGGACATTAATCCTTTGTGAGTTGCTTTCTTTGAAAATATTTTCTCCCATTCTGAGGGTTGTCTTTGCTTCTTGTTTATGGTGTCCTTTGCTGTGCAAAAGCTTTTAAGTTTCATTAGGTCCCATTTGTTTATTTTTGTTTTTATTTCCACTTCTCTAGCAGGTGGGTCAAAAAAGATCTTGCTGTGATGTATGTCATGGAGTGTTCTATGTTTACCTCTATGACTTTGATAGTGTCTGGCCTTACATTTAGCTGTTTAATCCATTTGGAGTTTATTATTCAGTATGGCATTAGGAAGTGGTCTAATTTCATTCTTTTACATGTAGCTGTCCACTTTTCCCAGCACCACTTATTGAAGAGGCTGTCTTTTCTCCATTGTATACTCTTGCCTCCTTTATCAAACATAAGGTGACCATATGTGTGTGGGTTTAACTCTGGGCTTTCTATCCTGTTCCATTGATCTATACTTCTGTTTTTGTGCCAGTACCATACTGTCTTGATTACTGTAGCTTTGTAGTATAGTCCAAAGTCCAGGAGCCTGATTCCTCCAGCTCCATTTTTCTTTCTCAAGATTGCCTGGGCTATTCGGGGTCTTTTGTGTTTCCAAACAAATTATGAAATATTTAGTTCTAGTTCCCTGAAACATGCCATTGGTAGTTTGATAGGGATTGCGCTGAATCAGTAGATTGCTTTGGGTAGTGGAGTCCTTTCCACAATGTTGATTCTTCCAATCCAAGAACATAGTATAACTCTCCATCTGTTTGTGTCATCTTTAATTTCTTTCACAAATGTCTTATATTTTTCTGCATACAGGTCTTTAGTCTCCTTAGGTAGGTTTATTCCTAGGTATTTTATTCTTTTTGGTGCCGTGGTAAATGGGAATGTTTCCTTAATTTCTCTTTTGGATTTTTCATCATTAGTGTATAGGAATGCAAGAGATTTCTGTGCATTAATTTTGTATCCTGCTACTTTACCAAATTCATTGGTTAGCTCTAGTAGTTTTCTGGTAGCATGTTTAGGATTCCCTATGTGTAGTTTCATGTCATCTGCAAACAGTGACAGTTTTACTTCTTTTCCAATTTGGATTCATTTTAGCTCTTTTTCTTTTCTGATTGTTGTAGCTAAAACTTCCAAAACTATGTTGAATAATAGTGGTGAGAGTGGGCAACCTTGTCTTGTTCCTGATCTTAGAGGAAATGGTTTCTGTTTTTCAATATTGAGAATGATGTTCGCTGTGGGTTTGTCAGATATGGCCTTTATCATGTTGAGGTAGGTTCCCTCTATGCCTACTTTCTGGAGAGTTTTTATCATAAATGGGTTTTGAATTTTGTCAAAAGCTTTATCTTCATGTATTGAGATAATTGTATGGTTATTATCCTTCAGTTTGTTAATATGGTGTATCACATTGATTGATTTGCACATATTGAAGAATCCTTGCATTCCTGGGATAAACCCCACTTGATGACGGTGTATGATCCTTTTAATGTGCTGTTGGATTCTGTTTTCTAATATTCTGTTGATGACTTTTGCATCTATGTTCATCAGTGATATTGGCCTGTAGTTTTCCTTTTTTGTTATCTTTGTCTGGTTTTGGTATCAGGGTGATGGTGGCCTCGTAGAATGAGTTTGGGCATATTCCTCCCTCTGATATATTTTGGAATAGTTTCAGAAGGATAGGTGTTAGCTCTTCTCTAAATGTTTGATAGAATTCGCCTGTGAACCCATCTGGTCCTGGCCTTTTGTTTGTTGGAAAATATTTAATCACAGTTTCAATTTCAGTGCTTGTGATTGGTCTGTTTATATTTTCTATTTCTTCCTGGTTCAGTCTTGGAAGGTTGTGCTTTTCTAAGAATTTGTCCTTTTCTTCCAGGTTGTCCATTTTATTTGCATATAGTTGCTTGTAGTGATCTCCCATGATCCTTTGCATTTCTGCAGTGTCAGTTGTTACCTCTCATTTCTAATTCTGTTTATTTGAGTCTTCTTTCTTTTCTTGATGAGTCTGGTTAGTGTTTTATCAATTTTGTTATTCTTCTCAAAGAACCAGTTTTTAGTTTTATTGACCTTTGCTATTGTTTCCTTCATTTCTTTTTTATTTATTTCTGATCTGATCTATATGATTTCTTTCCTTCTGCTAATTTTGAGGGTTTTTTGTTCTTCTTTCTCTAATTGCTTTAGGGGTAAGGTTAGGTTGTTTATTTAATATTTTTCTTGTTTCTTGACGTAGGATTGTATTGCTATAAACTTCCCTCTTAGAACTGTTTTGCTGCATCCCATAGGTTTTGGGTTGTCGTGTTTTCATTGTCATTTGTTTCTAGGTATTTTTTAAATTTCTTCTTTGATTTCTTCAGTGATCTCTTGGTTATTTAGTAGTGTATTGTTTAGCCTTCATGTGTTCTTATTTTTTACAGTTTTTTTCCTTTAATAGATCTCTAGTCTCATAGCGTTGTGGTCAGAAAAGATACTTGATATGATTTCAATTTTCTTAAATTTACCAAGGTTTGATTTGTGACCTAAGATATGATCTATCCTGGAGAATGTTCCATTATCAGTTAAGGAGAAAGTGTATTCTGTTGTTTCTGGATGGAATGTCCTATAAATATCAATTAAGTCCATCCTGTTTAATGTGTCATTTAAAGCTTGTGTTTCCTTATTTATTTTCATTTTGGATGATCTGTCCATTGGTGAAAGTGGGGTGTTAAACTCCCCTATTATGATTGTGTTACTGTCAATTTCCCCTTTTATGGCTGTTAACATTTTCCTTATGTATTGAGGTGCTCCTATGTTGGGTGCATAAATATCTACAGTTGTTATATCTTCTTCTTGGATTGATCCCTTTATCATTATGTAGTGTCCTTCTTTGTCTCTTGTAATAGTCTTTATTTTCATGTCTATTTTTTCTGGTATGAGAATTTCTCCTCTAGGTTTCTTTTGATTTCCATTTGCATGGAATACCTTTTTCCATTCTCTCACTTTCAGGCTGCATGTGTCCCTAAGTGTGAAGTGGGTCTCTTGTAGACAGCATATATACAGGTGTTGTTTTTATATCCATTCACCCAGGCTATGACTTTTGGTCAGAGCATTTAATCCATTTACATTTAAGGTAATTATCAATATCTGTGTTCCAACTACCATTTTCTTAATTGTTTTGGGTTTGTATTTGTAGGTCTTTTCCTTCTCTTGTGTTTCCTGACTAGAGAAGTTCCTTTAGCATTTGTTGTAAAGCTGGTTTGATGGTGCTAAATTCTTTTAACTTTTGCTTGTCTGTAAAGGTTTTAATTTCTCCATCGAATCTGAATGAGATCCTTGCTGGGTAGAGTAATCTTGGTTGTAGGTTTTTCCCTTTCATCACTTTAAATATGTCCTGCCACTCCCTTCTGGCTTGCCGTGTTTCTGCTGAAAAATCAGCTGTTAACCTTATGAGGATTCCCTTGTATGTTATTTGTTGGTTTTCCATTGCTGCTTTTAATATTTTCTCTTTGTATTTAATTTTTGATAGTTTGATTAATACGCGTGTTGTTTATTATGCATAAATTGGTGTGTTTCCTTGGATTTATCCTGTATGGGACTCTCTGAGCTTCCTGTACTTGATTGACAATTTCCTTTCCTGTGTTAGGGAAGTTTTCAATGATAATCTCTTCAAATATTTTCCCAGTCCCTTTCTTTTTCTCTTCTTCTTCTGAGACCCCTATAATTCGAATCTTGGTTTGTTTAATGTTTTCCCAGAGGTCTCTGAGACTTTCCTCAATTCTTTTCATTCTTTTTTCTTTATTCTGCTCTGTGGTAGTTATTTCCACTATTTTATCTTCCAGGTCACTTATCAATTCTTCTGCCTCAAGTACTGTGCTAATGATTCCTTCTGGAGAATTTTTAATTTCATTTATTGTGTTGTTCATCATTATTTGTTTGCTCTTTAATTTTTCTAGGTCCTTGTTAAAAGTTTCTTGTATTTTCTCCATTCTGTTTCCAAGATTTTGGATCATCTTTACTATCATTACTCTGAATTCTTTTTCAGGTAGACGGCCTATTTCCTCTTCATTTGTTTGGTCTGGTGGGTTTTTACGTTTCTCGTTCATCTGCTGTGTGTTTCTCTGTCTTCTCATTTTGCTTAACTTACTGTATTTGGGGTCTCCTTTTCGTAGGCTGCAGCTTCTTAGTTCACGTTGTTTTTGGTGTCTGCTCCAATGTTTAAGGTAGGTTCAATGGCCTGTGGAGGCTTCCTGGTGGAGGGAACTGGTACCTGTGTGCTGGTCAGTGGGGCTGGATCTTGTCTTTCTGGTGGACAGGACCGCATCCAGGGTGTGTTTTGGGGTGTCTGTGAACTTAGTATTATTTTAGGCAGCCTGTCTGCTAATTGGTGGGGTTGTGTTCCTGTCTTGCTAGTTGTTTGGCATGGGGCATCCAGCATTGGAGCTTGCTAGCCATTGGGTAGAACTGGGTCTTAGCATTGAGATGGAGATCTCTGGTAGAGCTCTTACCAACTGATATTACGTGGAGCCAGGAGGTCTCTGGTGGTCCAGTGTCCTGAACTCGGTGCTCCCACCTCAGAGGCTAAGGCCTGACACCAGGCTGGAGGACCAAGACCTTGTCAGCCAGCCACACGGCTCAGAAGAAAAGGGAGGAAAAAAAGAAAGAAAAAATAATAATAAAAAAATAAAATTATTAAAATAAAAATGTAATAATAAAAAGAAGAGAGCAACCAAACCCATAAACAAATCCACCAATGATAACAAGTGATAAAAACTATACTAAGATAAACATAAAAGTCAGAAACAAGTCATTTGCAGACAGCAAACTCTAAGTCTACATTTGCTCCCAAAGTCCACTGCCTCAATTTTAGGTTGATTTGTTGTCTGTTCAGGTATTCCACAGATGCAGGGAACATCAAGTTGACTATGGGGATTTAATCTGCTGCTCCTGAGGCTGCTGGAAGAGATTTCCCCTTCTCCTCTTTGTTTTCACAGCTCCTGGGGTCCAGCTTTGGTTTTGGCCCCACCTCTGCATGTAGGTCGCCCTCAGACATTTTTGGGAAGTCTGAGGTCTTCTGCTAGCCTTCAGTAGGTGTTCTGTAGGAGTTGTTCCACATGTAGATGTATTTGTGGGGAGGAAGGTGATCTCCACGTCTTACTCTCCACCATCTTGAAGGTTCCCCCCACCACTGTCCAAGTCTCTTTAATTGTGTGAAGGCTGAGAGAGTTGGGGAAGCTGCAGAAGAGAAGTTTAAAGCTAGCAGAAGTTGGTTTATGAGGTTTAAGGAAAGAAGCTATTTCAACAACATCAAAGTGCAAGGTGATGTAGCAAGTACTGATGTAGAAGCTGCAGCAAGTTATCCAGGAGATCTAGCTAAGATGATTAATGAAGGTGGCTACACTAATCAACAGGGTTTTTCAATGCAGACAAAACAACTGTCTATTGAAAGAAGATGCCAAATATGACTTTCATAGCTAGAGAAGAAAAGTCAATGTTTGGTTTCAAAGTTTCAAAGGGCAGGCTGACTCTATTTTTAGGGACTAATGTAGATGGTGACTTTAAGTTAAAGCCAGTGCTCATTTACTACTCTGAAAATCTTTATGGGCTCTTAAGAATTATGCTAAATCTACTCTGCCTGTGCTTTATAAATGGAACAACATAGCCTGTATGACAGCACATCTATTTACAACATGGTTTATAGAATATTTTAAGTCCACTGTTGAGACCTATTTTTCAGAAATAAAAAGATTCCTTTCAAAGTATTACTGCTCTCTGACAATGCACCTGGGCACTTGAGAGCTCTGATGAAGATCTATAATGAGATTGTTTTTATGATGACTACTAACACAATATCCATTCTGCAGCCCATGGATCAAGGAGTAATGTAGACACTTAAGTCTTATTATTTAAGAAATACATTTTGTAAGGCTGTAGCTACTATAATACTAATTCCTCTAATGGATTTGGGCAAAATCAATTGAAAACCTGGAAAGGGTTCACCATCTAGACGCCATTAAGAACATTTGTGATTCATGGAAAGAGGTTAAAACATCAACATACATAGGAGTTTGGAAGAAATTGACTCCATCCCTTGTGGATAACTTTGAGGGGTTCAAGACTTCAGTGGAGGAAGTAACTGTAAATGTGGTGAAAATAGCAAGAGAACTAGAATTAGAAGTCAACCCTGAAAACGTGTCTTAACTGCTACAATCTCATGATAAAACTTTAATGGGAGCGGAGTTGCTTTTTATGGATGAGCAAAGACAGTGGTTTCTTGGGATGGAATTTACTGGTGAAGAAGCTGTTGAAATGACAAAAAATTTAGAATATAACATAAATTTCATTGATAAAGCAGTATCAGGGTTTGGGAGGATTGACTCCAATTTTGAAAGAAGTCCTACTGTGGGTAAATATTATCAAAACAGCATTGATACTATAGAGAAATTGTTCGTGAAAGGAAGAGTCCATCTATGCAGCAAATTTCATTGTTGTCTTATTATCAGAAGTTGCCACTGCCACCCCCAGCCTTCAGCACCCACCACCCTGCTCAGTCAGCAGCCGTCACAATTGAGGCAAGACCCTGCATCAGCAAAAAGATTATGATTCACTGAAGGTTCAGATGATGGTTAGCATTTTTTACTAATAAAGTATTTTTTAATTAAGGTGTGTACATTGTTTTTTTAGACATAATGCCATTGCATACTTAATAGACCACAACATAGTATAAACATAACTTTTATTTGCACTGGGAAACCAAAAAATTTATGAGTCTCTTTATTGTGATATTCGCTTTTTTTGTGGTAGTTTGGAACTGAACCCCCAATATCTCTGAGGTATGCCTATACTTAGGTTCATTCAGTGTGATGTCTATACTTGACTATGGGCGTGAATGCTCTATTATGAACTCTTCTAAATGGCACATGAGATGATCTTTAGGCACCAGGAATCTTCCTGATATAGGTCCCACTAGAGAGGCTTGTAGTTTCATACTATCTTTCTAGACAGTTCAGGCCCAAACGTGTGGTCTCTTACTCTCACTGGGCACTCCTGGGAGGTGACAAACTGGCTTATGCTCCAAGCTACTTTCTGAGAACTGAGAAGTCTAGAAAAGAGAATTCATGGGGAGGTGTAGGTGATCTTTGCCCTCTCTATCCTGGGTGAGCCACTGTGCTGTCTTTGTTCAGATGTGGAATGTTCCTGTAGTTCCTGTTACTTATCAAATTAAGAGACTTTTGGTTTAGAGTGACCTGCAAACATTAATGAGCATTCTCTTTCCCCTCCTCGAACTAAGCCTGCCATTTTTACACAGAATACAATACAAACTCCGTTATTTACTCCTTCCAACAATGCTCGTATATCAAATGCTCTAGAAGGCATCCAGTCCCATTTTGGGCTGGACAATTCTTCCTTGTGTAGAACTGTTCCAGGAATTACAGCAGATGTTTCATCTCTGGAACTTGGATACCAAATACCAGGAGCACTACCTTTTTCTCCAGACCTTCAGTCTCCCTAGAAATAGCTAACACCTCTGGTTGAAAATTCCTGAACATACCAGGTGCTCTGTTTCCCATATCTTTCCCAATTGCTTCTTTCCTCCCCACACCTGACTAGTTCTCTATTAAATATGACCCTTTGTCATTGTTCTTACCTATATGTATTTGCTTTTTATTTAATTATATTTTTCCAGCTTTATTGAGATGTAATTGCCATATAACACTGTGTACATTTAAGATGTATATGTTGATTAGATACACTTATATATTGCAAAATGATTACCACCATAGTATTAGTTAATACCTCCATCATGCTATCCAATTACTATTTCTTTTTTGTGGTGAGAGCATTTAAGATCTCCTCTCTTAATAACTTTCAAGTATGTAAAACTGTATTATTGACTGTAATCATCATTTAGCTATACACTTTTATGAGGTACAGGTGAAACCTCAGAAGAAAATCAGAATTAATTCAATTATTGTTACAAGTATACACTTCACAGATGCTCCCAATATTGCAGGCAAAAGCAAAAGTAAAGAAAAAAAATTACAACAAAAATTATTTACTAATTTCTGAAAAGCCAAAAGAAATTTGAATAGATTTTTATAAAGTTATCAAGCACTTCTGTAACATTTAATCTTTGGTGGAGTGGGTAGGAGACATAATCTTTTCTGAAAAGGGGAATAATTTTTAACACTTAAATTTTTAACACTTAGTCAATTTCAAGATTGTTCTACTTAAAATCCTATAAAAGGGACTTCCCTGGTGGTCCAGTGGTAAAGTATCTGCCTTACAATTCAGGGGATGTGGGTTCGATCCCTGGTCAGGGAACTAAGATCTCACATGCCTCAGGGAAACTAAGCCCATGCGCCACAACTTCTGAGCTTGCACCTCAACTAGAGAGCCTTCGTGCCACAAACTACAGATCCCACACGCTCTGGAACCTGCGCACCACAACTACAGAGCCCACACACCCTGGAGCCTGCATGCCACAACTAGAGAGAGGAAACCCATATGCCACAACTAGAAAGAAACTTGTGCACCACAATGAAAGATCCCACGTGCCTCAACTAAGACCCCACACAGCCAAAAATAAATTAAGAAAAAAAAATCCCGTAAAACTGGAGGACATGAAATCAATCAGTTAAGATATTTTTTAAATTTTATTTTTAAAGAAGATTAGTTTTATGACACCTCAGTGTAAGACCTTTTTAAAACTCAGGCCAAAGACTGCATATTATGTCACAATTCACAGTCTGTAACTCCTACCTGCTTCTTGCTCCCTCTCACATTCTATCATCCCATTCACTTTCTCCAATATTTGCTTTAATTCTCAACATCAAGAACATGAAAGAGAAATTAAGATATCAGGATGCTAATATCTCTAGGCCCAGACTGCCATGGAACTCTGAAATGGAAATACTAACCACATAGTAGCTAATGAAGGATCTAGAAATGTTAATAACAAAAATGGGAAAAGAGTAATAAAGCTACAGTGTGGCTAATAGTGCAATTTTTGTGCAAAATTAAAGGAGAAAAGAAAACATCTTCAATGTTATGAAGGCAAGAAGACCAAGAAAAAGGTTTCCTCTCTTTTCAACTTTTAGGCAGAGAAACTTGATCAACACTTATGATTTCAGTGCTTTTTAGTTTGGTTTTTATAGTGAATTTATCAAATTTAATCAGATTTGTAGAATGAATAATGAATGACAACTGAAATCAGTGGAAGACTCAGTTGAACAGGAAAAAAATAGTTGAACACAGACTGTTATAAGCAGAATTTGATACACAGTAAGGAACATCTTTGTATTTAGAAATTGAATGTGCTGTAATATTTCATAAAGACTGAGAGGGAAGGATTTAGTTGCAATATTTTATAAAGAAAAATGTGTCTCTACTTATTAGATTTAAACCAAGAAGAATGAAAATCCCCAGGTAGCAAAAGCTTAGCTCTCTGAAGATAAAGTCAAAATAGACCATTTTCACTAAACAGTCATATAATCACTATTTATTTCATTGATTAAAATGTTCAAGTCCACTGTGCCAGACATAAAGGGCTACAAAAATGTGTAGATATAATACTGCCTCCATGAAACTTGCACTGTAGAAAAGGAAATTGTAATCTGATTTCATTTGGTAACAACATGCCCAGCTAGTGACTTAAAGAAAGTAAGCTATAGAAAGAGAATTTGGAACTTTGGACTTTATCCCTGCTGATGGTTTCTCATTGATGTATTTGGAAAATCTGATCTAGAAGCCATACTGTCATTAAACAAAGGGTGTTTCTTTATTACAGTAATTGGTGCCTCTTAAAGGCTTGAATATATATACTATTTTCCTAAAAAGAAAGATCATTCGTGCATAATTAAGACATATATGTGTATGTATGTATATGTGCACATATATATTATATATGATATATGTAAAATACACAAAAATATAAAATATATAAATACACAAATATATATACACATATATAATGAAGTGGGACAGTTATTTAGTGTATATAACATTGTAGTATTCATTTTTTTAAAATAAATTCAAGGCAAATATGTAAATTTTGGCATCAGTTGTCTTTGAATCATTATATAGGTGCCTTTTATATCCACTTCTGTAAGTTTTTGTATGTTTGAAAACTATTCAAATAAACACAAACAATATAATATACAAACAGAAACAGTGGAAATTGTCATTCTCAGAGAAAAGCCAACATTATTCTTACCAAGACAAATAGTACAATGAAATGTCAAGGAAGGGAGAAAGCATCTCCCAGATTCCAGAATCATGGTAGTTCCTGCCTGTTCCCTTTTCAGCCACACTGTTTGGGGTATCAACACTTCCAAGCATAGCTCCCAGTTTCAACAGGTATCTGTATCATTTAAACTACTTGTTTAGGTTAAGTCTATCAGTTTATGTGAAAGCACTCTCACAATCCCCTGCCCAAAGTAAGACCTAAATAAATGAAGAGAAAACAAAGAGTTGGGGTTTGAGGGCAAAAGAAAGAACAAGTGAAAGAAAACATAAGCAACAAGAAGAGTGTATGAAAATCCTGTGGTTTGTTTCAGGATTATAAACAAGAGAGCACATTCACACACACACACACACCCCTAAATGAAAATATGGGAAGACAAATATAGATACCCGAGAAATTGTCAAGTATAAAAATACAAGAATTTCAATAGATTCCATAATGATACATTTGATTAAAAATGACAGGGGTCCAACATGGAGAGAGAAGCTAAATTTTTTTTTTTAAGTAAAAGGTATATCTGGGTGTCATAATACAAATAAACAGAAAAGAGTCTCTTTATTAGAAAAGAAAATGCAAGTTTCTTAAGTTATGATAACAGAACAACTTAAGTAAATATTCATAAGTAGATAGCAAATTACGCAGAATCATCACTGTTTAGGAAAGTAATTTTTTTTTCTTATTTAAATACTTGCTTTTGTAGAAAAATATAGAAATCATTATTTTATAAAAATATTGTTTGAAGTTAAGTCCTTCTCATTCTTAAAATACAAAATGTGACTGATAAACCCATGGAACATCTGAGCACTTAACATTTAAAATAAAACCAAAACCAAAAACAGTTTGAGTTCCTGTCTCTGCTCTTTTTTATCTCCTTGACCAGGACTATGTCTCTTAATCTCTTTGAATCTACTTTTCTCTGTATAAAATAAGCAAAACACTATCTACATGGTAGATCAAAGAAGACAATTTATATATGAAAGATTTGTTAACTTGCAAATAGAAATATATATCTTTGATTTGTTGAGCTAAATTAATTTACTGATAAGAATCATCTCTATCATAAATTAACCCAAGTCAGTCAACATTTTCTAGTGACAATAAATGTGAAAGTATGAATTTTACTCATATATATGCTAATAGTTATCATAGTAGAAATCTGTTCTGCCACCTGAACATCCATTCTCATTTTCTAGCAGCAGATCCTCAATTGGTTTTGGGAAATTATCTCTTCCTCATTGCATATAGTATTGATGATACCATCTATGAAGACATTCCAGATCCCTTTGGCCAAGGGTTAGACACATGACCTAAAATTGGCCAATGGGACATGCTTCCAGGAACTTTAACATTGAACAGTGATATTTTAAAAAATGAAACAAAACAAAACAACCCTGAAAATAACTGGAATGTCTGAGTTTCCAAAGTTCTGCCCTGAAGAGCCTGATCTTTATTTCCTGCTCATGAATCCTCAGCCCTGGATAGTTCTTTTTCCTGATGATTCTAAGTCCTAGTCCTTCAGCTTCTCCTTCAAACCACTTCATACCTTTCCCATATATTTCCTTTTCAGTAAATTAGCCAGAGTTGGATTCTGTTGCTAGCCTCCATAGAAAGCAGTTGATATAATTCTTTTTTTAAAATAAAAATCCAATTTATCTCCAGCTTATAGATATATACTTTACCTACTATTTACAACATTAATCAGTTGGGCAGGCTATACCAATTTTTTTTCTAGTTTTCAGATTTATAAATAAACACAGTATAGACTATAATAGAGACAAAAATATAAGTAAAGTGTAGAAATTCAGACCTAATTTCTACTGGAGCTTTGCTACATGCTCCATCTCCCTCCCCCACCCCCTTTTTCTTTCTTCTGTTTAGTACTTACCTTTCTTTGGGGGAAAAGTAGACTAGGAAAAAAAAAATCTGAGAGAACTTCAACTCTGCTTTCACCTAGGTAAACTGTTAAAAGTGGAGGTAAACTGTTAAGCCAGTATAATGCATCGCACTGATAAAGGTTTGGATTGTGCTAGCCATTCTAAATTGTGTCTGTGCCCCTATAAACATAGTAATTTATCCTGTACAGACTATATCTCATTGTGTGCTCTACAAGGAGAAAGATAACATAAAGATGAATATAAGGAAAATGCTTTAAGTTACCAAGTTGTACTTAGGAGGAATAAGACCATATCTATCCCTTCATCTTTCTGACATGACAGAGAAAGAAATCATATCTAGTATAATCTTAAATAAGTAGAAGTCAATATCTGCATCCCATGCTCCTTTGCAAAAATGGTGATTAAGAAAAAAAGATAGTTTGTAGCCACCTAATTACATTATCATGTAAACTGTGAAAACTACAATTTTAATTTAATCACTGAATTAATAGGAGTAACTATTTCCTTTAATGTTCTATAAAGAGGACACCAATACAATTAATTTAAGTTCCCTCCAGTACTATAAGAAATATGCCCAGGAGTGGGATTGCTGGATCATATGGCAACTCTATTTTTAGTTATTTTAGGAACCTCCATACTGTTTTCCATAGTGGATAGCACCAATTTACATTCCCACCAAGTGTTGAAGAGTTTCCTTTTCTCCATACCCTTTCCAGCATTTATTATTTGTAGACGTTTTAATGCTAGTCATTCTGACTGGTGTGAGGTGGTACCTCATTGTAGTTTTGATTTGCATTTCTCTAATAATTAGCAATGTTGAGCATCTTTTCATGTGCCTATTGGCCACCAGTATATCTTTCTTGGAGAAATGTCTCTTTAAGTCTTCTGTCCCTTTTTTGATTGGGTTTTTGTTGTTATTGTTGTTATTGAGTTCTATGATCTGTTTGTATATTCTGGAAATTCATCCCTTTTTGGTCGCATCATTTGCAAATATTTTCTCCCAGTCTGTAGGTTGTCTTTCATTTTATTTATGGTTTCCTTTGTCGTGCAAAAGTATATAAGAACTATAATTTAAAAAGATACATTCACCCCTATGTTCCTAGCAGTACTATTCACAATAGCAAAGACATGGAAACAACCTAAATGTCCATCAACAGATGAATGAATAAAGGAGATGTGGTGTGTGTGTGTGTGTGTGTGTATATATATATATATATATATATATATATATACACACACACACACACACATATATATATATAATGGAATACTACTCAGCCATAAAAAAGAATGAAATAATGCATTTGCAGTAACATGAATGGACCCAAAGATTATCATACTAAGTGAAGTAAGTCAGAAAGAGAAAGACAAATACCATATGATATCAATTATATGTGGAATCTGAAGTATGATACAAATGAACTTATCTATGAAACAGAAACAGATTCACAAATATGGAGAAAAGACTTGTGGTTGCCAAAGGGAAAAGGGGGTGGGGGAGGGAAGGATTGGGAGTTTGGGATTAGCAGAAGCCAACTATTATATTTAGAATGGATAAGCAACAAGGTCCTACTCTAGCACAGGGAACTATATTTAATATACTGTAATAAACCAGAATGGAAAGGAATATGAAAAAGTATATATATATATGTATATATACATATATATATATAAACTGAATCACTTTGCTGTACAGGAGAAATTAAAAGAATACTGTAAATCAGCTATACTTCAATAAAATAAATCTAAAAAAATAAAGGAAAAAGTAAATATAGTTGTATGAGGAATGAAAAGGGTACATGACCACTATTCAGACAATATTGCAAAAATTGTACGTCAATAAATTTGAAAAATAAAATGAAAAATTTCCTACCAAAAAAATAAAAAAGAAACATGACTGGCTTAAATCTCCTGAAACTGTTTTAGTTGTGGAGACTTAAGTAATCCAAATGGAACAAATAATCATCAGTCTTCTTCTAGACCTGCATGGAGAGGTAGTTTTCAGTAAAAAGAAATATTATAGGGCCAGGGCAGTGACCTCTATTTTTCTATATTCTCCTGAGTGTCTAATACAGTGCAGGCAATTGGTAGATGCTCACATCTATTTCTTGGCTACTCTTGTCAAAGTACTGGCTTGAGAGGTTTGCACGAAGTTATTTTGATTACATCTAAAAATGATTTTCAGAATAGTCCTTAAGGAAAAACTGTAGGATGCTGAATAGTGAATAGAGATAAAAACTTCAAAATACTATATTTTCTTTTTGAACTTCTTTTTCTTTGAAAAAGAGAAAACACCAACCTTGAACATACATTTCACTGAATGTACATCTGCTATTTTGAAAACAAGAACTATTAAAAGGTACCTGATACTGTGCTTTCAAAAGTAACTTTGGATAAACAAATGGGACCTAGTGAAACTTCAAGGCTTTTGCACAGCAAAGGAAACCATAAACAAGACCAAAAGACAACCCTCAGAATGGGAGAAAATATTTGCAAATGAAGCAACTGACAAAGGATTAATCTCCAAAATTTATAAGCAGCTCATGCAGCTCAATAACAAAAAAACAAACAACCCAGTCCAAAAATGGGCAGAAGACCTAAATAGACATTTCTCCAAAGAAGATATACAGACTGCCAACAAACACATGAAAGAATGCTCAACATCATTAATCATTAGAGAAATGCAAATCAAAACTACAATGAGATATCATCTCACACCAGTCAGAATGGCCATCATCAAAAAATCTAGAAACAATAAATGCTGGAGAGGGTGTGGAGAAAAGGGAACACTTGCACTGCTGGTGGGAATGTGAATTGGTACAGCCACTATGGAGAACAGTATGGAGGTTCCTTAAAAAACTACAAATAGAACTACCATATGACCCAGCAATCCCACTACTGGGCATATACCCTGAGAAAACCATAATTCAAAAAGAGTCATGTACCAAAATGTTCATTGCAGCTCTATTTACAATAGCCAGGACATGGAAACAACCTAAGTGCCCATCATCGGATGAATGGATAAAGAAGATGTGGCACATATATACAATGGAATATTACTCAGCCATAAAAGAAATGAAATTGAGCTATTTGTAATGAGGTGGATAGACCTAGAGTCTGTCATACAGAGTGAAGTAAGTCAGAAAGAGAAAGACAAATACCATATGCTAACATATATATATGGAATTTAAGGGGAAAAATGTCATGAAGGACCTAGGGGTAAGACAGGAATAAAGACACAGACCTACTAGAGAATGGACTTGAGGATATGGGGAGGGGGAAGGGTAAGCTGTGACAAAGCAAGAGAGAGGCATGGACATATATACACTACCAAACATAAGGTAGATAGCTGGTGGGGGGCAGCCGCATGGCACAGGAGGATCAGCTCGGTGCTTTGTGACCGCCTGGAGGGGTGGGATGGGGAGGGTGAGAGGGAGGGAGACGCAAGAGGGAAGAGATATGGGAACATATGTGTATGTATGGCTGATTCACTTTGTTATAAAGCAGAAACTAACACACCATTGTAAAGCAATTATACTCGAATAATGAAGTTAAAAAAAAAAAAGTAACTTTGGGATATTTTGTAAGAGAACATTTTAATTCAATGAAAACAGAGCCCTAACACAGGAAAGGTTAGAAGGAACTATGAAAAAGGTTTGGGGGTGTTCTGTACTCAAATGTAATTTATTATGCATGATTTGAGAATGCCAAATCATCAAGTTTAGCACACCAAGCCTCCTGGTTTCACAGAACTTGGAAAGGACATAATATCTCACATTTATTTCTGCTGCTATTAAAACTAGTTTAGCTTCTGAAATTTCATTCCAGCAAATCAGAACAGGGTTGCCTGTCAAAATGTGTTATTGATGAAGATGAAGCACGTAACAGCAAACAAGCTAGATAAATGGATTAATATGAATAATCACTTAAGCATTTTATCATTTGTCAGAGGAACCTGAATTAACATTTTTTATTTGATGTATGATATCATGTCTAAATGCAGAAAAAAATGACAACAAAAAACACCAGTTTTATTTGTACCAGGTGACAGTTTACTCCTTATGGTAGTAATCAAAGCCCTGGTTAATAACATCCAACAGGAAGGAGGCAAGCAGATTTCCAAAAAGAAAGCTGGGAACAAAAGTGAACAATCTGAGGCAGAGTCAAGATGGTGTACTAGGAGGATGCGGGATTCGCATCTCCTCACAACTAGGGAACCTACCAGGCACCGGTGGGGGACTGTGGACTCCTAAGGGGATGGGAGGAACCCCCAATGACTGGGTAGGATGTGGGGCATGGGGGGAAGTGAAGGGATCCCACGCCCTAAGGGGTAAATTAGGGAACCACTGGGAGGGCAGAGGATCGAAAGGGAGTGTGACCAGGTTTCCCCTGCCCACTCGGACCCCCAGGAACCTGTTGAGATCCCAGGCCTGATTCCCTGCCCACCGAGGTCCCCTCCAGCCTTGCAGGTCCTGAGGGAATGGGAGGGAGGGAAGGGGGAGCAAATGTAAAGGCCAGACCTCCAGGACTGGCACCCCTGAGCGGTGGATGGGGGATGGGAGGAGTTCCTACACCCAGCGGGACCCACCCACCGTTAGGAGTCTAGCAGCGACAGGGGAGACCCTGCGGCAGACGGTAGGGGAAGGGTGCGAAGGAATAGAAGGGAACGGGGCCAGTGCTTTCCCTGTCCACTTAGGCACCCAGAAGCTTGTTGGTCCCCCGGACCTAATCCTCTGCCCTCAGAGCCTCCCTCCTGCCTCACAGAGCACAAGCCACACCCCTACACCCCCACCCAAGGCCCTACATCTACATTCAGAGACCCCCTCCAACGAGCTGGGCCTATATCCCACCCACACACCCTCACTCAGGGCACTACACCCAAACTTCAGAACTCCACACTCCAGAGGCCCTCCTTTCCACATGCTTCCCCTCCCCTTCCATGCAGGTCCTAAGCAGAAGCCCCGCCCCAGGCTTGAACGTTATCCTGCCTAGGTCCCTCCCGCCCCACGCTCAAACTTCACCTCCCAACGTGCCTAGGTCCCACCCCACTCTAAACCCCGCCCCTGCCTAAGTTCCACCCCCGCCTAAACTCCACCCCCATAGCCAAGGCTCTTTTTTTTTAATTTCCTCTTGTAGATTGTGGTTCTGTTTTACTTTGTTGATTCATTGTTGTTGATTCTTTCATATTTTTATTTTCCTAATAAATCTTTTATTTTTCTAATTATTTTACTCTTTATACTTTGTTCTCTCCTTCTGGCTTGTTCTCCCCCCACCCCTTTTTCTTTTCTTTTTTCTGTTGTGGTTTTATTTTACCTTGTTGCAGTTGTTTCAATTATAGTTCTATTTTTCATAATATATTTTTTATCTTTCTAATTTTACTTTATTTTTTTATTCTTTCATATTGTACTGCTCCATTTTCCCTTTCTTTCTTCCTTTTTTTTTTTTTTTTTTTCTTTTAACAGTGCCATGAAGCTTGTGGGATCTTGGTTCCCAGGCCGGAGGTTGGGCCCGAGCTCCTGTGGTGGGAGCTCTAAGTCCAAACCACTGGACTAACAGAGAACCTAGACACCCAGTAATATCAATCAAAGTGAGGCTTCCCGGAGGTCCTCATCTCAGCACCAAGACCCAGCTCTATCCAACAGCCTGCAAACTCCAGTGCTGGACATCTCAGGTCAAACAACCAGTAAGACGGGAATACAGCACCACCCATCAAAAAAAAAAAAAAATCAAAACAATATGTTACAGATGAGGAGGAAGATAAAAATCTACAAGACCAAATAAATGAAGACAAAACAGGCAACCTACCTGAAAAACACTTCAGAGTAATAATAGTAATGATGATCCAAGATCTCAAAAAACAGAATAGAGAAAATACAAGAAACATTTAACAAGGATCTAGAAGAATTAAAGAGCAAACAATGATGAACAACACAATAAAGGAAATTAAAAATATTCTAGAAGGAATCAATAACACAATAACTGAGTCAGAAGAACAAATAAGTGAGCTGGAAGATAAAATGGTGGAAATGATTGCCAGGGAGCAGAATAAAGAAAGAAGAATGAAAAGAGTTAAGGACAGTCTCAGAGACCTCTGGGACAACATTAAACACACCAACATTCGAATTATAGGGGTCCCAGAAGAAGAAGAGAAAAAGAAAGGGTCTGAGAAAAATATTTGAAGAGATTATAGTTGAAAACTTCCCTAACATGGGAAAGGAAATAGTCAATCAAGTCCAGGAAGTCATACACAATAAACCTAAAGAGAAACATGCCAAGACACATATTAATCAAACTATCAAAAATTAAGTACAAAGAAAAGATTTTAAAAGCAGCAAGGGAAAAGCAACAAACAATATACAAGGAAATTCCCATAAGGTTAACAGCTGATTTTTCAGCAGTAACTGGGCAAGCCAGAAGGGAGTGGCAAGACATATTTCAAGTGATGAAAGGGAAAAGCCTACAACCAAGATTATTCTACCCAGCAAGGATCTCATTCAGATTCGAAGGAGAAATAAACACCATTAAAGGAAAGCAAAAGTTAACAGAATTCAGCACCACCAAGCCAGCTTTACAACAAATGCTGAAGGAACTTACCTAGGCAGGAAATACAGGAAAAGGAAAAGACCCACAAAAACCCAAAACAATTAAGAAAATGGTAATAGGAACATACATATTGATAATTACTGTATATGTAAATGGACTAAATACTCTGACCAAAAGTCATAACCTGGCTGAATGGATACAAAAAAGACCCGTATATATGCTGTCTACAAGAAATCCACTTCAGACCTAGGGACACATACAGACTGAAAGTGAGGGGATGGAAAAAGATATTCCATGCAAACGGAAATCAAAAGAAAGCTTGAGTAGCAATTCTCATGACAGACAAAATAGACTTTAAAATAAAGACTGTTACAAGAGACAAAGAAGAACACTACATAATGATCAAGGGATCAATCCAAGAAGATATAACAATTGTAAATATTTATGCACCCAACATAGGAGCACCACAATACATAAGGCAAATGCTGACAGCCATAAAAGTGGAAATCGACAGTAACACAAACATAGTAGGGGAATTTAACACCCCACTTTCAACAATGGACAGATCATCAAAAATGAAAATAAGTAAGGAAACACAAGCTTTAAATGACACATTTAACAAAATGGACCTAATTGATATTTATAGGATATTCCATCCAAGAACAACAGAATACACTTTCTTATCAAGTGCTCATGGAACAGTCTCCAGGATAGATCATATCTTGGGTCACAAATCAAGCCTTGGTAAATTTAAGAAAATTGAAATCATATCAAGTATCTTTTCTGACCACAACGCTATGAGACTAGATATCAATTACAGAGAAAAAACTGTAAAAAATACAATCACATAGAGGCTGAACAATACGCTACTAAATAACCAAGAGATCACTGAAGAAATCAAAGAAGAAATTAAAAAATACCTAGAAACAAATGACAATGAAAACATGACGACCCAAAGCCTATGGGATGCAGCAAAAGCAGTTCTAAGAGGGAAGTTTATAGCAATACAATCCTACCTCAAGAAACAAGAAAAATCTTAAATATACAACCTAACCTTACACCTAAAGCAATTAGAGAAAGAAGAACAAAAAAAACGCAAAGTTAGCAGAAGGAAAGAAATCACATGGATCAGATCAAAAATAAATGAAAAAGAAATGAAGGAAACAATAGCAAAGATCAATAAAACTAAAAACTGTTTCTTTGAGAAGATAAACAAAATTGATAAACCACTAGCCAGATTCATCAAGAGGAAAAGGGAGAAGACTCAAATCAACAGAATTAGAAATGAAAAAGAAGTAACAACTAACACTGCAGAAATACAAAGGATCATGAGAGATTACTACAAGCAATTATATGCCAATAAAAAGGACAATCTAGAAGAAATGGATAAATCCTTAGAAAAGCACAACCTTCTGAGAATGAATGAGGAGGAAAAAGAAAATATAAACTAATATAAACAGACTGATCACAGGCACTGAATTTGAAACTGATAAAAATTTTTCCAAAAAACAAAAGCCCAAAACCACATGGCTTCACAGGCGACTTCTATCGAACATTTAGAGAAGAGTTACCACCTCTCCTTCTCAAACTCTTCTAAAATATAGCAGAGGGAGAAATACTCCTAAACTCATTCTACGAGGCCACCATAGCCCTGATACCAAAACCAGACAAAGATGTGACAAGAAAAGAAAACTACAGGCCCACATCAGCGATGAACATAGACGCAAAAATCCTCAACAAAATGTTAGGAAACAGAATCCAACAGCACATTAAAAGGATCACACACCATGATCAAGTGGCGTTTACCCCAGGAATGCAAGGGTTGTTCAATATATGCAAATCAATCAATGTGATACACCATATTAACAAACTGAAGGATAAAAAACATATGATTACCTCAATAGATGCAGATAAATCTTTTGTCAAAATTCAAACCGCTTTATGACAAAAACTTTACAGAAAGTAGGCATACAGGGAACTTACCTCAACATGATAAAGGCCACATATGACAAACCCACAGCCAACATCGTTCTCAATATTGAAGAACTGAAACGATTTCCTCTAAGATCAGGAATAAGACAAGGTTGCCCACGCTCACCACTATTATTCAACACAGTTTTGGAAGTTTTAGCCACAGCAATAAGAGAAGAAAAAGAAATAAAAGGATTCCAAATTGGAAAAGAAGAAGTAAAACTGTCACTGTCTGCAGATGACATGATACTATACGTAGAGAATCCTAAAGATGCTAACCGAAAACTACTAGAACTAATCAATGTATTTGGTAATTTAGTAGGATACCAAATTAATGCACAGAAATCTCTTGCATTCCTATACACTAATGATGAAAAAACCGAAAGTGAAATTAAGAAAACACTCCCATTTACCATTGCAACAAAAAGAATAAAATATCAAGAAATAAACCTACCTAAGGAGATAAAAGACCTGTATGCAGAAAATTATAAGACACTGATGATAGCAATTAAAGATGATATAAATAGATGGAGAGATATACCATGTTCTTGGATTGGAAAAATCAACATTGTGAAAAGGACTCTACTACCCAAAGCAATCTACAGATTCAATGCAATCCCTACCAAACTACAACTGGCATTTTTCACAGAACTAGAACAAAGAATTTCACAATTTGTATGGAAACACAAAAGACCCTGAACAGCCAAAGCAATCTTGAGAAAGAAAAATGGAGCTGGAGGAATCAGGCTCCCTGACTTCAGACTATACTACAAAGCTACAGTAATCAAGACAGTATCATACTGGCACAAAAACAGAAGTATAGATCAATGGAACAGGATAGAAAGCCCAGAGATAAACCCATCCACATATGGTCATCTATTATTTGATAAAGGAGGCAAGAGTATACACTGGAGAAAAGATAGCCTCTTCAATAAGTGGTGCTGGGAAAACTGGAAAGCTACATGTAAAGGAATGAAATTAGAACAATCCCTAACACCATACACAAAAATAAACTCAAAATGGATTAAAGACCTAAATGTAAGGCCAGCTACCATCAAACTCTTAGAGGAAAAAACACTCTATGACATAAATCACAGCAAGATCCTTTTTGATCCACCTCCTAGAGCAATGGAAATAAAAACAAAAATAAACAAATGGGACCTAATGAAACTTAAAAACTTTTGCACAGCAAAGGACACCATAAACAAGATGAAAAGACAGCCCTCAGAATGAGAAAATATTTGCAAATGAAGCAACTGACAAAGGATTAATCTCCAAAATTTACAAGCAGCTCATGTAGCTCAATATCAAAAAAACAAACAACCCAGTCCAAAACTGAGCAGAAGACCTAAATAGACATTTTTCCAAAGAAGATATACAGATTGCCAACAAACACATGAAAGAATGCTCAACATCATTAATCATTAGAAAAATGTAAATCAAAACTACAATGAGGTATCATCTCACACCGGTCAGAATGGCCATCATCAAAAAATCTACAAACAATAAATGTTGGAGAGGGTGTGGAGAAAAGGGAACCCTCTTGCACTGTTGGTGGGAATGTAAATTGATTCAGCCACTATGGAGAACAGTATGGAGGTTCCTTAACAAACTAAAAATAGAACTACCATATGACCCAGCAATCCCACTACTGGGCATATACCCTGAGAAAAACAAAATTCAAAAAGAATCATGTACCAAAATGTTCATTGCAGCTCTATTTACAATAGCCAGGACATGGAAGCAACCTAAGTGTCCATTAACAGATGAATGGATAAAGAAGATGTGGCACATATATACAATGGAATATTACTCAGCCATAAAAAGGAACGAAACTGAGTTATTTATAGTGAAGTAGATGGACCTAGAGACTGTCATTCAGAGTGAAGTAGGTCAGAAAGAGAAAAACAAATACCGTATGCCAAAACATATATATGGAATCTAAAAAAAAAAAAATGGTCATGAAGATCCTAGGGGCAAGACGGGAATAACGATGCAGACCTACTAGAGAATGGACTTGAGGATATGGGGAGGGGGAATGGTAAGCTGGGACAAAGTGAGAAAGTGGCATGAACATATATACACTACCAAACATAAAATAGATTGCTAGTGGTAAGCAGCTGTATAGCACATGGAGATCAGCTCTGTGCTTTGTGACCACCTAGAGGGGTGGGATGGGGGGCTGGGAGAGAGACGCAAGAGGCAGGGGATATGGGGATATATGTATACATATAGCTGATTCACTTTATTATACAGCAGAAACTAACACACCATTGTAAAGCAATTATACTCCAATAAGGATGTTAAAAGAGAAAAAATAAATGCGAGAGACTTAGGGCCTTTTTAGGCTTTGGCTTAAGGAAATGTGGCTGGTTTGATTTTCTATCCAGACCACTCAAAATTTCATTCTCCATGTCAGCAATAAGGGCTGTTTCACTTTCTTGTCATTCATGTGTTCATTGAAGTAGCACTTTTAAATTTTTTCAAGAACTTTTCCTTTGTATTCAAAACTTGGCCAGCTATTCGCAAAAGAGGCCTAGCTTTTGTCCTATCTCAACTTTTGACATGCCTTCCATACTAAGCTTAATCATTTCTAGCTTTAGATTTCAAATGAGAGATATGCAACACTTCCTTTCACTTGAAAACTTATTTAGAGATCACTGTAGGGTTATTAATTGGCCTAATTTCAATATTGTTGAGTTTCAGGGAATAAGGAGTCCCAAGGAGAGGGAGAAAGACAGGGGAATGGTCGGTTGTTCAGTGGAGCAGTCAGAACACAAACAGGATTTATTGATTAAGTTTGCCATCTTATATGGGTGTAGTTCACAGTGCCCTGAAATAATTGTAATAGTAACATCAAAGATCACTAATCACAGATCACCATAACAAATAAAGTAATCATGAAAAGTTTGAAATATTTCAAGAATTTCCAAAATGTGGCACAGGGGCACAAAGTGAGCAAATTCTGTCGGAAAAAATAGTGCTGACAGGCTTGCTCAATGCAGGTTTGTCACAATTCTTGAAATTGTAAAAAATGCAATATCCCTGAAGCATAATAAAGCAAAACACAATAAAATGAAGTATACCTGTATTCAGAATAAAATGAGGAACTGAATTTTCTCTTGCGTATCCACCAAAATAAGCCTAACCTTTCTGACCTCCTTAATGATTCCTTCCTCCTTGTTACTTTTGAGTAATAGTAAAAGAAAACAGTGAAATTAGATGTAAGACCAGGATATGGGGAAAGAATAATGCTTGACAAGAGGAAATAATCAAGAGGGGAATTGTGATTGACAATTGAACAAAATTAATTGAACTGAAAAAAAAAAAAAAAAAAAAAAAAAATTAATTGAACTGGATTGAATATTTACCCTGAAGAAATTACAGGAAAGCACATTTTAAGTGTTTTGCTGCAAGGGGAGCTCATAAATAAAGATTAAATTGAATTAGAAAAATGAAATTACTTATTTCCTCTCTTTTTATGATTAAGTAATTGATAAAGTATTTATTGAACACCCACTATGTTCAAGGCCCTATTCTAGATCCTCAAAGATAGAAGTATAAGAAATACACAAAGAACACAAAGCAGTGACACCTTAAAGAAAAAGCCCTGGATATGAAGGCCAATGTCTATCCCTGCTCTGCCCTTATCAGCCATGTGGCTTTATATATGATCCTCAACAGTACTGTGTCTCATTTCCCTCCCTTATAATCTGAAGAACAAGATTGGAATACACCCTAATTGGCTGGTTGTGAGAATCTAATGAGATATAATAAACCATAAAGTGGTGTAAACATCTAAGGCACTATTATGCTTCCTGCTCTTGAGGAACCTGTAGCATAGTAGTAGTATCTTAGCATGGGGAAGAATCTTAGAAAAGTTCTAATCAAACTCCATTTAAGAAAGGAGAGAAAAAAAAAAAAAAAAAAGAAAGGAGAAAAAAAACCAGTGGTGAACCTTGGATTACATATATTAGATCTATTACATAAATTAGACAATACTATAATATTTTTTAATGTTCATCATTTGTGATTATAAAGTCTGTCCTTAGAAAGGAATTTTTTCTTCTAGGGAAAATAATATTTGAAAAATTTACCCCTATAATACTTTTAAATTCTTTACCATTCAAATTAGTATATTCCCAAAATAAATTTGTGTTCAATTGTACTACTATAATACAATATACACCTTGTTTCTCCACAGTAAAGTTGTAAATATACCAAGGTACAAATATACATATCTTTTGCTATTCTCTCTTAAGCCCATCAACCACACATAATGATAATTGCTACCCTTAACACTGACCTGCTAACAATTTGTATGCATTATTTCACTGCTTACAATGACCCTGTTAGGTAAGATATTCTTCTTATTGTTAGAATTATTTTATAATTCTCATGTTACAAAGAGAAAACTGAAGCTTAGTGATGTTTATTATCTTACTCAGCTTGCAAAGCTCATAAGTGAAAGGCCCAGGTTTGGAACCCAGCTCCAAAGTCCCTCCTTTTAACCACTACACAAACCTACCTCTCTCTGATTTTCCAGAAGCTTTAATCTATTCTGCTTTCAAAGTTATAAAAATACCTCACTCTCTTTCTGACAAACCGGGAGAGATGTAAAAGTAACTATAAATATAAATACATATTTAAGAAAAGTAACAGGAATCCTATAAACCAGTGCCAATGTCACCTAATTATGAATGTTGCAACATTAGCCAGAAAGTCAGAATGAGAGGACCTATCCACTGTAACGAGAAACCAGTGAAATACTCAAATAAGAGATATTAACATTGTGTTTGTCTCATTTATTGATATGAATCATAAAATGCTAGTATCCAAAACACAAAATGTAAGGAACAAGCAATCCATATACTATTATCCCATTTAAGTTGTACAGATTGTATATCACCAGAACCTTGCTTCATTTAACTGTAATTTATATTTAAAATAAGGTAATTATGATTCCTTTCCTGTCAGTTACTGCACCATTTTCTTTATTGCTCCCCCTCAGAGACTGAAAGCATTATACAAAATAAAGTTATCTTCGGATTGTGCTAGAATGTATATAGGATTACAGGTGGCAAGCCAATATATTATTCATCAAGTTCTTAAATAATTACTCATTTTCATTGATCTTTACACAATTCTCTTCTATATCTCTTTGGAATTAAGAGGTATGGCTTGAAAATGTTTTCTGGAGAGCTGAGATCAACAATTTCTAGTTACAAAATAGATGTACAGATACTGTTCTCTGGGAACAGGTTTTGTAATGCATTCAATTTTATGAATAATTTAAAACTTTAACTCTTTGGGGGGTTTTTGCTGACATTTTTTTCTCTTTGCATAGGAATAAAAATGACCTTGATTTGCTTTCCATAAATCCTCAGCACATTTCAGCGTTTGTCTTTGAAACATGTCTCATCTTTCTTCTCTACATAATATTCTTACAAATTGAACAACGCGCCACCTTGAAAACCCCAGACAAAGCACCTTGTATGATTTACTGGTGCTCATTCTTAGAGCTTTACTACTACCGGCCAAAATCAAAGACTAGTGGGTTTGTCTCTAACTCAGATTATGAACAAATGCCATTTAATAATTCATGTACTCTTTCTGTAGCTTCTATTATAGTTGATTGTAATAAGGTACTTTTAGAATTATACTCTTTACCCAGGATTATTTTTTTTTCTTGAATTTTGGTTCTTCCTGTAAGCCCAACAAAATGTAGCTGTCTCATGAAAAGAAATTAAATCTAAACATGTTGCTTTGCTTTAGATATTGTTTTGATTTTGAATAATTTTCTCTAAGGTTACCTGTTTCCTCTTTGCTGTAATTAATATAATTTATCAGTATGCAAATTAAATTGAATCATAACTTACTAATCCAAACTTCATGACTTTGCCTTATTTGAATATTTTCAATTGTTTTTCTAAACCTGAGCTTTCTTGTGAAATTTTAACATTTATTCAATTCTTTATTTCATCCTAATTATGACTCAGAGGATTATATAGGTATTAAGTCTTCATTTTGGGGGAGAAAATAAGGAGTTTTAGAGGTGATTTTATTTGTAAATTGTAGCAATTACATTATTTTGCTTTTTTTTTCAGACCTTAATTTATCTTATACTCTGATTTCTTGGTAGCACTATTTTACAATGCTGTTTCAATAAGATAAATATATTTGGCTATGATAGAAACTGCAAATGTTACTTCCTTGTTGAATTATTTCATAATGACACCAGAATGAAAGACATTCCTGAAATTTGAGAAGATATGAAAAACCTACCCTGCTCCCTGGTGGGGTTCAACATGGTAACTTAAGCAGCAAGATGAATCAATAAGAAGAAAGATGTGAAGGTAACAGGTTTCAGGTAAAATATGCTGCAGATGAAAAATCCCGATATCATTTAAAGCTGAGCTAAATAATCTGAAACTAAGTTAAAAATTGATCTGGTTGTTACTATAAGTCTTAAATACAGCTTAAATACCTTATTGTGCTACTAATACCTTTGTTGAATGGATTTTTGCAATAGCTAGAAAAATTGGGTTAGAAACTAGTTCTCTACCTCCACATTTAAAGGAGCTGTGTTCTCATTAATTACAACAGCCAAGACATGGAAACAACCTAAATGTCCAATTGACAGATGGATGGATAAAGAATATGTGGGGGATATATATATATAATATATATATAATGAAATATTACTCAGCCATTAAAAAGAATGAAATAACACCATTTGCAGCAACACGGATGGACGTATAGATTATCATACTAAGCCAAAGTAAGGCAGAAAGAGAAAGACAAATACCATATGATATCACTTAAATGTGGAACCTAAAATATGACACAAATGAACGTATCTTTGAAACAAAACCAGACTTAGATATAGGGAACAGACTTGTGGTTGACAAGGGGGAGGGGGGATAGGGGAGGGAAGGACTGGAAGTTTGGGATTAACAGATGCAAACCATTATATATAGGATGGATAAACAACAAGGTCCTACTGTATAGCACAGGGAACTATATTCAATATCCTGTGATAAACCGTAATGGAAAAGAATATGATAAAGAATGTATATATGCATAACTGAGTCACTTTGCTGTACAGCAGGAATTAAACACAACATTGTAAATCAACTATACTTCAATAAAATTTTTTTAAATTAAAAAAATAAAGAAGCTGTGTGCTAAAATTTTTTATAATTTGAATATTCAATTTTTAACCCTTCCTAAATCTGCTAATACTATTTGCACCATAGTCAACACTAAATGACTTCAACACTATGACTTCATGAGCTCATGGTATGACTTTCCACAAAGTATTTTCCTTACTATTTCTAATCTTATTATAGTACAGTTTGGAAAGAGTCGAATCAACTGAATGTATTATGTCATTCAAATAGAACTCTGCAAGTTTTCCCTCAAAGCTTTACTCTCGAACCTTTTTTTTTCCCCTTACTGTGAAATGGTTATTTCTGTAAACTAATTTTTTTAAAAAGCCCTTTCACCCTACTTACACTTATTGTGGGTCATAAATAATTTATCAGTTATAATTCCAGTATCTCTTTCTATATACTTCCTCCTGATTCTCAAAACATTAAAGAACCAATGCAAACATAACGACAAAAATTGAAAACTAAGATATTTCATTGTAAAATTGATAGATGAAGTTGTGACACTAATCAAATGAACCAAGAAATTAGGCTTCCATTTTTTAATATTTAATTTTATAATTGTTTTATATTTACATAAAATTTGCAAAGATAGCGTGGAGTTCCCATATATTCCTCACCACTCGTATTGTTAAAATGTTACATTACCATAGTGCATTTGCCACAACTAGGAAACCAGTATTGTCATATTACTATTAACTGAACTCCAGACATAATTTGGATTTCACTAGTTTTTCCACTGATATCCTTCCCCCGCACCCAGAATCCTATTTGATATCAAAGATCCCATTGAGAATACTACATTCTATTTAGTCATCATGTCTTCTTAGCCTCATCTGATCTGAGTTTCTCAGTCTTCCTTTATTTTCTTATGACTGACAATTTTAAGGAGTACCATTCAATTATTTTGTAGAATGCCCCTCAGTTTGGGTTTGTGTGATATTTTCCTCATGGTTAGACTGGTATTATGGATTTTGAGAAAGAATATCACAGAGGTGAAATGCCTTTCTCATCCCATCATATCACTGGTACATGGTATCAACATGAGGTATCAATGATAATGTTACTTGGTCATTTGGTTAACCATATTGTTTGCCAGGTTTCTCCACTGTAAAAGTACTCTTCTGTTCCATACTCATTTCTTTGAAGCAACTAACCAACTGCAGCCCACGCTCAAGGGCAGGGTGTAGATTAAGTTCTAAATACTGGAAGGGGCAGTATCTAAATAAATTATTTGGAATTCTTCTGTAAGGAAGATTTATCTCTTTTCCCGCATGTACTTATAGTACTCATTTTCATGGAGCAAAATGCTAATCCAGCAAAGTGAGAAGAAAGAGAGGTATGTTTTCAGATAACCTTCCTTTGAGAAAGGAAGAGATCTTAGAAAATGTGCATCTTCTTTCTTTGACATTCTCAACAGGTACAAAAAGATTTGGAAACTGGATTCCAGTGTTTTGAAATAATAGTTCATTGGAGAGAAGAGAAAATGAGGATGGGACATTAAGATCACCATCACAGTTCTTAAACATTCATACATATACCAACTATGGCCATTAAGTACTTTATAGAAGGATAAAAGACCTTACATGTCAAAATACTTCAAAAATATTGTATTTTCAGGTCAATTTCTCCCTGAAAAACGTCAGCATTCACTCATCCATCAGCTACCAGTAACATCTGGTGCATAGCGTAATGCACACTGTTGAGTACTCCATCTTCTCTCTACAAACCTTTGCCAAGACAGACTGCCTTACTATCCTTATCTATTCCAACTTCACGTCCTTTGGAGGATTCATTGTGTTCAGAGTCCTACCCTCAACTCCAAAATGTCATCTGACATTATCTCAAAATCAAGGGTTACCCACATAAGACAGAGGATATCAAATGCTTCATTTACAATTTTTTTATTTCCATACTTCTAGATCAGCTGTAGAAGCAAATAGGGCAAAGCTTTTTATTTCTTTGGCACCTACATTTTTAAAGGAAAAATAGTTGCAGATAATTAGTAGTGGAAAACAAATCATTAATTATGCAGTGCAAGTCCCTCATTTTACAAACTGGGAGCTAAATTTCAGAGAGGGATTATGACTAGGAAAGACTCAGTACAGCTGAGATTAGGAAACAGCTCCCACTTCTTACATCCACAATTCTTAAGCAAAACAAATGGATTTAAAAACAAGACTTTTATTGTATCAAACGATTTAAACACTACAATAAGGCAATGTTTCGTCAGCCACCATGAAAATTTGTCCAATCAATGAAGTAGGAGATACAGAGTAGGAAAACTTTTCCCTTTTTCCCTTCTAGGTTCTTTGGCTGACCTAATAATTAAATTGACATAAGACAGATTAATGGAAGAGAAACAAATTTTAATTGTACGTGTATGGGAACCCAAAGATATGAGGCTCCAAGAAATGGCCAAAGCAGGCAGTTTTTATCTCTTTTAGACAAAGAAACAATAAATTTTTTAAAAATTGACAAGACAAAGGGGTGTGGGCTTTGGGTAGTAAACTAATAAAGAAGTAACAAGGTTTGTTTATCCAGCCTTTTTAGCCTTGAATTCCCTATTTCTGGTGATAAGGATGCCTCCAGGTTCAAGGAGGGTACTTTTCACGTGAGAGATTTATTTCCTGTTTTCAGAAGGACAAAGGAGGGTCAGAGTGTCCTTCTTGTATCTGCTGATTCTTAAATAACTTTAATTCAAAATAATCAATATATCAAAGTGGTATGCTTTGAGGAATTCTGCTCTAAACCCCATCCCCATCCTGAACTAAGAAGTAGTGGGTGGGGTCTAGGACTTCAAAGTGGAGGAAGACAATTCACAGGGAGATGGGAGTCTTTCTGATGTAAAGAACATTATCTTTGGTAATAGCTCTCTTCCTGGTACAGGCTCCCTATCTAAATTCTTTTAGGCAATCAAGGGGGAGGTAAAAAGCTCTTCTGGAGTCTGTAGGGCCTTCATTGTCTTCAGCTCCAAATAATCCACGTGCCAAAGGGGCACATTCTGGGGCAGTTTGCCCTGAAACCCATCAGACAAAATTACTCATAAGGTGCTTTTGTGATGTTTTGCAAATGTTTTCAATTGTCTTTTTGTTCAAAATAACAAGGGATTAAATTAAATGGTGGCTAGCTGCCTGAAAAGGTTTCACATTCTAGAAAGTGAGAAAGTCTGAGAGATTCAAGGTATGTGCCTGGAGAGGAACAAATTCAGTATAATAATGGTTATTATACTTAGCCCTTTGTTTCAAGGCAAGCTGAGCTGCTTTGGCTTCGTTTTTGCACTACATTTTTATTTTGTAACAAAATAAATTTTCATTTGCATACTTTCCTTAAATTTCCTCATTTAAGTAAATGTTCTTTTCTCTTCCTTCTATCAAGTATTCATATTCACTCAATAGCAAAAGACATCAAAAAACTCAACTTCTCAACCTCAGAGACTTTCAGGAAGAATTAAAGGTTATACATTAATTCCAAGAGAGGCAAATTGATTTTAAGATCTTTATTAACCAGTTGAAACAGGAAATGCATTACTCTTGATGACAAATGCCTAATGGTTTAAGTTCTCACCTTATGCTATGCTTTGGGTATTCTATGGGATTACACAAAATGAAAATTTTACTCCTACGTATTCAATAATGACAAAAATCATTACTCAACCAAATAGAACTTTAAACTTGTGATTCAGGTTTAAACTTTAAGCTCCCTGCTGCCATCGTCCTCCCAGTGGTGTTTTTAAGTTATGAGTTTTGGGTAAGAAAATTACTTAGCTCTAAGAGGGTCTTCAGATCTTTGTGGGCACTGTATAGATTTCAATGCCAGGAATTCTGAGCAAGATTTGGTACATGCAGAAAACAAAATGGCCCAACCAGGTGCAACCGAATGAGCCAAGGGACCCGTCATATCAGTCACATCATTCATCAGTTCACAGTTTAAGCCAGAGGACTGTGTCTCTCTAGAATAGAGAAGGCATTATACAAAAGAATGAAGGGATGAGTACAAAACACCAATCCTTACAGAATTACCAGCAAGGATTGTTGCCAGCTCCATTTAAATCCCATGCCCTTGTTGAATTTTTCACACTTGACTAGAGTGGAGCTGGAGTTAAGTAAAAGGGATTGAGGAGGAGTTGAGGGAATGGGCTCCAGCCAGAAAATACCACAGAGGCAATCTGGCATCAAGTGTTCCCTTCTTATCTTGGCTGATCTAATCAAAATTAATAGAAGAGTCAAAAAAGGCAGCATGTGTTCCACTGAGTAGGGATGGGTGTTAACAGACATTTACTCATCAAAGACCTGATCCATCAGCCCCAATAGGCCTGCAGACTGCATCTATTGTTCCCTTAGTCTTTATCTGAGAGAAACCCCATCCTACACTGAAGGGTGAAGGTGATGAGTACTCCCTGGGCAATTATTCAGTTATCAGAGAATTTCCTAGTCTCTTTGCATTTTAGGTAGATGGAAATGAGGGTGCAATTATAAGTGTCCACCCTCACTCTGGTCCGTGGCTCAGAGCTTCATCTTGGCACCACCAAATGAACTGAAACAAAAAGCCAAATGAAATCATCTGACTGCATTTTAAACACACTGTGCTATCCAAAGTGGAAGTTGTTGAGGTTAAACTGCTCTCCCAATGTTATATTCAAGGAATGCATTAATCTATTTTCCTCCTATGCTTGAAATTGATTAATGTTGAAATAGTCATTTGTCTTCAAGACTGAGTATATGTGGAAAATGCAAGCTTTTTAAGTTAAGATTCAAAACTTAATGAGGGGGTGTTTTCTGCTCTAAGGGTGTATCCAATTTCCCTGGCTATAGCTTTATCATCATCAAAACTGTCTTACTTGAGGAGATACTATATAAAGAAAGTTAGCCACTTGCATAATTTCCACCTTCAAGAGCTGGCAAAATAGAAACAATAGAAATTGTGCATATAAACAAATTACTGTGGCAATTCAGACAAGACACTATGTGTATGTCAGTTATTTCAAAATGATTCTGAAGAGTATACATTTGTATCTTTCACAGACTTTTCTGAAGCTCTGCATATTTTTTTGCATTCTGGTCATCAGCACATTTTTCTACGGAACCACCCTCACTAGAAGGCTGAGAATAATTCTAGACTTTCCTTCTCTCTCAACTCTTATATTCATTGATTCTACTGCCTAGAAATCTTTTCAACCAATCTTCTCAGCTTCTACCTCCACTGCCTTAGCCTATGCCCTTATCATTTCTCTCCTGGAGTTCTTCAATATCTTTCCACTTTATCTAGCTTCCTACATTCAATCCATTTATAATACAACCAGAGCAAGATTTCTAAAATAAGGAAATAATTATCTGACTTCTCAGTTTACAATCCTCCAATGGTACGCCATTACCTAGACAGTCAAGCCCAAACACCTTAGAGTGGAAAATAATACTCGCTCTTTCCCTCTCCTGCTACCACCTCTCCAGGTGCACCAAGAACTCCAGACATACTAAACTTTCTGCAGTTTCTTAAATGCCCCACATATTCTTTTCTCCCTGTCATCTTTAACTACACCTTCTCTGCTGCCTAAATTATCGTCTCTCTTATTTCCTATTTCTCCAGTAAATGCATCCCCACCCACACATACCTTCATATTCCCAAAGAACTTTTACTCTTTCTTTGTTCAGTATTGAATTCAAATATTTCCTCTTTCAGAAGCATTCCATGATAACTCCTGGGGACACTTTCTATGCTTCCTTAATGAACTGTTCCTACTTCTGCTATATCACATACTACACTGTGGTAATTAGATGTTCTCACGTCTGCCTCCTGCTTTGTTCTACCTATCTTTGTATCTGAAGCACATAAATGGTACCCAATTAATGTTTAATTACATGGAATTCCTCTATGTATGAATGAATGGATGGATGAATCTCATCTGGCTATTTAATAGGAAATACTTATTGGTTAAATATTCTGATTAATGGGATTTTTGATAAGTAGTAGAATATAATGTAATACTTTAAAATGTTACTTATTTACAGATCTATTACCATAGAATTATTAAATACTAATAAACAGTAGTAAATAATCAAAGAAATCTCCATCACAGTTGCAATAGCATCTGGTTTTAAAATGTTTACTGTACTTGAATATCCACTTAATTCCAATTTAGACCATAAATTTCACTAAGGACAAGATAATGATTTCCTGTAAACAAGTGTTTCTCAAATAATGTGTTCTTATTACTTAATAATAAAATATAATCCCACCTCATAATTTACTTAATCTTATGCATCAAATCTTGTTCACATCCTCTTCTAGTAAAAATTCCTGTCTTTATTGGGGGAACTAAAGCTCTACTTGTACATCTTTCTAACTTCTAATCAAGGATGGAAGGCTGCAAAAGTATTCTATATCAGAGAGGAACCAGACAGAAGGTAGGAGGAGTCTGAAGGCTAGATCAGGCTCCAGATGAGAAATGATGGAAACATTTGATAAAAACCAAAAGTAAAGGGCACTCCCTTAATACAATTCATGAGCACCGCCAAATTATTGTAAATGACCTGCATGCAGGTGAAGAAGGGCTGGTCTCATTATGCTTTCTTTCCTATCTCCACATTCTAAATATTCTCAAAATTTTTTTTACTTCTAGCTTTCAAGGACCAAAAAAATTCCTAGATTTTAACAATTTACATACCAGTAATTATTTTCTTACTGAGATAGAATGGCACCAGTTAGACTTGTCCTGACTTTTAATTTTTCCAAGTAAGGACATTAAAAAATGGAAACAACTTCCATCTATTATCATCATCAATGCATAAAATATGTTTTAATGCACAAAAGGATTTAATGCAAAATGTCTTAGTAAAGATGATTGCATTGAATTTAACTTTATAAAATACCAATTATACTTCTTGTGGAAGAGTAAGGATCTCATCATGGGCTGACCCTAGACTGAACACTGATATCTGGGTGCCACTCCTCTAACGATGGAAGCAGCACAGATTCCTGCCCTTAAAGAAGAACGAGTTACAGATAAATCAATCACCCAAGACTACAGAGGGCAATAAAAGAAGATTCAAATACAGAAATCACGTTACTGGGCTTATTACTGGTGATGTTTTCTAAAGTGTCAAGTACTGTAGATCTTTTATGATAAATGGGATCCATAGAAAGGTATATAACAAAAAAATTAATACCATAAGATTAATATTTATGAATATCCTTTTTGCTCTTAAGAACTCCATAATCAGCACTTCTACTTAGCTTCATCAGTTATCCTTTCCCAGTTCATTGTTGCTTGCTGAACCTTGGGGACATGTATTTCAAATCCTTCCCTTTAGCTTGTGTGAATCCCTACCTCTCCAGGTAGCACTTAACTTCACCTCCCTTTCCTTAAAGTTGAAATCAAAACTACCTCTCTTCTTCTTTTATTTAGACACCCAAACAAACCACCAGCATTATGATAATTTGACTCAACTAAACACAGTAATTTAGAAACAACAACTTCTCTGAACTCTGCAATTTAATTTCATTTGCAATCCAAATTGTTTATAATGGAGAAGATAGTCTCCTTAATGCTATGCATATGACACCTTAGAATAATGCCTATACTGTTAATATATGTACTTTTGGAAAAATGGCAACTACTAGCATTGTGCTAAATAAAAACATTACCTACTAAACCTGCAGTTTAACTGTTTGCATTTTGTTATAGACCTTTACAGACCTGAGGCATTCACTCAATAGATACTTACTGTCCTACCAAAATTTTTCACCTGTTAACCTTAGCTTTACTCTGCTGCTGACTTTACCCACCTCCATCATCTCATGTGCACACACCTGAATTAACCTAGATCTAAAAGAAAAAGCAAATAGACCAATCTTTGAAGTCAGAAAGAATAGCTTCAAAACTTGGATCAGTCGTCGAACTTGGGTGAGCCTCTGTTTTCTCAAACTTAACTGGAATTTCATCTATATTCCTCTACAGGGTTGCTTTGCAGCTTAAAGGCAATCATTTGTATGTTAGCATTATGGAATGTTTCTTTCCCATCTTCAGGAATTTCAAATCCTTGTTATCTCTGATTGTCTGGAAATGCCTCTGATTCAGTGGAAAGCAAAAGCTTTAAGACTAAACCACATTCATAACGTCACTTGTTGTCTGAATATTGTGCAGCATAAAAATCCAATAGAAAGGAAAATCATTAGGTCACTGAAATAAACGGGTTCATTCTAAGTGGTCCTGAGCAGTATTTCTGAGTAACGGTAGCAACAGAGAATGAGCAACCCCAGGGAGAATGTGCTGCTTGGTAAAGTAACAAGACAGGGTGACATGAGCTTTCTGAACATACTACAGTCTGAAGTCAGGATACCTTAGTCGCAAAGGCTAACAAACTTGATCTTATCTATTCGTGACCTAAATCCACCTGTAGGAACAGACTTACATTAACTGAACTCAAGAGATTTGAGTTTAAAACCAGAATGCCAAATTTCTCTATTTTGGAGGAGAATTATTCTTGTTGAGATGAAAGACACTAGGGTCCTCTCTTTAATATGTATTGACTGCCCATGTAGGCAACTCTGGAGAATGTCAAATTAGAACCTGGCTATCAGTTTGTTAATATGAAAGCTTTAATCTGTAACTGCCAAAGACAATGGACAGGTGAAATTCTGCAGTCAATATGTTATTTCTTGGTAAGTAACCTTCACAGAAACCTAACTAGTGATTAGAAGATTGGTGAGCATGTGATCAGAAAAAGTGGAGTGTATGACCCAATGCCAGTAAACCTCTGAACCATGTAAAGAAAGTTTATACTTTTTTAGTCCACCCTAGAGTCATAATCACCACCTGGACCAGGCAGATGTTGGATTCTTAAGCAATGTGCTCCTGCCTATGGTTGGCTGCAGCTATGAGTCCATGACTGATCTACCTCCCTACTGTCTATTACAGCTCCTCAGTAATGTACATTAACACCTTTAATCAGAGTACAGGTAAATCCTAACAGGCCTGGTTCCTGCTGTCTCTAGACTGTGACAATATTGTTCTGCTTGTAAATGCGTATTTTAAAGTTTAATTCTTACAAGACAATTCTCTTTCATTCACTTCACATTCTTGGGGAAAGCCTGAAACCCTCATGCCCTGAAAAGAGCAATTCCAGTAGGTGTGATATAATGAGCGTGAGGAGTCTGGAAAATGTCTTTACATTTAGATAAGGAGCCTCCACAGAAAAAATCTGGGGGGAAGAGGAGACACAGAGGAGAGCAACAAGAAAATTCTAATCAGGGAAGCTGTCAGATTTTTGGTTTGCAATTTTCTATAGTACAGATCTACAGAAAACATACCACCGTTTGCAGCTCATAATAACAAACTCCTAATTAAACGGAATCTCAGTTTTTCTGCTATAAGGTTACACATGCAGGGAGATATGAAATATTCAAATCTCTTTGACCTTGGTCAAATGTGTCATCCTTCATGGTCAGCTTACAGACAAAAATCACATCACAGCAATTCAAAAGGGCAAATTTGAGAAGCAGCAGAAATAGCACTGCTCCTTCTTTCTGCCCCTTTTTATGGGAAAAAAAAAAACGAATGTGTATTGGAGATCTCACACCACAGGAAATCCCCCAATTACAGAATTCAATAAAGGGATTTGCCTGTAGGACCTCCTGAACATAGTAAGTCACCTTAATAGCTTGTTTGAATTCTCTTTTCATTTGTAACTCTTATGGCCTTTTTGATCACCACTGTCTACTTCTGCAATGGTTCAATAC
Source organism: Phocoena sinus (assembly GCF_008692025.1). NCBI lineage: Eukaryota > Metazoa > Chordata > Mammalia > Artiodactyla > Phocoenidae > Phocoena > Phocoena sinus. Next base: position 66,308,900 of record NC_045769.1, read on the forward strand.
TAGCAAGATGCCAGAGGAAGAGAAATCTCAAAGTCCTGCAGTGTATTTATTTAAAAGGTATGACTTCTCAGCTTGCCTAGAAAAATGATCACACCTCTCCAGTAGTAATAGTAAAAAATTCCATTAAAAGTATACTTCTGTGATGCAATATGATGCCTTCTGTGGACATATAATAAGGCTATCACCATTTCTTGACCTGGCCAACTTTCTGACCCACCAAAACAATGACATCATGTGGGGTATTCAGTAGCTTTATTTCAGCGTCTCCATCCTCCCTCTGACCTTTCCCGTCACTACCCTGAAAGAGAAGAAGGTCTGTACTCTTCAGTGAAAGGAAATATGCATTTATTTTCTAAGCGCTACTGCTCACCATTTTCATTACTATTTTCATTACTTTATACACCATCCTGTCTGTATAAGAAGCACCTCTTGCGATTCAAATTCTACCAAAAATATCTTGCAAACTTTATCTTCTTTGTGAAGTTGCTTGAAATCCTAACCCTGCACTGTCTTTCTACAATTATTGTCAAGCCTTTCTTCAGCTGCCTCATGGGCTGGTAAGTAGACTAAAAAGAACCAAAAGAAATTGCTTGCTTCCACTATCTTTATCCTATCCATGTAGAGGAGGAACTGAAATATAAAAATAAAAAACATAAAAAAAAAAAAAAACATATGTAGAGAAATCAGGGAGGGCACCCATAGGACTTAAACTAAGGAATATAGGCCTGTATGTCATCAAATCAAGAGACAGGATATCCAGGACAACGGTTCCCCTGTCTTAACCCATCCCACGGATAAAGGTCACATACGTGATCTGCTCCAGGCCACTGCATAAGATTAGAAGTAAGCTCAGTGCTCTCACCTAGTTATAATTCCAGCTCTTCCTCTCTGAAAAGCAAACTCAAGTCAGTGAACATGACAGTATTATAGGGATAACCTTGAATCCACTATAATTTATAAGACAGCTAATCTTTCAAACACTTGAACACCTGACACCTTACAACTGATCTCCATGTGCTGCTATACCATAGTTAAACCTTGAGTTAAACTATAACAAGAACTATTATTCACAAAGCATGTGATAGAGATTGCATGATATAAAAGGCCCAACTTGTAACTTAAGAAACCTTCAGGATCTGTAGTGAATTCAGCTCTTGCTTTGCTTCGTTGGGTAGTAGGGTGGGAACTAGAGAACAATTACACAGGAACAGAGAAGGAAAGGGGTGGGAGAGAAAGAACTATGAATCCGTCTGTAAAACAGAATGATGGATTTGTGCGTTTGGGAAAGAGCAGGAAGCAGGGGAGAAAAAAATTATTCAGTAATCGAGCATTTCCTTTTCAATTGTTTGATGAGTTTGCATCGGTTGTCATTTTTTGCCTGCATTGGGATAATGCTTCATGAATACTATCCCCTTGGGTTTCTCTACAAATGCAAGATGTGTTTCTTATGAGGTTATTCCCAGAGCCTCATTCTGAAATAAACAGTTCATTGCTTATAGAGTTTTTATAGAGCAAGTTCTCTTTCAATAGATACGACTCAAAATAATGGAACTGTGTTAAAACTGTTCCTACACTCTCTTACCCCTAATCCATGGGGTTTCAAACTTGTTCATTTTTTTCTCAGGTGAGTCCTGAGGCTCCCTTTTCCCTTCTTTTCAGAATACCATACTAACCGCATGCAAATTTCTTGGCTCCTAAATGCAACTGGCTGCTGATCTGTAATTTGTTATAGTATTTTCTCAGCAGTGTATGATAAAGTCACACAACACATAAATCATATAGCAAAGCTCAACGTGCCATAGGTAAATTCTTAGAATTTTTAATCACAAAGAAAATTGACTATAACACGTGGTATCTCCAAATTTAGCCTTTACATTCTGTTTTTAAACTCTTTGCTTTTGAAGATCTCACCTTAACAATGAAATGAATGCCTGGGTGGTGTGCTTGCAAACTGCCTGAAAGGATAAAGCAAGAAATATAGATTCCTAACATTTATTTTTATGATCACTGTGTTCTGTACTTTTCACCATGCTATTCACTTTTTAAGTACTTTGTTAATATGACGTAAAAACCAGTTAATAGTCCCCAGACTCCAGTAACCAATTATTATTAGCCACTTAGTCAGACATTCAAAATGATTTCAAGAGGTTAAAAGTTGCTTCCACCATAGAAAAGGGAGAAAATACTAAATCTAGTGTAAGAATAATGAACTTCTGCCCCCACCTATAGCCCAGACTTAAACGCTTAAATAAGTTTTATTAAAAAATAAAAAATACTGTTTGTCCACTATGTTCCAGAACCTGAGTTGAGAATTTATCATGCAAATAACCAAGATATGAACCAAAAGAAATAGCCATTCGGTCATTTACTTTGACCATCTAAAACCTACTCAGTTGCTCTAGAGCAGAATTCATTGCAAGAAGCTTATTCAGGCAGGATCAACAGCAAAATGTGAGGCTTTCCTTGCTCCTGCACATTCTGGCATAGCACACGGAAATTTACAGGGCTGGACATCAGACTCTAGGACAGGGTTTCCCTGGGTTGAGGGGATTTTTAAGCTACACGATTAGGGAAGCCCTGATCCTCCCCTGTTGGGATTAGGAACCAGGATTCAATAGCAATATGATGTGTTAATAAAATGGCTCCAACCCTCTCCTGAAAGCCCAGCATTCACAGCTTGGGCGGCACCCCCCCCCCCCCCCCCCCGTAAGACACAGCATGCCAGCAGCAGAATTACCAAATGAGCACTCAAGAGTGACAAAGCCCACTCTGGCACGCTCTCATAGTTAACTAGGTTTGATTTCCTTAAAGCACTGAGCCACAGTCTCCTTCCATTGAAATTCGCAGAGGACCATTATTTTTCTGGTGAGGCCAACCTGCAGAATCAGTCCTGGATTCATTCAGTTCCCCTTCCTGTTCCCAAGTGATGTTATTCAAATGTCATACCCCATTCTGTCAGAAATCTGTATTATCTAAACCCAAAAAAGCCATGAGGCCAGCCACTGAAATAGATGTAGGAGACACCAAAGATGATTACAAATGACCAGGTGACCAACCCCTGGAGGCAAGTCATGTTCTCCCAAAGCAAACCTTTTGGTAAGAACAGCCCAAGAGATGTACAGCATCCAGTCTGGAAAGTACAACAAAGCTGCCACCCAGCTCCATCATGGAGGCTGAGAAATAGCATGCTCCCAAATCTCCAAAGACTGGAGAAGGAAGAGGTGTACGTTCTGCTCCTCCTCTGGACTTGTTAATGGTTTATTTGGCAGATACTGGGTGATGTGATTCAAAGATATTTACCAGGAGTCTGGTAGTCTCAGCAGGAGTTTAACAGTATCAGCCGACTTGAGAATGGCTACCAGCTTTCCACTTAACGTATCAGTACTGGATGGCAAGCCCAACATCAATATAGAGTAGCTGAGAGGGCCACCATTTGTTAGAGATGTATATATTGAATTCACTGCAGCTCAGGTGACAGTTATCTTGGAAGACTCCCAATACAAGACAATTGAGTATGCATGCTTTTCTCATCTCCCATAATCTCAGGTGTTTCTTTCTGAAAAGGAAAGGTTTAAGTCCACAAGCCCAGGTTGCTCAAATCCTGCAAATTCCAAAGAAACTCTTATCTTCAGCCCTGGCCCTTGGCTAGCTCCTGGGAGATCATCTCTGAGCACTGAGAATATTCTGCATGATAAAAGTGTCTTTCTGTGCCTGAAACCTTGAAGCCATGCTGAAGCAGTTTGACCATATAAGTTATCCTAACAATATGTTTTATAGCAAATGCCTGTTTTTGCTGTGGGGTGTGTTATGTGCTGGAATCTAAGTAGCTGAAATCAGTCATGCAGCCTACATGACTGACCCCCAATAAAATCCCTAAACACCAAGGCTTTCATGAGCTTCCCTGGTGGCAACACTTTGAACATGTCACATATTGTTATGGAGAGAATTGTGTCCCTGTGTAGCTCAAATGGGAAGAGATATCTGGAAGCTTGCACCTGGTTTCTCCTGGACTTCATGCACCTGTTACCCTTCCTAGCTTTAATCTGTATCCTTTCACTGTAATAAACTGTAACTGTGAGTAAAACAGCTTTTCTGAGTCCAGTGAGTCCTTCCAGAGAATCACTGCACCTGAGAGTGGTCTTGGGGACCCTGATACACCTTCCTTAGGCAAGGGCTATTTTGCTTACTCAGAGATCACACCATCACTGCCACCCATTACACACACATGACCCTGTGGCAGTTGAGTGCACTGATCTGCAGCTACAACTCAGGTGAGAATGGCCAACAATGAATGTTCACCACAAAATGTTTAGATTTGGAACTACTATATCACATGAGTAGGTTACACAATAATGGGTGCAGCCTCTGATGGGCTAGTCAACAACAGCCAGCCAGACAACTGCAGTTCCTTTCAAGGGGGTGTTTGCTCATTTGTTGTCACAGGGTGCCATTCAGATCTGCCAATCATCTGAGGAAGTTAGGGTACCAAAAAAATGTATGGGGAAGTTTATATAGATCAGGTCCCTATACACTTCTGTGGTACTCCAGGAATTTCCTATTATCCTCCAATTTTGGGGTCTCTAAGAGACGGGTCAGAGGAGATGGACTCCTCAAGAGAAGGCTGTCCTTAAGACATTAAGTGAGAAGTCCAGCCAGCCTCCCAGTAAAAGCAAGGGCAGTACTACTGCAGTTCATCTTTGATTCAACTCTTCCTGGGCCCGTGCTCACTCCCTCGCTCCTACACACACATATAGGTATCGTTATGAATCCTGGCTTATGGGATACAGCTGCACGGGAAGATTCTGACAGATTACATTTCCTATCCTATCCACAAACAAACGTATGTATTCTTAATTTGCTTTTCTCTTGTGAGTCCTGTATCGTTTGAAAATGTCCATGCCAAGTGGTTGAAGTACATCATCACTGACTCAACACTCCCATCATCCTGGTAGGGACGGAACTTGATCTTAGGGATAAAGACACATGACTGAGAAAATGGAAGAGGAGAAGCTGACTCCCATTGCCCACTAAGGGTTTAGCCGTGGCTGAGGAGATCGGTGCTGTAAAATACCTGGAGTGCTTGGCTTTCACATAGGGAGGCCTCAAGACGCGTTTGATGCAGCTATTTGAGTAGTTCTCGGCCTACCTCCCACCAGGAAGAAAATGCCTGCCGCTGTAAATGTCCGAGTCCCTCTCGCCTTCCCTGTTCCCCTTAAAAACTTTGCATGCTTTGCTCAGAAACGGCGGAGCATTCACAGACACAGAAAACAGACTTATGGTTACCAAAAGGGAAAAGTGGGTGGAGAGATAAATTAGGAATATGGGATTAGCAGATACACACTACTATACATAAAACTGATAAACAACAAGGATGTACTGTATAGCACAGGGAACTATATTCAATATCTTATAATAACCTATAGCAGAAAAGAATCTGAAAAAAAAATCACATATATACACATATACATGAGGAGATCAGTTGCCTCGTAACCCACCCAGGAATGACTCCATCAGTCTGACCACTTTGCTATCCTAAATTTAGAGGGAGGGGATGGTTTTCATTCCTTTCTTCTGAATGGACAGGGTCCACCTCTAATATCTCCCTTGTCTGATGTACTAAGGAGTTGTAACCACCTTTCAGCACTGCAAGGATAGGGACCCCATTCTCTCACGCTGTAGTGTTTTTAAGCTGAATGATTAGAAAAACAATGGCCCCTCTCCTGCTGTGTTCAAGGACTATGAATAAACAGCAATAGAGGAGGTAGAACTTGGGCTCCAGTCCTATCCTACCAGCTCAACTCTAGGGTGCTGTGGTGTCGGAGTCCATATGGATATGGATAGCCATATCCCCCATCATGGGGTGAGGAAGAAACAGACTTTCCTCTTGGCATCATTTGGAAATTGGAGTTCAAGTCTTGTCCTTAACTGCCTTAAGCACCAGGCATAGCCAGTGTCATGGAGCTTTGCAAGGAGGTCAACTCCTTTCCTGGGAGGCCAGCGTGCAGATGATCAGTGTTGGACAAGTCAACCCTTTCCCCTCAGCAGGAAATTATACTATACAGGGCACTAAGAGTTTTATAATACATTATCCCTGTCCTAGAAAAGCTTGCAGATCCACACTGGCAGCACTAAGATGGTTTTAGCATCCACACAGAATGCCCACTGTAGAGGCATTGCTTGGAATTCCTCAGTTTCAAATTTGGTAGTTACATGATTTCATTTTAGCATGGTCACAGTGCATGGAGAAACTAGTCTGCTTTTGTCTTTCCCTGGATTTTCTTTAACATTTCAACCTTAATATGAAAGACTTTAAAAATTAGCCAAAATGACCTAAAACATTTTAGTTGATATTTAATGAAACCATTAATATGGTTGTTATTGAAGGTTTGCTAATAGCTCCCACAACTCTGGGTTGGGCAAGAGACAAAAAATTCAAGGAATGTATATCCAAAGACTATTCCTAATACTTTTGGCCCTAGACTCATCACTTAATCTTCCAACATCCTGATTGCCTTATTTACAAAATGAGAAAAGTAGAAGAGCTTACTCATCAGAATGCCAGAATATGTATAGAGTGATGAGTATTTTTATTTAACCAACTAGAGATATGTAAATTGTAACAGGCAGCAAGTTAGAGTGGTTTCCAATATGTACCTTTGCCTGAGGAATTTTCTTTCCTCTCCTAGACATCAAGCAGAATCATTTAATGTCTAAATCACACTTCCTGGGCTTCCCCGGTGGCACAGTGGTTGAGAATCCGCCTGCCGATGAAGGAGACACGGGTTTGTGCCCCGGTCCGGGAAGATCCCACATGCTGCGGAGCGGCTGGGCCCGTGAGCCATGACCGCTGAGCCTGCACCTCCGGAGCCTGTGCTCCGCAATGGGAGAGGCCACAACAGTGAGAGGCCCACATACCGCAGAAAAAAAAAGACACTTCCTCTCTGACGGAAGTCTCTTCAACCTAGCATTTAAGTTGGGTTGCATTTTTGTGGTTGTATATACCTCCTCTTGACAGTAAGGCTATAAGCTTCCAAAGGACAAATGATGTGCCTAACCCTCCTCTGTGTCCCTATAATACCTAGTACATTCCTAAGGTCATAGCAGAAACTCATCAGGTATTTGTTGAGTTGAGCACCACACTAGACAGTTAGGAAGATAGCATATTTTCTTACACTTCATCCTCGCACAGTTGCATTATTAGGGACAAACCTCCAAGTCTTCAGTCTCTTACTGCTCAAACCAAAACATTGCTCCTTTATTTTAGATGGGTGGCTGATATCAGCAGGATCATAATCACAACCCTCTGAGCCAAACATCAGGAGGTTAATAGAAGCTGCTGTTGGAGAGAAAATCATCCTGTTGTTCTTTGTCTCCAAAATTGCCCAGCAGGCATAAGGATCTCCTACCAGATGAAGAGCTGGAAAGGTCTCCACTTGCAAAACAATTATCTCATAACCATACTTTGTTACCCCCAGTGGTTTGATGAATGGGCTGATAGAAGAGAGTACGCCTAAGTATGGTTTTATTTGCTTGTCAGCTCTAAAAACACTATGTCCTCAATGATACCAATGACAGAATAAAATAGTTCCGCCCCCTGTGGCCATGAGCTTTTTCAGCTCTCACTTCAACTGTTAAATAAACCTCTTTGAGATAATGAACATTTTCCAGGTTAGAGGTGTAGAAATAGCTAGTGCACTACTTATTCCATATAACATTCAATGTGAGAATGGAGTTTTTTCTATTAAAACAATAGCACCCATAAGTCATGGGGGTGTTAACGTACAACATAGAGAATATAATCAGTAATATTGTAATAACTTTGTATGGTGACAGACGGTAGACTTGTGAGTACTTCAAAATGTATATAAATATTGAGTCACTATGATGTATACCTGAAACTAATGTAATATCGTATGTCAATTATACTTCAATTTAAAAAAATACTACCAACTTTGCTAATTATTCTTAACTGGTGGGTTTTCCTGTTCTCACAAAACAAACCTACACACCTTCACCTGAAAAACTCTAGAGCGTTTTGAGATTCTCCCATTTAGCTTTGTTAAAGATGCAAAATGAAAGACATGAAATTGGTTAATATCTGTGAGAGGGAGACGGATGATGGCCAAAAAAAAACACGAAGAGCAGAAAAGACAAAAGAGAAAAGTCACGGCTACCCATCATCATTCATGTTGTCCCATCCACAACGCTCAGGGTTTCTTTATATCATTCTAATCCTTCTGAATCTATTTACTCAACTTAAATCTTAGACTGTTTACTCAATAGGTTAGATGTTCATTTAAAAAAACAGCCTCAGTGGCCTTACTCTTTATAAACTCAAGGAGCTGCTCAGTTTGTGTTAGAGTTATCTAGTGTTTTGAGGTTCTAAGACCCTCTCCGTTTACTCTTAAATGTCGTATCCAAAAGAACTGTCATCTGCTACATACATCCCGAACTCAAGCCAAATCAGACTGTATGTATGCCATTTTCCGTCCTTGCTCTTCACGTGGACAAGTCATCCATCAGGGTTAGTGTTAACATCTAGGCTTTGCTGCCCTCTGCTGGCCTTCTAGGAACCAGCTACTCTTTCAACAGGAAAAACTGAGAGGTTAACTCACTTGTTAGATCTTGGATTCTAACTAAAAGAAAGACACGAATTTATACAGTCTGATATTAAAAATAAGCATTAAAAGCCAAAACTTAAAAACAAGGAAAAAACAAAACCAACAAAATTGTATTCGTCCTTTAGCATAAGTAGAATTCTGTAATCTGCATTAAATAACTAAATTTATCTTGCTAAAACATGGTAGTTTGTAATAGTGAGGTGCAGTTCTGATACCTTTTGTATACTAATGAATGTTTAGTTGGCAATGCACATGTTTCTCAAACATTAAAACAAATATAAAAAGTTACTTCCTGTTCCTATATCTGCACATTTTATCCCCTCTTTCTTCACAGTGCTAAATTCTGGGAATAATAAAACAGGGTAGACATTGTATACTTATGACATTTTCCAAAATGTATTCACACATTACATTTATTTCTAAACATAACGTTGCAGTAAAATTGCTATAAATAAGTTGTTTTGAATCCTTGTAGAACCCTATAGGATTTGGGCACACAACCAACAATTTTTTTATTTGATATTCCACATATAAACAAGGTAAAATACTTCCCATTGTATAGTTTTGTTATGGTCCAGAACATTCTTCCTAAAGTTTAAGAATCACAATTATGAAACATCACTAGATGAATTTCCCTATACTCCATTCTACTTAAGTGATTAGAATCGAACATTTATTTCTACAACTCCTTTTTACATGAAGAACACACAATTTTATGATAGAAAATCTAGCATTCTCTAAAAGGATTGATTTTTAGTCACCTTAATACACTGAACTGTTTGAGGTAAAAAAAGAGACTAAGTTATAAAATTCCTAACAGACTGAGTTATCAAATGAGGGAAAATTATTTCTATCATGTGCAGCTTACAAAAGGAATTTCTTTGAAATGTCCAATAGTTTGGGACTGATACTACGTACACAGAAGCAGCTGTTTATGTGTTTTGTACATCAGCTTAGAAGTGTGATTATAAGTGAGAATGAGGTTCATGATCGCTTTCCCTAGGAGAGGCTAATATGGAAAGAAAACATCACTATTAGCATCATCACCATCAATCTAATTACCATTTATTGAGCATATTCTATATGTCAAATAGAGGACTCAAATGCTTTCCCTTTACAACTTCATTTAATTCTCATAACAATATTACTGGGCAGTTATTATCACCTCCATTTTACAGATGAGAAATGTATGGCTCAGAAAATCTAGGCTCCTTGCCCCAGGCCACACCTTAAGGGTCAGGGCAGGGGAGGGTTTCCAACCCAAAGCTGACTCTGAGGTTCATGTGTTTCTCAATTAAGTGATAGCTCTATACATTACAAATGTTTTGTTTTTACCAATACAAAATATCAAATACTGAAAAGATGTTTAATCATTAATACTTTAAAAAGACTCCTTTCTTCTTTGTGTGTGTGTATGTATGTGTCTAAATCTTGAAGAGTGAGCACATAAAAGGTCAAGTTTGATAATTAACTTTAATTGTACTATTCTTATGCACTTTACCGAATAGCTCTAATAAACATGAAAAGCCTTTTGTTGCTTTGGAAACAAAAAGCTGTCTAAGCAACAACCAGAGCCATCCTTCAGTTCAGCTGAGCCACTCAATTCGAAATATCTTTGATCCTTAAAGGCCACATTTTTGCAGTCATTAATTCTATGTAAAAAGTCAGTCTTGAAGAGACTTCTCAAAAGCCTGAAATATGAATCCTCTTGCTAAAAAGGTCACTATTTAGGATTTGTTTGAAAAATCTACTCCCTTTTGAAAGAAAGGTTTAAAACAAACTTAACCACACTATATACACACATTCAAATTAAGTTCTTGCATTTTTCTTCTGGATAAAGCAAGCACATAAAGTATAATGAGAAGAATCAGCTGGAACCCAAATCTATAAAATCACATGTTCTCTGAGGTTTCCTGAAAAAAAGGAATAACACTGTTCTTTATTGTTATGTCAAGGAAAAAAAAATAGAAAGAGTTTACTTGATGGGACCTGAACTTCTGCTGAGAATTTATTAAGTCTGAAAATGTGATTAAAAGCAAAGTGGTCTTTCCACTGCAACTTGTCTAGGAAGGCATCTTCCAAGTGCATGGGATATGTTCTCTTTGCTCTGGTAAACACTATGAAGCATTGATCTACACTGTAGCTAATCAAAATGCTTTGCTTCACCTCCCTTCACCTCCCTTCATCAGCATACAAAAGTTTATGTCAGGAAAGCTGAGGTAATCAATCCTAAGGGGGAAAAATGGATCAGGAAGAGAATATCATGAATAAATACTTTATTGGACTATTTAAATTCACTGTTTTTAACATTGCCATATCTGCAAAGGCAACATTTCCCCCATCCTGCTTTACAGTAATTGATTTTTAATTACAAAACAACTATGATTAAATCAATTTATCATCCAAAATTGTGTTTTACTATCCATTCCATCACTGTTTAACCTACTAATTACCAGTTTCCCATGGACTTTAATTAACCAAAGGTTTTCTTTGTCCCCATTAACTTTAGCTCATCAAGGTTATTGTCTGCTTATTATTCACTTTAAAAAAATCATTTCTAAGCCATGAATCATGTTGAGGGAGAAAATGATGGCTGAAATGTATCTTTTTGGAAGATACAAAGGGATGACAATAACCCTTACCTATAATAACAAAGTGTTGCTTCATAAAATACCAGACTTTGAATAGAAATAACCTCTAGCCTTATGCTAATAATGAATGCTAACTTTTATTTAGTGCTCACTGTATTTTCAAACAGGCTCTCTGCTAAGCACTACACATGAATAGATACAATCCTCACAAGCATATTATGAAACAAGCACTACTAAGAGCAAAGTTATGAAAGATATTTTAAATCACCTTCTAATAAAAGACAATGCCAGGACTTGAGTCTAATATGGGTGATTCCAGAGTTGTTTAATCACTCTATTCCTCTACCGTAGACAATTATTACAAGATTCTCCCTTATAAATGCATATTCTTAGTGGATGGATTAGTGTTTTGTCTAGAATAGGCTGTGTGTGTGTGTGTGTGTGTGTGTGTGTGTGTGTGTGTTTAAAGGATTTCTATAGTTCATCTTCATTACAAATAAGACTCCACCATTTCCATAAAATCTTATTCATTTTTAAACTGCATATTTTCTAATTTGCCAATTGACTTTAAAAACTGATTGCACTGACAGAGTCATACGTGCAAATTCATCTGTGAAGGACCATACTTTATTCAGGCCAGTTAGGTGGCAAACCATAGAAATCCACTTCAAACTGGCTTAAGAAAGAAGGGGAATACATTGATGTACAAAACCAAACCACAGGAATCACAGAGACAGAGTGGGAGACAACCAGAAATTTAAACTCTGTAAGTTTCCTCTCAACATCTGCCATCATTTCTCTAGTTTCTCTTGTCTGAGACTACCTTCTCGATGCAGTAGGATGGGCTGTCAGAACCTCTGGGACCCAAAGCTTACATCTTTGTAACCAGAGAAAAAGAAACTCTTCACCAACCGCACTAAGTTTAAAAATCCTGGGAGACACACCTCACTGGTCCAGTGTGGGCCCTCCCCCACCCAGGAGGACAGAGTGATAAGATCAGTTAGGTTTGAGTCATTGCCCACTGCCATTGCTAAGGAGGCAAACTGGATTCAAGCACTGGACTTAAAATAAGAAATACGCTTAATTCATTTTCAATTTTTAAAACATTATATAAATTTGCTATGATCTTCATCATCCTATCATTTGTACTCAGACTTAAATGGTTTTTAACTATCCTTGTGTCTCTATATTACTTCTTGAAGTGGCAAAGTCTTATATGGGAGCCTCTGATTGGCTGGCACAGGTCAATGATTTCATGTTAGTATTGAAGGGAAGAGGGAAGATCTACCATTAGGAATTTCACAGTGGGAGATGTGAACTATTGGCCAATAATGATATATTGTCTTGAAATAGGGGTTTGCATGATGAAGGGTAAATAAATGAACAAATGTTAACTGCTTCATGTGATTAAGTGTATTTCATTCATCATTAACCCTAGTGTTTCAATATTTTCAACTTATTTTTTTGATATTAGGTTAAAAACATATGTACAATTAACTACAATTGATCTAATACATTCTGATGACTGGCATAACAAGCAACCCTTACTGTGTGATCCTAGTATAACTGAATCTGTTTGGGTGAATTCCTTGTGTCAAACAATGACACACATTTACAATAGGGTAATTAGTAATGACTGCTTTCACAGGCAAAAAGTTTTTTATCTTTCTCATGGAGAATTACAAAAAATAACTTGCAAGACTAGTGTTGTTACTCTTGAGCTCTGCAAAGAGATAGTGGCTACAAAAAGACATCTCAGTTGGAGTAGACAGAAGATTATAAAGAGACAATCCTAGGGAGGATCTCTTTCTAGAAAGCATTGTTGGGGGTCCCACTCCCTCATGCCTCATCCTCAGATTATTTAGAGAGGCCTCTGGTATTATGAGACATAAAAGGTTGCATTTTGAGGGAAAGCCATTGCATTGGGATCAGCTTGAACTCTATGAATTTATCAGAGTCAAGGATGCATGTATGTTTCTCATGGAAGAGACGTGGACAACTTGGGAAAGTGAGCATATTCTAGCTCAACAAAGAGAGAGACTATGGAGAGTAGGCATCCAGGAAACCAAAGACTGAGGAGGCTGTGGCCACCAGAAGACAGTCCACACTCAAGATACAGAACTTGTACATAGAGAGGCCCAGTAGGAAATCTCTGAGAAGAGCACAAGTGACCTACGGCAAAAGAACTGACTCTAATGTTCTGCCAAGTACAGAGAGCCCAAGTCTCTGGAGCAGACAGATCTGTTGCTAAAAGTCAAAAGTCAACAAACAGTTATTTTCAGTCTACCTAAACACAGGCCACTGGGCAACTATGCAGCTTGTGGGATATCTTAGTTCCCCAATCAGGGACTGAACCCGGGTCCTTGGCAGTGAAAACGCAGTGAAAGTAGAGTCTTAACCACTGGACCACCAGGGAATTCCCTGGGCCACTGGGCAACTTGGTTGGCAGGGAAATGAACTGGTCAATTGGTCTGGCTTCAATAGATTGTGAACAAATGCTAAATTCTTGCTATTTTTGAAATGGGCACTAGAAATTACATTATGTGATGATAAATCTAATTTGTGTTCAGGGAACTTATTTCAGCTTAAGAATCAAACTGCTAGAAAGGATAAGATAGAACATGATGGTTGCATTTTCCTAATCTGTACACAGACTCCTTAGGTTTCACTCTAGACAACTGGTATCTAGGATTGCACGTGCATAATTTTGTTTTTTATCAGACTGAATTATTTGTAAAAAGTAAGAAAACTTGAACTCTCACATCCACAGATCTCTCTTTTTTGACTGACATGTCTCTCTTTGAGTCTTTCTTCACACAGAAAAGTAGGACAGTTGAACCATCTCCTTCTAAAGACCAAGCCAAACATGACCCAGTATTCTGGACTTTCTAGAGAGATATTTGAGCTGTCTTTTTTCCATGAAGGAACTAAGTTCCAGTGTCCTGAGGCATCCATTATATGAAATAAATTTCCACCTAGAATATTATTAGCCATGTACCATCTTTGGAAGAACTGAGAAAATTCACTCAAGCTTTTTCTGTGTTCTGTTGTTTACATGAGGGACCCTGATTGACAAATGCAAACCTCTGCCATGTGATGGCCATCTCAAGATGTCTTTCCTCTTGGGTAAGAAGATTGTTTGAAAAATCTTATTTCTTTGTATCATTACCTGGCCCTCATCTGCCTCCTGCTGCATTTTCTCCTGCATGGCACTGTTTACGTTATATTAAAATGAGTTAAGTTTTAATCTCCCCTACTAGATCTTATGCTACATTAGGGCAGGAACTGCTTCTTAATTCTTCAGTCTCTAGCAAAGAACCCAGAAATATTGGCTAAAAAATGACAATTGTGAATTTCTTCAACTCATGATTTAGAATCTCAACAACATCAAAAAAGAGAATAAGGATGATACTTGCTCACTCTGCGAATTTTAAGTTTTGTCTGTTTGCACAAACACGGCCTATCATAGAGAATCCAGTACCACCAACAGGAAAAGGAGCGTTCAGCCAAATTGAGGAGGAGGAGCAGTATGAATTCAACAGAATTACAGAGATTCTATTACTCAGCCATAAAAAGAAACAAAATTGAGTTACTTGTAGTGAGGTGGATGGACCTAGAGTCTCTCATACAGAGTGAAGTAAGTCAGAAAGAGAAAAACCAATACCGTATGCTAACACACATATATGGAATTAAAAAAAAATGGTTCTGAAGAACCTAGGGGCAGGACAGGAATAAAGACACAGACATACAGAATGGACTTGAGGACATGGGGAGGGGGAAGGGTAAGCTGTGACAAAGTGAGAGTGGCATGGACATATATACACTACCAGACGTAAAATAGCTAGTGGGAAGCAGCCACGTAGCACAGGGAGATCAGCTCGGTGCTTTGTGACCACCTGGATGGGTGGGATAGGGAGGGTGGGAGGGAGGGAGACACAAGAGGGAGGAGATATGGGGACATATTTATATGTATAACTGATTCACTTTCTTATAAAGCAGAAACTAACACACCATTGTAAAGCAATTATACTCCAATAAAGATGTTAAAAAAAACAGAAATTCTGAAGTAAAATGAGATAACATTTGCATATCTGCTCTCATAAAACATAGGCATTTATAAAATTACCACAATTTTTGGTCTCTTAACTTCAGTTAAGTCTCTTGCAAGTGAGAACGAGGATGAAAATGACATCAAGGCTTAGCTGCTAGTAGATTGAGAAATTGGATAAAGAAGGTTCAGCAGAGAAAACCTCTGATGTTCTGATTTATGTTCCTAAACCAGCTAGACTCATCTGCAGGGATGACCTCAAAATAAAAAGGAAAGTTTTCCTATTAGACTAAATACATTTTTTCTTTTTCTTACAACAAAATGAAATTCATGTCTTAAGTGTAATTGAAAACTAGGATTCAATATGTATGTCAATAAGGAAAGAAAGCGAAAGAGAAATAACAGAATTCGATTCTAGACTCAACTTCCATCCAAAAGCTGTGCAAATTTAGAAAAAAAATCACTTACCCTTTCTGAGATTTAGTTTCCCCTTCAGTAAAATAAGTAGTTTTATGAGGTTCATTTTTTGAGTTCTTCTCATCCTAAGAACTCTATAACCTTAAGAATGTCTCTGGTACCCTCACAAACTTACATTGTCCCAGTTTATTGTAGGGTAATGAATATTTAAAACAAAATTTAAAAATCACTTTATTTCTAAGAGTGAAAAGGCACAGAATAGCTTCTATCCTGGCAAAATTTGTCTACCTCTCATGAAAGTAATCCTGGAATCAGACTGTTTAGATGTACCAGAAACTCCTGAGATCACACTTGCAGGCTAGGAAGAAAAAAAATATTGCACATGGGATGTGATGAACCACCTGTGCTGATTTATACATTCAATATGGAAAAAGACCTTGGTAACAGTACAATTATGCTGAAACACATGATAACATCACAAGTCAGTGCTCAGAATACTCAGAAAGATTTTGAGAGATGCGTTTTTCATAAAGGTGTGAGATTTGGGCAAATGATATATTAAAGAAATAAAATAGGGAAGACCTTCAAGATGGCAGAGGAGTAAGACGTGGATATCACCTTCCTCCCCACAAATACATCAGAAATACATCTACATGTGGAACAACTCCTACAGAACATCTACTGAATGCTGGCAGAAGACCTCAGACTTCCCCAAAGGCAAGAAACTCCACACGTACCTGGGTAGGTCAAAAGAAAAAAGAAAAAACAGACAAAAGAATAGGGATGGGACCTGCACCTCTGGGAGAGAGCTGTGAAGGAGAAAAAGTTTCCACACACTAGGAAGCCCCTCCACTGGTGGAGACAGGGATTGGCAGGGGGGAAGCTTTAGAGCCTCAGAGGAGAGCACAGCAACAGGGGTGCAGAGGACAAAGCAGAGAGATTCCCGCACAGAGGATCGATGCCAACCAGCACTCACCTGCCCAAGAGGCTTGTCTGCTCACCCACCGGGGTGGGCGGGGGCTGGGAGCTGAGGCTCGGGCTTTGGAGGTCAGATCCCAGGGAGAGAACTGGGGCTGGCTGCATGAACAGAGTCTGAAGGGGGCTAGTGCACCACAGCTAGCAGGAAGGGAGTCCGGGAAAAGTCTGGAACCGTCTAAGAAGCAAGAGACCATAGTTTCAGGGTGCGCAAGGAGAGGGGATTCAGAGCACCGCCTAAACGAGCTCCAGAGACGGGCGTGAGATGCAGCTATCAGCGTGGACACCAGAGACGGGCACGAAATGCTAAGGCTGCTGCTGCAGCCACCAAGAAGCCTGTGTGCAAGCACAGGTCACTAACCACACCTCCCCTCCCAGGAGCCTGTGCAGCCCGCCACTGCCACGGTCCTGTGATCCAGGGACAACTTCCCCAGGAGAACACACAGCGCACCTCAGGCTGGTGCAACGTCACGTCAGCCTCTGCCGCCACAGGCTCACCCAGCATTCCGTACCCCTCCCTCTCCCTGGACTGAGTGAGCCAGAGCCCCTGAATCAGCTGTTACTTTAACCCCATCCTGTCTGAGACAAGAACAGACACCCTCAGGTGACCTACATGCAGAGGCGGGGCCAAATCTAAAGCTGAACCCCGGGAGCTGTGCGAACAAAGAAGCGAAAGGGAAACTTCTCCCAGCAGCCTCAGAAACAGCAGATTAAATCTCCACAATCAACTTAATGTACCCTGCATCTGTGGAATATCTGAATTGACAATGAATCACGCCAAAATTGAGGCGGTGGACTTTGGGAGCAACTATAGACTTGGGGTTTGCTTTCTGCACCTAATTTGTTTCTGGTTTTATGTTTGTCTTAGTTTAGTACTTAGAGCTTATTACCACTGGTAGATTGGTTTATTGATTTGGTTGCTCTCTTTTTTTATTTATATATAGACACATGTATATTTTTCCTTTTCCTCTTTTTGTGAGTGTGTATGCTTCTTTGTGTGATTCTGTCTGTATAGCTTTGCTTTTACCATTTGTCCTAGGGTTCTGTCTGTCCTTTTTTTTTTTTTTCTTGGTACAGGTTTTAGTGTTGTTATCATTGGTGGACTTGTTTTTTGGTTTGGTTGCACTCTTCTTTCTTTCTTCCTTTTTTTCTCTTATGACTTTTTAATTTTTTTATTTTTAATAATTTTTTATATTTTATGTTAATAACTTTCTTTTCTTTTCTTTTTCTTTCTTTGTTCTCTGTATCTCCATTTTCTTCTAAGCCATGTGGCTGACAGGGTCTAGATGCTCTGGCCGGGTGTCAGGCCTGTGCCTCTGAGGTGGGAGAGCTGAGTTCAGAACATGGGTCTTCCACAGATCTCCTGGCTCCATGTAATATCAAACGGTGAAAGCTCTCCCAGAGATCTCCATCTAAATGCTAAGACCCAGCACCACTCAATGACCAGGAAGCTACAGTGCTGGACACCCTATGCCAAACAACTAGCAAGACAGGAACACAACCCCACCCATTAGCAGAGAGGCTGCCTAAAATCATAGTAAGGTCACAGATACCCCACAACATACCACTGAATGTGCTGCTGCCCACCACAGAGACAAGATCCAGCCTCATCCACCAGAACACAGGCACCAGTCCCCTCCACCAGAAAGCATACAAAACCCCCTGGACCAACCTTACCCACTGGGGGCAGACACCAAAAACAACAGAAACTATGAACCTGCAGCCTGAGAAAAGGAGACCCGAAACACAGTAAGTTAAGCAAAATGAGAAGACAGAGAAACACACAGCAGTTGAAGGAGCAAGGTAAAAACACACTAGACCAAACAAGCAGAGGAAATAGTCAGTCAACCTGAAAAAGAATTCAGAGTAATGATAGTAGAGATGATACAAAATCTTGGAAATAGAATGGAGAAAATACAAGAAACGTTTAGCAAGGAACTGGAAGAACTAAAGAGCAAAAAAACAATGAGAACAATACAATGAATAAAATTAAAAATTCTCTAGCAGGACTCAATAGCAGAATAACTGAGGCAGAAGATAAATGACCTGGAAGATAAAATAGTGGAAATAACTACCTCAGAGAAGAATAAAAAACAAGAATGAAAAGAATTGAGGACAGTCTCAGAGACTTCTGGGACAACATTAAATAAACCAACATTTGAATTATAGGGGTCGCAGAAGAAGAAGAGAAAAAGAAAGGTTCTGAGAAAATATCTGCAGAGACTATAGTTGAAAACTCCCCTAATATGGGAAAGGAAATAGTTTATCAAGTCCAGGAGGCGGAGAGAGTCCCAAGCAGGGTAAATCCAAGGTGAAACATGCCAAGACATATATTAATCAAACTACCAAAAATTAAATACAAAGGAAAAATATTAAAAGCAGCAAGAGAAAAAAAACAAATAACATACAAGGGAATCCCAATAAGGTTAACAGCTGATCTTTCAGCAGAAATTCTGCAAGCCAGAAGGGAGAGGCAGGACATATTTAAAGTGATGAAAGGGGAAAAGCTACGACCAAGATTACCCTACCCAGCAAGGATCTCATTCAGATTCTATGGAGAAATTAAAACCTTTACAGACAAGCAAAAGCCAAGAGAATTCAGCACCACCAAAAAAGCTTTACAACAAATGCTAAAGGAACTTCTCTAGGCAGGAAACACAAGAGAAGGAGAAGACCTACAATAACAAACCCAAAACAATTAAGAAAATGGTAATAGGAAAACACATATCAACAATTACCTTAAAAGTAAAAGGATTAAATGTTCCCACCAAAAGACATAGACTGCCTGAATTGATACAAAAACAAGACCCATATATATGCTGTCTACAAGAGACTCACTTCAGACCTAGGGACACATACAGACTGAAAGTGAGGGGATGGGAAAAGATATTCCATGCAAATGGAAATCAAAAGAAACCTGGAGTAGCAATACTCATATCAGACAAAATACACTTTAAAATAAAGACTATTACAAGAGACAAAGAAGGACACTACATAATGATCAATGGATCAATCCAAAAAGAAGATATGACAGCTGTAAATATTTATGCACCCAACATAGGAGCACCTCAATAAATAAGGAAAATGTTAACAGCCATAAAAGGGGAAATTGACAGAAACACAATCATAAGGGACTTAACACCCCACTTTCACCAAAGGACAGATTATCCAAAATGAAAATAAATAAGGAGACGGGGGACCTTGAAGATGGCGGAAGAGTAAGACGCGGAGATCACCTTCCTCCCCACGGATACACCAGAAATACATCCACACGTGGAACAACTCCTACAGAACTCCTACTGAAGGCTGGCAGAAGACCTCAGACCTCCCAAAAGGCAAGAAACTCCCCACGTAACTGGGTAGGGCAAAAGAAAAAACAGAGACAAAAGAATAAGGACGGCACCTGCACCAGTGGGAGGGAGCTGTGAAGGAGGAAAAGTTTCCACACACTAGGAAGCCCCTCCGCGGGCGGAGACTGCGGGAGGCAGAGGGGGGAGTTTCGGGACCGCGGAGCAGTGCACAGTGACGGGTGCGGAGGGCAAAGCGGGGAGATTCCTGCACAGACGATCGGTGCTGACCGGCACTCACCAGCCCGAGTGGCTTGTCTGCTCACCCGCCGGGGCGGGCGGGGCTGCGAGCTGAGGCTCGGGTTTTGGTTTTGGACGGAGCTCAGGGAGAGGACTGGGGTTGGCGGCTTGAACATAGCCTGAAGGGGTTAGTGCACCACGACTAGCCGGGAGGGAGTTCGGGGAAAAGCCTGCACCGGCCGAAGAGGCAAGAGACTTTTTCTTCCCTCTTTGTTTCCTGGTGCGCGAGGAGAGGGGTTTAAGAGCGCTGCTTAAAGGAACTCCAAAGACGGGCGCGAGCCGCGGCTAAAAGCGCGAACCCCAGAGACGGGCGCGAGCCGCGGCTGAGGGCGCGAGCCCCCGAGACGGGCGCGAGCCGCGGCTGAAAGCGCAAACCCCAGAGACGGGCGCGAGCCGCGGCTACAACCGCGGACCCCAGAGACGGGCGGGAGACGCTAAGGCTGCTGCTGCCGCCACCAAGGGGCCTGTGTGCGAGCACAGGTCACTCTCCACACCCCTCTTCCGCGGAGCCTGTGCAGCCCGCCACTGCCAGGTTCCCGGGATCCAGGGACAACTTCCCCGGGAGTACGCACGGCGGGTCTCAGGCTGGTGCAACATCACGCCGGCCTCTGCCGCAACGTCACGCTGCCTCTGCAGCCGCAGGCCCGCCCCGCACGTAGTGCCCCTCCTACCCCCATCCCCCAACCCCCGGCCTGAGTGAGCCGGAGGCCCCGAATCAGCGGCTCCTTTAACCCCGTCCTGTCTGAGCGGAAAAAACAGACGCCCTCCAGCGACCTACACGCAGAGGCAGGGCCAAATCCAAAGCTGAGCTCCTGTGAGCTGTGAGAACAAAGAAGAGAAAGGGAAATCTCTCCCAGCAGCCACAGAAGCAGCGAATTAAAGCTCCACAATCAACTTGATATACCCTGCATCTGTGGAATACCTGAATAGACAAGGAATGATCCCAAATTGAAGAGGTGGAATTTAGGAGCGAGATCTATGATTTTTTTCCCTTTTCCTCTTTTTGTGAATGTGTACGTGTATGCTTCTGTGTGAGATCCTGTCTGTATACTCTTGCTTCCACCATTTGTCCTAGGGCTCTATCCGTCCATGACTTTTTTTTTTTTTTTTTTTTTTTTGCGGTACGCGGGCCTCTCACTGTTGTGGCCTCTCCCGTTGCGGAGCACAGACTCCGGACGCGCAGGCTCAGCGGCCATGGCTCACGGGCCCAGCGGCTCCGCAGCATGTGGGATCTTCCCAGACCGGGGCACGAACCCGTGTCCCCTGCATCGGCAGGCGGACTCTGAACCACTGCGCCACCAGGGAAGCCCCATGACTTTTTTTTAAAAATTCTTTTTCTTAATAATTAAGTTTAATTGTAATAACTTTATTATACTTTACCTTCGTTCTTTCCTTCTTTCCTTCCTTCCTTCCCTCCTTTAGACAACGAATCACCCCAAATTGAGGAGGTGGTCTCAGGGAGCAGGATTTATGATTTTTCCCCCTTTACCTCTTTTTGTGAAGGTGTATGTGTATGCTTCTGTGTAAGATTTTCTCTGTATAGCTTTGCTTCCAACATTTGTCCTAAGGTTCTATCCGTCCCTTTTTTTTTTTTTCTAAATATTTTTTAATTCAATAACTATATTATACTTTATTTTCTTTTTACTGTATCATCTTTCTTTCTGTCTTTTTTCCTTCTTTCCCTCCTTCCTTCCTTCCTCCCTCCCTCCCTCCCTCCTTTCTTTGCTTCTTTGCTTCTTTCTTCCTTCCTTCCTTTCCTCCTTTCCTTCTTTCTTTACTCATACTTCTACTAATTCTCCCTACTTTTTCTCCCTTTTATTCTGAGCTGTGTGGATGAAAGGCTCTTGGTGCTCCAGCCAGGAGTCAGGGCTCTGCCTCTGAGGTAGGAGAGCCAACTTCAGGACACTGGTCAACAAGAGACCTCCCAGCTCCACATAATATTAAACGGTGGAAATATCCCAGAGACCTCCATCTTAACACCAGCACCCAGCTTCACTCAACGACCAGCAAGCCACAGTGCTGGACAACCTATGCCAAACAACTAGCAAAACAGGAACACAACCCCACCCATTAGCAGAGAGGCTGCCTAAAATCATAATAAGGCCACAGACACCCCAAAACACACCACCAGACGTGAACCTGCCCACTAGAGAGACAAGATCCAGCCTCATCCAGCACAACACAGGCACTAGTCCCCTCCACCAGGAAGCCTACACAACCCACTGAAACAACCTTAGCCACTGGAGACAGACATCAAAAACAACGGGAACTACGAAAGTGCAGCCTGCAAAAAGGAGACCCCAAACACAGTAAGATAAGCAAAATGAGAAGACAGAAAAACACACAGCAGATAAAGGAGCAAGATAAAAACCCACCAGACCTAACAAATGAAGAGGAAATAGGCAATCTACCTGAAAAAGAATTCAGAATAATGATAGTAAGGATGATCCGAAATCTTGGAAGTAGAATGGACAAAACGCAAGAAACAGTTAACAAGGACCTACAAGAACTAAAGATGAAACAAGCAACGATGAACAATGCAATAAATGAAATTAAAATCACTCTAGATAGGATCAATAGCAGAATAACTGAGGCAGAAGAACGGATAAGTGACCTGGAAGATAAAGTAGTGGAAATAACTACTGCAG
Organism: Phocoena sinus; assembly: GCF_008692025.1. NCBI lineage: Eukaryota > Metazoa > Chordata > Mammalia > Artiodactyla > Phocoenidae > Phocoena > Phocoena sinus. The sequence continues at coordinate 66,331,787 of NC_045769.1, forward strand.
AGCAGAATAAAGAAAAAAGAATGAAAAGAACTGAGGACAGTCTCAGAGACCTCTGGGACAACATGAAACGCACCAACATTCGAATTATAGGGGTTCCAGAAGAAGAAGAGAAAAAGAAAGGAACTGAGAAAATATTTGAAGAGATTATAGTTGAAAACTTCCCTAATATGGGAAAGGAAATAGTTAATCAAGTCCAGGAAGCACAGAGGGTCCCATACAGGATAAATACAAGGAGAAACACGCCAAGACACATATTAATCAAACTGTCAAAAATTAAATACAAAGAAAGCATATTAAAAGCAGCAAGGGAAAAACAACAAATAACACACAAGGGAATCCCCATAAGGTTAACAGCTGATCTCTCAGCAGAAACCCTACAAGCCAGAAGGGAGTGGCAGGACATACTGAAAGTGCTGAAGGAGAATAGCCTGCAACCAAGACTACTCTACCCAGCAAGGATCTCATTCACATTTGATGGAGAAATTAAAACCTTTACAGACAAGCAAAAGCTGAGAGAGTTCAGCACCACCAAACCAGCTTTACAACAAATGCTAAAGGAACTTCTCTAGACACGAAACACAAGAGAAGGAAATGATCTATAGTAGCGAACCCAAAACAATATATAAAATGGAAATAGGAACATACATATCGATAATTACCTTAAATGTAAATGGACTAAATGCTCCCACCAAAAGACACAGATTGGCTGAATGGATACAAAAACAAGACCCTTATATATGCTGTCTACAAGAGACCCACTTCAGAACTAGAGACACATACAGACTGAAAGTAAGGGGATGGAAAAAGATATTCCATGCAAATGGAAACCAAAAGAAAGCTGGAGTAGCAATTCTCATATCAGACAAAATAGACTTTAAAATAAGGACTATTAAAAGGGACAAAGAAGGACACTACATAATGATCAAGGGATCGATCCAAGAAGAAGATATAACAATTGTAAATATTTATGCACCCAACATAGGAGCACCTCAATACATAAGGCAAATACTAACAACCATAAAAGGGGAGATCAACAGTAACACATTCATAGTAGGGGACTTTAACACCCCACTTTCACCCATGGACAGATCATCCAAAATGAAAATAAATAAGGAAACACAAGCTTTAAATGATACATTAAACAAGATGGACTTAATTGATATTTATAGGACACTCCATCCAAAAACAACAGAATACACATTTTTCTCAAGTGCTCATGGAACATTCTCCAGGATAGATCATATCTTGGGTCACAAATCAAGCCTTGGTAAATTTAAGAAAACTGAAATTGTATCAAGTATCTTTTCTGACCACAACGCCATGAGACTAGATATCAATTACAGGAAAAGATCTTTAAAAAATACAAACACATGGAGGCTAAACAATACACTACTTAATAATGAAGTGATCACTGAAGAAATCAAAGAGGAAATAAAAAAATACCTAGAAACAAATGACAATGGAGACACAACGACCCAAAACCTATGGGATGCAGCAAAAGCAGTTCTAAGGGGGAAGTTTATAGCAATACAAGCCCACCTTAAGAAGCAGGAAACATCTCGAATAAACAACCTAACCTTGCACCTCAAGCAATTAGAGAAAGAAGAACAAAAAAACCCCAAAGCTAGCAGAAGGAAAGAAATCATAAAAATCAGATCAGAAATAAATGAAAAAGAAATGAAGGAAACGATAGCAAAGATCAATAAAACTAAAAGCTGGTTCTTTGAGAAGATAAACAAAATAGATAAACCGCTAGCCAGACTCATCAAGAAAAAAAGGGAGAAGACTCAAATCAATAGAATTAGAGGGCTTCCCGGATGGCGCAGTGGTTGAGAGTCCACCTGCAGATGCAGGGGACACGGGTTCGTGCCCTGGTCCGGGAAGATCCCACATGCCGCGGAGCGGCGGGGCCCGTGAGCCATGGCCGCTGAGCCTGCACATCCGGAGCCTGTGCTCCGCAACGGGAGAGGCCACAACAGTGAGAGGCCTGCATACTGCAAAAAAAAAAAAATAACAATAATAATAATAGAATTAGAAATGAAAAAGGAGAAGTAACAACTGACACTGCAGAAATAAAAAAAATCATGAGAGATTACTGCAAGCAACTCTATGCCAATAAAATGGACAATCTGGAAGAAATGGACAAATTCTTAGAAATGCACAACCTGCCAAGACTGAATCAGGAAGAAATAGAAAATATGAACAGACCAATCACAAGCACTGAAATTGAAACTGTGATTAAAAATCTTCCAACAAACAAAAGCCCAGGACCAGATGGCTTCACAGGTGAATTCTATCAAACGTTTAGAGAAGAGCTAACACCTATCCTTCTCGAACTCTTCCAAAATATAGCAGAGGGAGGAACACTCCCAAATTCCTTCTACGAAGCCACCATCACCTTGATACCAAAACCAGACAAGGATGTCACAAAGAAAGAAAACTACAGGCCAATATCACTGATGAACATAGATGCAAAAATCCTCAACAAAATACTAGCAAACAGAATCCAACAGCACATTAAAAGGGTCATACACCATGATCAAGTGGGGTTTATTCCAGGAATGCAAGGATTCTTCAATATACGCAAATCTATCAATGTGATAAACCATATTAACAAATTGAAGGAGAAAAACCATATGATCATCTCAATAGATGCAGAGAAAGCTTTCGACAAAATTCAACACCCATTTATGATAAAAACCCTCCAGAAAGTAGGCATAGAGGGAACTTTCCTAAACATAATAAAAGCCATATATGACAAGCCCACAGCAAACATCATCCTCAATGGTGAAAAACTGAAAGCATTTCCACTAAGATCAGGAACAAGACAAGGTTGCCCACTCTCACCACTCTTATTCAACATAGTTTTGGAAGTTTTAGCCACAGCAATCAGAGAAGAAAAGGAAATAAAAGGAATCCACATCGGAAAAGAAGAAGTAAAGCTGTCACTGTTTGCAGATGACATGATACTATACATAGAGAATCCTAAAGATGCTACCAGAAAACTACTAGAGCTAATCAATGAATTTGGTAAAGTAGCAGGATACAAAATTAATGCACAGAAATCTCTGGCATTCCTATATACTAATGATGAAAAATCTGAAAGTGAAATCAAGAAAACACTCCCATTTACCACTGCAACAAAAAGAATAAAATATCTAGGAATAAACCTACCTAAGGATACGAAAGACCTGTATGCAGAAAATTATAAGACACTGATGAAAGAAATTAAAGATGATACAAATAGATGGAGAGATATACCATGTTCTTGGATGGGAAGAATCAACATTGTGAAAATGACTCTACTACCCAAAGCAATCTACAGATTCAATGCAATCCCTATCAAACTACCACTGGCATTTTTCACAGAACTAGAACAAAAAATTTCGCAATTTGTATGGAAACACAAAAGACCCCGAATAGCCAAAGCAATCTTGAGAACGAAAAAAGGAGCTGGAGGAATAAGGCTCCCTGACTTCAGACTATATTACAAAGCAACAGTCATCAAGACAGTATGGTACTGGCACAAAAACAGAAAGATAGATCAGTGGAACAGGATAGAAAGCCCAGAGATAAACCCACGCACATATGGACACCTTATCTTTGATAAAGGAGGCAGGAATGTACAGTGGAGAAAGGACAGCCTCTTCAATAAATGGTGCTGGGAAAACTGGACAGGTACATGTAAAAGTATGAGATTAGATCACTCCCTAACACCATACACAAAAATAAGCTCAAAATGGATTAAAGACCTAAATGTAAGGCCAGAAACTATCAAACTCTTAGAAGAAAACATAGGAAGAACACTCTATGACATAAATCACAGCAAGATCCTTTCTGACCCACCTCCTAGAGTAATGGAAATAAAAACAAAAATAAACAAATGGGACCTAATGAAACTTCAAAGCTTTTGCACAGCAAAGGAAACCATAACCAAGACCAAAAGACAACCCTCAGAATGGGAGAAAACATTTGCAAATGAAGCAACTGACAAAGGATTAATCTCCAAAATTTACAAGCAGCTCATGCAGCTCAATAACAAAAAAACAAACAACCCCATCCAAAAATGGGCAGAAGACCTAAATAGACATTTCTCCAAAGAAGATATACAGAATGCCAACAAACACATGAAAGAATGCTCAACATCATTAATCATTAGAGAAATGCAAATCAAAACTACAATGAGATATCATCTCACACCAGTCAGAATGGCCATCATCAAAAAATCTAGAAACAATAAATGCTGGAGAGGGTGTGGAGAGAAGGGAACACTTGCACTGCTGGTGGGAATGTGAATTGGTTCAGCCACTATGGAGAACAGTATGGAGGTTCCTTAAAAAACTACAAATAGAATTACCATATGACCCAGCAATCCCACTACTTGGCATATACCCTGAGAAAACCAAAATTCAAAAAGAGTCAGGTACCAAAATGTTCATTGCAGCTCTATTTACAATAGCCAGGACATGGAAACAACCTAAGCGCCCATCATCGGATGAATGGATAAAGAAGATGTGGCACATATACACAATGGAATATTACTCAGCCTTAAAAAGAAATGAAATTGAGCTATTTGTAATGAGATGGATAGACCTAGAGTCTGTCATACAGAGTGAAGTAAGTCAGAAAGAAAAAGACAAATACCGTATGCTAACACATATATATGGAATTTAAGGGAAAAAAATGTCATGAAGAACCTAGGGGTAAGATAGGAATAAAGACGCAGACCTACTGGAGAACGGACTTGAGGGTATGGGGAGGGGGAGGGGTGAGTTTTGACAGGGCGAGAGAGAGTCATGGACATATACACACTAACAAACGTAGTAAGGTAGATAGCTGGGGGGAAGCAGCCGCAAGGCACAGGGATATTAGCTCGGTGCTTTGTGACAGCCTGGAAGGGTGGGATGGGGAGAGTGGGAGGGAGGGAGACGCAAGAGGGAAGACATATGGGAACATATGTATATGTATAGCTGATTCACTTTGTTATAAAGCAGAAACTAACACACCATTGTAAAGCAATTATACCCCAATAAAGATGTTTAAAAAAAAAAAAAAAAGAAAATAAATAAGGAAACACAAGCTTTAAATGACACATTGATCAGGATGGTCCTTATTGATATTTATAGAACATTCCATCCAAAAACAACAGAATACACTTTCTTCACAAGTGCTCAAGGAACAGTCTCCAGGATAGATCATATCTTGGGTCACAAATCAAGCTTTGGTAAACTTAAGAAAATTGAAATCATATCAAGTAACTTTCCCAACCACAATGCTATGAGACTAAATATCAATTACAGAGAAAAAACTGTAAAAATACAAACACATGGAGGCTAAACAATATGCTAGTAAATAACCAAGAGATCACTGAAGAAATCAAAGAAGAAATTTTAAAAATACCTAGAAACAAATGACAATGAAAACACGACAACCCAAAACCTATAGTATGCAGCAAAGGCAGTTCTAAGAGGGAAGTTTATAGCAATACAATCCTACCTCAAGAAACAAGAAAAAATCTCAAACAACCTAACCTTACATCTAAAGCAATTAGGGAAAGAAGAACAAATAAAACCCCAAAGTTAGCAGAAGGAAAGAAATCATATAGATCAGATCAGAAATAAATGAAAAAGAAATGAAGGAAACAATAGCAAATATCAATATAATTAAAAACTGGTTCTTTGATAAACAAAATTGATAAACATTAGCCAGACTCATCAAGAAAAAGAGGGAGAGGGCTTCCTTGGTGGCGCAGTGGTTGGGAGTCCGCCTGCCGATGCAGGGGACGCGGGTTCGTGCCCCGGTCTGGGAGGATCCCACATGCCGCGGAGCGGCTGGGCCCGTGAGCCATGGCCGCTGAGCCTGCGCGTCCGGAGCCTGTCCTCCGCAACGGGAGAGGCCACAACAGTGAGAGGCCCGCGTAACGCATAAAAAAAAAAAAAAAAAAAAAAAAAAAAAAAGAGGGAGAAGACTCAAACAAATATGGGACATATACCCTGAGAAAACCATAATTCAAGAAGTGTCATGTACCACAATGTTCATTGCAGCTCTATTTACAATAGCCAGGACATAGAAGCAACAAAATGTCTGTCGACAGATGAATGGATAAAGAAAATGTGGCTCATATATACAATGGAATATTACTCAGCCGTAAAAAGAAACGAAATTGAGTTATTTGTAGTGAGGTGGATGGACCTAATGTCTGTCATACAGAGTGAAGTAAGACAGAAAGAGAAAAACACATACCGTATGCTAACACATATATATGGAATCTAAAAAAAAAAATGGTTCTGAGGAACCTCCGGACAGGACAGCAATAAATACGCAGATGTAGAGAATGAACTTGAGGACTCAGGGAGGAGGAAGGGTAAGCTGAGACGAAGTGAGAGAGTGGCATGGACATATATACACTATCAAATGTAAAATAGATAGCTCGTGGGAAGCAGCCACATAGCACAGGGAGATCAGCTCAGTGCTTTGTGACCACCTAGAGGGGTGGTACAGGGAGGATGGGAGGGAGAGGCAAGAGGGAGGACATACGGGGATATATGTATATGTATATCTGATTCACTTTGTTATAAAGCATAAACTAACAAACCATTGTTAAGCAGTTATACTCCAATAAAGATGTTAAAAAAAAAAAAAAAAGGAGGGCTTCCCTGGTGGCACAGTGGTTGAGAGTCCGCCTGCCGATGCAGGGGACATGGGTTCGTGTCCCGGTCCAGGAAGATCCCACATGCCGCGAAGCAGCTGGGCCCGTGAGCCATGGCCGCTGAGCCTGCGCGTCCGGAGCCTGTGCTCCGCAACGGGAGAGGCCACAACAGTGAGAGGCCCACGTACCACAAAAAAAAAAAAAAAAAAAAGGAAATATGTCAGATGGAAACATGTATACTATGTGCAACAGACATATATATTAACTTATTTTTATATATGAGCTTTATAGGGGTTTTATATACATGTGCTCTGATATATATGAGAGATGAGATATATCAGATTTTATAGCTTTATAATTTAAGACATAAACATATCTTAAATTCACATGTGTGACTGAGTGTAAATTATATACAATATATACCTCTATATGTAATATACATTTTTAAAAATCCTTCTTCAATGTTACTGTGACAAGCAAACTTGTCTCCTGTATATCAGAAAATCCAAGACATAGGGACATAGGTTCACAAAAGGAATTCTCTGTCCTTTTTTTTATACTGAAGGTTGTTAAATATGCTACAAGAGAAAAGTGACTTTCTCCTGGGAAGGGAGCTAACTTCTAAACATGTGAAACTGTACTGTAAAGATTAGTATTATATGGTGATCCAAATTTATTCAAAATATTAATGTGAGATGATTTTTCAATTAACTCTAATAATGACAATATTCTTGCTATTAACATTTCTAATATGTTTGATTCATAAGATTGAATTTATAAGAAATGTATTTACATATGGCTTGCAGAAGAAAACTTACATCTATAATGTGGATCTATATAGCATAGTAATTCATTGGCTAAATAATATTTTAAATTTCTCTTCTTCTCTGACTTTTTCACATATATAGGTATTCTTAAGTGTCCTCATTCATTTCTTCATTTTTTTACTCCATCAGTCATTCATTCAATACTGAGTATCTACTATATACCAAGACATTGGGTAAAGGAGAAGGAGGAGGAGGGCAGGGGATGGGAACAAAGACATAGAGGCACAAGGGGAAGAAGTAGACTGAAAAGACTTCCCATCCTCGAGGAGCTTGTAGCAATCCCTTAGTGCCTCTCTCCCCCCTCTCTCTGTCCTGTGTTAGCTTTCTCCAATCTCACACCTTTGCTTTGTATGCAGATCATCCCTAAGACTATCTCCCCAGTCTTGAAGTTTCTCTGAGCTCTTGTCTACTTTTCTCAAGGCCTAAACCACTCCCACCGAATGGCCTCATCAACTTCTTAAATTTGCCCATGATAGAGCATCTTCATCTTTTCCTCCACTTCTATGTCTCCTCTGATATCACTGGTATCATTAATTCTCTCAGTTACCTAAGTTCTGAATCTAAGATTTGTCAATGATTTTTCACTTTTTCTTTCCTCTTATAACGATAAGTTGCCACACAGTAACTATTCTACTCCTACAATATTTCATGTTAGTTTCTTCTTATCTTCCCCCACTTCCATTACCCTAAATTTAAACTCTCATTTCTCTTACCTGGATTATTTGAACGCCTTCATAACTGGTTTCTCACTTCTCTTGACCTTCACTTTGATCCAGTATACAACTTGCCAGATATTTTCCCCAAAACATTACTTTAATATTTTGGTAAATTTCATTACATTGCCTCTAAAATCTCCAGTGCCCTAGCTTACAGCGACATGTGATGATTAACATTAGATAATGCACATAAAGTGCTTAGTGTGGTGCTTACCACATAGTAAATACTCCATTCTAATTAACTATTTTTATATGTCATTGCCTGCAAAAAATGAAAGTGTCAAATTATTCAACTCTCCATCCAGCCATTTTAGAATGGCTGTATTGCACAACAATTAAGAGCTCTGCACCAGACTGCCTATATTCAAATCCTCTGGATTCCAAAATGTTACCCTTGAGTAAATTGCCTAAACTCTTTGTGCTTCCATATCTTTTCTTTTTTTACTATGTTTATTCTTTTTTTTAATGATATTTTATTTATTTATTTATTTGGCTGTGTTGGGTCTTCGTTGCTGTGCATGGGCTTTCTCTAGTTGCGGTGAGCGGGGGGCTGCTCTTCGTTGTGGTGCACGGGCTTCTCACTGTGGTGGCTTCTCTTGTTGCGGAGCATGGGCTCTAGGAGCGTAGGCTTCAGTAGTTGTGGCTTGTGGGCTCCAGCGCATAGGCTGAGTAGTTGTGGTGCACTGGCTTAGTTGCTCTGCAGCATGTGGTATCTTTCCAGACCAGGGATCGAACCCGTGTCTCCTGCATTGGCAGGCAGATTCTTAACCACTGCGCCACCAGTGTGCTTCCATATCTTGATCTACATAATTGTGATGACAATATTAGTGTCTCCTTTGGAGTGTTATTATAATGATTAAATGATTGATGCATACAAAGCAAGTATAGGACAAATATTAAATATTCAATTAATGTTAGATATTATTCATAGCTATTCAAAGCCTCCCATGATCCTTTCTCCAACTTATCCAACAAGCTTTATCTCTCATTCTTATTGTTCATAAACTCTGTTTCATCTTATCTGATCCAGTTTCTGTTTTTTATATATACCCTCTTCTGCTTTTCCACTGGTGTGTTCAAGCTCTTCCTTAGACTGTCTTTGGTCCTGCCCCTTCTAAGTGAATGTTCCTGAAAACCACACCTTCTCCATATTTATATATCTAAAATATCTTTCACATAGGAATTTAATAAGTACTTTAGAAAAATGCATCGCTATTGTCAAACCCTCATGTATTTCAGCATGCTACTCTGTTCATGGTGCTTCTAAACACTTGAATCTTGAATTGATTTATATGTGGGAATAATCAGATGTCAAGATGAATGTATAATCTATCACTTGCCCTCTTTGGAACAATTTATTTATCATTTGTTTATGAATAAATTATAGCATTTATTTATGAGTCAGGTAAATGATTATTCTGCTATAAAAAATAGTCTGGGCTAATTTTTGCTTGAACTTTTCTTATAAGAATTTCAGTCTTCTTGATTTATTAGACTCACCAAACCTGCCTTTCAAGTTGGGTGTGTCAATTTATAAGCAATAGAGGTGGTCTGTGTTTTGGTTTAGATTGGTTTGTGTGTTTCTTCCTTTTCTTTCTTTTGCAAAGTTATAGGGTGGATTGTTATGTAATTTCCTCAAATGTTCAAGGTGCTTGTGGTTAAAAAAGAGAGAGAGAGAGAGAGATCTCTTCTAGGTTCCCTATACCTGGTTATATTAGTTTCCTAGGGCTGCCATAACAAAGTATCACAAACAGCGTGGCTTAAGACAACACAAAGGCATTGCTTCACAGTTCTTGAGGATAGAAGCCTAAAATCAACATGTCAGCAGAGCCATGCTTCCTCTGAGGCATGTAGGGAAAAATCTTTCCTTGCCTCTTATCTTGTAGTGACAGCTGTCAACCTTTGGCATTCCTTGGTTTGCAGTTACCTCACCCTACTCTTTGCCTCTGTCATCACATGGCATTTGCCCTGTGTGTCTGTGTCTTCACATGGTATCTTCCTCTTCTTAAAAGAACACCAGGCATACTGGATTAGGACCCACACTAAAGACCTCAACCTGATTACATCTTTCAAAACCCTATTCCCAAGTAAGATCACATTTACAGGTAGTAGGGTGAGAAATTCAATGTATCTTTTGGGGGTGGGGGGACACAATTCAAAGCATAACACATGAAGGGGTCCAGAACATGCCACTGTGGGATAAAAATTATTTTAAACCGAAGGGCATTTGAGTTCCTGAAATCCCTTGTTTGCCTAAAAGCAGAGCCTCCCAGAAGAACTCAGAAGGAACTCCTCATAAATCCCCTCCCAGGAAGCAATTCTAATCCTCTAATCCTCTCTAAGATGAGAAGGCGGCATCACACCCAAACAGACATTATCTCAAAACCATCATATCTCCCCATCTATTCCCTCATTTATCTTTCCTAAAAGTCATTTGTTTTCCTGTAAATGCCCTTCTCCCCATCCCTGTCACCTATTAAGATGGTATATAAGCCCCATATTCTAACCACCACTTTGAATCACATTTCTTTATGAACTTCCATATATATGGATATGGTTAAATCTGTTTTCCCTTCCTAACCTGTCTTTTGTTAATTTAATTTGCAGGCCCCCTAAGATAGAACCCAAGAGAGAAGATGAAAAGTTTTTCTATTGACATACTGGTAAACTCAATTTATGCTTAATGACGAGCTACCTGGAATTTTTCCTTGGTCTTATGACCTTGGAGTTGAAGGGTTGCTAAAAGGTCCAATGTAAATAAAGACCTTCCAACACTGCTAGAAATGGCTTTTCCCTACTCACCTGCCCCTATCTTGCTCCAGGACATCTCTAAAGCTAAGACCACGGCAGTGTGGTAGTACCAACATCTATTCTACATAATGTTGAGATGAGCCTGGTAAAAAGTGGAGGTTATCTGGTAGTTTTGAAAAGATGAGACATTTCTGGTATGTACCAAGTGAACAGAACACTACGGGAAACAGATGATAAATGTACTCCACAAAATCTGGGAATACTATACAGTCACTTAGCAGTAAAAGGGCTGTGCATGGTTAGTTCAGGCACACTGATTATCCTTGTACATGAATTAAACCTAATTTCTTTCACCTCTATCCTAAAATCTTTCCAAGGAAGTAAGAAAACTCTTTTTAGGTATTCAGATTCACCATTACTCCTTCAGAATAATCTAGCACCAGCTGGGATTCCAGAATAGCTCTTCAAAACTAATGACCACTTCTGGTAAGACTCCTTGGAAAAGCCTCAGGGTACTTAGAGGCAACAAATCTGTCTGCTGGTCTTTATATTAAGCTGGTAGGAGATGTAAAAGGAGGCGAAAAGAAGAAAGTCGTGGTATGTCAGTGGCATTCAGAGATCACTCCCAACCACTATTTTTTGTCATGTTACTAATATGGATTTAATCAATCTAAGAACATACAGGGTCCCCTGACCATGACCCTTTGCAAATATCCCACTAAAACCATAACAGATCAGGTGCATTTGACCTCCAAAAATGAACATAGCTATAAATAAACATCAGTCCTTCTAGATTCCATTTTATTAAGATTTAGAAGCTTAAATTCAAACAAAGTCCATCTGGTTCAGTGTCATCTGTGAACTTAAAACCAAAGAAGGATGCATTCTAAGCATCCACCCAGTGATGAGATGCACTGGTTTCCACCAGAGACAACCTGAGTCCATCCTCAGGTGGATGTTGTCACTGTATTTGAGATTATTTTTTGCATTCAGTGTGTCAGGAGCCTTGGCAGTATGGTGAAGAATAACTGTTTTCTATACATTTTATCATATTCTTTTTCTCAACAAATTCACCTTGACAATGTTCTCTACCTCTAACTTCCAATACAGAACACAGCCTCCTATAGAAGCAGTCAGAGAACTAATTATCCATTTGTGTTTAAATACAACATCACTATATGCCACGGAATGAGCATCAGTCAGGGCCACACTGCATTATTGTACTTCTTCTCAGGTTCTTTCCTCAGTGCTGGAAATATGTATCCTTAAACTTGAAAAAAAGCAGATTTAGAGTATGGCACTTTGTAAAATCATGATAGAGAAAACAATTGGATCCCTGAATTTAAATCTCAGTCTTCCTGTTCCATTGTATATCCTTGTTTAGAGCCACTTAATGTTGCTTCATTGATTTGTCTTAAATAAATGCACTACTATTTTTCCTAGAAATCATTTGAAGTTGCATCTTCATTGAGATTCTCAAGTGAAATCTCTAGAACAAGAAATATTAAGTGAATTAATTTCATTCTTACGGTAGGGGAAATCATTATTGAGAGGAAAACTCCTCAGAGCAAGAAAGCCTCGTATTTATTGAGTCAATTACTTATTGTTTCTGCTGGCTGGTTAACATGCATTGTTTTTCATAGCCCTTACTGCATGTCAAAGGATAGTTATGTTTTGCCTGCATTTGAAGGATAAGGAGATCGAGGCATACTGACATAGAAAAGTTCAATGTTTTGCCCAAACTTACACAAGTAAGAAATAGCAAAAACTTGGGTTGAACTCAGGTATGTTAGACTTCAAACCTTGATTATGCTATGATGCCTCATAAAGCAATGGCTCCCAAAGCTCCTTGGCTGTGAAAAAATCTTCAGATTTTCAGGTTTGACCCAAGTCATACACCCGCTGGATAAAAAATCCACAGTATGAAACTTGGAAATCTGCATTTAAAAAAATCTCCTGGTCAGTTTTAGGGTCCACTGTTTTGAAGGACATAAAAGATATTGTGGTTATACACAACACTGTAACTTACTTTACTATTAAATACTATCTGAATATTTAAAGAGTTATGGTTTTAAGGAAATTTGATTTCTATTACAAAACATTAATCTATATCAAGAAAGCAAAGATAGGTAACCTGGTTTATGGTGGTTGCTAAGGAAATGATTCCATATATATTACAAAATTAGCAGTCAGATGTTGATTGTTTTAGAGAGGAGGAATTGTTTTAGTCTCCTTTATACAACATAAGCAAATCAACAAATATCTTGATTAACTACTAGTGACAGTTATTGTGCTATTATACAATTTATGATCTATAAACCTGTGTTGAAGTTCATAAAATAAAAACTAAGTTTCCACTACTTGTTTGCAGCATAATTCACTTCATGACTAACAGAACTCAGTAATTCAACTACAAATGATTTATGAAAGCGGTCTCCTATACCTATACAATGTCTATGGAAACCACTAGTAGTAGTGGTTGATATATGTTATAATAGGAACCTCATTTAGAACCCAATCTTCCTCAAGTTATGACAGTTTTCCTAGGATGTAAAATAATCCATCATCTTCTATTGTCATGCCAAGTTAATAGAAACTTAGCAATATATAGCTCCTAAGTTTTGCAATCCCATTAGGGTAAAATCTAAATTAAATCTAATGACCTGGGCTTCCCTGGTGGCGCAGGGGTTGAGAGTCCGCCTGCCGATGCAGGGGACACAGGTTCGTGCCCCAGTCCGGGAAGATCCCACATGCCACGGAGCGGCTACGCCTGTGAGCCATGGCCGCTGAGCCTGCGCGTCTGGAGCCTGTTGCTCCACAGCAGGAGCGGCCACAACAGTGAGAGGCCTGCGTACCGCAAAAAAAAAAAAAAAATCTAATGACCTTTTGCTTTGAAGAATAAACAATTATTTATGTCGTTTCCCCTGATCTTTGGCTGTTACATAACAACTTAAAAAAACAAAGTTTTGTGCCCTTGTCTCTTAAATAAAAGAGTATTCTTGCTAACTTGTTATAGATGCTTTAAGGAATCCTTATTTAAACTGATCATAAATTCATATCATTAAGCTGTATCTTAACACCAACTGAATGAGAACCAGAAATCCCTACAAATTGTTGTTATATATATTTGTGGCATTTGTCTCTCCTTGATGATTTACTTTGGGAACTTTACCATCTCTATTTAGACATCACTTTTGTATATTTTTTTCCTGAATCATTTGACACCATGGCAATATGGAATGGTGGTAAAGAATGTGGCTTCATATTCAATATAGTTTTGGAAGTCCTAGCTATGGCAATCAGAGAAGAAAAAGAAATAAAAGGAATCCAAATTGGGAAAGAAGAAGTTAAAGTGTCACTGTTTGCAGATGACATGATACTATATATAGAAAATCCTAAAGATGCTACCAGAAAACCACTAGAGTTTATCAATGAATTTGGTAAAGTTGCAGGTTACAAAATTAATACACAGAAATCTGTTGCATTTTCTTACTAACAATGAAAGATCAGAAAGAGAAATTCAAGAAACAATCCCATTTACCATGGCATCAAAAAGAATAAAATACCTAGGAGTAAACTTACCTAAGCAGATGAAAAACCTGTACTCTGAAAACTATGACAGTGATGAAAACAATAAAAGATGACACAAACAGATGGAAAGACGTACCATGTTCTTAGATTAAAAGAATCAATATTGTCAAAATGACTGAATCTGTGGATTACCCAAGGCAATCTACAGATTCAGTGCAATCCTTATCAAATTACTGATGACATTTTTCAGACTATACTACAAAGCTATAGTCATCAAAACAGTACGGTACTGGCACAAAAATAGAAATATAGATCCATGGAACAGGACAGAAAGTCCAGAGATAAACCCACACACTTATGGTCAACTCATCTATGACAAAGGAGGTAAGACTATACAATGGTGGAAAGACAGTCTCTTCAATAAATGGTGCTGGGAAAACTGGACAGCTTCATGTAAAAAAAATAAAATTAGAACATTCTTTAACACCATACACAAAAATAAGCTCAAAATGGATTAAAGACCTAAATGTGAGACTGGACACTATAAAACTCTTAGAGGAAAACATAGGCAGAACACTCTCTGACATAAATTGCACCAATATGTCTTTTGATCCAACTCCCAGAGTAATGGAAATAAAAACAAAAATAAACAAATTAGACCTCATTAAACTCAGAAGATTTTGCACAGCAAAGGAAACCATAAACAAAACAAAAAGACAACCACAGATTGAGAGAAAATATTTGCAAATGATGTGACCGACAAGGGATTAGTCTCCAAAATGTACAAATAGCTCATGCAGCTTAATATCATCAAAACAAACAACCAAATCAAAAAATGGGTAGAAAACCTTAATAGACATTTCTCCAAAGAAGACATACAGATGGCCAAAAGGCACATGAAAAGATGTTCAACATCGCTAATTATTAGAGAAATGTAGATCAAAACTACAATGAGATATCACCTCATACCAGTCAGAATGGCCATCATCAAAAAATCCAAACAACAAATGCTGGCGAGGGTGTGGAAAGAAGGGAACCTCTTGCACTGTTGGTGGAAGTGTAAATTGATACAGCCATTATGGAGAACAGTATGAAGGTTGCTTAAAAAACTAAAAATAGAACTACCATATGACCCGGCAATCCCACTACTGGGCACACATCTGGAGAAAAACATGGTCTGAAAGGATACATGCACCCTGACGTTTATTGCAGCACTGTTTACAGGAGCCAAGACATGGAAGCAACCTAAATGTCCATCAACAGAGGAATGGATTAAGAATATGTGGTACCTACATACAATGGAATATTACTCAGCCATTAAAAACAATGAAATAATGCCATTTGCAGCAACATGGATGGAGCTAGAGATTGTCATACTGAGTGAAGTAAGTCACACAGAGAAAGAGAAATATCGTATGATATCGCTTATATGTGGAATCTAAAAACAAAATGATATGAATGCACTTATTTACAAAACAGAAACAGACTTCGAAAACAAACTTATGGTTACCAGCAGGGAAGGGTGGGGGGAAGGGATAGTTAGGGAGTTTGGCATTGACGTGTACACACTGCTATATTTAAAATGGATAACCAACAAGGACTTACTGTATAACACAGGGAACTCTGCTCAATGTTATGTAACAACCTAAATGGGAAAAGAATTTGAAGAAGAATAGATACATGTATATGTATAATTGAATCACTTTGCTGTAAACCTGAAAACTATCACAGCGTTGTTAACCAACTATACTCCAATATAAAATAAAAAGTTAAAAAACAAAGAATGTGGCTTCATAATTGAGGATTAAAATCTGAGCTACACTGTCTACAAATATTACATAACTTGCTTAAATTACAAACATTTATTTTCTCATATGTAAAATGGAAACACGTAGTAACTATGTTAAAGGGTAGTTGTTAGTACTAAATTAGGAATACATGAAGCGTTTAGAATAGGGTCTGGCACATGGATAAGCCTTCAATATTCAATAAAAATTGTCTATAAAAAGGTATAAACTTTCATTATAAACTTTGGGTTCTTTTCTAATTTAGAGCATATAAGAGAAGGTTTAAGTTTACATTAGTTTAGCCATAAAAAAGAATAAAAATTTTCCATTTGCAACAACATGGATGGACTTGGAGGATATTATGCTAAGTGAAATAAGACAAAGAAAGACAAACACTGTATTAAATCACATATATGTGGAATCTAAAAAATAAAACAGACTAGTGAATATAACAAAACAAGAAACAGATACACATAACAAACTAGTTGCTACCAGTGGGGAGAAGGAAGGGGCAAAGGGCAAAATAGGGGTAGGCATTTAAGAGGTACAAACTACTATGTATAAAATAAATAAGCTACAAGGATATACTGCATAACACAGGGAATATAGCCAGTATTTTATAATAGCTATAAATAAAATATAACTTTTTAAGATTGTGAATCACTATGGTGTACACCTGAAACATATAATGTTTACATAAACTATACCTCAATTAAAAAATTACATTAATGGACCTAAACCTGAAAGGATCTGATTTATTTGTCTAGGACACAGCTTATTCTTTTGATTTTGAATTAGAAATGTTTCTGTTGCAAGGATGTAGGGTATCCTTTCAATTTTTATTTTATAATTATTTAACCCCTTTTTATATTTCACTCAATCCCCAAACTGTTCCCACAAGTAGATCCCATATCAGAGAGAACTAAGTTTTTGGAAGGACATGGTAACAATTATAAACAACTGATGTTTATATAACAATAAACAAAATGTTTTCCCATAACTTTTCTTGCTTGTGATACTTAGAGATCCTTATTTCCTTTGTTTTAAAAATGAGGAATCTAAAGTTAATAAAGACTAAGTGAAGGTGTTATTAAAATCTGTCTCTTTTGACTCTTATGATTTTACCTCTTCATTTTGCTTTCTGGGGGATCAATTAGCATTTTTACCAGCCAGGTGCCTTGATTCATTTACAATTGCTCTTTTTCCCTTTAAAACTCAATATATAGAACTCCTGTTTCTAGTAATGGTGAATTAACATATAATAGACCAACTGACCTGCTAAAAAATAAAACTAAAAAAGCTGAATAAAATTTTAAACGAAATAAACAAAATTGGCTTAAAAATATCAGAGAGCTACCAAGGCATCAAGGACCCAAGGACCCAAAATCCAAGGAAACAAAACATAGAGGTGAACACAATATTTGAGACATTGTTTCATCTATTCATAGCTGATGGCTGAGTGGTTAAGAAGGGTGATTAAAGAGCTTAGAAGGTTATCAGAGTTTTGGGCACTCTTACAATGCTGGGAGAGACAAAATTTGTAGTTCACAGCCACAAAAGAGGTGGGCCACTGGTAAACACAAAAGGTTTTCAGTTTGAACCCTAATGATTAAGACTAAGGGTAAATTGGAAATAAACCTGTAGATCTGTCCTTATAAAAATTGAAACCTAGTTGTAAATCAGTAGAATCCCTGACTTAGGAATCATCATCTACTCCAACTCCCTGCCAAAAGCAGACATGATCCTCTTTGTAGGAAGATGACATTTTTGAATCCAGATAGTTATGTCACTGTCATGTCTTAAGCTCTAGGAATTCTTTTGTGATATAAGGTTACTGGGATTAATGTAAAGAAGACTTCAAAAACTGTCTTAATGCTTATTCTAGAAGTATTCATGTAGTATTATGAATACTCCTAGAAGGAACAAAAATATAGATAGCTCTTTCAGAACAAATGAATAAAGTCAACTGTTGTTTGGATAGGTAAGGGTTTGGTGATAAGAGAAGATCCTGAGATACATGGGGATACCTGCTCTTCCATTTTGAAGTATTCTTATCATCATAGCTTTCATAATAGGCCACATAAAGAGTCCCAAGGAAAGTATACCATCCCCCCAAAAAAGCTTAGAAAGCTTTCTAACAGTTGACCTTTTCATTGTCAAAGCTTCTTGATATGGAAGGTTTTCTTCTTAAGTTAATACTGAGTTAACCCAGATAAAATAATAGCAAGAAGCAGCCACCACCCCTAAGGACTGGAGGAGATAAAAGAAAAAGAGGTTAAGCTACAAGACATCAAAGGAGAAGCCTACAGAGCTAATCCCAAGAGTTCTAAGGAGCCAGAGCTTCTGAGCTGCTGCTGGTAACTCTGAGGGGACCCTGCAGAGCTGCATGAAGGAAGCTGGAGGCTAAAACAACTGTGGCCACAAAAATAATGTTGGTGTCAACAGGACAACAGAAAAAAAAAAAAGTATCTTTTCCTTTCCTCTCTCCTTCCAATATATCTCTAATTTTTCTGTTTCTTGAATCCAACAGAGAAGCAGCTGACAAGGGAGTGTGGATATTGCAGTTTGCAGAATCCCAGCCCCGGCACCAAAGAACAGAATATAGGTGAGTAAAATTGGAGCTGAGGAAAAAAAGAAAAAAGATAACTAGTACACAAATCAATATAAATAAGGAGAGCTGGCCTTTTTCACAGTGTGTTTACCACATACAAAGAAACACACAAAAACCAAGTTCACCTGCATGGACTGTACATGGTTCTAGCTTCTGGCATAGTCCTCTCTGGTTGTTGGCTCAGTTAACCAGTAAGTAAACATATTTGAATTAATCTAACAGCTTATGATCCAAGAATGTAGGCAAAGAGCATGGACAACCAAGGAGTATATCCGTGTCATATTTGAATTGTTCCTTTATTATTGAAAATAAGTAAAAGAAAAAAAATGAGATAAATAAAACATAACCAAACAAGGAGATGAACATAGCATACAAGAAATGGAAGAATAATAATTTGAAGAAAAATATTTACTATAGGGGAAAAATACTCCAGCAGAATCTGCTGTGTCCTTCCAAAATTTTTAAATGAATGGTAATGAGAAAAATCAGAAGTCACAGAGGAGTTAACAGATTAACTGAAAATGTAACTCTCTGAGAGGCATTTGAAATGCTTCCAGGGCCAGTAGAGTAAGAATAAACTGCAAACTTCATCTTTTCATGGGACAGTAATCTTTCAACAGGTTACCAAAACCCTTCTTACAATAGGTATCTCTTTTTTGTTGTTTGTTTTTTTTAATTAATTAATTAATTTAATAGACCTTTATTGGAGTAAACTTGCTTCACAATACCATGTTAGTTTCTGTTGCACAACAAAGCAAATCAGCCATATGCATACACATGTCCCCATATCCCCTCCCTGTTGAGCCTCCCTCCCATCCTCCCTATTCCACCCCTCTAGGTCATTGCAAAGCACCGAGCCCATCTCCCTGTGCTATGCTGCTGCTTCCCACCAGGCAACTATGTTATTACATTCGGTAGTGTATATATGTCGACGCTATTCTCACTTTGCCCCAGCTTCACCCTCCCACCCCATGTCATCAAGTCCATTCTCTATGTCTACCTCTTTATTCCTGCCCTGCAACTAGGTTCATCAGTACAATATTTTTTTTTAGATTGCATATATATGCACTAGCATACGGTAATTGTTTTTCTCTTTCTGACTTCACTCTGTATGACAGATTCTAGGTCCATCCATCTCACTACAAATAATTCAATTTCGTTTCTTATGGCTGAGTAATATTCTATTGTATATATATGCCACATCTTCTTAATCCATTCATCTGTCGATGGACACTTAGGTTGCCTCCATGTCCTGGCTATTGTAAATAGAGCTGCAATGAACACTGTGGTACATGACTCTTTTTGAATTATGGTTTTCTCAGGGTATATGCCCAGCAGTGGGATTGCTGGATGTTTTAAAGGAATCTCCATACTGTTTCCCATAGTGGTTGTATTAATTTACATTCCCACCAACAGTGCAGGAGGGTTCCCTTTTCACCACACCCTTTCCAGCATTTATTGTTTCTAGTTTTTTTGATCATGGCCATTCTGACTGGCGTGAGGTGATACCACGTTGTAGTTTTGATTTGCATTTCTCTAATAATTAGTGATGTAGAGCATCTTTTCATGTGCCTCTTGGCCATCTGTATGTCTTCCATGGTGAAATGTCTATTTAGGTTTTCTGCCCATTTCTTTTATTTATTTATGCCTGTGTTGGGTCTTCGTTGCTGCACACCAGCTTTCTCTAGTTGTGGCAAGCAGGGGTTACTCTTTGTTGCAGTGTGTGGGCTTCTCCCTGCAGTGGCTTCTCTTAGTTGCAGAGCATGGGCCATAGAGCGCGTGGGCTTCAGTAGTTGTGGCACGTAGGCTCAGTAGTTGTGGCTCACGGACTTAGCTGCTCCGCAGCACGTGGGATCTTCCCAGACCAGGGCTTGAACCCGTGTTCCCTGCATTGGCAGGTGGATTCCTAACCACTGCGCTACGAGGGAAGACCCCTTCTGCCCATTTCTTAATTGGGTTGTTTGTTTTTTTGATATTTAGCTTCATGAGCTGTTTGTATATTTTGGAGATTAACCCTTTGTCTATTGTTTCATTTGCAAATATTTTCTCCCATTCTGAGGGTTGTCTTTTTGTCTTCTTTATGGTTTCCTTTGCTGTTCAAAAGCTTTTAAGTTTAATTAACTCCCATTTGTTTATTTTTGTTCTTATTTCTGTTACTCTAGGAAGTGGGTCCAAAAAGATCTTGCTATGGTTTAGATCAAAGAGTGTTTTTCCTATAAAAGTTTTATAGTGTCTGGTCTTACATTTAAGTCTTTAATCCATTTTGAGTTTCTTTTTGTGTATGGTGTTAGGGAGTGTTCTAATTTCATTGTTTTACATGTAGCTGTCCAGTTTTCCCAGCACCATTTATCGAAGAGGCTGTCTTTTCCATTGTATGTTCTCGCCTCCTTTGTCATAAATTAGGTGACCATATGTGCGTGGGTTTATCTCTGGGCATTCTATCTTGTACCATTGATCTATATTTCTGGTTTTGTGCCAGTACCATACTGTCTTGATTACTGTAGCTTTGTGGTAAAGTTTGAAGTCTGGAAGCCTGGTTCCTCCAGCTCTGTTTTTCTTTCTCAAGATTGCTTTGGCTATTCGGGGTCTTTTGTGTTTCCATACAAATTGTAAGATTTTTTTTGTTCTAATTCTGTGAAGAATGCCATTGGTAGTTTGATAGAGATTGCATTGAATCTGTAGATTGCTTTGGGTAGTAGAGTCATATTCAGAATATTGATTCTTCCAATCCAGGAACATGTTATATTTCTCCATCTGTTTATGTCATCTTTGATTTCTTTTTTTTTTTTTTTTGCGGTATGCAGGTCTCTCACTGTTGTGGCCTCTCCCTTTGTGGAGCACAGGCTCCAGACGCACAGGCTCAGTGGCCATGGCTCACAGGCCCATCTGCTCCGTGGCATGTGGGACCTTACCAGACCGGGGCATGAACCAGTGTCCCCTGCATCGGCAGGCGGACTCTCAACCACTGCGCCACAAGGGAAGTCCCATCTTTGATTTCTTTCATCAGTGTTCTATAGTTTTCTGAGTACAAGT
This sequence comes from Phocoena sinus, assembly GCF_008692025.1. NCBI lineage: Eukaryota > Metazoa > Chordata > Mammalia > Artiodactyla > Phocoenidae > Phocoena > Phocoena sinus. The sequence continues at coordinate 66,353,692 of NC_045769.1, forward strand.
TTTTTGCCTCCTTAGGCAGGTTTATTCCTAGGTATTTTATCCCCTTGTTGCAACGGTAAATGCGAGTGTTTCTTTAATTTCTCTTTCTGATTTTTCATTGTGGGTGTAGGAATGCCAGAGATTTCTGTGCATTAATTTGGTATTCTGCAACGTTACCAAATTCATTCATTAGTTCTAGTAGTTTTCTGGTGGCATCTTTAGGATTTTCTATGTATAGTATCATGTCATTGGCAAATAGTGACAGTTTTACTTCTTCTTTTCCAATTTGTGTTCCTTTTATTTCTTCTACTTCTCTGATTTCTGTGGCTAGGACTTCCAAAACTATGTTGAATAAGAGTGGTGAGAGTGGACATCCTTGTCTTGTTCCTGATGCTAGTGGAAATGCTTTCAGTTTTTCACCATTGAGTATGATGCTCACTGTGGGTTTGTCACATATGGCCTTTATTATGTTGAGGTAGCTTCCCTCTATGCCCATTTTCTGGAGAGTTTTTATCATAAATGGGTGTTGAACTTTGTCAAAAGCTTTTTCTGCATCTATTGAGATGATCACATGGTTTTCATTCCTTAATTCATTAATGTCGTGTATCACATTGATTGATTTGCATTTATTGATGAATCCTTGCACCCTTGGGATAAATCCCACTTGATCATGGTGTACGATCCTTTTAATGTGCTGTTGGATTCTGTTTGCTAGTATTTTGTTCAAGATTTTTGCATCTATGTTCATCAGTCATATTGGTCTATAATTTTCCTTTTCTGTGATATCTTTTTCTGGCTTTGGCATCAGGGTAATGGTGGCTTCGTAGAATGAATTTGGGAGTGTTTCTCCCTCTGCAATTTTTTGGAAGAGTTTGAGAAGGATCAGTGTTAGCTCTTCTCTAAATGTTTAATAGAATTCACCTGTGAAGCCATCTGGTCCTGGACTTTGTTGGAAGATTTTTAACTATGGTTTCAGTTTCATTACTTGTGATAGGTCTGTTTATATATTCTAATGCTTCCTGGTTCAGTCTTGGAAAATCGTACCTTTCCAAGAATTTGTCCATTTCTTTTTGGTTGTCCATTTTATTGGCATATAGTTGTTTGTAGTAGTCTCTTATAATCCTTTGTATTTCTGCAGTGTCAGTTCTGAGTTTTCATTTCTAATTTTATTGATTTGCGTCCTCTCCCTTTTTTTCTTGATGAGTCTGGCTAAGAGTTTATCAATTTTGTTTATCTTCTCAAAGAACCAGCTTTTAGTTTTATTGATCTTTGCTATTGTTTTCTTCCTTTCTATTTCATTTATTTCTGCTCTGATCTTTATCATTTCTTTCCTTCCACTGACTTTGGGATTCCTTTGTTCTTCTTTCTCTAGTTGTTTTAAGTGTAGGGTTAGATTATTTATTTGAGATTTTTCTTGTTTCTTGAGGTGAGATTGAATTGCTATAAACTTCCCTCTTAGAACTGTTTTGCTGCATCCCATAGATTTTGGGTCATCATGTTTTCGTTGTCATTTGTTTCTATGTATTTTTAAATTTCTTCTTTGATTTCTTCAGTGATCTCTTGGTTATTTAGTAGCAAACTGTTTAGCCTCCACGTATTTGTGTTTTTTACAGTTTTTTTCCTGTAATTGATTTCCAATCTCATAGCGTTGTGGTCAGAAAAGATGCTTGATACGATTTCAATTTTCTTATATTTTCCGAGCTTCATTTGTGACCCAAGATGTGATCTATCCTGGAGGATGTTCCACATGCACTTGAGAAAAAGTGTATTCTGCCACTTTTGGGTGGAATGTTCTATAAATCTCAATTAGATCTATCCAGTCTATTGTGTCAGTTAAAGCTTGTGTTTCCTTATTTATTTTCTGTTTGGATGATCTGTCCATGGTGTAAGTGGGCTGTTAAAGTCACCTACTATTATTCTGTTACTGTTGATTTCTCCTTTCATGGTTGTTAGCATTTGCCTTACGTATTGTGGTGCCCCTATGTTGGGTGCACAAACATGTATAATTGTTATATCTTGTTGTTGGATTGATCCTTTGATCATTATGTAGTGTCCCTCCTTATCTCTTGTAGCAGTCTTTATTTTATAGTCTATTTTATCTGATACAAGTATTGCTATACTCCAGCTTTCTTTTGATTTCCATTTGCATGGAATATCTTTTTCCATCCCTTCACTTTCAGTCTGTATGTGTCCCTAGGTCTGAAGTGGGTCTCTCGTAGACAGCATATATGTGGGTCTTGTTTTTGTATCCATTCAGCCAGTCTGTGTCTTTTGGTTGGGGCATTTGTCCATTTACATTCAAGGTTATTATCGATATGTATGTTCCTATTACCATTTTCTTAATTGTTTTGGGTTTGTTTTTTTGGGTCTTTTTCTTCTCTTGTGTTTCCCCCTTAGCGAAGTTTCTTTAGCATTTATTGAAAGCTGATTTGTTTCCTGCTTAGAGAAGTTTCTTTAGCATTTGTTGTAAAGCTGGTTTGGTGGTGCTGAATTCTCTTAGCTCTTGTTTGTCTGAAAAGCTTTTGACTTCTCCATAGACTCTGAATGAGTTCCTTACTGGGTAGAGTAATCTTGGTTGCTCTTCCATCACTTTAAGTATATTCTGCCACTCCCTTCTGACCTGCAGAGTTTCCACTGAAAAACCAGCTGATAATCTTACGGGGATTCCTGCTCTTAATACTTTTTCTTTGAATTTAATTTTTGCTAGTTTGATTAATATGTGTCTTGGTTTGTTTTTCCTAGGATTTATCCTATATGGGACTCTCTATTCTTCCTGGACTTGGATGACTATTTCCTTTCCCATGTTAGGGAAGTTTTCCACTATAATCTCTTCAACTATTTTCTTAAATCCTTTCTTTTTCTCTTCTTCTTCTGGGACCCCTATAATTCCAATGTTGGTGCATTTAGTGTTGTCCCAGAGGTCTCTGAGATTGTCTTCAATTCTTTTCATTCTTTTTTCTTTATTCTGCTCCTCAGCACTTATTTCCACCATTTTTCCTTCCAGCTCAGTTGTTCGTTCTTCTGCCTCAGTTATTCTGTTATTGATTCCTTCTAGTGTATTTTTCTTTTCAGTTAAACAGAGATGAACAACACAATGTTTGTTCTTTAGTTTTTCTAGATCTTTGTTAAAAATTTCTTGTATTTTCTCTGTCTGTGCTTCCATTCTATTTCTGAGATTCTGGATCATCTTTCCTATCATTACTCTGAATTCTTTTTCAGGTAGAGTGCCTATTTCCTCTTCATTTATTTGTTCTTGTAGGTTTTTACCTTGCTCCTTCATCCATGACATATTTTTTTGGTGTCTCTTTTTTTTTTATGAGTGGGATTGTGTTCCTGTTTTACTGGTTGTTTGGCCTGAGGCTTCCAACACTGGAGTTTGTAGGCTATTGGGTAGAGCTGCGTCTTGGTGCTGAGATGAGGAACTCTGTGAGACCTCACTCCAACAAATATTCCCTGGGGTCTGAGGTATAGATGAATCAACAACCAGAAGGTACATCAGTACCACAATAGTAAAAAAGAGGAGGAACAAAAGGAAAAAAAAAACGGGGTGGGGAATGGAAAGGCCTTGGCTGTGGAGGTGGGGCCTAAGCAAGGGCAAGGTTTGGGTGGTGGGCAGGTCCAATGTTGAGGACCCACAGGGCTGGAAAAGGCCCTGGGGCTGTGGGGGGTGGGGCTTAGGCTCAAGGAACAGAAGGGTCCCAGGCGTGCCCCCCACCCCAGTCTCAGAGGGCAGGGGACCTCACTTGGGAGCCTATCAGTCTTCCTGGTCTCGAGTGGGTGGGCCAAATGCCCTGCTCTCCTGTCCTGCTTTTCCTGCAGGGCCCCTCCTGCCTGCCTCCCCTGATCTCCCCAGTCTCCCTCCTATGCCCCCAAGGACCCACGCATCCTGGAGGGGGCCTGGAGAGCAGGGGATCAGCCTGGGAGCTCAGCAGGCTCCCCTGCCTGAGTGGGCCAGGCAATCGCCCTCTGCTCCTCTCCCGCTTTTCCCAGAGAGTCCCTCCTACCTGCCTCTCCTGATCTCCCTGGCCTCAGGGGTGCTGATCTTGTCTGGTCTCCACTTCTCCTCCCCTCTTGGTCCCCGTACTTCCTACCAGTTCACTTTGGGGTTCCTCCTGTCTCCTTGGGGGTTAGAGTCCCCCACCAGCAGCTGGCAGGTGCCCTAACTGTGGGGAGATGCTAATTCCGTGTCTTCACAATAGGTATCTCTTTACACAGAAAACAAGAGAACCATATTTCAGAAATTATCTAATTTACTTCAAACTCTACTGGGCTACAAGTCATTTTTATAGCACAACAACGGTTTGTTAAGAATATCTTTTATTGTTTTTGTTCAATTTAAAATTTAGATAAATAATAAGTCTATATTCTTAAAAAGAAGTAGTTTGAGGAAAAAAGAAGCAAATATTAGGTAATAATAAAATTAGCTAATGTTTACTGAGAGACAGTTCTAAACCTTCATATGTGTTAACTCATTTAACTCTGACAACAACAGTGCTTTGTAGGTGCTACTGATATTCTCATTTTATAGACAGTGAAACTGAGGCACACAAATTACTTCAGCAAGCTCATTTATGTCACATTTCAAGTAAGGAGCCAAGTCAAGATTTGAACCAAATCAATCTGATCCTGGGAAGACAGGCACTAGTCAATAGGGATATCAATTTGAGTTTTCCAGACTCTACCTGTATTGTTAAAATTCATTTCTCTATTGTCCTTCCTTTTTTCATCTAATAATCCAATAATTGTCCACGCTATACATACAGTCAAATATATATAGATCCTCATTTTATGTCTATGTACCGTAAATACATGTTTTTGACTATATATTATAGTTTTTTTTTTTTTTTTTTTTTTTTTTTTTTATGCGTTACGCGGGCCTCTCACTGTTGTGGCCTCTCCCGTTGCGGAGGACAGGCTCCGGACGCGCAGGCTCAGCGGCCATGGCTCACGGGCCCAGCCGCTCCGCGGCATGTGGGATCCTCCCAGACCGGGGCACGAACCCGTGTCCCCTGCATCGGCAGGCGGACTCTCAACCACTGCGCCACCAGGGAAGCCCCTATATTATAGTTTTTGACTCATTGACTCAAAAGAAAAAATTCAAAATCTTCTATTTGTATTGATAGAAAAGTGTTTATCTAACAATTTCAATCATGGCAAGTAGGCCATAATCAGTGAGAAGCAATTAGAAAAGCACAATCCAAAGGCAGCCCAGCCTTCAGAACATCAATAGACCCTTCTCCTGTGGAGCTATTTAATGCTGATTTTTCAAATTACATGGAACACAAAAATAGAGTGATAGTTCAGTTTTTTTTTTTTAATGACAGGATACATTTTTATTTTCTAAGAAACCATTTCTAGAGACTGGGTATGCCTTACCATTAAAATCATAGCTCGGTGTTGACACAGAAACTTAAATTCAGAGCAGATCAAAACATGTTCTAAATAGGCCCTTACCGTACATTATTAATGGATAAGACAAAGAACGTTGACATATTTCCATCACTTGGCAAACCTGGCACAAGCAGACTATCAGTAAATACTGGCAAACAAATAGACAAGTAAAGCTGACAACTATTTTTGACTTTTTCATACTCTTAAACATTTTTCAGAAATAAAATTACGACAGTCAGAAAAGATTGAAATATATGACTTCCTTTTGACATTTATGAGAGTAAGAATTCCTCTTTGTTAAAAATAAAAATTAGCCAAATGCTAAATAATAAATGAAATAATAATAGAAATAATTTTTAAAAATCACAGAGTGGCATATAGGTTAAAAAAGGAAAAATACTTACTTTCTAGAATTATTTTGTATTCTACGTATCTATTTAAGTAAAAAGCTTAAAAATACATACATTTTTAGTATAGTATATAAAAGCTTAAAAATATATACATTTTTAGTATAGCAGAAATGACCAGAGTTGGCATCTCAGCCAAAGATGAAAACTACATGAAATGGCTTTAGAAAACAAATTCAGGAAGGTGGGACCAAAAGGAGAAGCTTCCTCTTATCACACAGCATTTAGCCTCAGGGATTCCAGGAAGTTAAAGTGCCCTTCTAGAACATGAAGAGACTCAGGAGTTATTCTGAATGACAGGGTACAGATGTCACAAGAGTAGAGATGTGGAGGCAATTCAGTCAAGAGTTTGAGGAAGAAACACACCATAGTTAAATGTTTGGGTCTATAGAAAAATGAAACAGAGAGAACATGCATTCCATCTGTGCACCCTCTACTCCCCCACTTCCTTAGTGGGAATCTCAGAAAATACGATAAGTTGTTAGACTAGATGAGAATAAAAGGAAGACACACACACACACACACACACACACACACACACACACGGCAACTGGAGGCAATGAAGGGAGACAAAAAATATTTAGTACTCCCAACTATCAAAATTTACTGAAAAAGGCATACAAAACATAGATTTTCAGAGGGGAAGAGGACTCTGTGGTTCATTTTGTTCAGCTCCTTCATTTACAGATGAGGTACAATAGGCTCAGAGTTTACATGACTAGTTCACGTTCATGCAGTAGTTTTAGAGAGGAAAACAAGAAATATATGCAGGTTTTAACTACTATTCTTGTATTAATATTTTTCTTTTTAAAAATCAATCTTGGGGCTACCCTGGTGGCGCAGTGGTTGAGTCCGCCTGCCGATGCAGGGGACGAGGGTTCGTGCCCCAGTCCGGGAAGATCCCACATGCCGCGGAGCGGTTGGGCCCGTGAGCCATGGCAGCTGAGCCTGTGCGTCCGGAGCCTGTGCTCCGCAATGGGAGGGGCCACAACAGTGAGAGTCCCGCGTACCGCAAAAAAAAAAAAATCAATCTTGGATTTACCACTGTATTAATAAGTGTTCTCTAGAGAAAGAGTTTTCTCTCTCTCTCTGTCTCTGTCTCTGACTCTGTCTCTCTCTGTCTCTCTCTCTCTCTCTATATATATATATATAGAGAGAGAGAGAGAGAGAGAGAGACAGAGAGAGGCAGAGAGAGGAAGGGAGGAAGGAAGGGAGAAAACAGCAGAGAGAAAGAGAGAGGAGCTTTATTATAGGAACTGGCTCACGCAATCATGGAAGCCAAGAAGTCATACAATCGGCTGTCTGTAAACTGGAGAACCAGGAGAACCAGTGGTTAATTCAGCTCTTATCCAAAGACCTGAGAACCAGGGGTGCCAATGGTGTTAAGTTCAAGTCCAAGACCTGAGACTTGGGGCTGATGGTATAAGTCTGGTCTGAATCAGAGGCCCAATAAGCAGGAGCGCATGTTCGAGGATGGGGGAAGATGTGCGTCTAAGCTCAGGCAGAGAAAGAGAATTTGTACTACCTCTGCCTTTTTGTTTTTTTCAAGTCCCCAGCAGATTGAATGATGGCCACCCACATTGGTGCAAACAATCTCCTTTACTCAGTCTACCAGTGTAGATGGTAATTTCTTCCCGAGACACCCTCCCAGACACACCTAGAAACAACATTTCTATCCAGGCATTCCTTAGCATATTCAAGTTGACACAAGTCATTAACCATCACAACCACCAAATTCTTTTTATTTATAATATGCAAATAACTAAACCATCTGTCCCACCTGTTCTAGAACTTTCTCTCATAACACATCTATTCATTAAAATGACTGAATCAGAATGTGAACAGTTCAAATATTCCAGGAAATGTAAATAAAACACAACAAAAAAGCGGGCTATTCAAAGTAGCTTTGAGTGTAGTTTCCTGTACATTCCCTTCCAAAAAGAAAAGATGAATTTAAATCATCTTCATTATAAAATATTTTTGTGGGAGGAACATCTACTCACATTATAGAAAAGCAGCCATGACATAAAATCATTGGACACACTCATAGTCCAAAATGAGTTATAAGAATTGTGGGGACATAGAAGGAAAGGGTACATAAAAATAGAGAAGTCATCAAAAGATTCAGGGGAGCTTTCTGGAGAAGAATCATGTTTCACCTAGGAGACAGCCTATCAGAATCTTCAGAGTGGATTGTAAAAAGGGACTGGCTAATTCAGCTTGAAAAAGTTCTCTAAGTGAATCCAATATGCCCAAATTGGATGGCAATCACAGTTGGGGTGGAGGACTATTTTCTTGATTTTGACAGACATTCAAAATTCACATTGCATCAAACTACACAAAAGCCCGTAGAGAAGGGATCTAAAGTGTCAGATACCATGTTAGACCCTCTACATCACTAATTCATTTAACCTCCTTTTATCCACTTCTCACCAAAAATCTCAGAAATATTAAGCAAACCTCATTTAGACAAGTCACTCATTTGCTCTACCTTAAATGCCTTCCACAGTAGTATAGTTTAAGAATATTTCATTTTTGTTGTTGTCATGAAAGATGAGAATGACATCTTCCTTAAAATATATTTTCACAAGTTGCTTACTATAGTTAAACCAGTAATTAGTGAAATACAAGTGTACATTTCTCTAACATCACATCAGAGACATAGAAGTCCTATATAATTCCTTAAAAGTGAGACTAGCCCCCAAAGTGTCCTGATAGCTATAATTCAAGAAACTCCAATGACAAATTTTATAAAACCCATAAGTTACTCATAGTAATAGTCCTGTGGTACTGCTGACAGAGCTTCCACACAGAGGAACACTGTGTGTGGTTTCAAAACTCTTACATGCTTTATTAAAGTTAGCAAGAGGGGGAAAAAAGACAAAGCACAACACGAAACAGTTCTGTACCACTGCAACTCAGCCAGGGTTAATTAGAATGCTCTCCCTTGGTCCTCTGAGGAGTCAGGTTGTGACAAACTGAATGCATCCCAAGCAACAAACACCAAATATTAATACGCCCTTTGCACAGGGCTTAGTTTTAAATGAAGCAACCACAATCAGGTTGCTGCAAATCACCCACCTATAAAATGTTATCAACATTGCAACCTGCTTGACACATCTTGTCATTATGCTTACAACCTAAAGAAAATAAAACATAAAATGAAAACATCTTCTTGTCAGGGTCAGGCTACAGTCATTAATTTTACTCTTCACCATTGAGGGTTTTTGTTTTGTTTTGTTTTTGTTTTTGCAGATTATTGTCCACAGGAGGTTGTCAGTAGCTGACTCTCCGCAGGCTTTATTGACTTGTAGGGAACAAGAGCATTTTAAACCAGAGTTATTTCAATAGCTATAAACAATTTAAAAGATACTATAAAGATGTGGTGGCATTATTGGAATCAAAATACTCAATAGAATACATAAAAGGAAATGGAATCCTTAGCGGCTTGATGTTCCTAAAGAGAATTACCCATTCTTTTGGAAAAGGATTTCCAAAAGTGAACAGATAGCGCTGTAAGGAGTGTTTCTGAGAGACTTGCTATGCAGGAGGCAGATCAAATAGTTTAAAATACAGAAAGCTGCCATTTAAATTCTGGGATCAAGAGTAACCTCAAACATTTATAAGAACATTTTGTATCATTCATTATTTAATGGATAAATGTGTGTCAAACCTCTTCTTTAACGGCCTTTAAATTTAAAAAATAAAACTATTTTATTGAGACAAAGTCTCACCTGAATAATGAAATGTTGAACTATTCAGGCAACTCTCCATCACTGCCTTAGATGTCATTCTGCAGGTAGAGGGCAAATACAGAATAATGGAAGAAAAGCCAGCAGGTGGAGTAGAGAATAGGAGAGGACGGTTGCAGACTGCTGTCCAAGCAGCAGTGGGGGACACACAGCAGACGTCTCGGAAGAGAAGCAAAACCCAGTGGAAAGGACTTGGGAAACAAAACAGCAGAAATTAAGGCAGCTGAGTGGGGAACTCCCAGGGGAGGCAGATACAGAGGAGAATGCGGGTTCATTGCTGGTGTTTTTTTAACTGATCATCTGTGGCTGAGGGCCCTGTCCAAAATTTTATATATACATATGTATGTATGTGTGTATGTATGTATATACATCCACACCCAACTTTTTCCTTTTTTGTAGCGAGAAGTGAGTCAGAAACTCACCTTGGAATCACTGAAAACAGTCCCTCTGGAAGGGGTTGTGTGGGCCCCTTGAAATAACTCAGGAAGGAAAAATCATGTGCAACCACACCAGCTTCTGAGAAGAGCGGGTGTACAGTAAGGTACAATCATTTCCTCAGAAATTATCCAAGGCCTAGAAACCCTTGAAGGAGGAAGGAGGACAGCGATTCTGGGTGTGTAAAATGGCTTATTAGAGAACCAGTCCTTGTTTCTTGTCAGGCTTGGCTGGTCCTTAGGAGGCTTTCTATGGGAACCGACACTGAGCAATGCAGTTTTGGGAGAGCAAGGCTGGTGCAGGCCTAGTGACTTTTAACATGAAATCACCTGCTCCACAGGACAATGGGGCCTGTGCCCTTCTGAACCAGGGTGGGTGGGGCTGTTACTGCCACACTGGACCAGCATTTTCTCTCAGACCTTAGTCTGACATGATGCAATAAAAATAGAATAAAAAAGAAATACCAGTGTATTGCAAGATACAGTGTAAGAGTTGTTTCTTGAAACTTCTGTATTATTTCATACGTGTACACACACACACACACACACACACACACCCTGTGCACGGATCATCAAAAAGTATGAAAAATGCTGCTCTGCTTTTTATACCAAAAAGTGTAAATGCTGGGTCATATGGGGTGCTTGTGTTTGAATATTGTATTCTAAAATGATGAATTAGACAAATGTTTTAAAGAGATAAGTTAACTTCTCAGAATAATTCTCTCATTTCTGACACATTAATTCTGTGGCTGACAACAAACTTGTAATAAGTGCTAATAATGCGTTAATATTTTAATAATGCTAAGGGAATGGACCACTATTATATGATAATTCTATAGGACATATAATGCTGGACAATCAAATCACATATATACAATGTAAGCTTTAGAAGGAAGATACTAAGATATAAAAACATATGTAATAATTCTAAATTAAAAATAAAGAAGTCCTACCAACATATACAGGAAGCCAAATCTAAAGAGGGGTGAAGACTTGACTCACTCTCAAATAAGTAACCAGGTCCCAGGTCTCAACAAAGAATCTATTTGTTGATAATCCAGATACTGTAACTTGGATGGGCCTGAGACAATGTTTTTTTCCTTTTTGGTCTGAAAAGATTATTCAAACATGTGAAATATATTAGAATATTCCTGCTCTGAAGCCATAAGACAATATCAAAATAAGTATTTCCATAACCCTAAAGAAAGTATAAATAAAGACCAAGTATAGAAATAGTAAGGGCTAAACATATGTTACCAAGATTTCAAATAGATTAAGTATGAGTACATTAATGTTTGGTAATCATTGTATTTATGCATGTTTTATGTTTTGCCTGCTGTTTAAAAGGTTTGAAACATTGAATGGATCAGTTTTAAACAAGCAGTAATTAGTTTTAGTAGTTCAAAGTAATTTAAATGATTAAATGATTCCATGTTTAAATGATTAAGAAAATTTTCAAAATTTTATGAAAGATGTTTTATAAATTGAGTGTTAAGCTATATACACACAGATGCAGTACCTCATCAATGTACAGTCCCTTATGTTAAAGAGAAAATTAACAAGTACTACCAGTTTATATTTTTACATCTAATTTAATGTTTTTCAAATTAAAAAAGGAATGTAGGGCTTCCCTGGTGGTGCAGTGGTTAAGAATCAATGCAGGGGACACAGGTTCGAGCCCTGGTCTGGGAAGAGCCCACCTGCCATGGAGCAACTAAGCCTGTGCGCCACAACTACTGAGCCTGTGCTCTAGAGTCCACGAGCCACAACTACTGAGCCCATGTGCCACAACTACTGAAGCCCACGTGCCTAGAGGCCATGCTCCGCAACAAAGAGAAGCCACCGCAATGAGAAGCCTGCACACCGCAATGTAGAGCAGTCCCTGCTGTCCACAACTAGAGAAAGCCCACGCGCAGGAACGAAGACACAGCGTAGCCAAAAATAAAAAATAAATAAATAAAATAAAAAGGAATGTACGCATTAAGTCAAGTGAAAAAAATCAGAGTTGGGTTGACCAAGAGTTTATCGGCTCATCCCAAACCACCCACGGAATCCTACTTGCCCTGGATAATCTATGAGCAGCTTGGTACATGCATTTTCACAACCTCTTCCTTGCTTATCCAAACACAAAACTATACACCCCCGCACAGGTTTGTTTTCAGAATTGACTCACACTATATACTAAATACCTTGATCTGTAATTTGTCTTTTCATGTTTCATTTTAAATAGCTATTTCCATATATCAGTAGATATATACCAAGCATTCATTTAAAACATAAGCTTTCCTGGTTACACATGTGCGGGCATGCACATGAACTTTTATTTAAGTGGAATGATGCCATCATGGTACTTCTTTTTTAGGTTGGAGATATTTTTTCCTGTTTTATGTTTGTTCGTTTTTGCTTTTTGCACTCCTCTCTTCCCTTGATTCCAATTACTCTTCTCTACCTTCCATCCACCCCATGGTGACACATATTAATAGCCTGATATAGGTCATAAAATGACATGATGCTTTGAAAGTGCTAGAGAGAGGTGGAATTGCAATGAGGTACAAGGTATTATAAAAACATACTGCGATTATTAATAGATTTTAATTATAACAATTTATTAAAATGTATAATAGATCTTATAAATTAAAGCTATGGAATTTGTTAAAATAATCTGAACTATAAAATAGTAATTAAAAATATATTCCCTATATGATTTAAAAAAAAACAGGCATGTAAAAAACACCTGAGTAAAAGTGTTTTCTAAGCTTGAGATGCAAAAACTTAAACTGTTATTAGAGAGATGCCAAACTGCACCTGTTTCCAGAGGGAGAAAGGCAGTTTACTTTCAATTCTTAGCTTAGCAGGCACAGAGAGAGAGCACCAGGATTTGTGCCTCTGGCTGCTCAAGTTTGGAAATCTGACCTCAGTTTGGAAGCTAAGTTTTTGAAACTACTAGCACATCACCTCATTTTAAAGCCACGTGGGACCTAAGAGATCCTCTAGTTCAACTGTTTTTTTTCTAAGATGGGGAAATTAAGGTCCAGAGAGGTTAAAACAGCTTGCCTAAGGTTTCATAGCTAATTAAAAGCAATGCTGGGGCTCAGATTGAGGTCTCTGCTTTCAGCCCACAAATTTTTGTTTTCTCTACATTTTCTTTATAACACTGAGTCAAAATCTCAGTGACAATGAAAAACATTTAAGAATCTGCCCGCAATTCTGTAGTCTCTTAGGAGTGAAGATTTCCTTCAGGCCTGTGGTTGATAGTGACAGAATCCTTTGGAGATATCAAGAATACCAGCTAGCTCCACTGTTGGGAGAGCAGGTGATGGCTGCTGTGTCAGCTCCTGGTAATCTAGATCCTTGGATGGTGAGTCGATGACAGCTCCCAATCCTGCACCCCACTATTCCTGAAAGTTTGTAAAAGTTACTACTTTAAATTTTTTTAGCTTCAAATGTAAGTTCATCACACTTTTTTGAGTTTCTGAAGTCAACATGTGGAGAGTCAGCAGGTAGTCAGCACATAGAAACCTGTGCATGCAGAGGTACACATAAACATACACAGAAAGATGCCAGATTTTTATACATTAATTTCACTTTTTATACTTCGATCCATTGCAGAATGGTCTATACCAAAAATAGTAGCATGAATTTTTTTCTATTTCAAAAAATAAAGATATAAGAGTTTTACCCAACTATATGATTAGAGAGAACAATTCCCAAACAAGAATGTCCTCACTTCTGTCACCAATTACAAGTATTCATGGTTATTACAGGGAAAGGATACAGATTAAAATCAGCAAAGGGAAAAAATATATAGGGCAGAGCTCAGTACCAAATGTGGAGCTTCTGTTTTCCTCTCCTCATGGAGTCATGGACATGTTTCCTTCCTGACACCGATGTGTGACAATACACACAGCATATTGCCTACCAGGGAAGCTCACCTAAGCCTCAGTGATCAGAGGTTCATTATGTAGGCCTGACTGATTGCCCATTTGGTTAATCTCAGTCTGCAGATCCTCTGGAGGTCTACTGACACTGTGTGACCCAAAGTCTCCACTCTGAATCACACTATTGGTCTTTTAGTGTAGCCAATCTCCACCTTATGACTCCAGGGCCCCAAGGCAAACAAAAACACTCCCATCAGGCATGACATCCCAAGGGCTTAGAGATTACCTTCCAGAAGCCCAGGGCAGAGGTCAGACCTCTTTTCTGGTTAAGGTTTAATTCTTGTTGCACAGAACTTCTTCTGTTGATGATCCTCTAAGGAAAAGCTAATTTCAGAACTCTCAATGACTTGCCCATCAGAGGCAGTTTCTGTTTATTTGTATGATTACAGACTAAAATTTGCGTAGAAAAACTTAAGGGGAAAAACACCTTTCTTTGTTCTTCAAAAGAGAAAGGATTTTTATGTTGATGTGATATGGGCCCTATTAGACAATTTGATTCCCATAATCCCACTCAGAGATGTCAAAGAAAGAAGACATTCTGATGAGAAAGCTGAGGGGGTCACTATGTAAAGGACTAAAACAAAAACTGGAAATGTCCAAGTTTCACAAATACTGTTATTTATAATAAGTAAAAGTACAAGTACATTTTGGAAATAAGTAAAAGTTGAAAATGTCTGTTTTCTAGAGAGTAAGGAGAGATGAAGAACAAACAGTAACTGGAAGATCGATATTTTTCTCTCCTGCAGCCAAAATAGCTAATACTGATCTGTAGACAAAGGAGACAACAGCATGTTGCCTAAGATCATAGCCATATCCTTATCTCTATGTTCTCTTTTGAACAGTAGTGTACATTAGAACAAATATTACATTTTTAAGAAAATATAACAATGCTATTTTCTTTTGTCCATAGATGGATATACACAAAAGAAAAAAGAAATAACTGGAACTATTTTCCCTTTTGTGTATTTAAATTTTCATCGAGGACTTTGTAATAACATAGTCAACAGAATTTGATATGCCCTTGTATACAAGGAAACACAAGAATTAGAAAGGTAACACCAAATAGAAAAGAAAAATTGTTATTATGCAAAATATTTGAACAGTGACAATTTCTCTAATATATTTTTCAAATGATTATTACATTGTTCTCCAAGGAGATTCAGAGAACTTGTTCAGAAAATGTCCTCCAAATGTCTCCCTAAAGCTATAAAAAAGATGCCAAAATTACACACAGCTCACCCAGAAATATGACATTTTAATTAAGAATATATTTTTAGAACTTGGAAGAAAAATACATAATGTCACAGCACACTAGAAGAAGGCTAGCTACCTATATAATACCATAGATCCAGCACACAGCAATAGAAAATTTTGTTTCTTAATGACTATGTGTTAGAGAGAGCTGATCTGATTCAGTTCTAAGAATAATTCTCAAAATAAATGAGAAGCATAGATTATTTTTTAATCTAATTTTGAACACTAATGGTATCTTAGTCATATTAAAGGATCAAAGTGTCAGGGAATGTTTTGCTTTCAATTAAATCTTTTGAGTCTGTCCCTCAGTACTGACAGATAAAAAGCACAATGTACAGTTTTCTTTGTTGCATTCTGTTTTTTTAACCAGAATGTTAATCCACTAAAGGGAGTAGGAGAAAGGAGAAGAAAGCAAAGTGGCTTTATCAGCTGATAGTGAGGCTTGTCTATATCCAAGATAGATACAAACCCACCCAATGCAGGCCCAAACCCACATTTCTCTTCAAGTAGACTAGACTCTTTGACCAGATTTCCATTACTTCTTATGTATCCCCAGACCTACTTAATTTCTTATTTCCCAGCTTTGACCTAACAGCTCATTTTTTTCTGAAATATTCAACTCTCTTGCTCAACCAAATATCACATAGAATGGAAAGATGTGTTGCTGTTGTTGCTGTTCCTAAGACTTAAACTTTAAATCTCTGTAGTAAGAACCTTCCTGTTCGCATATTCACTCCTTCTTTGAGGACAGGCAGGGTCATTTAGAGCATAGAGCACAGGATTCAGATTCAAATCTCCATCCAATATTTATTATTTTAATCCTGAAAATTAATGTAAGTTCTCAGAGTTTCCATGCTCTCCTTTCTAAAGTAAGGATACTAATAACTTCCTTGCAAATTCACAGTGAGGATTAAACAAAACAACATACGCCTCCTATTTGTTATAATGTTCTTATACTAGAATGAAAGGCACAGCTTAAGGTATAGCAACCTGGAAGAAAATCTGTTCTGTTTATCGAGTAAAATGCTTTCTAGATTCAGACATAATTCCAGTGGATACTGGATCAGGAGACAAATATGAATGGTCAATGCATGCCTGCCCTCAGAATTGCCCTTTCCCTTTGTCCACTAAGCCTTTGATACAAACTACTATCCATGGCTCCTGCTTTCCACAGACTACATTTTTTTTCTGAACGCTCTCCTCAGACCTCTACAGAGATCCTATTCAAGCTACATCACCTCAGCCCTGCTCTGCTATGTCTGAATTTGAGTACTGGAAAGTGTTCCTTCCTTTGGAAGCACAGTGGCCTTCTGTAAATAGGCCTCTAGTTTTCCTGCCTCGTCAGTTTACCAGGTGTATCTTGACATGTCAAAATCTCTAAAACGCAACCTAAGTTTTATATTACTGTCATCTGTCTTAAATGTCTTTCTCAACAATGTGATCAGTGTCAGAACTGTTTTTCACTTTATTTTTATCTCCAACTTTATCTAATAAACTTCTTTGCCTAATACAGGTTCTTTATAACCTTTCTTAGAAAAACAAAATGGTAATCAACCTCTAACACTTGAACACGCCTTCAGCTTACTCTTATTTAGCACATCCCAGACCCTTGCTAACTCATGTTTTAGATCCATGACTCCTAATCTGAATTTTGTCTCTCATTTGAGTCCCAATAGTTCATATTACTCTTACACAAAGGCACCCTAGGAGTTTAATCTCAGATTTGAGGGACTTGGTCAATATCGTCGACTGATAAGATGAAGGCAACTTGGAGTGCCATAGAGCCCACAAAGGTAGAATTACCTGAGACAAACTAGGAATTCCTTTGAGGAGGGTGTTAGTGCAAGTCACCATTCAAGACCAGTGGTACTACATGACCCAGGAAGGTTCCAACACCAATGACACCTTCCCTGGAGCCAACAGATACTTCCTAGAGAAGGAGATTTCTGGAGGACCTCAACCCACTCACAGCATCTAGAAGTCCTGCTGCACCTGTGATTCTGGAGTGTGAACTCCTGCTCTTGATTCTTTAATCAATGTTATCCCCAGTGATGTGATGTATATATAATTCATATGGTTAATATACAGAGTTTTCTTTTTAAAAGCAGAATACTTAGAAGTTAAGCCTATTTCCAACACAAAAGTCAACCTCTCTTAGAAGCTGCCTTTGAAGAAACTGCTCCTCTCTGCCATTCATATCCCTCTGCGATGAGACACTCTCTCTTACCTTTACTCACAGCTTCTTCACTTGATCAATCCCAGTTTGATTCTACCTCCTACAAGTCAATAACCATAGGCATATCCTTCTATTACCTTTGATTTCCAAATAATTATTGCTACAAGGCAAAGACTATAAGGAACTTACAATTCAAATTGATTCTTTCCTTCTTTTTCTGTTCTACTTCGGGTGAGGAGAAAAAAATATACAAAAGGTATTAAATACAAATGTTTATTAGTATTATTTTCCATTTAAAATTATATTTGTGCTCCAATCAAATTATGATTAAAGCAACAGAGGAAGAATTACTTTCGCTTTAAAACCAAGGAAAACAGATCTTTTCATTATGAAATGCAGTATTGACAATGCCTGTTAAAATGAAATCAGCTGCCTTTGAATTTTATGAATAATATGAATATCTCTAATCAAAATAAACTAAGTTTAAGAATCTTCATAAAATAGTGTTTGATAGTAATTAAACTTAAATTAGATAAATAAAAGGTATAAGGATAATTTATAGATTAAGTTTGGATCTCAAAATATAAATATGTTCTATGTTAAAAATTCAGGTTATTAAATATTTGAATTTTAAGTTTTCAAATTACTATTTGGATCCAAACACATTTACTTGTCATGGTAAACACCATCAAGCCAAAATTTAACATCCTTTCATGATTAAAAATTCTCAACAAAGTGGATATAGAAGGAACATACCTCAACATAATAAAGGTCATATACAACAAACCAACAGCTAACATCATGCTTAACACTGAAAGGGTAAAAGCTTTTCCTTTAAGATCATAAACAAGACAAGGGTGACCAGTCTCACCACTTGCGTTCAATATAGTACTGGAAGCCCTAGCCAGAGCAATTAGGCATGAAATAAAAGGCATCCAAATTGGAAAGGAAGAAGTAACATTGTCTCTGTTAGCAGATGGCATGATCTTATATAGAGAAAATTCTAAGGACTCCACCAAAAAATGGTTAAAACTAATCAATGAATTTAATAAAGTTGCAGGACACAGAATCAACATACAGAAATCAGTTGCATTTCTATACACTAACAACTAACCATGTGAAAACAAGTTTTAAAAAATTCCTTTACAATAGTATCAAAAACAATAAAATTCTTAGGAATAAATTTAACCAAGGTGGTAAAAGATCTCAATACTGAAAACTATAAGACACTGAGGAAAGAAATTAAAGAAGACACAAATAAATGGAAAGATATCCCATGTTCAGATTGGAAGACTTAATATTGTTAAAATGTACATATTGCTCAATGCAATCTAAAGATGCAATGCAATTTCTATCAAAATTCCAATGGCATTTTTTCACAGAATTAGAACAAACAATCCTAAAATTTGTATGGTACCACAGAAGACCCTGAACAGCCAAAACAATCTTGAGAAAGAACAAAGTAGATGGCATCACACGTCCTGATTGCAAACTATGTTACAAAGCTATATTCATCAAAACAGTATGGTACTAACATAAAGATAGATACACAGACCAATGGAACACAATCAAGAGCCCAGAAATAAACCCACACATGTATGGTCAACTAATATTTGACAATTGTTGCTAAAAGAAAAAGAATGTCAGCCATAAATTTTTATTCCATTAAAACTATACCTAAAAAATAAAAGAAATAAAGACATTCCTGGATTTAAAAAACAAAACAAAACCTAGAAAATCTGATGGTAGCAGAACTGTCTTACAAGAAATTCTAAAGGAAGTTTTTCAGGCTAAAATGAAAGGACACTAGACAGTAACTAGAATCTACACAAAGAATAAAGGACATCAGTAAAGTTAACTCCACAAATAAATATAAAAGACAATACAGATGCATTTTGTTTATAAGCCATTTCTTCCTTTGTATGATTTAAAATACAAGTGAATAAAGCAATAATTTAAAAATTTGTGTTGAAGGGCTTATAATGTTTAAAGATGTAATTTGTATGACAATAATAGCCCAAAGAAGAAGAGAGAGAATGGAGCTAAGTTTCCATATCATTTAGAAATTGAGTTGGTATAAATTCAAATTAGATTATCTTGATTTAAGATGTTAATTTTAATCCCCAGGGCAACCACACAGAAAACTGAAATAAATATATAGAGAGAAATGAAAAGAAACATGGGAATTAAATGGTAGATTATAAAATAACTATATGAAACACAAAAAAAGCAATAATGGAATAAAAAGAGAAAAAAAATAAAAACATTCAGAAAATAAGGACCAAATTGGCAGACATAAAACTTACATTATTAGTAATTACATTAAGAATAGATTTTTTAAAAATTTGCAATCAAAAGAAGAGATTGGCAGAATGAATAAAAACATGACCCAAATATATGTTGCATACATATGTATATATATGATGCAAACATATATATATATATATATACACATATATCTCATGCAAACAATAAAAAAAGAAATAGTGACTATTCTAATGTCAAACACAATGAACTTTAAGACAAAAATTTTTATTAAGGACAAAAAAGAACATTTTATAATGATAATAGGATCAATAAATCAGGAAGATATAACAGATAAAAACATATGTACCTAACAACAAATCACCAAAATACATGAAGCCAAAACTGAAAAAATTGAAGAGAAAATAGATAATTAAAAATAATAGCTGGAGTTGTCAACAGTCCACTTTCAATAATAAGTAGAACAATTAGAGAGATCAAGAATAGAAGAGTCAAACAACACTATAAACTAACTAGACCAAACAGACATATGTAGAACATTTCAATCAATAATGGCAAAATGCACATTTTTCACATGTGCATATGGAATATTCCCCAGGATATACCATATGATAGGCTATAAAAGAAGTTTCAATAATTTCAAAATAATTTAAATCACAAATTATTTTGTTCAACCATTATGGAATTAAATTAGAAATTAAATACTGATATGGGCTAAGAAGTTCACATATATGATAAAATTAACAAAGCATTTGTAAATAACATATAAGAGAATATATTACAATGTTAATTAGAAAATGCTTTGAGATGAGTGAAAAAAAATCAAAATACCAAACTTATGGTAGACACATACAGTAGACAGCTAAACCAAGAGTGAAAGTAAAATTCACAGCTTTAAATGCTTATATTAAAAGAGAATGATCTCAAAGCAATTACCTAGCTTTCTACCTTAAAAAATTAGAAAATAGCAGACTAAATCCAAAGCAAGCAGAAGGAAGGAAATAAAGTTTACGGTGGAAATAAATGAAATATAGAATAAAATGAGAATGGTAGAAAATATTTTCAAATCATATATCTGATGAAGACATATATTCTAAATATATAATGAAACTTTGCAGATCTATAATGAAGAGACAATAACTAAATATTAAAATGGAGCAAATAATTTTAGTAAATATTTCTCTACAGATGATATACAAATGATCAGTAACTACATGAAAAGATGCTCAGAATCATTGTCTTTAGAGAAATGCAAATCAAAACCACAATGACATACCATCCCCATCTACCAAGATGTCTAAAATAAAAATGTCAGACAGTAACAAATATTGGTGAGAATGTGTAGAAATGTGAACCTTCATTCTTTGCCAGTAGAAATATAAAATAGTATAGCCACTTTGGAAAACATTTTGGCACTTTCTCAAAATATTAAAGTAACCATATGATCCAGCAATTACACTCCTAGGTATATACCCAAAGGAAACTAAAGCATATTTCTGCACAAAAAGTTATACACAAATGTTCATAACAGCATTATTCATAATGGTCTAAAAGAAGAAAAAAAACTAATGTTCAACTGATGAGTGCATAAATAAAATATAATATATACATGTTATTTGGTAATAAAAAGAAGTGAAGTACTGATAAAGTACTGAAGTACTACGATAAAGATGAACCTTGAAATATTAAGAGTGAGAATCAGTGACAAAAAGTACCACATGTTGTATGAACCTATTTATATGAAATGTCCAGAATAGAAAATCCTTAATATGGAAAGTAGATTAGTGGTTTCCAGGTACTGGGGAGAGAGGAAAATGTGAAGTGACAGGCAGGTGGAAAATGAGTGATTTACTTGGGAGGGTGCTGAAAATGTTCTAAAATTAGGTAATTGAAATGATGTAGAACTCTGTGAATATATTAAATAACCCACTGAATTTCATACTTTTAAAGCGTGAATTTTAAGGTATGTGAATTACCTCAATAAAGTTATTCTAAAAGGTAAATTAACAAATAGAATACAGAAGTATATATGAAAGGACAATATCCTTTGACCAAGTAGATTTTATCCTAGGGTTATCATCTTTGCAAGTCCAGAACCTCAATTTTATCGGTATACTCAGGTCTAATGGAGTTTTTACTTTAATACCCTTGAGATACATTCTCAAAAGAGAATACATAAAACTATAGCATTAATTTATTATCTAAGGTGAGGGAGAAATCCATTCCTAAGTATTTACTCAAGAAACATGAAAATTTACATTAACACAAAAACTTGATTGTGAATGTCCAAAGCAACTTTGCCTATAATCACCTATAGGTGATTTGCCTATAAAAACCAGAAACCTCCCAAATATCCTTCAATAAATGAACACATATACAAAAAGTAGTACATCCCCATATGAGATACTACTCAATAAAAAGAAACAAACTGCTAATACACATTACAAAATGAATGAACCTGAAACACACTATGATATAAAAGTAGTTATTAGACCCCAAAAGCAATATACTGTATGTTTTCATTTACATGGCATTCTGGAAAAGACAAAGTTAAGGGAAAGGAAACTGGCCACCAGTAGCTAGGGGTGGGGGCAGTGAGTACAACAGAGTAAAAGTGAAATATTTGGAGTTATATAACTTTTTTTCAATCTCGATTGTGGTGATGGTTATATAATTGTATGTGTCAAAATTCAGAGAACTTTACATTAAAAGGGATGAATTTTACTATGTGTAAACTATATAAAAATCAATAAATGAATTAGATATATAGATACAGAGAGAGAGAAAGAGAGAAATAGGGTAAGATAGATTGATGGATGGACTGGTGAAACAATGAATGGACAGATAAAAGAGTTTTCCAGACTTGTTCCCTTTTTCCATGTATCCTATATCAATATATATCTTGTTGTTATTTGTAAAAGACACTAACAAATGCAATCAATATATCCCTATGTCCCTATATTCCTAATTGCATTCATCTCCTATCAAAAGACAAGTACCTCTGAGGAGAGCAGCACTGTACCTATACCTCTCAAGAGTAGATACTACTAGGGAGAATGGAAAGAATTTAAGAGCTATGGGTACCTGAGGGGGCTGGGTGGTATCACCTTTAATAAATGGAGGAAGCTATAGAGCAAAGACACATGAATGCATTGTGACCCTCTATGAAAACTTGCTTTTTCTAACATAAGTACCTATATGATGCTCTACCCTGGGGATTGGAGAGAAGGAGCTGAGGTATTACTATTTTTTATCTTCTCTATGCCAGACTTCTTTTTGTGGATATCATTTATGCCTCTCCTTATTCATATTTTTAGAACATCCTTCCTAATCAATAATTTGTAGCCACAACCTAAAATTATACCAACTGCCTATCTTATCTTCAGATGCGGGCTATCACAAGGTATTTATCTGTCTCATTCTCCAACTCCATGTACCAAAAATAATCTCCATACCTGAAAGTAACAAAAGGAATGTATAAGGCCTAATATCTGATAAGGAAAGGAATGTCATTTCCAGGAAGCTCTGCAAAGCAGTGGAAAGTAAAATAAAATTTAAATAAAGATAACTTCAAAATAACATCCTTCTTTTAAAGAGTCACTTGGAGGAGACTGTAGGATGAAGGCTCATTTATCATCCCCATATTCATTAGCTTATGAAATATTATGGTATTAAAAAGGCCCACTGTCTCTCATAGATATAAAACCAGAAATCAATTTTTGAATCATGAGAAGTAATGGTAAGTACTAGCAATGAGGCACTTTGCAAGTCTTTAAGCTTCTTTTTACCCATTTTTAATGGCAAGGGGAAAGAAGGGTATTTTGGATCAAAATAATATTTTTATTTAGAGTGATTTAGAATGAGTTTTCCGATCTATAGTGTCTAGGAATGCTTTTAGTCCTTAGGTAGGAAGAGCTTTCTTTTAAGCAGATGAGTTGGTCTTAAGCAAAATGTGAAAGCTGAAAGTAGTTATTTTTGCCCTGATCTAAAGTATGTACACCTTTTAGGATTACTTCCTTGAGAAGGGCTACAGCATGAAAGTTAGTCAAAATCAAATGGAACAATTTTCCCCAGGAATAAAAAATTTCTAGTCAATTTTGTTTTTAAAAAGTAGTAATTTTGGTATAACATTTCCAAATATATCTTTTGTAACTTTTACATATCTTTATAATACAATTTTCAATTTAAGTTCTTTTTCTTTCATTCTTTATATTTCTGAATCGTTTTTAGGCTTTTTTTTTTTTTTTAACCATTCCTATATTATGAAGAGTAGGAAAAGCACTGTATACAAAAGTAATGATGTAATAAAGTATTTATTGGGTTTAAGTGAAAAAAGCCTGTTACAATCACTAATTCAGAGATTAAAATAATAAAGTTTTCCCAATTTTTATTGTGGTAAAATATTGTAAGATAAAATTTACCACCTAGACCATTTTTAAGTATACAATTCAGTACTATTAAATACATTCATAAGGTTGCACAAACATCACTACCACCATCTCCATAACTCTTTTCATCTTGCAAACCAAAGTCTATTAGCTAAGCAGTAACTCCCATTCTACTCTGCCCCTAGTCCCTGGAAATCACCATTCTACTTTTGGTCTCTATGATTTTGACTACTCTACGTACCTCATTTAAGTGGGGTCATACATTATCTGTCTTTTTGTGACTCATTTATTTCACTTAGCATAATTTCTTCAAGTTTCATCCAATGCTGTAACATATGTTAGAATTTCCTTCCTTTTTAAGGCTGAATAATATACCATTGTATGTATATACCACATTTTGCTTAACCATTGATGGACACTTAGATTGCTTCCACATTTTAGCTATTGCAGATAATGTTGCTATTAACATGAATATACAAATATCTCTTTGAGATTCTGTTTTCAATTATTTTGGATACATACCCAGAAGTGGAATCACTGGATCATACAGTAATTCCATTTTTACTTTCTTGAGGAACCACCATACTTTTTTCCGCAGCAGCTGTGCCATTTTACATTCCTACCAACAGTGCACAAGGTTTCCAATTTCTTCACATTCTCGCCAGCACATATTTTCTCTTTCTTTGATAGTAGCCATCTTAATGAATATAATTGGTATCTCCTTGTACTGTTGATTTGAAATTTCCTAATGGTTAGTGATGTTGAGCATTTTTCCATGTCCTTGTTGGCCATTTGTATACCTTCTTTGGAGAAAGTCCATTGGCCATTTTCGAGTAGGGCTATTTGTTTTATTATTATTGAGATTTAGGTATTCTCTATATAATTCTGCATATTAATCCCTTATCAGATATGTGATTTGCAAATATTTTCTCCCATTCTGTGGGTTGTCTTCTATTCTATTGCCTTTTGATGCACAATTTTTAATTTTCATGAAGTCCAATTTGTCTATTTTTTCCTTTGTTACCTGTGCCTTTGGTATCATATCCAAGAAATTACTGCCAAATTCAATGCTGTTAAATTTTTGCCCTATGTTCTCTTCTGAGTTTTATAATTTTAGGTCTTACATTTAGGTCTTTGATTCATTTTGAGTCAATTTTTGTATATGGTGTTAGATAAAGATCTAAATTCATTCCTTTGCTTTTGGATATTCAGTTTTCCCAGCACCATTTGTTGAAAAGACTGCCCTTTTCTCATTGAATAGTCTTGGCAACTGTGTCAAAAATTGTTTGACCAAATATGCAAGGATTTTATTTCTGGGCTCTCTATTCTATTCCATTGGTCTATATGCCCATTTTCAGGCCAGTACCACACTGCTTTGATCACTGTAGCTTTGTATTAAGTTTTGAAATCAGAAAGTGTGAGTCCTCCAGCTTTGTTTTTCTTTTTAAACTGTTTTGGCCAGTAGGATTCTCTTAAGATTCCTTATGTATTTTGAGATTTTTTTTCTATTTCTGGAAATATTATGATAGAGACTGCATGAAATCTGTAGATAACCTTGGGTAGTTTTAATATCTTAACAATATTAAGTCTTCCAAAATATGAACATGGATGTATTTCCACTTATTAATGTCTTTAAATTCATTCAGCAATGTTTTATCGTTTTCAAGTAGTGTACATGTCTTTCATCTCCTTGGTTAAGTTAATCCCTTAGTATTTTATTCTTTTTGATGCTATTGTAAATGGAATTGTTTTCGTAATTTCCTTTTCAGATTTGTCATTGTTACTGTATAGAAATTCAGCTTAATTATGTGTGTTGAGCTTGTATCTTGCTACTTTGATAAATTAATTTATTAATTCTAACAGATATTTTGTGCATTCTTTAGGGGTTTCTACATATAAAATCCTATTATCTGTGAATAGAGATAATTTTATTTCTTCCTTTCCAATTTAGATGCACTAATTTTTCTTGCCTAATTGCTCTGGCAAGAACTTTAAGTACTATGTTTAATAGAAATATTGAAAGCAAGTATCCTTGCATTTACAGTTTTGTGATGGAGACTTTAGAGTTTTCTATATATAGTATCATGTCACCTGCAAATAGTGACCATTACTTCTACGCTTCCAATTTATATGTCTTTTATTTCTTTTTCTTGTCTGATTTCTGTGGCTAGGACATCCAATACTATGTTAAATAGAAGTGGCAAAAGTGGGAATCCTTGTCTTATTCCTGATTTTAGGGGAAAAGCTTTCAGCTTTTCGTCATTGATTATGTTAGCTGTGGGTTTGTCTAAAACGGCCTTTATTACGTTGATATGTTCCTCTATACCCATTTTGATCAGAGTTTTTATCATGAATGGGTATTTAATTTTGTCAAATGCTTTTTCTGTGTCTATTGAGATGATAATGTGATTTTTATCTTTCCTTTTGTTAATGTGGTGTCTCACACTGATTAATTTGTGGATACTGAACCATACCTGCATCCCTGAAATTAATCCCACTTAATCATGGTGTATGATCCTTTTTATACATTGTTAAATTTAGTTTGTTAACATTTTGTTGAGAATTTTTGCATCTATATTCGTCAGAAATATTGGCCTGTAATTTTAGCGTTTTGGTAATGTCTTTGTCTGGGTTTGGTATCAGGGTAATGGTGGCTTCATAGAATGAATTTGGGAGTGTTCCCTCCTCATCAGTTTTTTGGAATAGTTTGAGAAGGAAAGGTATTGGCTCCTCTTTATATATTTGATAGTATACCCCTGTGAAGCTGCCTGGTCCTAGACTTTTATTTGCTGGGAGTTTTTATTTATTACTGATTCAATTTCACTACTAGTAACTCATCTGCTCAGATTATCCAACTCTTCCTTATCCAGTTTTGTTGTGATATATACGTGGGAAGAAAGCCTATTTTAAGATAAGAACTCAAAAGAGACGGGGTCTCGCTATGTTGCCCAGGCTGAAGTGCAGTGGCTATTCACAGGCGCGATCCCACTACTGATCAGCACGGGAGTTTTGACCTGCTCCGTTTCCGACCTGGGCCAGTTCACCCCTCCTTAGGCAACCTGGTGGTCCCCCACTCCCGGGAGGTCACCATATTGATGCCGAACTTAGTGCGGGCACCCGATCGGCATAGCGCACTACAGCCCAGAACTCCTGGACTCAAGCGATCCTCCTGCCTCAGCCTCCCGAGTAGCTGGGACTACAGGCGCGCGCCACCACGCCCGGCCCTTATCCAGTTTTGGAAGACTGCTTCTTCCAAAGGAATTCATTCATTTCTTCTAAATTGTCCACTTTGTTGGCTTATAACTGTTCGTTACTCTTATGATTTTTTGTATCTCTGTTATATCAGCTGTAATTTCTGCTCTCTCATTTCTTATTTTGTTTATTTGGGCCCTCTCTCCTTCTTGATGAGCCTGGCTAAAGGCTCATCAATTTATCTTTTCAAAACACCAGATCTTGGTTTCTTTGATCTTTTCTATTCATTTTTGGTCTCTATTTTATTTATTTCCACTATGATTTTTACTTCCTTCCTTCTACTGACTTTGGGCTTTGTGTGCTCTTCCTTTGTTAATTCCTTTAGACGGTAGGTTAGGTTATTTATTTGACATTTCTTTTAATTGAGTTGGCCTGTATCACTATAAACTCTCTCTTAGAATTACCTTTGCTATGCCTTAAATTTTGGAAAGTTGTGTTTTCATTTTCGTTTATCTCAGGGTATTTTTTGATTTTCTCTTTAACATCTTCATTAACCTATTGTTTTTGTAGTAACAGTGTTTAGTCTCCATGTATTTGTTGGGTTTTTTTATTTATTTATTAAACTATAGTTGATTTACAATATTGTGTTAGTTTCAGGTGTACAGCAAAATGATTCAGAGATATATATTTTTTCAGATTCTTTTCCATTATAGGTTATTACAAGGTATTGAATATAGTTTCCTGTGCTAAATCCTTGCTGTTTATACTAAACAATATACTAAATCCTTGTTTTTTTTCCACGTGTTGCTTTTCCCATTTTTTTTTTTCCTGTAATTGACTTCTAGTTTTTTACTATTGTGGTTGGAAAAGATGCTTGATATAATTTCTATCTTCTTAAATTTGATGAGGCATGTTTTGTGGCCTAGCATGTGATCTATCCTGGAGATCATTCCATGTGCACTTGAAAAGAATGTGTATTCTGTTGTTTGGGGATGGAATGTCCTGTAGATATCTATTAAATGCAGTTGGTCTAATGTGTCATTTAGTGCCAACTGTTCTCATTAATTTTCTGCCTGGGTGATATGCCCATTGATGTAAATGGGGTGTTAAAGTTCCCTACTATTATTGTATTATTATCAATTTTTCCCTTTATGTCTATTAATATTTGCTTTATATATTTAGGTGCTCCTACATTAGGTCCATGTATGTTAACAAATGTTATATTGTCTTCTTGTATTGATCCTTTTAACATTATATAATGTCCTTCTTAGTCTTTTTGTTATAGACTTTGTTTTAAAATCTACATCGTCTGATATGAGTATTGCTACCCCAGCTTTCTTGTCATTTCCCTTTGCATTTAGTATCTTTTTCCATCCTCTTACTTTCAGTCTTTGTGGCTCCAGCTCTGAAGTGAGTCTCTTGTAGGCAGCATATGGATGGGTCTTATTTCAGTCCAATCAGCCACCCTACGTCTTTTGACTGGAGCATTTAGTCCATTCACTTTTCAAGTGATTATTAAATAATGTACTTAGTGCCATTTTATTACTTGTTGTCTGGTTGTTTTGCAGTTCTTTGCTGTTCTTTTCTTCAGTCTCTTCCCTTGTGGCTTGATTATTTTCTTCAGTGTTATGCCTTTGTTCCTTTCTCTTTGTGTATCTATTGTAGTTTTTGATTTGTGGTTACCATGGGGTTCACATATATTGACCTATACCTTTATCTACTTGTTTTAAACTGATAGTCCTTTAAGTTCAAACACATTTTAAAAGATCTACGGTTTTTACTCCTCTCACGTTTTGTGTTTGTCATTTTTTACATCTTCATGTCTATCTTGTACCTGTTTGTTGTAGTTATAGTTGACTTTACAAATTTTGTCTTTTAATCTTTGTTCTAGCTTATTTAAATGGCTGATCCACACCTTTTACTACATATATACCTTTACTAGTGGGATTTAACCTTTCCTATAAATTCTTACTTCTTGTTGTAGCCTTTTCTTTTCCACTTAACAAAAACCCCTTTAACACTTCTTGTAAGGTCAGTTTAGTATTAATGAACTCTTAGTTTTTGCTCGTCTGAGAAGTTCTTTATCTCTTCTTCAATTCCGAATGATAACCCTTGCTGGGTAGAGCATTCTAGGTTATGGATTTTTCCCTTTCAGTAATTTAAATATATCATGCCACTCCCTTCTGTCCTGCAAAGTTTCTGCAGAAAAATAAGATGATAGACTTATAAGAGTCCCATTGTATGTGAGTCTTTGTTTTTGTCTTGCTGCCTTTAAAATTCTCTATGTTAACTTTAACCATTTTAATTATGATATGTCTTGGTGTGGGTCTCTTTGGGGTCATCTTGGTTGGGACTCTGTTTCCTGTACATAGAAATCTGTTTCCTTCAACTTCAGGAAGTTTTCAGCCATAATTTTATCAAATACATTTAAGCCTTTTTTCTCTTCTTCTGAGACCCCCTATTATGCGAATGTTAGTACACTTGATGCTGTTTTAGAGGTCCCTTAAACTATCCTCATTTTTCTTTTTTAATTTTGGAATTTTTTTGTTTTTGTTTTTGCTGTTCTGATTGGGTGATTTCCATTATTCTATCTTCCTTATCATTCACGCATTCTTCTATATCACCTAGTCTGCTGGTATTTCCTTCTAGTATGTTTTTCTCTTCAGTTATTTTATTCTTCAGCTCTAACTGGTTCCTTTTTATATTTTTCTAATTTCTTGTTAAAATTCTCACTGTGTTTACATTTTTTCCCAAGTTCAGTTAGCATTCTTATTACTAATGCTTTGAACTCTTTATCTGGTAAATTATTTATGTTTCATAAGGGGGTTTTCCAGGGGTTTTTTTCTTTTTCTTTTGTTTGAAACATATACCTCTGTCTTCTCATTCTGTTTACCTTTCTGTCTCTATGATGAGTTTCATTCATGCAGGAATGAAACTCTTCAGGTTCATGGATAGCAAAGAAAAAGGACAGTTTTGATAAATCCAGGAGAGTATACCTCAAGGTTTAGAGTTTAGCAAGACAATTAGATATTTTATACCTAATATATTTATATTTATATCTCTATATATTTAAGAGGGGCTTGCAACTCTGAGTGATGGTTATAAAAGTAACTTTAAGCTTCTAGAATTATTGCTGCACTCATATGCCTCATAGATTCTTTCTGTACAATCTCCTCTTTGCCAAAGTACAGCCTCAGAAACATGCCTTATAACTCCAGAAGCATACCATGTCATGTCACTCTGAAATCATTGGGTCCAAAGATGGGAATCCACCATACACTCTAACTTTTGGCTCTCAATTCAGAGAACCTTAATTGGCATGAGTGATTGAGCCAGCCACTCTTCCAGGCAGGAGACAGAGACAAGTTCAGTCAAATTATCCTATTGGACTTCTTTTGTTTCTGTTCCCACATTTCATCAGTGGGGAAAGATGATGAATCTGGTATATAAAGTTTCTGGAATCAATTCCTTCCGTGTTGAAACTCCTGGGCTTTAAGCCTTCTAGTGACTCATAGCTCAAGAGAACTTCAAAATCACCTGGGAAACATTTTTTAATGCCAATGCATGGAGTACAGCCCACACATTCTGATTTAATTATCTATAGAAGGGCCCTGGTTTTTACGTTTTTGAAAGCACTTCAGAAGATTCTAATGTGTAACCATTCTTAACTGCTGTTGTAGAGATTCTAAAATGTTAACATACAGTAAAATCATCTAAGGAGCTTATTAAAATGCAGATTTTAATTCAGTAGGTTTGAGACAGGGCCTGAAATTTTACATTTCTTAAAAGCTTCCAGGTCATACTGATGCTACCCTTCTATAGACCACATTTTGAATTGAAAGATTCTAGAGGTACTTTTTCTACAAATTGATATGACAACACCCAGGTATATTATCCTTCTAAGCCATATATAGTGAACCCTTGTCTGTATTTTTTGCAGACTGATGGGAGGGAGGGTGTAGTGGTGCTTAACAATGGTGAAGGTATAACAAGCACATAGACATGCTCATCCATCCATCAAATCTAAGTCATTGCTGATTGCCACCCCTGTAACACCACTACCACCTATGCCCTGCAAGAAAGGTATAGTTTTGGGGACTGAGCCTCCCAAAAGATTCTGATCAAGAGGTCAAGTGGGTAAAGCACTAAGATCCCCAGCTGTACTTTAACCAAAGCTGATTTCTGGAATACTAACTTCTTCAGCTCAACTACAATCAATCATACCATTCAGTTCCACTCTTCCCTGTTGTCATTCTAAACTATCATGTATTTTTACATTTTATAAGGAGAGACTAAGATACAAATGGAAGTGAGATTAGAGAATGGAGAGAATTTGTCAAACTGAATTATATGTAGTATGAAAATCTATAGAACAGATTGACAAAGCTCTGTTCTTAAGGGGCCCTGCCAGGGCTTTTAGGGTATCTGTATGTGTATATGTAATAGCCTGAAGACCAATATTCATTGCAATGGGATTTGACCTTAAATTCATTGCTCACTGGACATGCATACTAAAAAATTTAACTTGACAACAAATTTTATTAGATGCATTTGATGCCAGAACTGTTTAGGGCACTGACATAATGCATCAGTTCAAGTTAAAAGAATACTTACATTTTCTACCCATTTTTATAAAGGTAAAATGTTTCTATTTTACTCTTCTCCAACTTTATATCCTAGAATTAAATGATCTATTTTGGGGGGTTATTAAAATAGAGATGATATGACCATCCATTTGTCTTGGTATATTTTCTTTAATAATGAAAAATCAATGGAGATTTTCAAATAAAAATATCCACAAAACTTGTCCTAAAGAATACATAGTCAAATTTTGAAAGACTCTTCAAAAAGTATTAAAGTTTCTCAAATCAATCTATTTAGAGTCGCTAACTAATTATTGCTTACATATTTGTATCTCAGATTCTGGATTCACGTACTTTTCTTGCAGACTTTATATCCTATTCAATCCAATAATAAAATCCAATCATTAAATGCCTAGGCTTGATAAAAATATGTATGTATTTTTATGCTTTGGGCTTGTCTGCTCTTGTACATCTGCCTCTCCATGAGCACATACTGAAACCTACTGGAAGAATTTGAAACACACATAAAACAATAACTGACGCCATTCTAAACCAGCCAACAGCCATCCAACCTTCCAACACAAGGGGGCCCAGACCAAATCAGCAACCCACACAGATAACTAGATAAATATAAATGAGCCCAGCTAAGACCAGAAGAGATGCACAGTTGATATGAAGACTCAAGAATTTTGGACTTGTTATACAGTGATTATTATAGCAAAAGAAAACTGGGACAGTGGACAAAAGTGAAAAAGAACCACTCATAGGCTGATGACTCAAATCCATAGCTTTAAATCCATATCTCTAGTTTACTTATTTCCCTTGAACATAGGACTCATAAATAATACTGCCTATTTTTATGTTGATAATAATAAGAACAGCAAAATCTGCTGAGCACCTATTATATGCCATGCACTGGTATGCATTTCCTATGAAATATTTCATTTAATGTTTATAACAATTGTTTATATATGGGGAACTGAGGTTTATATAAGGGAAGTATCCTCTAGCTAGTAAATGGTAGATCTAGTACTCAAACCCAGGAATTCAGCTTCACAGTCTGTGTTCTTACCCACTAGGCTTTTCTCTCCCTTATGGTCATAGCCATTGGCCAGAATGTACTGAGACAGCTCGAAGTAAACATGTACAACATGGCTGGGCTCTATTCCCTCTTCAGTCATCAACAAATCTGTTTTTCCTGCTATAATTTTTCTTACTAGTAAAGTAAAAGTAGGGTCATATCCTAGAGAACTTTCTCACCCTGCTTGCCTCCATATCAGTTAGTAATAAGGTCCTGTTTATTTTAGCTCCTAAGTATCTCAGCTATTTCTTCTCCTTTTCAACATGCCTGTTGTTACTGCCCTAGACTACAACCTCACCATTTATTATAAGACCTTCTGGCTAATAATTCTGTCTCCAATCTGACCTCTTCCCTATTCTCTACTCTTATACTAGAATAAGCTTTCTAAAACCCAACCCCCACCCTTTCTGCTTAAGATTCTCCCAGTCCTCAGCATGATCTGTAAGCCCCTTCATGATCTGGTTTACACCATGCTTTCAGTCATACATGTATCCATGTTCTCGTAAAGTACCTCACCTTCAGCCATCCTGAACTACTTCAGTTCCCTGAATATACTATGCTTTGTCATGGCTCCATTTCTTTAAATTTATGTATCCCCTCTATTTGCAACCTCTTTTCTCTACCCTGCTAATTATCTTGTACTTATTCTTCAAGACTACTCATGCTTCATTTCCTCTTAGAAGCCTTCCTGGAAATAAATCTACTACCACCCAAACTCTACCACCATTTCTGCAGAGGATTAGGAAAGCCAAGATTGTACATGTCTCTATTATGGTTCTTATCACACTGTATAGTCATTTGTGGTTGTCTTGTCTGTCTCTCTACATCAGACTGAGAGCTCCTGAGTGCAAACACACACCTTGTTCATCATGGTGTTCTCAACATTTGACACATGGCAGATATTCGATGAATACAATCTGGATGAAAGAATGAATAAATGCATGAAGCATCTTCTTTATTTTCCTACTCAGTCTAGGAACAAAATTCATTGGTTAATGAAATTTTAGGAAGGAGTTCTTAAAAGGAATAAGGAAGCATTTAAATAAGAATGGTAACTAAATGCAAAGGAAGAGTCTAATGAAATCTCACCTTATCATTCTCTAAGGTGGTAACTCCCTGAACACAAAATACCTCTGAACAGTTCTGATGCTAGATCAAGAATTTGTGACAACCATATATATTATTCTTTGTAAGTCCAAAAAGAACCATAATATTAAATATACCCTTGTATGACAAATATGTTATTATATTTCTCTTATCTATAAAATATTCCTTGCAACAATATAGTATTCTTCCCCTCCATATGGAGACACATACAAACTTGATTATGTTTTGTTTACTGAATAATCAGTCTCATTTAAAAGTGCATGGAACATAACAAACATAACACTTTGTTTTATTAGGAAACAAAAGCAACTAAACAATCATCTTGAAAGTCTTTGAAGAAAAAGGGATTATAGTTAACTCTTTATTCTGGCATAACAATATTCTATAACACAAAACTAAAATATTCAAATAAGGCTTTCACTGTGAGCCTTCCCCAGGTGTGGGCTCTTCAGAAGCTTTGCCCACTATGGAGAATACAATCCAGCCACTTCTTTATGAGGAAAACTAAGTATCACTTAAATGCATTTAGTCCAAATAGTCATTTCACCATTATATTCTGTAAAATAGTTTATTGAAATCAAAGTAATATGAGAGAATGACGCAATTATTTAATGATATTTTCTGGAAAACAAAGCAGATTTTAGGAAAATATTTACTATATACACATATAGTAAATATATATATACACATATATATGTATATACACACACACACGCACACAAATATATACTGCATTGTGTCCGAAACATTGATCGATAATGCTTTTTTCCTTCATTTATATCACCTACTGCAATTCTTTCAATCCTATAAATTAGGTCAAAGAGGGTCTATAGTGAGACCCTATTTAGCCACATTGTAGTGACTAAAAAGCAATAAAATAGTTGAATTCCAATGCGAAGGCAGTGTTACATTTGTCACAGGTTACACGTGTCTTATCAGTGGTTTTCAAGGCCTTAAGAGTAATGTTAATTTTATGCACTAAGGTAGGACCAACAGGAAAGATTTTTAAAAAGAACACACAACTGTGTACCCTTCAAATTGTACTCTGTAGGTCTGCTTTAATTAAGGCCAACTCTGTACATAAATAACACTGAAGTTCACATGCTATTTATCTTGGGTTCACCAAGTAACCAATATTGAGTAAAAATATTCAAAAAAGCACATCAAAAAATGTCACTTATAGAAAAAGTTATCTTATAATGTGTCTTTGTTTTAGAGTATACATACATAGTTTCTATACCCATAATTTTGGACGATTAATAATCTAAATAAGTCCAAAGTTACAAAGGAATGAGTTTAACTGTTACATGAGACCAATGTTATCAGCACCTGACTGACATCTACTTTATTTCCTCCTATACTCAGTAAACATACTACTGTAATCCTCATGTGTATACCAGGACACTCCAGTGTTCTAGTGGGATTCTTTCATAAATTCACTGTATCATGATCTGAGTGCCAGTCAGATCTTACTGCTTTATATTTGACTAAGTATGATAATGCTTCAGTTGATCAAATAAATCAGATTTGGATGTTGTCACCTATAGGGAAAAAACAGCTCTGTCTACACTTTATGAGAGCTGAGTGTCCTAGACATTCATTTGTCTAAATGAATGTCCTAAATATTCATTTCTGAGATTGTATCAATATTTTAGAAAATTGAAATCTACTACTCCAGATTTTTTTTTTTTTTTTTTGCGGTACATGGGCCTCTCACTGTTGTGGCCTCTCCCGTTGCGGAGCACAGGCTCCAGACGAGCAGGCTCAGCAGCCATGGCTCACGGGCCTAGCCGCTCTGCAGCATGTGGGATCTTCCCGGACTGGGGCACGAACCCGTGTCCCCTGCATCGGCAGGCAGACTCTCAACCTCTGCGCCACCAGGGAAGCCCTCCAGATTTATTAAAGATATTCAATGTTTTGATTCAACTCATGTGTCACATACCAGTGTGGAATTGTTAGAGCCATGAGTAATCTATGGAGTGATTAATGAAACAGGCTGAATGTTAAATCAGCAAGATGTGTACTTTGTCATGTTAGAAAAAGCTTTTACTTGTTAGGGAAACATTCAAAATGAATATTTTTAGGTCCTTCTCCTGGCATGTTTAATTTCTTGGATCTGGGGTATATCCTCCAAGGCCAAACTAGCACCAATCTGTGAATCAGCATTGGGGAAAACACTGATATAAAATGTGCTGATCAAGGCTGTAGAGACAGTCAGAGCCAGGATATGAAAGTCTTGGTAGACTAGTTGTGATGATTAATTTTATGTGTAAATTTCTTAGTACAGTGCCTGGCATACAGTAAATGCTCGATAAATGTTAAATATTTTTTCTCTTCTTTTCATTTAAAGTAAACATTTATATTTTAATTAAATTGCCATAACAAAGTGAAATGGAGTACGCTGAATTTTATCAACTAATTTCCCATATAGTGTACTTTTTCTTTGGACTGGGGGTAGGTAGGCAAATTTCACTCAGTTTAATCTGTTGTGTGTATGAGAACAATCTGGGACCCCTATATTTAACCAGATGTTCTTTCATTTACATAGAATTTCCCATAAAATATGTGCACAGGACTAAGTTCTACTAATTGGATCACATTCCTAACATGAAGCAGAGGACAGTGAAAGAAAATGGATTTTGGAATATTTTGTACTTTTTTTCAAAAATCCCATCTCTGCCATTTGAGAGCTGTATGACCTTAATCTTTCTGAAACTCAGTTTCCTCATTTTTATACATACCTCAAACAACTGTTAGGTGAATGTAATTATTCTGCATATAAATCATGTGTCTGAAATATATAGTATGCACTAAAGGTTAGTTCTCTTTATCTTTGCTCCTTTTCCTAATCCCTAATATAAGCCAGTAAATTAGAATTTGTTCAGTTTTCAGTGAAATTTTTTCACATGTATCTGCACCAAAACGTCAAGTAATTTAGAGTTTCTATTTCAAAGCACTTTATTTTATACCCTTAACACACATCTTCAAAACTGAGTGTTATCTTACAGTTTCATGTTTATGTCACTGGAAGTTGTGTCTGAGTGAAGCTGGCAGATTCAGATGCATTTGGAACATATATTCTAGTACACTGAAAACCTAGAATGTAAATTAAGAAAGGAAACCTATTTTGTATTAAGATGTGAAGAATGTGGGGATTTTAAAGGATGGCAGATACATCCATGGTTAAGAATGAGGGCTCTAAAATCAAACTTCCTGTGGTTAAGTCTGAACTCTTCCACTATTGTCTGTAGCTTTGGGCAAGGTACTCTTCCTCTCAGAGCCCCAATTCCGAAAAAATGATAATAATTACCTTATAGGATAAGAATTAAGTGAGATAAGGCAATGGAGCACTCAATAAATTAATTAATTAATGATACTCTCAGCATAACAATACCCTTGTTTCAGTTACAAGAAAATAAATGTTATCATCACAAAAATACAGTTTGAATTCTCTCATAACACTGGATGTTACCCTTCTAGGATAAGCTTTCTCAGTCCTTCTCCAGAGTACTGATAAGTTATCATTGCCCTTTCTACTTTACACTTATCATCAGAAGAATTTCCTCCCCACATAATTACCCCTTGCTCCCTCCCCAGCCTTCTTCCTAGCTCTTTACCATGCCCCCTTTAGAAGAACTGTTCCATTGTAAATCAATCCTCACACATCCAAGTATTCACAGAAGGTTTTGCCTTAAATAAAACTTGTTTTTCCTGCTGTAACTTTTTGGAGAATTTGTTCTATCAACCATCTCTCTATATTTCAGGCATTGGAGGCAAAGTTAGCATGGATCAAAGTCTTTTGTCACTTCAAGACTATTATTCTTCCACTTTGATAGAGAAACCCCAATTTTTTAAGGTTCTTAGTATCCACCCTCTATCCAACCTACCATGTGCAGACCTCCTAGCACATGGCCTTGCTATTTAAGGTGTTTAACACCAGGCCTCCAACTCTTCTGTCTTTACAGGATCATCTAAGGCCAGATGTAAATCACTCAGCAATTTGATCATTGATACTCTTTCTCACTCTTATCTAAAAAGTTTCCACCTGTCTTCTACCATAGGAACCTGCTCTCATGGTCACATTCTGGACCTCACCATTCAACCAACAAGCATGCATTAAGGACCTCCTGCATGCCAAGCACTTCTGAGTATACAGCAATGATCTAAACTGACAAAAACTCCTGCTCTCCTGGAACTTGCTTTTACCAAGGGCGACTCTAACCACAATGTTCTCACATCCTTTCCCAAGTATACCTGTTTGCTGTCTTCTCTGATATCTCTGAATATTTAATAAGGCCTTAATTTTCTTCCAGGCTAATGCCTCACCATGGCTTTACTTTCTTCTCTAGCTCCTATATGGTATTAAGGCTTTGATCATTGTCTCATTATCTTATCAATGTTCCTTGTCCCTGGGCCACTTCTAATCCACTAATTCACTACTTTAGTTCAATTTAAGTATATGATTCCTTTGCCACAGGCTGCAGGGTCATGCTGGGGAAAAAAAAAAAATCACAGACCCAAGCCTACCATTGCAAAATTAGTGTCCAGTTTCAGATAGGGTTTCAATGGAGCAGGGCAGATGATTTTTTTTCATATTTTTAGGTCCTTAAGGTATTATTAACTTCATCATTTTACTTAAAGACCCTGTAAATCCTTAAAACTCTTATCTCTGAACCAATGGCCCTTCTTACTATTTTACAAGAATATGAAATCACTCAACAGTAAGTTTGCTACTTGCAGTTATCCATACCTGCGTCCACTTATAATTCACTGAACAACTAGTTATTAAGAGCCTACCATGTTTCAAGATCTATTCTAGGACCTTAGGATACATCAGAGGATAAAATGAAAAAGATGTGTGTCCTCATATAACTTACATCTAGCAAGGAAAATGGACCATAAGCAATGACCATGATTTATTTTATACACACACACACACACAAACACACACCATTGCTTATTGATTACACTACCTGTAAATATTTCCAAAATTAAAAAATTATCTTGCAATAGCAGTGTAAAATAATAACAAAGAAATCCCACATAACTACATCTGGGGAATTTAAGGTAGCGTATCTTTAAATTTCTTTAAATTGAAACATACTTGATTTATAATATCATGTTAGTTTTAGGTGTACAGCACAGCAATTCAGTTTATATACATATATTTCAGTTCTATATATACGTAAGAATATATATATATATTCTTCAGATTCTCTTCCCTTATAGGTTATTACAAAATATTTAGTATAGTTCCCTGTGCTATATAGTAGGTCCTTGTTGTTTATCTATTTTACATATAGTAGTGTGGATATGTTAATCCTAACATCCTAATTTATCCTTCCCCCTAACCCCTTTTCCCCTTTGGTAACCATAATTTTGTTTTCTATGTCTGTGAGTCTCTTTCTGTTTTGGAAATAAGTTCATTTGTACCATTTTTTTTTTCCAGATTCCACATATAAGCAATATATGATATTTATCTATCTGGCTTACTTTACCTTCATCATTATGGGGAATGGATTAATTATTATATGTAATCTATCCTCCTGAACAGAATAACATTGTTTTTTCTCAATGAACAAAAGAAACATTTGAATCATCCTATTATCTCAACTTTCTCTGGGATTCAAGAGCAACTTAAATCTAAAGTCACAAATCCCTAACAACTACATTGGAATCATCCTGTGAGTCAGAAAGAGTCATGTGCCTCACTTTTGGGCAATACTCATAGTGTAATAATTTCTACCTTCAGTTAGAGAATATGCCTCAAGTGTACAACAGAGTAGAAGGAAAATGAGGATGAACAGCACCATACAGTTTCCTCAGCAACTAGGTACTCTTTGAGAAATGGCACAAACAAGAAGTCTTTTATGAGCAGTACAATCCTGGTAATGTAGATTTTTCTGGATATAAGATCCTTAAGTTCTTGTTATGCCAACAGCCTTCTTTTGAATAAGAGTCTGAAAATGATTTTGTACACTTACATGGCAGTGCCTTGTACCATTTCATCCTGTCCCCTTGGTATAAGAAATTAGGTTAGGGGATGATGCATAAACTAAATCAGTTATCTATGGGATCACCAGTGACCCCAGAGAGCCTGTATAAAAGCTGTCTAAGGCCAACTCAGAAAGATAGTCTCTTAGGGATTTGGAGTGTAAAAGATGATGGTAGAAATAAGATAGAGACATAAATACAGAGATAAAGATAGAGGTAAGGGATGGGGTGGGGGGTGAAGAGAGAAAGAGAAAGACCAAAGGGTGTTATTTGGTAGTGGCAGGAAAAGGCGAATGAGTGATAGGGAACATTTTCTTGATAGAGTGTAGAGGGCTAGAAGAGAAAGAAGGAGATCTTTGCTGCTAAAGGGTCAATAAGACTATTGGGCCATTAGAGTTGTTTATACCCTCAAACCCATTCTAATGCTCCAGGAGGAGCATATATCTGGCTGAGCTACATTCTCTGCAGCCCTCCATTGACAAAACAATAAGAGCCAAACAAAACCCCAGCTCTATCCAGTAGCTATGCTTTAGATAAATATATGTTAGGAACCACATTGGGGCTCTCCAAATTTAGGTCTGAAGCAAAACAGTGGGAGAGAATAACATTCCATGCACCTTAAATATTAAGAAATACCTATCCTAAATACTTGGGCCCCATTCAAAAATGAAAAAACAAAGTAGAAAATAAAGAACCTATGAAAATAACATCACAGTATAAAGGAAAGGAAGCATGTGTTTGAAGAGTCAAAGGACAACCCCATATCTAAAAATCTATATAGATATAGATATTTTTTAA
Source organism: Phocoena sinus (assembly GCF_008692025.1). Classification (NCBI taxonomy): domain Eukaryota; kingdom Metazoa; phylum Chordata; class Mammalia; order Artiodactyla; family Phocoenidae; genus Phocoena; species Phocoena sinus. Next base: position 66,394,431 of record NC_045769.1, read on the forward strand.
TCAAAACCAAATTCTCAGGTTGTGATAAATATGAAATTAAATTGTTTGCAGTTGTGTTCAGCTAAGTAAGCATGATGGTGTGCCCTTAAAGGCAGAATCTTTCTTGCAATTTTTGTTGTTATCATTGGTTATTATTAGTAAAAGAAACTGCCATTTAAAATTTACCACTGTATCTAGTGTTCCAAAGAATAAGTCAACTTGAAACAGACAACCTTTATTCAATTATTTGGGCTCTTTGTGGGCCTCCCATCTCAGAACACAGCTCACTCTCACCTGATGAGCTTCACTTGTCCCTCAACACTCTCCTATGAGTGAAAAGTGCTTATATGAATTTTTGAAATCCATTAATTTTAATGGAAATTATTATGATGCATTCTATCTCAACTCAAGATACTGAAATAATTTCTAGTTAGAAAAATACTAAATGAGAAAAATATAAACTGAAAGTAAATAAACACAATTGAAAGTAAATAAACACTATATACAATATGTTTTTTCCCCCTCATTGCAAAGTACAATATGTTTTTAAAGAGATATTTGCTAAAGAAAAGAGTCTTGATAGAAGATGATGGGTGATGGAAGAGGTTGCAAGGAAATCATCTTTTGTAGGTGAATTATTCTTTTTGTGCCATATTCTTCACAAATGTTTAACTTTTTTAGGGCTCATGATTGCTTTGTACTCAAAATTCACTTAAAAATTAAGGTATTGAACAGAAAAAACAACTTTTGAGCCAAATTAAGGCTAAACAAGATGGTGCTTTGAAACACACATAGGGCATGTGCATTCAGCAAATAGCTGATCACAGAAGATGCTACCCTTCTATTCCTCCTGCTTGACATAGTTATGCAAAGCCAAACATGGTGGGTACACAATTCAAATTTGTCCTACATATTCTCTGAATAAAAACCATGTGCCAAGTAAGTTGGTAAGTGTGCCTGTTTGAAACTATAATTTAAAAAAACACCATATTTCGTGTCACATTTATTAAAGTGTAGTGTTGTGAGAAAAAGTCAGTATGTTAAATCAGTGGCGAAAAGCCATTAATCTAACAGTTTTATGTGCTCTGAGTCTATAAAATTCAATGTTCTTACCTTGGTCTCAACAGGTACATTATCTGGCCCTGCCTACTTCTCCATCCTCATTCGTATCACTCTTCCTCTTACTCACTCTCTCCAGCCACCCTGACTTCCTTTTTGTTCTTCCAATATGCCAACCATGTTTGTCAAGTGTTTGCAATGGCTGTTATCTCTGCTGAAAATGCTCTGTACTGCACGTATTAGCATGGCTTATTGTTTACCTCATTATCTATCTTCATTGACAGAATGCAAGACGAAAACTTTTTATCACTGCTCTGGCACACAGTAAATGCTAAACAAATATCTGATATTGTTGAACGAGTGAACAAGTGACATGTCTCTATAAAGATATTAAGCAGAACAGCAGTCTTTGCCCTAGAAGAAGGGTGTAATATGGTAAGTTTTTTGCACGTTGGTTTTGTTTTACTTGAAGGTAACCACACTGCCCACACCACCTTGAATAACAGTGTTTGAGAATAGCTGGGAAGATGTGAGCAAATCTAAACAAGTAACCAAGGAGTTTAAAAATGTACAAACCTCAGAAATAACACAAATCATTCACAAATATTTTTTTATATTCCTATGAAGATCACCTTTTTGCTTTTGCTGCATTAAGTCTTCATAAAATTACAAAGAAACCAATACTCTTGTATTTTTGTAAATAGGCCAATTTAAAAAATACATTTTAAAGTTGTATTTTTGGAAATCTATTGCTCGTTAAAATATTCACTTGCCTTTCATTAAATATTAAAATATTTCATTTGTATTCTGCAATTGTAGTGACTAAACCATAATAACATTTGTATAACTATACTACATGCTTATTTCTATGTTATCCATGTATTGGGTTGGCCAAAAACTTTGTTCGGGTTTTTCCATAACATCTTACAAAAAAACCCGAACTTTTTACTCGTTTTATCTTCACAATCACACTGCAGCAGGAAGTACACCTACCATATCCTTATTTTGCATACACAGAAACTAAAGCTAGAAGAGATTATGCAATTTAATAATGGGAACAAGCCAGGAGTAGAAGAGATACACATGACTTCTGGGCCACTGCTCATTCTTCCATTCCTAAATACTTTCCTTAAAATGTTCTTAGAAAATCGGTGGTATTTCCAGCAAAGAATTATAAATCTTGAAGCTAGTAATCATATCCTCATTAGAGAATCCATTTTTAGCTAATCAGGCTCTGTGGCCACAGCCTTACCCCTTACAGCTTTTCAAAGCGATCCCTTGCAAATTGCTTGTTTGCTCTGTATTTCTTCCGGTGTAAGAGGTATTATCAGCAACTCCATCCACGCATCGTATAACGTGAAACTGCAGAGCTCAGTATGTCTCTAGGTAGCTACAACTGAAATGAGGAAAATCCACCAGTAGAAACAAACTGAAATAGTCTTCTCATTCTATGAATTTTTTTCTTTTTACAAATATAATGTTCTCTTATACGATATGGCCCAGAAAGTGTGGATTTTAAAAATTACTCATCATACTAGCAGGTCTGGCTTCCACAGAAAGTTCGAGTTAAACTTCACAGAATTATTCACTTCAATCAGGGTGGATCATGAATCTCATATTCTATGCTTTATTTACACATGAAAATTGCCAATGCTGTCAATAAGAAAGAATAGTAGCCGGAGCTCTGCACAAGATATTTTTTTTTATTGTGTGGAATATCAAATTCAAACCCTGGTGTGTGTATCTAATGGTAAGTTTGTGTTTATATTTTCTACACTAAAACGAAATTAAATGTATTTTAACATGTCAATTTAATATCTGCAGAAATTTTGTAAGCAAGGTAATATCTAAGCCAGAAAACTCCTCTGGAATTTGACAGAAGCATTTTCGCTATTCTCAAGCTACTGGTAAAACTAATTTCTTAGCCTCTATGGGTGACCCTGCCTTGCCTACGTTGTATTCTATTAACTGCCACATAGGAGTATTTGGGAGAATTGAATATCATCTTAACACATTTAAATTATTAGAGGATGTTCCTGGCACATAGTAGGCACTTAAAAATATTAGCTTTTCTTCAAATTGCACAATACTGAATTCCCAACAGGATACAGTATTTATCTACCTTTCCTTCAGAAATAATGGATAATTATATTAAATAAACATTTATATATTATAATCATCTTCTCTGTATCTCCTAATTTCTTTAGGAGCCCCACTTTTTTAATTTCAGTGATCATCACTTCCCTGAGCTTCACGTATTTGTATATTCAACTTTCAACCAACATCTCTACTTGGTGTCTACTAGATAGCTCAGTGTTAACATGACTCCAACGGAATTCTTAATTTCTTTACACCTCTGCTCCTACCCCAAGTCTCTTCTCAGTCAATGACATCCACCTGGTTATTCAACCTGAAAACACAGGAGTCATCCTTGATTCCTCTTTTTAATCTAGAGACCACATTGCATCTATCGGCAGGTATCAGGTATTGTTGGGTCTACTTTCACAATTTATCCCAAATGTGGTATCCTCTCCACTGGCATCATCTAGTCTAAACCACCATCTCTCACTTTGAATATAGCTAAAACCTCAGTAATGTTTTCCCTCATTCTTCCTCAACTCCATACAGTTCGTTTCCTCACAAAAGAGACTCCATGTTTTTGTTAAATGAAAAGCAAAAGTTTACATATTCACTATAATAACTACATCACAATAAATGGATTAGGATAAAATAAGTCAAAATGTGCATAATAGGTGTTATTTTTCCTAAATTGTTTTATTTTCCAAAGTTTTCACAATAATTTTATATTAACTTTATAATTAGAAAAATATTTTAGGAAAATTTTAATTAAAATCAAACTGAAAAAATGTATGAAAACAATTCGATCCTTTTTGTAACTCTTGAAAGCACATGAGAATACTATACTGTTTCTATTATTTATTGTATTTGAGTCAATTATGTTTATGCTTCTATGTATACAGCTCTACATTGACAATAATGGACATAAATGTAGATAATGGTATTTCTCTAACCTCAAGACATTTTAAAAGAACCACTAAAAAAAAATACATCTTTTATTCTATGTTAATTTTACAGATATTACTGTGCTGTGGTGATGAAGATTTATAAATTCTCCAATGATTTGGGTTCAAATTATTCTTAGACCTATTATCTGCATTAAATGATAAGGTTATCTTCACAAATTATAGATATGACCTAATTCTTTTGGGGACTTATTCTATATAAGTATGAATACTCCTCCAAAATGTCATGTATCTTGAAACTTTCCTTCTACCTCCTTTATTATTTTTATCTTTGCTAGATCTTTTCCATTAACACTGAGCTGCAGCTATTACATTTTTTTTCTGTACTAGGAAGGGTTAAATTTCTATAATTTTTAAATTCTTGTGATATGCTCAGTCTTACAAAATTTAATCTTATGTACATGTCCATATTCCAAATCTATAAGCATAACTACAGAAATGATGACATTTAAGGAACAGCTGCATTGATATTAACAGTGCTGCTTGATCTTTATATGTAAGATTATTTAAGGGGACTGGAAGTGTCATTCATATTCATATGCTAAGCCACAACTTGCCCTTCTAAAAAAATTAGTCTATTGTTCCTTTGCATTACAAGTCATCTTGTAATTACAGCACCCTACTAACATGAGCTTTTGCACTATTTGAAAATGTTTCTAACTATTATCTTGGGAATGTTCTGTACTGAATGGTTGTATCCTTGACAGTTTGCAAAGTAGATCTGTAAAATGGTGATTTCAATGTAGATTACTTGAAATTATGGTTCTTAGTAAGTTTTAAAATCTACATTTATAAATAAGATTAACAAATGCATAAGGCAAATACTATCTATTTGTCACAGATATAGTGTCCCACTTGGGAAGTAAGATGTTGTTGTTTATGTAGATACCAGCAATTACTTTCACATTAACAATTTAAACTGAGTTTAATCAAATATGATATATGCTTATTATTAGAAAGTAATCCAGTCATACAGGAGTCTCTGCAAGATGTAAAGTGTTAGCCCCACCTTCTAATTCTTTTGTAGTTCTATTTTTTACGTTTATATATTTAATCCATTTGTGTCTTTTTTTTTTTTCTTGGTATGGTGTGAGGCAGGGATATAAATTTACAGCATTCCAAATTCATAGTCTATCTGACAATACTGTTGTTTGATTGTGGTCCTCTTCCTGGATGCAACTCTCTCCCTCTGATTTTCAGTAAAATGAATCCAGATTTCCAAATTTCTAATCACTTCCAAATTTCCAGTCATTGCATGGCACACTGTACTGCACACCACGCTGGGTTACTTACTTCCTTAGGGTTATTTATGACAGAATCACAGGCTATTTCTTCTGCTCTCTTGGCTTGCAGTAGCTTTTAATCAGCTCACTGTTCTAGCACATCTTGTTTTTGCTGATGCCATAACATTTTAGATGTTCAACAGAGGGGTCAATAATGAAATGTGATTAAATTGCTTCCTGCTCCACCCTCTACCATTTATTTTCTGAATCACAAAGATACAGAGGCAGGAAAATGATGTGGTAGAAAAAAATCAGTTTTGAATTTCTGCTATTTAAGTTATTTTCTTATTGATGAACTTCCCTGGACAGGTTGCTCTAAATTAGCACGTTTTAGATATTTTTCTATCAAAATAGGTATTTTACTTTTTATGGACAATATCCATCCAATTTCCTTCATGTTAAATGTAAACCTCCCCCCTTTTCTCTGTCATCCAAAGAAATATGGAAATAAGCGAGAATTATGTAATGTATATGTAATTAGATTAACCTTGAAATAGCTATAATTTAACGAAACTAATTTATTAATAAATTCAGGTACCTGATTATTTATTAAAAGTTATTACCTGTTACAGGTTATTTGTCAATTTGTCTAGATGATCTCCAAGGTCCCATTATCTCTAATATTAAAGATTCTATAAAACACATCTATCTTAGTCATAAGATAATAAAAAGTAGCTATTCTCTGAAGGTTGCTTAGACTTAAACTGTTAAACGAGTTATGCTACTTACGTTAACTTAGTCCATGAAAAGTGAGTTGTGCTATCCTAGTCAGGATCCTCATTACTCTGATTCCATACAAATGATATTAAATTATCTGTTGATCACTTGGTTGATACAAGAAGCCTGTTCATCTATAGCATCACGCAAATTCAAAGAAACATATCAAAAAAAAAAAAAAAAGACCTCCTTTGGGTTCCTGAAAGGAAAAAACATTCAGGTACAAGGTCCTCTTATAAAAACCATAAAGTTATTTTACTGTCCTTTGCCTTAAAGGGCAAGCATAGCTGTGCAGCATAATCTTACCTATGTGTGAGTTTGTAATGTGAACAGGATCATGCATAAAGATAGATATTAATCTTTTTTCCTCACAATCATTCATAACCAAATGCTAAATATACATCTTTCATTTTCTTATGCTCAGCATACCCAGAAGAAAGCAAGCTTTGGAGTTGTAATAATTAAAAACACTGTCTTTTCTCTAGGTATCCTTCATAGAAACCATTCACTATTTTGATGGGCAGATATTATGTTCCAGTCAAGAGGCAGAAAACTTGTAGAAAGGTTTACACATTGTCTAAGTTCCAGACACATAGAGAACCCATTAGAATTTTAGTATAGCTTCAGGTTTCCCTTGAAAGCTTGATCCTTTCAATAAAAAAGCAATGATGAGCCTTTCCTCTTTCAACAGGTCTTTCAGTTATAAAAGCATCAACTTCAAGAACTAGGCATTAATATTGCTAATGAATGGCTATTATGGTCAAGTTTCCAATCCAGTTAAAACTTATATAACACTGGTCTTTTCTCTGCCCTCTCATGTGACCATTGAGTTGTTATTCTTTGTAGTACCTTTCATCTGCAATAATTCAACTCTTTCACCTCTCCTTTTAGACTCTCCACCTCGTTTACAATTCTATCTCTGAATAGATTTATCCTCCTTTGGTACTATATCTTAATTTCTTTCTTTCTTTCCCTTCATATATCAGATCTTGCTATTGATAGTCCTGCTTTATTCACTGAATGTTATCTTTATATGCTACTTGAGCTACGTGTGTTGTTTTTTTAATTTAACAACTCATTCAGTTGCTGTGAAGCTGGTCCATAAATGGTATAGTACTTGAAAAATATTTTTTCGTTCAATATTGAACAAAAACTAATTAAAGTCTATTTTTATAAAACTGACAAATGTTAAGAATATTTAGCTATTAATCCTGATACAGACAATACCTCCTAGCATTTCATACTTCAGGAAAAATCCTAATTTTCATAGTTAAAACATACATAATTAAAACAGTACATTTTACAGATGAATTACAGTAGAAAACAGCATGAAAATTTCTAAAGGTGCCTGTACATCTAATTACAAAATCACAACTATTCACTGTTAAACATTAGAACTTGTTGTCATGACAAAAATCAGTGGCTACAAAGTACTTAGTGTCTTACAATTCTCTAGGAAACCGTTTGATAGCTCTTATCATTATAAGATAAGTTTATTTATTACCTCAGTGCAAATTAACCCAGATAATGTCACAATTCTTAAAATATATTAACACATTGTAACCAAAGCAAACAGCTATAAATTTAACTTTGCCTCTTTGTAAACCATTTCTATATTCACTTGACAACTAACAGTACTCAACACAGAGGAAAAATTTTAAAAATTTCATATGTAATGTGAAAAATTTAGGTATACAGTCCCTTGTCTAATGAGTGCATGTGTCCAGATATAGAGTCATTAATACCACCATTCTCTTTCATGGAAGAAGATGAATCTATGTAGTCACCATCATTATAATCCTCACTTGGAAATATCTAGAAGGCAGATTGAGAAAAATATGCACTGAACTGGAACTCAAGACAACTAGTTTTTAATCTGAGCTCTGCTAATAAATACCTACATTACATTCAAAAAAAATCTTGATATATATGGACCAATTTTCCAGAATGTACAATAAGTAATGTGGCCAAGGTGGCTCCCTCAGGGGAGTGACTTCAGTGACTTTACACTGTGGAGAAATGCACTCCAGTAAAATATTCTAGACAAGTATGGTAGGCAGAATAATGTCTCCCCACAGATGGCCATATCCTGAAAACTGTGACTATGTTAGGTTATAGTGCAAACAAGCATTAAGTCTACAGATAGAATTAAGGTTGCTAATCAGTTGGATCTGAGATAGGAGAGTCTCTTAGATTATCCAGGTGGACCAAATGTAATAAGGGTCCTTACAACATGGAAGAGGGAGGCAGTAAAATTAGCATTAGAGTGACAGATCATGAGAAAAGCTTGCTAGCTATTGTTGGCTTTCAACATACAAGAGGACCACAAGTGAAAAACTATGGGCCAAATCTAGAAACCAAAAACGCTAGGAAATAGATTCTCCTCTTGAGCCTCCAGAAGGAACGCAGCCAAACTGTCACCCTGATTTTAACCCAGGGAAAATCATTTGACTTCTGACCTCCAAAAAGTTTGATAATAAATTTGTTTTAATCCACGAAGTTTGTGATGATTTATTATAGAGCAATAAGAAATAAATACATCATCATTAAACAGCAGCATAACAAATACTGAAGACGGAAAAGGAAAGTCAGTTTCCAAATTACTACAATGTATTAATAAAATGTCCACTTTTCAGAAAAAATTAGAATATATGCAAAGAAATAGAAAAATGTGACCCATACACAGTAAAAACAGTGGGCAACAGAAACTGTGAGAGGCCCCAGATGTCACATTCAATTGACATAGGCTTCAAAGAAGCTATTATAAACATGTTAAAAGAACTAAAAGGAACCACTTAAAGAAGATATGAAGACAAGGTCACAAATAGAGAATAAAGAATCAAATGGAAATACTTCAGTTGAAAAGTAAAGTAACCCAAAGGAGGGAAAAAAAAATCACATAAAGAGATCAATAGTTTATTTGAATTGGCAGAAGAAAGAATCAAGAAACAAAGACAGATCAATAGAGGTTATACAATATGAAGAATAGAGAAAAAAGTCGTAGAAATGAATAAAGCCTCAGAGAAATATGAGACACCATTAAATGCACCACATATACATAATGGAATGTACTAGCAGGAGAGTAAAGAGAAAAAGCAGGAAAAAAATTTAGAAAATTAGTAACTGGAGCTTTGGAGGTCGGCGGGAAGATGGCGGAAGAGTAAGACGTGGAGATCGCCTTCCTCCTCACGGATACACCAGAAATACATCTACACGTGGAACAATTCCTACAGAACACCTACTGAAGGCTGGCAGAAGACCTCAGAGCTCCCAAAAGGCAAGAAACTCCCCACGTACCTGGGTAGGGCAAAAGAAAAAAGAAAAAACAGAGACAAAAGAATAAGGATGGCACCTGCACCAGTGGGAGGGAGCTGTGAAGGAGGAAAAGTTTCCACACACTAGGAAGCCCCTCCGCGGGCGGAGACTGCGGGAGGCGGAGGGGGGAGCTTCGGGACCGCGGAGTGGTGCACAGCGACGGGTGTGGAGGGCAAAGCGGGGAGATTCCTGCACAGACGATCGGTGCCGACCGGCACTCACCAACCCGAGAGGCTTGTCTGCTCACCCGCCGGGGCGGGCGGGGCTGCGAGCTGAGGCTCGGGTTTCGGTTTTGGACGGAGCGCAGGGAGAGGACTGGGGTTGGCGGCTTGAGCATAGCCTGAAGGGGTTGGTGCGCCACGACTAGCCGGGAGGGAGTTCGGGGAAAAGCCTGCACCGGCCGAAGAGGCAAGAGACTTTTTCTTCCCTCTTTGTTTCCTGGTGTGCGAGGAGAGGGGTTTAAGAGCGCTGCTTAAAGGAACTCCAGAGACGGGCGCGAGCCGCGGCTAAAAGCGCGAACCCCAGAGACGGGCGCGAGCCGCGGCTGAGGGCGCGAGCCCCCGAGACGGGCGCGAGCCGCGGCGGGAAGCGCGAGCCCCAGAGACGGGCGCGAGCCGCGGCTGAAACCGCGGACCCCAGAGACGGGCGGGAGACGCTGGGGCTGCTGCTGCCGCCACCAGGGGGGCTGTGTGCGAGCACAGGTCACTCTCCGCGCCCCTCTTCCGCGGAGCCTGTGCAGGCCGCCACTGCCAGGTTCCCGGGATCCAGGGACAACTTCCCCGGGAGTACGCACGGCGGGTCTCAGGCTGGTGCAGCGTCACGCCGGCCTCTGCCGCAGCGTCACGCCGCCTCTGCCGCCGCAGGCCCGCCCCGCACGCAGTGCCCCTCCTTCCCCCATCCCCCAACCCCCGGCCTGAGTGAGCCGGAGCTCCCGAATCAGCGGCTCCTTTAACCCCGTCCTGTCTGAGCAAAAAAACAGACGCCCTCCAGCGATCTGCGCGCAGGGGCAGGGCCGGGTACAAAGCTGAGCTCCTGTGAGCTGTGAGAGCAGGGAGGAGAGGGGGAGGTCTCTCCCGGCAGCCGCGGAGGCGGCGGATTGAAGCTCCACGATCAACTTGATGTGCCCTGCATTGTGGAATACCTGAATAGACAGGGAGTGATCCCAAATTGAAGAGGGGGAATTTAGGAGCGAGATCTGTGATTTTTTTCCCTTTTCCTCTTTTTGTGAATGTGTGCGTGTATGCTTCTGTGTGAGATCTTGTCTGTATACTCTTGCTTCCACCATTTGTCCTAGGGCTCTATCCGTCCATGGTTTTTTTTTTTTAAAAAAAAAATTTTTTTTTAATAATTTTAATTGTAATAACTTTATTGAACTTTACCTTCGTTCTTTCTTTCTTTCTTTCCTTCCTTCCTTCCCTCCTTTAGACAGCGAATCACCCCAGGTTGAGGAGGTGGTCTCTGGGAGCAGGATTTATGATTTTTCCCCCTTTGCCTCTCTTTGTGAACACGTATGTGTATGCTTCTGTGTAAGATTTTCTCTGTATAGCTTTGTTTCCAACATTTGTCCTAGGGTTCTATCTGTTCTTTTTTTTTTTTCTTTCTTTCTAAATATTTTTTAGTACAATAACTATATTATACTTTATTTTATTTTTACTGTATCTTCTTTCTTTCTGTCTTTCTTCCTTCCTTCCCTCCTTCCTTCTTCCCTTCCTCCCTCCCTCCCTCCTTTCTTTCCTTCTTTGCTTCTTTCTTCCTTCCTTCCTTTCCTCCTTTCCTTCTTTCTTTCCTCAAACTTCTACTAATTCTCTCTACATTTTCTCCTTCTTTCCCTCCTTCCTTCCTTCCTTCTCCCCTCCCTCCCTTTCTTTCCTTCTTTGCTTCTTTCTTCCTTCCTTCCTTTCCTCCTTTCCTTCTCTCTTTCCTCAAACTTCTACTAATTCTCTCTACATTTTCTCCTTCTTTCCCTCCTTCTTTCCTTCCTTCCTCCCTCCCTCCCTCCCTCCCTTCTTTCCTTCTTTGCTTCTTTCTTCCTTCCTTCCTTTCCTCCTTTCCCTCTTTCTTTCCTCATACTTCTACTAATTCTCTCTACATTTTCTCCTTCTTTCCCTCCTTCCTTCCTTCCTCCCTCCCTCCCTCCTTTCTTTCCTTCTTTGCTTCTTTCTTCCTTCCTTCCTTTCCTCCTTTCCTTCTTTCTTTCATCATACTTCTAATAATTCTCTCTACTTTTCCTCCCTTTTATTCTGAGCCGTGTGGATGAAAGGTTCTTGGTGCTCCAGCCCAGGAGGCAGGGCTCTGCCTCTGAGGTAGGAGAGCCAACTTCAGGACACTGATCAACAAGAGACCTCCCAGCTCCACATAATATTAAACGGTGGAAATCTCCCAGAGACCTCCATCTTAACACCAGCACCCAGTTTCACTCAACGACCAGCAAGCCACAGTGCTGGACAACCTATGCCAAACAACTAGCAAAACAGGAACACAACCCCACCCATTAGCAGAGAGGCTGCCTAAAATCATAACAAGGCCACAGACACCCCAAAACACACCACCAGACGTGAACCTGCCCACTAGAGAGACAAGATCCAGCCTCATCCAGCACAACACAGGCACTAGTCCCCTCCACCAGGAAGCCTACACAACCCGCTGAAACAACCTTAGCCACTGGAGACAGACATCAAAAACAACGGGAACTACGAACGTGCAGCCTGAAAAAGGAGACCCCAAACACAGTAAGATAAGCAAAATGAGAAGACAGAAAAACACACAGCAGATGAAGGAGCAAGATAAAAACCCACCAGACCTAACAAATGAAGAGGAAATAGGCAATCTACCTGAAAAAGAATTCAGAATAATGATAGTAAGGATGATCCGAAATCTTGGAAGTAGAATGGACAAAATGCAAGAAACAGTTAACAAGGACCTACAAGAACTAAAGATGAAACAAGCAACGATGAACAACGCAATAAATGAAATTAAAAGTACTCTAGATAGGATCAATAGCAGAATAACTGAGGCAGAAGAACGGATAAGTGACCTGGAAGATAAAGTAGTGGAAATAACTACTGCAGAGCAGAATAAAGAAAAAAGAATGAAAAGAACTGAGGACAGTCTCAGAGAGCTCTGGGACAACATTAAACGCACCAACATTCGAATTATAGGGGTTCCAGAAGAAGAAGAAAAAAAGAAAGGGACTGAGAAAATATTTGAAGAGATTATAGTTGAAAACTTCCCTAATATGGGAAAGGAAATAGTTAATCAAGTCCAGGAAGCACAGAGAGTCCCATACAGGATAAATACAAGGAGAAATACGCCAAGACACATATTAATCAAACTATCAAAAATTAAATACAAAGAAAGCATATTAAAAGCAGCAAGGGAAAAACAACAAATAACACACAAGGGAATCCCCATAAGGTTAACAGCTGATCTCTCAGCAGAAACCCTACAAGCCAGAAGGGAGTGGCAGGACATACTGAAAGTGATGAAGGAGAAAAACCTGCAACCAAGACTACTCTACCCAGCAAGGATCTCATTCACATTTGATGGAGAAATTAAAACCTTTACAGACAAGCAAAAGCTGAGAGAGTTCAGCACCACCAAACCAGCTTTACAACAAATGCTAAAGGAACTTCTCTAGATAAGAAATGCAAAAGAAGGAAACGACCTATAATAATGAACCCAAAACAATATAGAAAATGGGAATAGGAACATACATATCGATAATTACCTTAAATGTAAATGGACTAAATGCTCCCACCAAAAGACACAGATTAGCTGAATGGATACAAAAACAAGACCCTTATATATGCTGTCTACAAGAGACCCACCTCAGACCTAGAGACACATACAGACTGAAAGTAAGGGGATGGATAAAGATATTCCATGCAAATGGAAACCAAAAGAAAGCTGGAGTAGCAATTCTCATATCAGACAAAATAGACTTTAAAATAAGGACTATTAAAAGGGATAAAGAAGGACACTACATAATGATCAAGGGATCGATCCAAGAAGAAGATATAACATTTGTAAATATTTATGCACCCAACATAGGAGCACCTCAATACGTAAGGCAAATACTAACAGCCATAAAAGGGGAAATTGACAGTAACACATTCATAGTAGGGGACTTTAACACCCCACTTTCACCCATGGACAGATCATCCAAAATGAAAATAAATAAGGAAACACAAGCTTTAAATGATACATTAAACAAGATGGACTTAATTGATATTTATAGGACACTCCATCCAAAAACAACAGAATACACATTTTTCTCAAGTGCTCATGGAACATTCTCCAGGATAGATCATATCTTGGGTCACAAATCAAGCCTTGGTAAATTTAAGAAAATTGAAATTGTATCAAGTATCTTTTCTGACCACAACGCCATGAGACTAGATATCAATTACAGGAAAAGATCTGTAAAATATACAAACACATGGAGGCTAAACAATACACTACTTAATAATGAAGTGATCACTGAAGAAATCAAAGAGGAAATAAAAAAATACCTAGAAACAAATGACAATGGAGACACAACGACCCAAAACCTATGGGATGCAGCAAAAGCAGTTCTAAGGGGGAAGTTTATAGCAATACAAGCCCACCTTAAGAAGCAGGAAACATCTCGAATAAACAACCTAACCTTGCACCTCAAGCAATTAGAGAAAGAAGAACAAAAAAGCCCCAAAGCTAGCAGAAGGAAAGAAATCATAAAAATCAGATCAGAAATAAATGAAAAAGAAATGAAGGAAACGATAGCAAAGATCAATAAAACTAAAAGCTGGTTCTTTGAGAAGATAAACAAAATAGATAAACCACTAGCCAGACTCATCAAGAAAAAAAGGGAGAAGACTCAAATCAATAGAATTAGAAATGAGAAAGGAGAAATAACAACTGACACTGCAGAAATAAAAAAAATCATGAGAGATTACTACAAGCAACTCTATGCCAATAAAATGGACAATCTGGAAGAAATGGACAAATTCTTAGAAATGAACAACCTGCCAAGACTGAATCAGGAAGAAATAGAAAATATGAACAGACCAATCACAAACACTGAAATTGAAACTGTGATTAAAAATCTTCCAACAAACAAAAGCCCAGGACCAGATGGCTTCACAGGTGAATTCTATCAAACGTTTAGAGAAGAGCTAACACCTATCCTTCTCGAACACTTCCAAAATATAGCAGAGGGAGGAACACTCCCAAACTCATTCTACGAGGCCACCATCACCTTGATACCAAAACCAGACAAGGATGTCACAAAGAAAGAAAACTACAGGCCAATATCACTGATGAACATAGATGCAAAAATCCTCAACAAAATACTAGCAAACAGAATCCAACAGCACATTAAAAGGATCATACACCATGATCAAGTGGGGTTTATTCCAGGAATGCAAGGATTCTTCAATATACGCAAATCTATCAATGTGATAAACCATATTAACAAATTGAAGGAGAAAAACCATATGATCATCTCAATAGATGCAGAGAAAGCTTTTGACAAAATTCAACACCCATTTATGATAAAAACCCTCCAGAAAGTAGGCATAGAGGGAACTTTCCTCAACATAATAAAGGCCATATATGACAAGCCCACAGCAAACATCATCCTCAATGGTGAAAAACTGAAAGCATTTCCACTAAGATCAGGAACAAGACAAGGTTGTCCACTCTCACCACTCTTATTCAACATAGTTTTGGAAGTTTTAGCCACAGCAATCAGAGAAGAAAAGGAAATAAAAGGAATCCACATCGGAAAAGAAGAAGTAAAGCTGTCACTGTTTGCAGATGACATGATACTATACATAGAGAATCCTAAAGATGCTACCAGAAAACTACTAGAGCTAATCAATGAATTTGGTAAAGTAGCAGGATACAAAATTAATGCACAGAAATCTCTGGCATTCCTATATACTAATGATGAAAAATCTGAAAGTGAAATCAAGAAAACACTCCCATTTACCATTGCAACAAAAAGAATAAAATATCTAGGAATAAACCTACCTAAGGATACGAAAGACCTGTATGCAGAAAATTATAAGACACTGATGAAAGAAATTAAAGATGATACAAATAGATGGAGAGATATACCATGTTCTTGGATTGGAAGATTCAACATTGTGAAAATGACTCTACTACCCAAAGCAATCTACAGATTCAATGCAATCCCTATCAAACTACCGCTGGCATTTTTCACAGAACTAGAACAAAAAATTTCGCAATTTGTATGGAAACACAAAAGACCCCGAATAGCCAAAGCAATCTTGAGAACGAAAAAAGGAGCTGGAGGAATCAGGCTCCCTGACTTCAGACTATACTACAAAGCAACAGTAATCAAGACAGTATGGTACTGGCACAAAAACAGAAAGATAGATCAGTGGAACAGGATAGAAAGCCCAGAGATAAACCCACGCACATATGGACACCTTATCTTTGATAAAGGAGGCAGGAATGTACAGTGGAGAAAGGACAGCCTCTTCAATAAATGGTGCTGGGAAAACTGGACAGGTACATGTAAAAGTATGAGATTAGATCACTCCCTAACACCATACACAAAAATAAGCTCAAAATGGATTAAAGACCTAAATGTAAGGCCAGAAACTATCAAACTCTTAGAGGAAAACATAGGAAGAACACTCTATGACATAAATCACAGCAAGATCCTTTCTGACCCACCTCCTAGAGTAATGGAAATAAAAACAAAAATAAACAAATGGGACCTAATGAAACTTCAAAGCTTTTGCACAGCAAAGGAAACCATAATCAAGACCAAAAGACAACCCTCAGAATGGGAGAAAACATTTGCAAATGAAGCAACTGACAAAGGATTAATCTCCAAAATTTACAAGTAGCTCATGCAGCTCAATAACAAAAAAACAAACAACCCCATCCAAAAATGGGCAGAAGACCTAAACAGACATTTCTCCAAAGAAGATATACAGAATGCCAACAAACACATGAAAGAATGCTCAACATCATTAATCATTAGAGAAATGCAAATCAAAACTACAATGAGATATCATCTCACACCAGTCAGAATGGCCATCATCAAAAAATCTAGAAACAATAAATGCTGGAGAGGGTGTGGAGAAAAGGGGACACTCTTGCACTGCTGGTGGGAATGTGAATTGGTACAGCCACTATGGAGAACAGTATGGAGGTTCCTTAAAAAACTACAAATAGAATTACCATATGACCCAGCAATCCCAGTACTGGGCATATACCCTGAGAAAACCAAAATTCAAAAAGAGTCATGTACCAAAATGTTCACTGCAGCTCTATTTACAATAGCCCGGAGATGGAAAGAACCTAAGCGCCCATCATCGGACGAATGGATAAAGAAGATGTGGCACATATACACAATGGAATATTACTCAGCCTTAAAAAGAAATGAAATTGAGATATTTGTAATGAGATGGATAGACCTAGAGTCTGTCATACAGAGTGAAGTAAGTCAGAAAGACAAAGACAAATACCATATGCTAACACATATATATGGAATTTAAGGGGAAAAAATGTCATGAAGAACCTAGGGATAAGACAGGAATAGAGGCGCAGACCTACTGGAGAATGGACTTGAGGATATGGGGAGGGGGAAGGGTGAGTTTTGACAGGGCGAGAGAGAGTCATGGACATATACACACTAATAAACGTAGTAAGGTAGATAGCTAGGGGGAAGCAGCCGCAAGGCACAGGGATATAAGCTCGGGGCTTTGGGACAGCCTGGAGGGGTGGGAGGGGGAGAGTGGGAGGGAGGGAGACGCAAGAGGGAAGACACATGGGAGCACATGTATATGTATAGCTGATTCACTTTGTTATAAATCAGAAACTAACACACCATTGTAAAGCAATTATACCCCAATAAAGATGTTAAAAATAAATAAATAAATAAATAAATAAAAGAAAATTAGTAACTGAAAATGTCTCAATTTGATGAAAAACATTAATCTAAATATCCAAGAAGATCACTAAACTCCAAGTAGTCGTTTTATGTTGATTTTAGCCTTTGAAGAGTGATGCTATCAACTAGGGTTGCCTGGAGGCACTCATCTGGGCCCGTACTACCTGTGATGAGGCCCCACAGACATTTCCCTGGCTAGAGCCAATGTTGTGACTGGACCAGCCCCCGTGGTTTCTATGATTGCAAGATGCACCTCAGGAACAAACATCAGGGAACTTTGGAAGAAAAAAAAAAGTTTTATTACTCTCATGTCCCAAAGGATACAGGGCACACCTGGAGACACACCTGGGGCCACACAGTGAGGTCCCAGGTAGAGATAAAAGGAGAGCACAGAATTGGGGTTCTGCCTTTATTGGGATTGATGGTGGAGTGCCGAGGGGTTTGTAGGTTTGCTTTGTTGGTAATTTTACAACATAAGAATGGGAATTAAATTGCATGAAGGCACACAGGGTGTTTGGTCAGTTATCCAGGTCACCCATGGCTTTCTAAAAGGGAACTTTGAGTGGGGCAGCCTGGTGCTTTACCTAGTTGTGTAGAAAGAAATTATGTTTATTCAAAAATGAATGTCTTTGAAATGAATGTCTCAGTGATCAAAAGCTTAATGTCAGGCACTGACATTATAATCAAAAAAGCTAAATGTCAGATTATAGTAATATAAACACAAAGAACCACATCTAGATACATCATACAAAATATGCTGAAGGCCAAAGTCAAGAGAAAATTTTGATATCACAAGAGAAAAATCACTTGTCACACACAAAGAAATCCAAATATGGTTAACAGCTGACTTGTACTCAGTAACAGTGGATGTCAGAAGATAGTGGAAAACTTTCAAAGTACTTAAGAAAAACTGTCAACCAAGAATCTAATAGCCAACAAAACAATTTTCAAAAAGGTGAAATAAAGACTTTTACAAAACAAAAAACTGAAATAAAGGAAAATCTTAAGACTGAAAGCAAGTGACACTGAGATTAATTCAAATCCACGTGAAAAACCAAAGAGTACCAGTAAAGGTAGTTATGTAATTATAAGACAATTATAAATGAATATTTCTTCTCTTATTTTAAAAAGTTTATAAAACAATTCATTTATAATTGTATTCTTGGAACTATAATATATAGAAATGTAATGAAATTTTGCAATAGCACAAAGAAGGTAGGTGGGAGGAACACTGTATTAGAGTAAATAAATTACACCATATGGTAATATGAATCTACAGGGACAAATGAAGAAAACCCAAAATGGAAAATAGTTTAATACAATAAACTATGAATATATATTTCCTTTTCCTTCTTATCTCAGTTTTCTTAATTGACAAAATTATATAGAGTAGTAAAATTATGCAAAGTAGGAAATAAAATAATGTATTGTTAGGTAGTATACCGATGTTATATGTGTAACAGCAAAACAAGGGGAAGAGGGAATAGAGCTATATATGAAGAACATTTCTATGTACCACTAGAATTAAGTTAGTATAAACACAGTAGATTTTTATAAGATATATGATGAGCCCTAGTGCAACAAATAATTTTTAAAAATATAGTAAAAACTCACTAAAGAAACTTAAATGTTGTACTGAAAAATATTCAATATTTTATACATTAGTAAAGGAGGAAGAAAAAAATGACATGAGACCTATATAAAATGGTAAAATGAGATTTAAATCCAATACAGGCAATAATATTAAAGGAATGAACAATCTAATCAAAAGGCAGAGATTGCAAGACTAGATTTTAGAAAATGATCCAAATACTGCTGTTTACAGGAGACATACTTTAGATTCATAGATAAAAAAAAGTGAATACAGTGAAAGGGTAATGTCATACAAATAGCAACCATAAGAAAGATTCAGTGGCTATACTCATATTAGGCAAAATATACTTTAAAACAGAAAATATTACTGGAGATAGAGAATATTTTATAATAAAAAACAAAGAGGCCAAACCACCTGGAAAATCTAATAGCTATAAACATTTATAGACTTAACAAAATCCCACATACATAAAGCAAAAACTGACAGAATTAAATGGAGAAACAGACAATTCAAAATAATTGGAGATTACAAGAGTCTTCTTTCAATAATGTGTAACCAACTATTCAAAAGATCAAAGAAATAGAAAACTTGAACACTAATCAACTAGACCTAACAGATATCCATAGAACACTCCACTACATGTTTTTCTCAAGTGCTTATGGAACATTATCCAGGATAGATCACATGATAGGCCACAAAAACAACTTTCAATGAATTTAAAAGAGTTGAAATCATACAACGTAAGTGCTCTAACAGGGAGAGTGAAACTAGAAATCAGTAAAAAAAAATTTGAGAAATTGACATAAGTAAAAAAAACTTTTAAATACACCTGTGTAGCAAATGAATCAAGTAAAAATCATAAGAGAAATTAGAAAATATGAGGTGAATTAAAATGAAGACACATTATATTACAGAATGCAGCTAAAGCAGTGCTTAATGGGAAATTTATAGCTATAAATGTCAACATTAAAAAACATGAAATATCTCAAAACAGTAACCTAACTTGCCATATTAAGACACTGGAAAAATTAAAGCAAGTTAAATCCAAAGCAAAAAGAACAAAAGAAATAAATATTAGAGTATAGAGATTAGAAAAGCAAGAAAGAAAATCAAAACCAAAAGTTGGTTCTTTGAAAAGAATTTTTAATTACAAAGCTTTAGCTGGACCAAACAAAAAAAGAGAAAAGATTCAAATTACTAAAGTCAAGAATGAAAGAAGATGCATTACTACTGATGTTACAAAAATAAAAAGGAATTTAAAGGGGATACAATTCTATGCCAAGATATTAGACAACCTAGAAGTAATGGACAAATTCCTAGACAGACACAAACTTCTAAAATGGAAACACGAAAAACACACCCAAAAATCTGAATGGACTTATAACAATTAGAGTTTGAATTTGTAGTTTAAAAACTCTACAAAGATAAGCACAGGCCCATATGACTTCACTAAGGAATTCTACCAAATATTTAAAGATCATCAATTAATTCTTTACAAAGACTTCCAAAATAAAAGAAGAAGGAAGACTTTGTAATTCATTCTGAAGCCAGGATTACCCTGATACCAAAGCCAGATAAAGTCATCACAAGAAAACTATATACCAATATGTTTTATTAGTAGACACAAAATTCAACACAAGCAAGGTGAACCCAACAACATATAAAAAGGATTATACATCATGAATAAAATGGTTTTGTCCCAAGAATGCAGTCGAATTAATACCCAAAAGCCAATTAACATAATATAGGGTAAATGATAAAAAACGCATGATCATTTCAATATATGCAGAAACAGCATTTGACAAAAACCAACACAACTTCATGATAAAAACCAACTAGGAAGAGAACTTACCTAATCTGATAGGCAATCTGTGGATTTTAAAAAAATTTGAAACCATACTTAATGGTTAAAGACTGAATGCTTCCCCCCTAAAATCAAGAAAAATAAAGGGACGTCTACTTTGCCACTTTTATTCAACATGATGCTAGAGGTTCTAGCCAGGTCAATAAGGCAAGAGAAAAAAAAAAGAAAAAAACCAAAGGAATACTCATTGAGAAGAAATAAAATTATTCTCAGATAACATGATCTCATATACAGAAAATCCTAAGGAACAACCCCCCCAAAAAAAACTAGTAGAGTAACTGAGTTCAAAAAAATTTCACATGAGGTTGATATACCAAAAAACTATATTTCTGTATATTACCAATGAACAATCTGAAAAGAAAACTTACAATAGCATCAAAAATAAAGAATTTAAAAGAACTGCAAAACTTATGCTCTGAAGACTATAAAACATTGCAAGAAATTAGAAGATATGTAAACTACTAATAAATACATGAAAAGATGCTCAACATCATTAGCCATTAGAGAAAGCATATCAAAACTACGAGATACCACTGCACAGCTACTAGTATGGTTATAATAAAGATAATAACTAGGGCTCCTGAGGATATGAAGGATTCGGAACCCTCAGACACAGCTAGTGGCAATGTAAAATAGTGCAGCATCCTTGGAAAACAGCCTGGCAGCTCCTAAAAGATTAAACAGAGTTACCATATTACCCTGCAATTCCACTCCTAGGTATATACCGAAGAAAAATGAAAACACTTCACACAAAAACTTGTGTTCTAATGTTCATAATAGTGTTATTCACAATTGTCCAAAAGTGCAAGCAACCCAAATGCCCATCAACTGAAATATACACAAGAAAGCAGTATATCCATACAATGGAATGTTATTTAGCAATTAATAAAAATGAAGTATTGACACATGCTACAATATGAATGAATCTTGAAAACATTATGCTAAGTGAAAGAAGCCAGTCACAAAAGACCATATACTGCATGTTATATTTATATGAAATTTCCAGAATTGAAAAACTATAGATAGAGAAAACAGGTTAGTAGTTGCTTAGGGCTGCAGAGTTTAGGGTGAAATGGGAAATGACTGCTAATGGGTATGGAATTTCTTTTTGCAGTAATGAAAATGTTCTCAAATTGATGTAGTAATGGTTGTATGACTGAATATACTAAAAACTTTTGAAAAACTTAAGAAATTTTGGTAAAAAGTTTATGGACAAAGTAGTGTATCTTATATTTAAATGTGAGCCTGTGTTTTTACAGCTATTTATGAAGAGGCAGTTTTATGAAAAGTGTTACTCCTTTTCCAAATAAGACAAATTATAATTGTTCTTGGCAAATGTTACCATTTCAAGAATCAAGCTGAATTATTACAATTCTTCAAAATCAGGATTCTAAGTTGACTATTTTTTTCTATAGCTAACAGATTTTTCCTGACATAATTGAGTTGATTTCCTGTACTTCAAAAGGTAGATTGCAGTACATAAAGAATAAATAATGCTGATTTTAAAATCTCTTGGTTTTGGTATAAGGCTGAATGATTTTAAGAACAGCTCTTCACTGGCTTTGTTAAAGTGATTTCTCTTTACTGCTTTTCACCTCCCCTAAGTAGCATAAACTTCTGCCTGAAGTTTCTAAGTGACATGATGAGCAAGATTGACAAATATGGTATAAATAAATGTAAATCCAGCTTTTAATATTGCATCTGAAATACAATTTTTTTTTTACAGTAGCTACAAAACAGCAAATAAAGCCATGCGGTTATTTTGTTTTTAATTCCCATGTATGGAACCCACAAGGTATGTAAAAACTTCAAGTTGTGTGTCAAGAATTCCCAGAATAGATTGGCAACTTGGCTATAATGTCAGTTCACATTGTCAAGCACCAGTGACTACTCACCCACCTTCAGAAGTCTCCTAAACTCTTAAAATCCACTCATGGTCATTAATTTAGACCAGAGTAACTAGAATACATGTGTTCTGGTATATAGTGGCTCTCCTTATTGACCTTCCTAGACCGTGGGGAGCCCTAAATATGCTGGATACACAATAGGTTAGGCATTTTCAGGGCTTTTTAAGTCAATTGTAGAGCTAGAGACTAAGACAAAACACTTTAGGAGTAGGTCTTAAAATTTAGTGACCCAGGGAAACCAGATAACTTCCCCACACATTCCATGAACTAGTTTCACTGCACACTTGCCTCCTTAAGCAAATGGCGCTATGCAGTGCACAGCCTACACAACCATATATGGTGGTGCTGGCTGTGTGGTCACAGAAAGGGAGCATGGTAAGGCAAGAGTTTCTTTAAATATTGGCCCCACCATTTTAATCTGAAAATACCAACTCCACTGAAAAACAATTAGTACTTCTATATTCAGAATCTTGCCTTTGTTATCTAAGTAGAACTAACATTTAGAGAATTTCACATATATGTCAAAGGATGCTCTGTTGTGGCTGGAGTGCATAAACTTCAGCCTGAACTCTATTAGTCACTTCCAAACAGGAACTTTCCACTTAGCGAAGTAAAGACAACTAATAATAATAAAACAATGAATAAATAACTAATTAAAATGAATAACAAAACATTTCATAAAGCCCAATGATATTCTCAAATAAAAGGGTGAAAGGACTTCTACAATTTTTGCCTTTAATATTATTAATGATAATGTTTATATCTTATTTTACATCTAAAGATGATTTGGCTAATATTTTTAATACATTACTCTAGTTGGAACTGAAAATATGAAATTGTTTGCATTTCTTAGTTTAGGTATCTGTACTGGAATAGCAAGTTGAAAAGGGTCAAGAGACTTATTCAGAGGCAAGAAAATGAAGAAAAATTAGACTCTCACATAAAATATGGGTATCAACTATTTGTGAACTCACTCATTCATTCAACAAATAGTCAGTTCCTACCAGGCACTGTGTTGGGAAGTGAAAATATAATGATGAAAAAAAAATCAGATCCAGCCTCCCCTTTTGAGGCACTTATGCTTAAATGGAGGAGGAGAGATATTCATAGTTGAAATAAACTTCAGATTCCTCCACTATACTTGATGCACCATAACAAAAAGGTGATGTGGCCAGTCTTATAATTCCATGTACCTCTAGTGCTTATAATAGTGTCTGTCTCATGGTCAAAGCTCAATAAACATTGGATAAATCAATATAGAAATACTAAGCTCTGTGGAGAGATATGGGCTGGAAAAACAAATTTTGGAAGAATTGCCTCTAGGCAAATTGCCTATAGAGAATACAGCCCAAAAAAAAAGAAAAGAAAAGAAAGCTGAGGGCTGAATCTTGAGGAATTCTAACA
Source organism: Phocoena sinus (assembly GCF_008692025.1). NCBI lineage: Eukaryota > Metazoa > Chordata > Mammalia > Artiodactyla > Phocoenidae > Phocoena > Phocoena sinus. The sequence goes on from NC_045769.1 coordinate 66,418,506, forward strand.
TTTAATAGATGGGTAAAGGAGGAGAAACCTGGATAGGAAAGAAAGGAATTGCCTCCAGAGGGTATGGATGGTAACTAAGCTAGTGCTTTGGCAATCAAAGGAAGACAAAGTCTCAAAGAGTGATCATTAGATTGATTGTTGCTGGTCAAGACCAAGTAAGATGAGGACTGAACAAAGTATCCATTGTATTTAGAGGTAAAGTAGTTATTAACATATTTT